>NC_090928.1:607207909-608407909 GCF_040938575.1 Ambystoma mexicanum
TTGGTTTGGGGTTATGCCATGCAGTAGTTATTTAATATTTGACGGAGAAGGGGGTGCTCCCTTCTCAAAAATAGATAGTTACATATCAGGTATTTACTCAAAACTGGGTGTTTTTAGAAATGAAACAGCCGTCATCTTGTATTTCTCTCTATGTGAGAGATATTCAAGGTTACAGCTATTTACAGGTAGAAAAAACATGAAAATGCCATCAGGATAGAGGTGGGGGTGGCTAGAGGGCACCAAGTGAAATTTTGGATTTGGACGGTTTCTAAGAACTGAGTTTGCAATACAAAGCTTTCTGTAGCCTCGGCTTTAGTCGAGAATAGCCGACATCTCAAAGCAAACAGCATCACAGAAACAGCGTGTGTTGCGGTGGGAAAGGGAGATGGCAGGGGAGGGAGGGGGCCATCTGGGGCGTGGGGGAACTGGCACAGATGAGGGGGCACTTGG
The DNA here is from genome assembly GCF_040938575.1 of Ambystoma mexicanum. Lineage (NCBI taxonomy): Eukaryota > Metazoa > Chordata > Amphibia > Caudata > Ambystomatidae > Ambystoma > Ambystoma mexicanum. Next base: position 607,208,360 of record NC_090928.1, read on the forward strand.
AGAGGGCCTGGGGTGGCAGGAAAGCATTTGCCTTAGTGTTTTTCTGATATTCGCAGCTAAATTCGAAGCTACAAAGGACTATGGGTGGCTGCGGGTAAGAGTAGTTCAGTGCCCACGGCTATAAATGTTGGGGTGTCTGTATTTTAAATATATTATTATAGGTAACATGAAGGCGGGGGTGAACAATCTTTGTCCATGGCAAAAGACGATGCTCAATGACACAGTTGGTATTTGGGAGTCTTATCTATTTTGTCTGTGTATTTTCAGGCTTTCTTACAAGTGAGAATGTGGAGAAAAAAAGAACATTCTTTAAAAAAATAATTTAAAAAAGGAGTTTTAGATGCCCCATGCACTGCATTTTTTGCCTGTGCATTCTCACCCATGATATTATCGGGATGATTCATGGAATGATTGTGCGCTGAAATGTGTGGCGCAATCGTGAAAAACGCAGTTCACATGTGTAAAACGCACGCGTGTGCCCGTTTCCTGATTCATGGAAGGCACTGCCCCTGGCTTACCTGGGACCTGCGCCGAATCTGCCCGAGGTGCACACGTCACTGCGACATCCCGAAAGCTGTGCGCAAGTCGCCCAGTGAAGGCGCACAACGCCCAGCTCACAAACACAAAAAGGGGGCGGAACACGCAGAATGGGGAACAACATGTGAAATGTGGGCATAACGGGGGAAGTACAGCAGTGTAATCCCCGTAACGCCCACATGTGCGCTAACAACACATATTCATGGAATTGAACAGGGCAAACCCACGCACGCCAAAAGATGCGCAAAGCCGGAAACACGTCTGCCACGGGAAAGCAGACGGAAGAGCCCCCGTGCAGTATAAAAGTGCGTGCAAACAACAAACAAGCATATACAGCTACGATGAATGTCCCATTTCTTGCAGCAGTGATCATGGGACACCGCGGGAGGAGGAGGATAGCCATGCCCCGCATTTTCTTACCCAGGACCAGCCTTTTTGGGATGCCTGATGACCAGGTCTGTGGCAGGTATAGGTTTCCACCTCATATCATCCTAGACCTGGAAAAGACTAGTACCATGGAGACAGTGATCTGCAGGCTGATGGAGAGGCAAGGAAGCATGCCCGTGAGGAGGAACAGCTTGCACGGTGACCTCACATAGCCATCAGTCAAGTGACAACAAAGGCCGAGTGTTGGGTGGAACAACACCCCAGGATAAATGCAAACATGTCAGTGAGCTTGAACATGGACAGGAAAGGCTGCCGAGTGACTTGCATGTAAGTAGGGTGCATGTGTCATGATGAGGACTGCCCCTGTGTGCAGCACATGGCCTGCATGCAGACTGCATCATGACAAGCATGCATCAGTCAAGCATTGCATGTGTCACACATGGCACTCATTAATACAGAGCCTGAACTGGAAGACCATCACAAAACATCACACAAGCAAAACACACATGAGCTGGACACACATGCATCAACACTCACCGGACGTTGCGTCATAATCTGGCATCTCCCCCACTCCCTGGATTAGTCCCTGATCAATGAACTCTGCAGCAATTTCCTTGTGCAGAGTGAGTTCATCCTCCTCTGGTGGTGGCCCACTGCCAGTCACCAGAGTCTAGGCATAATTAGAGGTCCGCTCTTGTTTTGCACAGCTTCGGAGGTCAGTCCAACGCTTGTAGCAATCATGTACTGTGCACTTACACTTTCCCCAATGCACTGCCAGTGGACCTGCCGCTGGGCATGCGTAGTATGGCAACCTGAGCCCACCAGCATTGCGGTCGTGTGTCGACATGTAGTCCACAAGGAATCCAGTCCTGCAGCCACAGGCAGTGACAGCACAGCAAGGACCACATCTCCTTAGGTCCAACAGGTGTGGTGTCCAACAACGCGGTGGCTGTGCACTACCGGGGAACACTTGGTGCGAGAATGCCATGTATGCCATTGCACAGCAACAGGGGGCAGCAATTGAAATGTTAGCTCAAGGCATGGAACGTGTGGCTGATTCCATTCTCCCCCCTGATAGGCAGGTGGAGCTCCAGCAGCAGGCAACGCAGTCCAGGTGCCGCTTACTCAGGCTGGGTACAGTGGCCTCCAACAGGGCCCGCCGGGCTGAACTGGTGGCTCTGCACTCAGTATTGCTGCTGAGGCACAGGCCCACAGGGAAGCCTTGAGGGAAGATAACACCTCCCTCAGAAGTACTCTGTCTGCACTCATTATGAGCTAGGGGACACAGACAGAACAGAGGATGGAGCAGATGGCATCCACTGTGTGTTCCGGCTGGGCCCATACAGGCTTGTCTCATGTTTGTGTTTGTGGCTTGGGATCCAGACACATATACCACTCCTGCTTCCCCTTTCCATGGACTTGCAAGAATGGCACCGTGTGACAGTACCTTACACAGAGGCATTGGGCTTCCGTCATATCTGTGGCCAGTCTGAAGTCCAACATGTGTATACACCCCAAGTGGGGATTCATGATGGTTTCTCCAATGCATGGTTGGACTGCATTTTGGTGAGTACATTGTTGACTGTGCATGATTTCATGTTGCTTATTCATGTATTGCCTTGACTGTATACATTGTTGATGCACTTCATGCTGTATGCGGTCCCATGCCCCCTTTGGCTGTCAAAGCCACTCTCATTATGGAAGGGTCCTCTGTTCAGGATATGTTATGCTGGTAAATTGATAGTCCTGTATTGGTTTTGCCTATTATTTGTCACGAGATCAGCAATATGTTTCCGTTGCAGATGTGTCCATGACGGAGTACTTTACATGGAAAATGTACGCAACACTGAAGGTTCATGCATTTCCCATGCTAACGTGCATTGAATATCCCTGCAAACACACCCCCCACAATACACACAACACCCCTCCACCCCCGACACCACCCCAACATCCCCCCGGGCACACACTACTTGCCTTCTGAGACATGCTGTGTGCCTGCTGCACAAGTTCACTTTGACTTTCGTGATCGTGAACTTGCTCCGCAGGCTCATTTTTTTTTTTTTTTTACTGCTGCAGGGCTTTCCAGCCCACAAACGCCATTCACTGTACTGTGTTCTGTAGTGAGCGCTTTGTTGCGGGGGACACCCCGACAGCACCCGCATTTTCTTTTCTTTTTTGGAATTCCCTGAAATGAATGCCACCAAATGTTCAAGGTTTTGGTGTTCACACCTTTGGTGGCATGCATTTACGTCCTTTCCGTATAGGTTGGATATTTTTTATCACTCTTTTCTTCAGAGTCCATGTCCGAGGGGATTGTCTGTGGCCTGTTTCAATTTGTAACGGTGCACTTTGTGATGGTTGTGTCATGTGTGTTGATATTTGTATTGACGTTTTCACATTGCATGTCAAGGCATGGTGTGTGGGGTCGGTGACATGAGGTTGTGGGAGGTTTATGTGACATACCAGCATTTGGATGTGGTATTTTGCATGGAGGGGGTGGACTCTGTAGCTTGCCTGTAAGCCTTTTGGTCACACAGCATTGTGTTTGTTTAAGTGGCTAGGGATGCACACAATGCTGCAATTCCAAGGACACATTCTCAGGGTGTTAAGGTTGTGACAGTTGACTGTCACTTTGTCATCATCGATTGTCACCTGGAATGTGCCAGGACTGTGTGCACTCTGGTGGGGCGGGGAGTTTAGGTGAAGCATGTATCCATAAGCTGGGTACGGGCTGCCTCGCCACATACCCTTTTCCCTCCAATGTGCAGCGGGTGGGCGTGCATGTGGTTGGGCATGTGGGGGCACCACCATGTCCACCGGTACCCCCCGCCGGGTTGCAACCTTGTGCAGGACACATGCTGCCACAATGATCCTGCACACTGCTGGGGGCGCATATAGTAGCTGCCCACCAGAGCGGTCAAGGGAGCGGAAATGTGACTTGAGCACTCTGAATGTGCGATCAACTATGCCCCGGGTTGCAATATGGGCTGCGTTGTACCTTACCTGGTGTGGTGGGGTTTGCATTGGCGTTATCATGTAGGTGCTCAGAGGGTAGACACTGTCCCCTGGGGAGGTGATAATGGTTGTAATTAGTTGATTTTGTGTATTTGCCTGTGTGTGGCATGCATGCATGTGCACAGGCATTTGTACTCACCAATGAGCCATCTGTTGCCATGTCTCCCAGCTTCCAGTTCCCGGTGTAGGGCTGACATTCTGAATATTAAACTGTCATGGGTGGACCCGGGATAGTTTGCATAGACAGAGGTGATGATTCTCTTGGCATCACATACAAACTGCATGTTCATGGAATGCCAGTGCTTGCCGTTGCGATAGATGTGCTCAATGGCCCTAGGTGGACGTAGGGCCATATGGGTGCAATTAATGGCACCAAGCACTTTGGGGAAATGCGCCACCCCGTAAAAGTCCTGGACCATAGCCTGCCTTTCTGCGGGTGTTCTGGGCATGTATATGTGCCTGCGGACTGAGGTGCGTGCAGTCATGATTGCCAACACCTGATGTAGGCAGCGTGACTGCGTCACCTGTGAGATTCCCCCAACTATGGCAGTTGCCCACTGAAATGACCAAGTCGCCAAAAAATGCAGGACATTGAGCACCTTTTCCAAGGGGCTCAGTGCTTGGGAGCACTTGGTGAGTGATGTGAGGTCATCCTCACACTCAGTGACCAGGTCTAGGATGATATGAGGTGGAAACCTATACCTGCCATAAACCTGGTCATCAGGCATCCCAAAAAGGCTGGTCCTGGGTAAGAAAATGCACGGCCTGGCTATCCTCCTCCTCTTACGGTGTCCCACAATCACTGCTGCGAGAATGGGACTTTCATCATAGCTGTATATGCTTGTTTGTTGTTTGCGTGCACTTTTATGCTGCGCGTGGGCGCTTCTGCCTGCTTTCCCGTGGCGGATGCATTTCTGGCTTTGCGTGTCTTTTGGAGTGCATGGGTTTGCCATGTTCAATTCCATGGATACGTGTTGTTAGTACGTGTGTGGCCGTTGTGGGGATTGCGCTGCTGTACTTCCCCCATTACACCCACATTTTCATGTGTTGTTCTCCATTCCACATGTTCCACACCCTTTTTAGGTGTGTGCGCTGGATATTGTGCACCTTCACTGGGCGACTCGCACACAGCTTTTGGGATGTCACAGTGATGTGTGCGCCATGTGTGCGCCACGTGCAGATTCGGCGCAGGTCCCAGGTAAGCCAGGCGCAATGCCTTCCATGAATCAGGAAACAGGCGCATGTGTGTGTTTCGCACGCGTGTGCTACATTTTCACGCTTGCGACACACATTTCGGTGCACATTTATTCCATGGATCACCCCTATTGTTATGTGGATGATGATGTTTATAAGGTTGGCCTAGTTTGATTTTGAGTTTGCAAAAAAATGTATGCCTAGCCGCAGCTACAAAGCAAGATCTGGTGGGGAAATCGCATTGAATAGCTGCAGCTATAAAGAAAGGGGTGTGATTGGGTGATTGAGAATCTCTCCTAGCAATAGCAGTGATTGGGGTATTTACCCGTGGCTCTCCATCACTCACACAGCATGCATGATTGCTACCCCCGGGCAAAATTGCCACCCTGCGCAGCCATGGCCATATACCAGCAAATGGCACATCAGGTGTTTGTGGGCGTATTGTAGCCGCGGCTACGAAAAAGTTTAATAGCTTTATTAGTTTTTTTTTTTTTAAATCCAAGTTGGACCTTTTTTCCCAATGACCCAATGAATACTATGTACAAAGAGAACAACAATGTACTCTGCACCAATGTTGTATTTTTATTGCACTATATAGAAGGGACAAAAGATGTATTGAATTGTTTTTCATGTAGTGTGTTCTTTAACTAATTGTGTTGTTTATTTTTTTACGGATAGAAGGATACTAAGCTATATGAACTTGCTTGCATGCAGCCAAGTTAAGCCCATGTTCTGTATTCTAACTACTATGTATACGGTGCTTTTATTTTCATCATCTACTTTACATAGCTCCAAGAGCAGTCATATACTGTAGTGACAGATTTTGACTACCATTGTAACACTGCTGACTCATTCGACATTCCTATTTCATACTCAGATTTTTTTTAAATCTAATAACATCAGCTACCCAGCACCCACCCGTTGTGCGGCATTGCTAGCCGCGGGTAAAAGTGGTACCCTGTGCAGCCATGGCTATATACCAGCAAATGGCATGTTGAATGTTTGCGGACGTGTTATATCCATTGCTACAAGAGGGTTTTTATTAAAAAGTATCTTATAGCTGCGGCTATACAAAAAAGGAGTGATTGGTGGTTTGAGGATCGTGCCTAGCCACAGCAATGGCTGTCACGTTTACCCACTGCTACCCTTCACCCATCTGGTGTGCAGCGTTGCTGCCCATGACTAAATGTGCCACCCTGTGCAGCCGCGGCTACACACCAGCGAATGGCATGTCGAGTGTTTGTGGACGTGTCTTAGCCACCTGAACCGGCGAGACTTCTCTATATCCGCGGCTATAACGAGCACGTACGTGGGCGCATCAGTGCTTTTCGCCTTTTCATTGGTAGCTGTGGTAGATGCAGCTATTGTTTCAGTCGCGTCTATTGGACCATCTGTGCAATAATCATATTTTGATGTGGTTGATATACGTCAGAATAGTATCTGTTTGTTGTTATATGTGCTTAGGTGTACCCTTGCCTTATTTGAAGTTTGGCTTAGTTTGATTTTCGTGTAACCGCTGCTACACAAAAAGATTTGTATCCACCTTGAATAGCCGCGGCTACTAGAATTTCTGGGAAGGGTTTTGTATTTGTTTCAGTGTTTGTAATTGGCTGGTCTTAATATTGTTAATGTATACTTCATTGTGATAGTTTGCAGTGAATATGTGTCAGCCATTATATTAGTTTTTTGACAATATATTCCTTTTTTCTGCTTTTGATTTTGGGAAGTATAAAACCCACCATTTCGTCTACTTTTCACATTTTGACTGCAGATGGTGCAGTTTATGTTACCTATGACAAATATTATTGCCATGTTGCAGTTGTCTGTCGATGTTTTGTTGAAAGTTTTATTTGCTAATATGTAGATAATGGAGCTTGTGATTTTTTTTGTATCTTACTGTATTTGTTAACAATTAAGTGGTACTGCTGTATATGTAGGAAATGGGTGGGAACAATTGTTGGAAACTGTGTATGAGGAAAGAATATGTATTATAGTGAGGTGCATGCCATAGAATCACTAGGTATACTTTCTGCATTCACAATAAAGTAATAATCACGGAGGAGTGTAAGTGGGATTTTATTTACAATTGTTTTATAATATCCTTTGGTGTTTATTAAAGAGTTTTTTGGGGTGATTTGAAAATGTGTCGGCTTGAAAAATATATTTGTTTTATGCCAGAGTGTGTTATTGAGTGGTTATCTGTAAGAGCAAAAATATAGTTTTAATTTGTTGTTTATTGTTTTGTGAAACCAAGTGTTTATTTCATGAAATATGAGTTTGATTGGTTCTATTTTTAAAGATACACTCATAAAGAATATAGGAATGGTATTAGTTGTGCAAACACCTATTATTTAAAAAAGAAATAGATTGATTTTCTGGTGCAAATTCCCCCAATAAATACAGGCAAACTATGGGCTTCAGTAATGCAATTTCAATCCACAATTAATCTCTGAAGTGTGGGTGTGTTGTGGTTACACTTTTCATGAGTGTGTCTCTGTTTTTATATTTGTACAAAAAGGGGATAAAGAAAATGCAACTGAAAACAAATTATATATATATATATATATATATATATATATATATATATATATATATATATATATAGTGGCAGCAATTGCTTTGAAGGTATAACATAGCTGTTCTGTTACCATGTTGGGTGTGATCCCACACCATGATGCAGTTATCATATTTGAAACACATGCAGATTGGGTATAGGTAGGATGGGAGGAGGTTGGGTGGAGGAGGCTGGAACAGAGGGAGTGATAGAAATAAAAGAGTGTGACACAGATATGCTTTTCTACAGTAGATGCCTGTGCATAGATTATAGGCCATTGGTTTATACATGTTGATGGAAATTAGCCTTCCTGTATGGTTCCTCCACATTGTTGTAATGGAATCGGAGTAAGGTGCTGAATAAAATTAGAGGTTGCAAATGTTTGGGATGCTTTATTGGAAGCTTCCATCTGCACCAAATGATAATAGAAACACACTGAACATATTTAATGTTCTTCTTACTCTATTGCAACTTGACACAGAAACTTACTCTATTGCAACTTGCCAGCTGTCAATGACAATTTTTTGGGCTCACTGGTTCTTCCCTGGAGTTAAGGCGAATAATGCACATCCTCATAAATTTCTTTTGTTGTGTTTTCTTGTCTGTTCTTAGCAAGTTTCCTGTGAGGACTGAGCAAGTGAATTGCCAATTCCCAAAGAAAGCGACAATGTCCAATGCAAGGTGTTTTGGAAGGAATGGTATTAGTTTTGCAAACTCCCATTATGTCAAAAAGAAATAGCATGTCAAAAAGAAACAGCATGTTTTTTTGGGGCAAATTGCCCATCACACTTGTGAACTTCACACTTCTCTACTTTTTACTTATTTATTTTGTACACTTATTTCTTTTGTGATAAATATATCGCCTCACAGTTGTATCACAACTCTGTTCCTACATCAACCAAGCACAATTTATCCTTCAAAGGTAACACTCTTTTCGTGCACGTACACCGTGCCTGCTCACAGTCATTTTTTCTGCTAAGAAGGCACCATGCACTAGACCAATTTTAAGTGATGCAGTATTTTCATGTCATCACAGACATTACATTCTGACACGTTAACTCTTATTTTTTCCTCACAACTATATAGTCTTGCAGCCATTTCTGGCTGACACGCTCAGCCCAAGTAAGTGGCTAATTCTAATTGAACCTTCCTACTAGTGTTGCCCCAATTTATCTTTACTTTTACATTGACATATACTCTAACCTAACCTCCCTAAAAATATTTTTAGCCATAATTCTCAAAAATATATGGAGAGCTGAAAGAAACATTTCTTTTAATTCCTAATGCTACTTTTAGAACTGACATTGAACGAAGCTATCATTTAATATAGCATGTGGGTGAACATGTAATACCCCCACCACCCCAACGAATTGCAATTCTTTTTTATCATGGTTGAAATGTGGTTTTCTACATGTTTCCATTGCAAACCTCTTTACCCTTCTTCTCATGTGCCCTGCTACCTGTCCTCCCATCAACATGGAAAGACTTGTCTACATAAATGAGAGACTAGTGACTCTGTCCCTTGTCTGTGATAACTGTCTTGGTATGTGTTTCCCTTTTTTGGATGATAGATACCCTTTATCTCTTCGGGTCCTGTGCCCAACGTTTTTTGAGAAATGTATTTCCACTTAGGGTTTTCCCAAACTCATCATTTATGAGTGTACCTACAATGTGCTCATTCTTCTTGAGAGAAATGAGTGTGCCTGACAAGCATTATTCTTGAATTATTCTTGTATTCGTCCTACCCACTTCTTAAAATCCTCCCATTTTTTAGACCCACACCAACCAAGGGTCTGAAACATGCTGGGGTCATCCTATGCACTGTAAGAAAGACAAAATATTACAAACTTGCTCTACAACAGCGACATTATATTGCTGCTCTGCTGAAGAAAAACACACTATTTGAGAACATTTAAACATTGCTTTCCGAGTGATTTGTGGAATCTATTTGTTATTTTGATATCATTGTTGTCTTCATATTTAGTTTTTTATTGTCATAGTCAGGTGTTAATTCTTTTTGTGTTATCATTCTCACCTCCCTACAATGATCTTAGATACCTTTATCATTTTGTAAAAACAAATCAATAAAGAACCTTATGAAAGAACATTCTTTCAAACACATGTTTTTATTCACTGTAGATCTGCATAACCATCTGCATAACCAACAGTGATGATGTTTCCTTACTGTCACACTTCGACTTCCCCTGTCCCCATGTTTCCTACAGTGCGCTGTATGTGTACTCACTGTGCACACTTCTCTTTGACCTGTGCCACTTCAGAATCCAATCCCTTCTCCACTTACATGACCTGCCCAGACATGCCACTGTTCAACACTTGCCACACACACTGAATCTCATGTATCTTCATCCTCTGCTGCAGCACTTCATGACAAGGCCTATGGAGAATAATTCAGGTCTTTTGTGTGCATTCACTCCACATGACATGTTGGTCACACTTGGTGCATGTCGGTTGACAAAATATGCACATGTGTTCTGTGTTACACAATGATGAGCCTTTTGTTACAGCGCTTAATTATGTTGGTTATCTGCACCAAGTTGTGTTGCATGTTCATTGGTTTGGATTCCTTCTTCATGTTATCTGCCAATGTCAGTGAGTGAACATTGCGTGCCCACATTGCAGACCCATGCATGTGTGAGAATGTCCACTGCCCACACCTTTTCTTCATCTTTTCTCCCTGTGTAAGTTGCAAGTGCACCCTGAAATTCATGCATACTTACTGAGACAGTCTCAATCAGGGTGTGTGGTGTGTTGCAGGGTGAGTGAACGGCTGCATGTATTTGTAATTTGTAAATGTATTTTCAGGTGTGATGCAGTTGATGCAATCCAGGTGGGTACCTTGTGCTGGTATTTGAATGGCACTCAGGGTGTCACGTGTCTTGTGGCAGGTAGTCTGGCACTGTGTGTGTTTGGTTTTGTTTTTCTTTTTTTGTGGGTAGGGGTCCAGCATCGTTGGTGCATGTCACACATGGTGTTATTGGGCTGGTGTGTCTATGCATGAGGATTTGGAAACACATTTATGGTGAGTCAGGTTGCAAGATTCTATTGGGGGGTGGCTATCACTGTAGGGCCTTTGTTGTTAAGTTGTCATGAGGGTTGCATGCCCGGCTGGTTTTGTGCTTTGACACATGTTTAAGGTTGGGGTTGGGAGTGTTTACTTGCAATTTCCTTTTGCTTGCCCCATCTTGTTGTGTTTCTTCTTGGCCTCGGTTTGTCATTGTTTTATTATGCATGCTTGTATCTTTCAGCAAGTTGACTTGGTGCCCTACCTTCAGTCTAACAGCTGCCTCTGTGAGGTGCTGCCTTCTGCAAGATCCTGTCTCCTGTGCAATTGGTGAGATTTTTGTTTCACTTCTTATTGGGCTTTTATCATCGACTACCCTGACAGTGTTTGCTGCATTGCCCCACTGCCACATTGATGAGGGTATGGCATCTCATGGCATTGAGAATACTACGAAGGTGCTCCTGGTTTTCTCTCCTCTCCATGGTTTAATTTGGGGGTCCTCTCGGTGTCATGCTGGATAAGTGTGTTATGGTCCTTCACTGCAGCGCACTCGTGGGGGGTCAGTGTAAGTGTTGTGGGTGGTAAAGGTGTCACTGTGGGGGTGTGTAGCTAAGGCGTCACTGTGGGGGTGGTAATTGTTTCATTGGTGTGAGTTGGGCAGATGTGGCTGCATGTGTGCCAGGTCACATGGTGATGGGTGGCTGGTGTGTTATTGTATGCATTTGTTGCAGGTCAAACAGGGGGGCACATGTTATATGTCTGGATGCATGGATGTGTTGAATGCCCTCACATTGATTTGTATTTCTCTACAGATAAATATTCCATGATATGATATGATATCATAGGTTATTTATAACGCACTTAATACCCAGAGGTTTCTAAGCGTGGACCCGGTGATCGAACATGTGGTGCTCCATGATGTCTAGCTTCCAAGGCGAGCACGTTGCCCCTGAGCTATGCTCCCGAGACTGGAATGATGAATGCAGCAATTGGGGTGGAAGTTGATGGTTGTGTACACAGGACAATGCAATCATGTTTGTTGGTTTACAGTCTGGAAGAATGTAGGAAGACTGCTCAGTCCAGCTGCTGCTGCCTCACATGGGATGAGATAAGATGTGCAGTTCTCTTACAGTGCACTTTTTTTGTAAGATTCAACATGAATGCTTTGATGTGACTGTGTATTGTGAGCATAGTCCTTGTCAGGGAATGGGTTGGTCAATGAAAATTGTTGTGTAACACATATTGTGGGTCCAGGGCTGTCCTCCCCTAAGTTTGTTAGCATCTATATTGTACTGTGACTTTCTACTTGTGGTCATATGTGTTTGGTTTGGTGTCTACATGCAGCACAGTTGTTGTTGTCCATGTGACGGTTGTCAGGGTCCTTGTTTCTTGTGGTGTGTGCTTTTGGGTGCACTACATGGACACTGTTCGTGCAGGTTGCTATGCCTGTGTTCATTTCAGCATTGCCATACATATTGGGCCATGAGTCACAGGCTGTTGTCATGTGTGATTGCAGCAAAACAAAATGGTGATGGCTGGAAGGTTTTGAATTAATGATAACCACATTCAAAGCACTGGGCAACCCTCCAGACCATCGTTTTTCAGCCTGCCAAGCCATACATAAGGGGAAACACCATATGCAAATCAGGCTTGGTCCTACCCCAAAAGGGGCAGTCCCGCCAGAACTGCTAGGTCACATCCCTTCTGCACGAGGCCACAAGCATCCCCAGACATGTTTCAGCCTTGTTGGGTGTCATCAGTGAGGAGTAGCTTGGGTCTCTAGGCCCAGTAGACTCTGGACCTACCTCTGCGCATACCCATCAGACTCGGGGTGAATTTAGCAAAACAAAAAGGTGATGCCCGCAAGGTTTTGAATTAATCATATCAACAAATGTGTGTACCCCTACATTCATTACTAAGAGAAACAATAAGTTTAGTGTATAAGGATCTATAACTTGGATCTATCCTGGTTCTGTATTGTCAGGTCTCCTAAATTGGAAATCCTTGAGGTACATCTAAAATAATATCCACCCACTGTATCGGTGTACAAGCAGACCATCGTTTTTCAGGCTGCCAAGCCATTACAGAAGGGGAAAAACCGTGTGCAAATTAGGCTTGGTTCTACCACAAAAGGGGAAGTCCTGCCCATACTGCTAGGTATCATCCCCCCCTCACAAGACCACAAGCATCCCCAAACATGTTTCACCCTTGTTGGGCGTCATCAGTGAGGACGAGCGTGGGTCTCTAGGCCCAGCTGACTCGGGACCCACATCTGGGCATACCTGCCCCACTCTGGATAACTTTACCAAAATCAAAAAGGTAATGGCTGGAAGGTTTTGAATTAATCATAACGACAGGCACGGCTCTGGGCAACCCTACAGACCATCATGTTTCAGCCTGCCAAGCCATTAGAGAAGGGGAAAAACCATATGCAAATCAGGCTTGGTCTTACCCCAGAACGGGCTGTCCCGCCCGAACTGCTAGGTCACATCCCTTCTGCACGAGACCACAAGCATCCCAAGACACGTTTCAGCCTTGTTGGGCATCATCAGTGAGGATTAGCTTGGGTCTCTAGGCCCAGCTGACTCGGGACCCACATCTGGGCATACCTGCCCCACTCTGGATGACTTTACCAAAATCAAAAAGGTAATGGCTGGAAGGTTTTGAATTAATCATAACGACAGGCACGGCTCTGGGCAACCCTACAGACCATCATGTTTCAGCCTGCCAAGCCATTACAGAAGAGGAAACAACATATGCAAATCAGGCTTGGTACTACCCCAAAAGGGCAGTCTCACCACAACTGCTAGGTCACATCCCTTCTGCATGAGACCACAAGCATCCCCAGACATGTTTCAGTTTTGTTGTCACAGGCTGTAGTCATGTGTGATTGCACCATTAGTTTATGCTTCTGTAAAATTTGCCCTTGAGCAGTGAAACCACTTTTGGTCACTTACAAATGGTGTCTTATTCAGTGGTTGTTTTGCTATGAGGGGCAGTGTATCCATATTCCCAATATGTGTGTCACATGTGCAATCTTGCAGCCCTGCACCCCTGCTTTCACGCTCACAGTTACATGGATATATTTGTGCCTGTAGTGCACATGGTCACACAGGTATTTAATCAGATTGTTTTTTTGATTATGAGAATCGGTGGTATTGTTGTTTTGGTGGCCATGAATACTTGGGTGCTTATATTTGATTGTTGCATAGTTTGTGCTATTGTCATTCTCAACATATTTTTAATTGTTCTTATATTTTTGGCATTTGTAAAGTTGTTGAGCCTCCAGAATGATTTCACTCCACCCTTCACAAAGTGGTTGTGGTATACTACCAATTACACGTTGTTTCTGGGGCCTCAGCTTGTGCTTGTTGTTTTATGTCTAATGGACACACACATTTTTGCGCTCCCACTGGCACATTCTCAGGGTGTTGTTGTGGGCACGGCGTACAGGCCCCATTTCATTATTGAATGGCACCTGGGAGGTGGCTTCACTGTGTGTATGCCACGTGGGCTGGTATTTATGTGAAGTTCGATTGCACCAACCGTGTGTGTGCAGCTTCTCTACGTGCCTTTTGGCTAATATCTATATGCAGTCCTTGCAGGAAGCCACACATATCCTGGCGCCTTTTAAAACTAAACTGGTCACTGAGAAAAAAGACAACAAGTGGTTTACTCCTGAATTACAAAAAATCAAAGTGACTAAACCCAAATGCTTCTATGCCTGGAGATCATCCAAGGATACTCCTAGCAGAGAAGCATATAAGATGGGTGCGAAAGATTTTAAAATAGCAGTCATAGCAGCAAAGAGGGGTATGTTTAATGAAAGGATAGTTAAGTCTCAATCAGAGGCTAAATAACTTTTTAAAATATTGAGGGAATTAGCAACCCCATATCAGAAGAATTATGATATGTTGGTAAAAGGTGCTGCTTGGTCTACACTGATTTGAGATGCTATGTTGGGAAATCTGTATCCGGTAAAATGGGATATTGAGGCAAAGAGGATGAGTACTGGTCCGGCTGTTAACACTAATGAATTGGTGGTACATGCACAAAAATGATCAGTCATTCAATTCAACATCACACCGATATCTGAAGCAGAATTGCGAACATTATTGATCATCTTAAACCCACCAGCTGCAAAGAGGATCCTTTCCTGGCAATGATTGAAAAGGTGTGTTCTTCCACCGTGATGAACTCTTTGAGTACATTTGTGAATGCATCCTTCACAGAAAATTATGTTACAGCTTGGCTTAGAAGTGCGTGGATCAAACCGGATTATGCCCGAGTACTGCAGCTAATTATCGGGCGATCACTAATACACCATTGCGTGGTATATATTCACATTTCGGCACATTTGAGTGAACACATGATTTTAAATAAATGACAATCTGGCTTCAGGCAGGGGCATGGCACAGAGTGGTTTTGCTTGATCTGAAATCAAGACTGTTACACTCCATGGCTAAAAGTCAAACTGCCTTCCTCATGCTGATAGATCTTTCTGCAGCTTTTGACATGGTTGATCATACGTTGTTGGTTACCAGGCTTAAAGTTGTTGCTCACTTCTCAGATGATGCTGCTCTCTGGATCACCCCCTTTCTGAGTTACAGGTGGTGCAGGATTTGCAGCAAGGACACATAACCCCTACCTGTGCTTTGACCCTATGGTGTGCCGCAGGGGGCTTGTTTGTCACCTTCTTCATATAATGTGTTCACTGTTCCCTTTTTTATCTATTCGAAAAAAATGGTGTTGCTTTTACCAACTACGTGGATAATACACAATGTATCATCCCGTTATCCGGGATATATATGGATGATGAAAGAATCAACAAAGTGTATGATCTTATACAACCTTGGATGGTAGTAAATGGTGTAGCGCTCAATGAAGAAAAAACAAAGTTGATGGTATTTGGTACTGAGAATAAAATAAGACAGTTAGGCGTTGACTACAATTGCTTTTCAGTAGCAGGGTGTGATATTGTGACAAAGAAGAAAGTAAAAACTTTAGGGATTGTCTTAGATCAGAACTTGAATATGCAAACGCAAGTAAGCAATTTGGTTTCATCCTTAGCCTATTATATTAAATTGTTAGCACAACTTTGGCCATATATCTCTCAAGCAAACTCTGAGACGGTAGCAAAGGCTATTGTTGAGTGAAAAATTGACTACTGTAGCATCCTCTTAGTGGTAATCTCAAAATTAGAATGCAATCGCCTTGAAGTTATTCAGAATAGTGCAGTGAGAGCAATGACTAGACTCAAACAGATAGATCACATTTCAGATACTAGGCGTAATTTGCATTGGCTTCTAGTCGAGGCAAGGATTCACTATTGTTTGTTAATGATCACCCATACATGTCTTATTGGATCCATGCCAGTCTATCTGAGTGAGGTGTTGATTGATAAATCAGGTGTAAGGACCCTTAGGTCAAATAACACTAACCAGCTCAAGATGACGGACTGTAAATCAAGCCAGGCCATGAATTGTGCATTTGCTATAGCTGCACCTAAGGCTTGGAATGCCCTTCCACCAGATCTAAGATAACTCACTTCAACAGCATTTTTTTTAAAAAGACTGAAAACATTGTTATTTTGATCATGACAATTTTCATGCTAGAGCTTTCTTTGTTCACTGTTTCTGATCTGAGTCAGGCACACTAGCTCTCAAATGTATGTATTTTGGTCCTCTTTCTGTCACATATTGCATGTTTCTTGTGTGCCCTTAAGCCTCAGGGTCCATGGTGTGCGTTACAAATGGATTAAAGTAAAAAAAGTAAAAGGAAAGGCAAGGGTGGTGCCTGTGGGTGGGGCTGGTGTCCCACATGCTTATCCACTGGAACACCGCACAGTGTGACTACATGGTGCAGGACACATGCAGCCACAATGATTCTACAGACTCCTGGTGGTGCATATAGCAAAACCCCACCAGAGTGGTCAAGGGAGCAGAATTGTGACTTTAGCACTCTGAATGTGCGCTCCACTATGCCCCTAGTGGCTACATGTGCAGTATTGCACCTCACCTGAGCTGGTTTTGGTGGGTTCCTGATGCGTGTCATCATAAAGGTAGACTGCGGGTAGGCACTGCCCCTGTAATTGTGTACATAGTTGGCATTGACAGTTATTGGTGGGGTCTATTGTTCAGTGTGTGATGTGCATGCATGTGCATGAGCATTCATACTCACCAATGAGCCATGCATTCCCATGTTTTCCACATACCAGGGCCCAGTGCAGAGGTGACATGTGGAAGTTGTAGCTGTCATGTGTGCTGTCCGGGTAATTAGCATAGACTTCCATGATGATTCCCTTGGCATCACACACTGCCTGCACATTGATGGAGTGCTGGTGCTTTCTGTTCCAGTAGATGTGCTCTGTCAATCGGGGTGGCCGTAGTGCAACATGTGTGCAGTCTATTGCACCTAGTACACAGGGGAAGCGTTCCGCTCCATAGAAATTCTGCATTGCTGTCTGCCTTTCCGCCGGTGTTCTGGGCATATATATGTGCCTGCACACACATGCACGCACTGTTATACAGGACAGCACCTGGTGTAGACAGTGTGACTGAGTGGCCTGTGATCTCCCACCAACTACTACAGTGGTCTGCTGGAAGGACCTAGTGGCTAGGAAATGGATTGCAGTCTGCACTTTTTCTAGCAGGGTAATGGCCTGGGAACAAATGGTGGGTGCTGTTAGGCCCTCTTCCCACTGCCTGACAAAGTCTAGGATTATATGGGGGGGACTGTACCTGTCATAGACCTGAATATTGGGCATCAAAAAGAATGTGGTGCATGTTTTGAAGATCTGGGCCCTGGGCATCCTCCTCCTCCTGCGGTGTCCGTGCACAACGGCTCCGAGTACTGCTGGATTCAGTGTGGCTCTAGACGTTTGTTTGGTGTGTATTGCATTTTTTATACGCATTTGTTCCTACTCACGTTGAATGCGCATTGATGTTTATGCCTGCTATCATGTGGCACATGGGTTCCAGTATTTGCTTGTACTTTTTTACAACCCAACAATCCCAGTTCAAATCCATGAATACGGTTGTATTTGCACTGTGATGGGCATGCAATTGCCTGGATGTGTACCGTCCCTCAAGATGCCCACATTTTCACATGTGCTTCCTCATTTTGCATGTTCTGCCCCGCTATTTTGGTCGATGTGCAGGCCCAGCCCACACTCTACGTGGAATCTCATGCAAGGCGCTCGTTGACTCACACAGATATGCCGGGCATGCGCAAACTTCACACAAGTCCCAATAAAGTCCTGTACAGTCGGTTACATGAAACGATGAACTCAGATTTACGCAGAGTTTGGGGCGCAAGTTCCCTATTTCCAGTGCAAATAATTCCATGAATCGGGCTGTAACTGTACTTGTATCACACATCTGTGCAATTCTCTGTCTGTGCCTCAATTCATGCACAAAGCATTCTTTGACATTAAATAAGTGCCAATGCATTTCATCGAATTACCCTGTGGGTGGGCTGCATTTTTCAACATCACAAGAGTACATTTGGCTGTGTGGAAAGGTGGGTACGATCAACACCTAGGGATCACTCCCAGTGATGGAGAAATTGGGGAGTTATGGGTAGAACAGAGTTTCCCAGGCAAAGGAACAGGCTCAAAGGCAGAGACCACATTGCCTATAAACCAGGGTTGTTCAACTCCAGGGCTTTAGGGTTGGAATCCTGACGGGTCTTCAGGATATCCCTCCTGAATGTTCATGAGAAAAAAGGTGGATACATTTAGAATCATTGTATGTAAATGTACCTCATGAATTATAATGAGGGGTATCCTGAATATCCAACATGTTTCTGGCCCTCGAGGCCTGGAGTTGGATAACCCTGCGTTTATACAAACAGCACACAACTGAAAAGGGTTTTTATGTGAAATTCACGGGACTCACGAAGGCTGGCACTGGTGTAAAGAAAGTGAAGAATAGATGCAGTGGTGTTTGAGCAGACCGGGGCAGACAGAAGAAAATTGGTCACTGCATGCATACCTTGAATAGGGTTACATAAGTGATTTGGAATCACTTGCACCAATAATGACCCAAACCAATGTATTAAAAGACAGATGTATCCTACTTCTATTTTTTTCAAAACAGCTCATGATATGGGAAGCTTGCTGCTGTGTTGACTCAATTGGATGAGGAGGAGGAAGTATGGCGGGAGAAAGAAGACGGTTGGAAGCTACAAGAGAAGAGTGTCCTAACGAGCTGATAGATCACAATGGGCCTCATTACACGTTATGTGGTAAGGGATTAACGATACTGGTAAGGGATTACCGGTATCGCTAAAATCCCTTGCTAATTACGACCCGGACAACCGCTATTAGCGGCACCGCTAAGAACGGTGCTACTAATAGCGGCCAGTCCGCGGGCGCACAACCCCTCAGGACGGCAATAGCGGCATGGCGCTAATAGCAGGCCATTACAAGCCATGTGGACATGCAAATAGCGGCATGGTATCGGGCAAAGAAGCCCATACTGGCATGGAGGAAATACAGGCATCACGAACCACCCGCTAAGAGACATGAGTAGTGTTCCCACCTGCCACAGGTGACCACAATCAGCACAGGTGAAGGCAATGGAGACTGGGGCAGCAGAAAAGGAGCACACCACACCCCTTCCCACACCCCTTCCCACACCAAGATGGTTCCAATACTTGCAGCATTACATGGGCTGGAGGACATGATTGCATTGCAGCACCAACAACAACAGGCGTGTACAAAAGGGGGGATGTGTCCTGGCTGTAAGAGTCAGAGCTAGTTACAACTTGTTTCTTGCAACTTAAAGTTATTAGACAATACACTATCCTGTGGTGGCACAGTTTAAGCATACCTAGGGTAGGAGTACATGAAAGAAAATGATAATCCACATGGGCTAAATTATTAGTAGGAAGTGGAACCGTTTTTATTAAGTGACTGTCCTCAACCATTTAAACATTTTATGAAAGAATTATGCGTTCAATATACAGAGGTGTAAACATTCCACCTAACAAACCACAATTTCAAACAACAAAGGTGATCAGCATGGAACGGAGACCAAAACAAATTGATACATAAACATGCAGTAGGATAATCGTAGGAGAAAAAAGACATGAAAGATATGAATACGAAGGCATTATATAATTTCTAATGCATTCTGTTTTTCTCATTGTTACCCATGTTTTGGTAGGTACTAAACATGTTTAGCCTCATAGAAATCCGTACTGCCACCCCCCCTCTACTGAAGGTGGTAACCGTGCTCCACTTCCTGGCCACAGGCACCTCCCAGCATATGGTAGG
The DNA here is from genome assembly GCF_040938575.1 of Ambystoma mexicanum. Classification (NCBI taxonomy): domain Eukaryota; kingdom Metazoa; phylum Chordata; class Amphibia; order Caudata; family Ambystomatidae; genus Ambystoma; species Ambystoma mexicanum. The sequence goes on from NC_090928.1 coordinate 607,228,349, forward strand.
GCAGATGCATGGCATTTCACAACCAGTATTCTCAAGCACGCTGACCCAGGTGCTCGATGCCCTCCTGAAGCACACAAGTGAACACATATCCCTGCCACGGACTGCCCAGGAGATCTCCAACACCAAAGTTGGCTTCTATTCACTGGCGGGCATCCCATCGACTTGTACCCATGTGGAATTGGTGGTCCCACATCACAATGAAGCAGTCTACCGAAACAGAAAGCAATACCACTCCATCAATATCCAAATGGTATGTGACTCAAACAAGATAATTATACATTGTTGTGCCCGATATCCCGGATCAAACCATGATTCAATGGTCCTGCGGAACTCAACGATACCACGCTACATGGAGCGACATGCTGGACAACGTTCGTGGCTACTTGGTGAGTAGCAGGGAAAGCCCATGGCAGTGTGATGTGGGGTGTGATTGGGGGGGGAGAGAGGCATACTCCAACTGGGTGTGATTGGGTGGGGAGAGATGCATACTCCAACTGGGTGTGGACTGTCGTCCGTACAATAAATGGACATACAGATGTACGCCAATGTCCACCAAGGCAGCCCACAATGGACCGGACACAAAACCACATGCAAGTTGTAAGCTTCACAATAAAACACAATCGAAAACAGTGGACCAGTGGAATGGGATGACGCAACAAATTATTAACTCAAGTACAAATTTTAATAATTCACTACTATAAATTTCACATCTTTAGTGCATATATGTTGTAGAATCATAAAATACAATTTATCACTCCCACACTCCTATCTCAAACATTCATTCTTAATCCCATACTTTCAATCAACAACTCATCATCAGTAAAACCATATTAGCATAACCAGATAATGTAAACTATTGTTGTTCCTCTAATCTTCCTATATTTATGACCCAATCTATAGTATCAGGTGTCAGAAAATCTGGCATTACAATTATTCCAGAGATGCACTGTAGATCGTCGACACGTGTTTCGGTCACAAAGACCTTCTTCAGGACGTAGGGCACCCAATAGTACTACTGCCCTTCTTGGACACGTATGAGCCAGTGTTCATTCTAAAAAACATATACAATCATAAAAACAACGTCATCCCTTTCTATTTCAACAATGACAATATATTGTCAAAAAGTGTCTTGTAACTAGAAACACATCGGCCTACTCACCCCCAGGAGTTTATTCAAAGGTATGCAAGTTGGCGCAAGGAAAAAATCCTCCACAGGATTCAGCAACACTTTAGATATCCTGCAGATCAGTAAAACAAAACGTGCCATTTTAGTTTGATTCTAGTCGCCACCACTGTGGCACATCTTTCTTACTATGCCCAGCTACAATAACAATAAAAAACAAAAAGATGTGTTTACACATACCACTTCCATCCAGTGTAGATTTATTTAAGGCGTAACTCCGCACGTATTCGGTGCAGTCCCCAACTTTGTTTTCATTGGTGAATCAAGTCCACTGTGATTACTTCCACAGACCCAAATGCAGTCAGTACCACTATATCAAAATATCAGAAAAGAGGACGAACATAGTCGATCACTTGTACCGTGGAGACTCGCTACGGTATGGAGGTACAAGTGATCAACTATGTTCGTCCTCTTTTCTGATATTTTGATATAGTGGTACTGACTGCATTTGGGTCTGTGGAAGTAATCACAGTGGACTTGATTCACCAATGAAAACAAAGTTGGGGACTGCACCGAATACGTGCGGAGTTACGCCTTAAATAAATCTACACTGGATGGAAGTGGTATGTGTAAACACATCTTTTTGTTTTTTATTGTTATTGTAGCTGGGCTAAGTAAGAAAGATGTGCCACAGTGGTGGCGACTAGAATCAAACTAAAATGGCACGTTTTGTTTTACTGATCTGCAGGATATCTAAAGTGTTGCTGAATCCTGTGGAGGATTTTTTCCTTGCGCCAACTTGCATACCTTTGAATAAATTCCTGGGGGTGAGTAGGCCGATGTGTTTCTAGTTACAAGACACTTTTTGACAATATATTGTCATTGTTGAAATAGAAAGGGATGACGTTGTTTTTATGATTGTATATGTTTTTTAGAATGAACACTGGCTCATACGTGTCCAAGAAGGGCAGTAGTACTATTGGGTGCCCTACGTCCTGAAGAAGGTCTTTGTGACCGAAACACGTGTCGACGATCTACAGTGCATCTCTGGAATAATTGTAATGCCAGAGTTTCTGACACCTGATACTATAGATTGGGTCATAAATATAGGAAGATTAGAGGAACAACAATAGTTTACATTATCTGGTTATGCTAATATGGTTTTACTGATGATGAGTTGTTGATTGAAAGTATGGGATTAAGAATGAATGTTTGAGATAGGAGTGTGGGAGTGATAAATTGTATTTTATGATTCTACAACATATATGCACTAATGATGTGAAATTTATAGTAGTGAATTATTAAAATTTGTACTTGAGTTAATAATTTGTTGCGTCATCCCATTGCACTGGTCCACTGTTTTCGATTGTGTTGTATTTTGCCTGAAGGACCAGGGATCAAATTGCAGGCATACCCCTTTCATTATTACAGCTTCACAATAAAGACATTAATCCTTAACGCCAAACATGACACATCTATCCACATGCACATTTCACATCATACCATACCCTATATGACACAAAGCAGCAACATGCAACCAATATGCATAATGTAAATGTGCGTTGAACAACATCACAACAGATATGCGCCCTTGAGTGCATGCAAAGGGATCACCTGTAGCCATTGTACTGAACCACACCCGTACACCACTACTGAAGTGCCGCTTCACAGCATGGGGACATCGGGATCATAATGGCAGTACACTAGCAGTGTGGTACAAAGGATGTCTGGGCCCAGGAACACCTAGGACCTGTCCACACCCAGGACATGGCAATTACTGCCAGAGGCATGCATGGTGCACGTCCACTTGCAGGGACTAGCTTACCTTCTCACATTGCAGTTACACTGATCGTCTCCATGCATGCTGGGATTTGTGGATGCCAATCACAATGCAAACTGAATTAGTGTGAAATGTACAGGTTGGAATTGAGGTGACCAGTAACAAGACCCCATTGTTCCACCCATGCAGGTGATGCTGGCTATCCCCTGAAGAGGTGGCTCCTTACCCCTGTATGGAACCCACAGAACAGGCACGAAGAGGAATACAACCGTGCACATACCCGTACCCGCATTGTGATTGAGCAGGCATTTGACCTTTTGAAGACACGGTTCCGGTGCCTAAGCAGGTCGGGTGGGGCACTCCTGTACGGCCATGACAAGGTGGCCAAGATAACCATGGCATGTCTCATGCTGCACAATATGTGTATCTGATGGAATGTGCCACTGCCCCCTGACGTCGAAATGCAACCACCTGATGAGGGATGAGGAGGGAGGGGACGGGGCTGCAGATCATGCAAGAGGCGATGCCCAGGAGGGACGCGATCTGCGTCAGCATCTGATCAACCAAATATTCTGAATCACATGGTTCAACTCTGTTGGATGGATGTGGGTATTAGTGCACTGGTGTTTGTGTTGAAGCGCACAATGGGCCCTGTTCCCCAATAAAGTTGACACACACAATGATGAGTTCCAGGCCTGTGTCTCAACTTGTCACCAGTGTATTAAACATGTCATGATAGGAAAAAGTGCTTGTCCCCAAATATGCAACCACCCTTTCCCCCGTCCCCCCCACAACACTCCCAAAACACCCTTTCCCCCCTCCCACCACAACACTCCCAAAACACCCTTTCCCCATTCCCCCACAACACTCCCAAAACACCTTTTCCCCCCTCCCCCCACAACACTCCCAAAACACCCTTTCCTCCCTCCCCCCACAACACTCCCAAAACACCCTTTCCGCCCTCCCCCCACAACACCCCCATGTGTGGCTTGCACAACTTTGGTGTCCTGCTGCACATGTGCCATCTAGAACCTGCTGGTCCTAATTCCCATTCCCACCACCACCATTTGGAGGTGGGAGGGTGTGCGCCTCATGGTGTGCAAGGGGCGGTGGCGGGGGTTTGTCTGCCTCGAACTTGCAGAGGAGGAGGTGCCTGTTTGTCCCTGTGGTGGTGGTGGGTACTGTCGGTCCATTGTGTCCGCTATGCGTGTGAGGACCTGCCTCAGTTGGGCTATCTCCTCGCAGAGCCTGTTGGTACAGGCTTCCATGCCCTCCCTCGACTGCCTAGCATTCTCCCTCACATCCTCCCTCAGACGGGCAGCCTCATCTACATGCTGGCCAACCAGCGCTGTAATATCCTCCTGGTGCTGCCTGATGATGGCCAGGTCATGGCCACTGTGGCCAGCTCGTGGGGTGGCTGCTACACCTTCCTCTATGTCTCGGCCATCATGTGAGGCCACCTGTGCGCTCCAGCACCCTGCCGTGGTCTCGTCGCCAGACTGGCCATGGCTACTGGATCGTGGTGTTGGCGGTGGGCTTGCTTCTCTGGAACCTGGGGGGTGTGGGTCTGCATTTGTATGGGGATCTCACTGGTGTCCTCCACGTCAGACAGTGACGCAGTGGCTGCTGCCTCACCAGTCGAACCGGTGGCGGCGGAGAGTGGGCCCTCCATGGGTGTTTCCTGTGTTGGGGGGATCACAGCAGTGGGTGCGGCAATTGTTGCAGCCGTAGATTCAGGTCTTGGTGCAGTGGCACTATTGCATTGTTTGCCCCTCTGCAGGTGCTCACTCCTCCCTGTGCCCTTTGATGTGGTGGCAGTGTTCCCTGTCTCCTGGCCCTGGCTTATTTTTTGGCATGGGGAGCCTGAGTCGCTGTGTCCTGTTCATCGCTGTTGGTCTGTGTGCCTGTGGGGGACAAAGAGGGGGATGGCATTGGTGATGGTTCAACGTGCTTCATGCAGATTCTGTTCATCATGCTGTTCTGTGCATTGGGACTTCATTAGTGGGCATTCAGGTCATGGGGCTGTTGAGTGGGTCATCCATGCATGGGTCTGTGTGGCACGTGTCTGTGGTGATGCGTGCATGTGCGTGTGTTGGGGTTTGACACTCACATGGGCAGGGTTGTGTGCATGTATGTTTGTGGCCGCATCCATGAGGTGGATCTGGGCTCACATGGGGTGGGGGGCTCACCTTTCACAGTGCATTGTTTCATGCGTACACTCACCTCCATCTGATGTTGTGGGCGCACCACGCTCCATATCCCCGACTCCCTCGATGGATTCTACGCCAATTGTGCTGGCGCAGGTCTCCTCCCACTCCCTGAGTTTGATGGGAGAATCAGCGCCACCTCCTGTGGCCATGGCCAGTTTACGATTAGCAAACAGTATGCTGCGGACCCGGAGGCGGAGATCGTCCCATCTCTTCCTGCAGTCTTTAACGGTGCGGGTGGTGGTGCCCACTGCACTGACTTTCAGGGCCACCTCTGCCCAGATGGCCTTTTTCTTAATCAGGGTATCCCGCCGCATGTCAGTCCCAAAGACAAAATCCACGTTTGCTGCAAGGGTCTCCGTCAGCATTATCAGCTCCTCATTAGTGAATTTCTCCTTGAGCTGGCGGTCTGCGCCTTTCTTGATTGCCTTGGGCATTGTGAGGGAATCCTGGAGGCTTTGGTATGGCACTGGTGTGGAAACAGGTCCTGGGGGCAGAGGATGGCAATGGATTATGTTTTTAAAGATGGCCGCCGTGCTCTTTCCCATTCCTGTGCGATGACGCTATTTCCGGTTCCGCAAATCAATGCTATTAGCAGTCACCGCTATTTGCATGTTGCAGGAGGTCGTAAGTGCTATCAGCGCTTTCGTCGGTGCCGCTAAGGGTCTTTTTGGGGTCTTTAGCGGCATGGCGGTAGGGCCATTACCGGCATGGCGCTGTGCTTGTGTCCACGTACTCGTAATAGCACGCAATTAGCGGCCTCTTGCGAAGGCGGACACGTTAATAGCGCCATACCGGTGAAGGCCGGATTTTACCGCGTACCGTATAATGAGGCCCAGTGTCTTCTTGAGGTGCTTTACTTCTCCCCATATGTGACTTAAAATGATGGCACAATGAGACATTTCATTGAGTGGACCAACCATCTGTTTGAAATGCAATAACACTACAATGGAAGATGGTAGAAGCCTTGCATGTGTATGTCACTAACTACTTTCAGAGGACCAGAGACATCACAGCAGGTATATTGTAGTCATACGCTTTACACAATTGCCTCAACATGGGCCTGTAATTACACAGCCAATGCATCTTAATGTCTTATGATGCCCATATAAGTGCAAGAATTGTGTGGGGATTCTATGACATTGCTGGGGTCCCTTGTATGCTTGGTGGCATTGATTGAAAATATTAGGCTCTCAGAACAACTCTGACCATTCCATACCTTTATAGGATTGGTGGTGGCCTGCATTGCTTTAATGTCCAGATGATTTGTGATAGAATCCTCATCTTGAACATCATTACTCATTACACTGCATCCACCTACGGCAGTGATGCATACCACCATTTAGCAATATTTCAGCAATGTGAGGATTGCCAGTATGATGACACTTGGTGTCTTGTGCCACCATTAAACGTTGTTATAAAGTTCACAAGCCAACTCTATCCCCAAGAGGAGACAGTTGGAATCCCTTAAGGAGGAATCTGCTCGCTCCTTTGCAGAACCAAGTGGGCGGAGTGAAGCACCAGTCCAATGCAGTGGACTTAGATACACATAATCCCATTAAGCAGACATGTGGCATAATACAATCCTGGCTTGGATGCCTTGTCAAACCAGGATGTGTGCTGCTATATGCCCATGTGACAGTGTGCATGACAGTTGTGGGATGTAGTGTGCTGCGTACCATTGCATTTGCTTATGTTCTATAAATGCAACAATGTAATGAGCTGCATCAACAACTACCCAATTAAGTTTGCACGCTGATGTCAATGGATTAAATGATGTGGCAGTGGGCACCAGGAATAACCTAGTTGCACGATAGTTCACCTCTATTTCACGTTGTTGGTGAATGATTAAAACATCACAGGTCCAAAGTTCTGATGATAAACCTTGACTTGTCATTACAATTTCCATGGGTGTACACAAATGACACATCACATTGTTACTCCTTGAAGCCCTGGTTAAAGATAACAAGCTACACACAGAAAATGCAAACCCAGCTTTTCAAAGGGCTGAATTTGTAGAATGTCCAACATAAGTATATTTATAGTGCATATAATTCCCTGCCAAAAAAATCTATGTTCACACCCATTTGTTTCAACAACACTGTAGCTTCTTTGAACACATAAAAGGGGCATGTGTATTCCAGGTAGCCAGGTCGAGGCACTGTATTGTCTCAATGGTGTATTGAAAGTTGTTTGCAAGTGGACTCCACTTTGGGGATTTGTCAGGTGTGCTACCTGGTCAGTGCCCATACTGGGAGTGGAGCTGCATTTTATAGGGATTGTTAGAGAGTCCACACCGTTGTGTGGGCGGGCCGCCGTTGCGGTCACGTTGAGAGACGTCCCGGAAGTGATGTCAGGGGAAGGGGAGGGACACAGAGATGTTACGGCAGTTGCCGCCTGTATGAGAATAAAGGAGGTTGTGCTTGCAAATGCTGCCTCCCACGTATCATTGGCGGAGAGGCCTGTATGCATGTGAGACCCCGAGAGAATCTCTAACAGTGGCGACGAGTGGGCGCACGACCCACCGACAGACACCACACTGAGGCCTGCAGCCGAGCAGTTTAGCGCGTCGGCGCACCTCAGGACACGGGCGGCTGACGAGCCGCGTGCCTCTGGAGGAGCGGGGAACGGCGCCGCGCGGCACACGATCGCGGGGAGGGATCCTGGACAGTCACGCTTACTCCCCGCGCTGAGGAAAGCGCTTTCGTTCTCCCCGGTGGAGCCCGGCACACCCACAAACATGTGCTACGGAGAGCAGAAGCCCCGGAGAGCCGCGCACACTCCCCAGTGCAGGGGGAGGACCTCACGGCAAGGCCCGGTGCGGCTGAAATGACTGCGCATTACAAGGCGCAGTAAAACAAAGAGGACGAGCACAGAACGCGGGTAATCACCGCCCACGCCCAGCATCCAGCACATCATTATGCCAATAATAAGGCACAAGCTACGTACCCCACGGGTGATTCGTTAAATAAGAGACACGACCTGTACAGACCAAAGCCCACATTCCCTGGACAGGGAAGGAATCAGCCCACTATCACCCATACGGAAAAGAGGGGTACACGGGGCAGTACACTACGAAAGGCAGCAACCACCCCAGAACACCGGACAAAATGTCGGACACGGGGAGCACCCCAGCTTCATCCTCGGGGGCAGCCTCAGCCAATGCGTCGTCAAGAGGGGAGGATGCCACGCAAGGCACCAGCCAGCTCACCCAAAATGAAGGTGGCGCATCCCAAGTCATGCACATGCCACACCCGTTTGAAATAAGAGACATATCAAACCTAGGTCCCCGCTGAACCATATGGCTAGAGACTTCAAGTTTTACACGGGAGCCATAGGGCTAACAGATGATGCCAGACTAAAAAACACACTATTCATGGCAGTGGGACCGGCGGTGAGAGACATTGCAGGCGAGTTACTCAATGTAGACACCGTCACATACGGAGAATTACATGCCAAACTGTCGGACTACTTTGCGCCTCACACGAATGTCGATTATGAACACCACATCTTCCACACGACCAGACAAGAAAAGGGAGAGTCCATAGACAATTTTGTAATGCTCCTTCGCATTAAACTGAAACACTGTGAATTTCACAAATACTCCAACGAAGAGGCGCTCAGATCGCAAGTGATCGCCGGTTGTCTCTCCCAACCGTTCCGCAAACAACTCTTACAGAAACAGAGATCCCTGGATGAAATTCTAGCTCTGGCCCGGATGGAGGCTGCAGTAGACTCACAACTTGACAACCTAGAAAAAGTGTCCTTACAACAACACGGCGAAAAGGTTGAAACAGTCAACAAACTTTATTCAAACCCTCCACAAGGAGAGAAACGCTCCAAGGCTACCTGCTATAAGTGTGGATACGAATACCCCCATAGGACAGAAATGCACCACGTGCGGAGGCATGGATCACTACAGAGCCATGTGCAAAAATGCCCCATCACACACTTCAGGTAAATCTCAAACTCATGACAGGCGCAGGTACCTCCAGAGCTCACCCAGAGCCCGAAGGGCAAACAAACGGAAACCCATGAGGAGAGAAGACAGTGATTGCAAGAGCAGCTACACAAGGGAGGACAGACGCTCGTCTGAGGACACCAGCTGCTCTCACAGAAGACGTTTTGTACGATATATCAAGACACGGTCTCCCACCAGCAGTGACACCCCATCGTCAGAGGACGATCAAAGAAAGAAGGGTTACGTGTGGGCCATAAAAGACAACACCGCAGCCAACCAACACAGCCCAGTACTGACCCTACACGTCAACAATACCCCACTTGAATTTCTGATAGACACCTGAGCCACGGTCAACATCATCAACGAACAAGCATACGCAGCTCTCTCACCACAACCAAAGATCAGAAAAGCTGCAGTGGACATCTACCCATATGGCTCCACGACCCTGTTGCCGTGCAAAGGTGCGATCACGGCCTGGTGCACGCACAAAGAACACACAGCAAAGATCCCACTGCACATTCTGAAAACCGAGGCCAACAGTGGGTGCATACTGAGCTTCAGAACGGCCGTGGACATGGGACCAGTACACATCCTGTACCAACTGATGGCGCACAAGTACTTTGCCAAGCCTGATGCAATCGAACAATCCTTACCAAAATTATTTGCAGGCCTGGGAAAATTAAAAAACAGAAAGGTACATCTTCATATAAATCCCCTCGTCAAATCGGTGGCCCAGCACTACCGGGTATCCCATTCAATATCCAAAGGCAAGTGGAAGAAGAATTGGACAAACTAATCAAGATGAATGTAATTGAACCTGTCTCAGGACCCACACCCTGGGTGTCGCCCATTGTCCCCGTCCCCAAAAAGTCCCCGGACGGGTTAATACGTCTCTGTGTCGACGTGCGCAGGCCCAATATCGCAATTGAAAGAGAGAGGCATCAGGCACCCAGGATCACAGACATGATCCACCTCCTCCACGGAGCAAGATTTTTCTCAAAACTAGACTTGACAAAAGGCTATCATCAAATTGAAATCGCACCTGAATCGCGATATATCACCACATTCGTAACCCATCTTGGCCTTTTTCAATATAAAAGACTTAGTTTTGGCATCTCCTCTGCCGCCAAAATATTTCAAGAAGAGATACACAAAGTGATTCGGCACGTTCCGAACTGCCCGAATTATTCGGACGATGTCCTAGTATATGGCAAGACACAAGAAGAACGTGATGTAGCACTACACAGAGTATGTCACGCACTGGAAGAAGCAGGACTAACACTGAACAAAACTAAATGCGAGTTCTCAAAGGGATCACTGTGATTTTTCGGGCACATCTTCTTGGACAAGGGAATGCGACCAGACCCGGAAAAAGTCCAGGCACTCAATTCGGCCGTGCCCCCGTCAACACGACGGACCTACGATTGTTTTTGGGCCTGGCCAGCTATTGTTCAAGATACATTAAAGACTATGCCACGTGAGCAACCCCTTACACTTACTCACGCGCAAGGACACACCGTTCATATGGTCAAAAGAATGTGAGGAGGCTTTTGTAGCGATCCGAGGAGCCATAGCACAAGCGGAAGACATGGCATACTTTGACGCCACCCGAGACACCAAAGTAATCGTAGATGCCAGCCCCGTAGGACTGGGCGCTTACTCACTCCAAAAGACCCAGTGGATCGACATGCCACTTTCATAGTAGCATACGCCAGCAAAAGCCTGACAACCACGGAACAGGCATACTCGCAGGCGGAAAAGGAAAGCCTAGCAGTAGTCTGGGCATGCAAGTATTTTCATCTGTTCCTATTCGGAAAAGAATTCAAGGTAGTGACGGACAACCAGGCACTGCTCACCATCTATGGCAACCCCAAAGCCCGGATGCCGCCAAGACTAGCAAGATGGGGCCTGCGGCTACAAGACTACAAGTTCACGATAGTACACCGCCCCGGGAAGGACGAAAACCCAGCGGATTACCTCTCGCGCCACCCAACCGTTTCAACCGCGTCGCAACCGTCAATCGCAGACGCGTACATAAACTACATCATACACCACCTACAACCACTTCCAGTGGGATGGGTGGAACTGTCAATGCAGTCAGAGTCAGACCCAGCCCTCAGGATTGTTAGACATTGCCTACAGACAAACAAGAAAACCCTAATGAGACAACAAGCAAGAACGGAAACTGACACAACACGGGAAGATGTCAAGTGGTTCGACCAAGTTCGAGAGGAGCTGACGATAGTAGAAAACAATGTACTACTGAAAGGCTGTAAAGTCGTCGTCCCAAGAACCCTTTGGGAGAGGACAGTACACCTGGCCCATGAAGGACACCGAGGGACAGCCGCCACGAAACGCCTTCTCCGACAAAAAGTGTGGTTTCCCCAACTTGATCACCTAGTAGAAACCATAGTGGGGAAATACCACATCTGCGCACAGGTAGCCCCACCTCCACACCCGAATCCACTACAGACATCACCACTGCCGAACAAAGTATGGGAGGAGCTCGCCGTAGACCTATTTGGACCCATGAGCAATGGTACACACGTGGTCGTGCTCATGGATGAACACTCACGATACCCGGATGCCCAAATTGTAGAAAGCAGTGCTACAGCAAGCATCATACCCGCACTCGACCGAATGCTATCAGCGTATGGCATTCCCAAAGTCATAAAATCCGACAACGGCCCCACATTTATAAATCATGAGTTTCAAAGATTCGCAAATTACATGGGGTTCCAACATGGAAGAATAACCCCCCGCTGGCCCCAGGCAAACGGCATGGTTGAAAGATTCATGGCCAGCATTAAGAGGACACTGCAAATTGCCCACATTCAAAACAAGCCATTTGAACAGGCGCTCAACTAACTGCTCAGGGAATATAGGCCCACGCCCCACAGCACCACGGGAGTATGTCCCGCGGATCTACTATTCCGGAGGCCAATCAGCACGAGGCTACCAGAGGATCCCAGAACACAGGAACCGACTGACCTGGAACAAGTAGCGAGAGTAAACGATGAGGCGAGCAAGAGAAAAACAAAAGAAAGCACTGACAGGAAGAGAAGAGCCCGCGAGAACCTAATGCAGCCAGGGGACGAAGTATGGCTCAGACAACCAAAAAATCAGAAAGAAGAGGCCACATTTGCACCCACCCCACTCGCCATGACGCACAAGAAAGGCACTATGGTTACGGCCCAGAGGAGTGATTGCTCATCAGTGACCAGAAACAGCTTGCACTTCAAACGTGTCAAGCTGCACCCGCAGGAGCGGTGGGAAATGGACACTGACTGTGAAGAGGAAAGACACCAGGAAGAACCATACCATGGAGACAGAGAAGAGTCAGAGAATGACACAAATACCTCGACACACGTGACCGAGAAGGTGACTCCAAGTAAGGTGAGGCGCCCCCAAAGGAGCCGCATGAAACCACTCCGCCTCATAGAGAAAATGGAGTGAAAGCAAGGAAATGGACTTGCATGCTAAAAAGGGGGGAGATGTTAGCTAGTCCACACCATTGTGTGGGCGGGCCGCCGTTACGTCCATGTTGAGAGACGTCCCGGACATGACGTCAGGGGAAGGGGAGAACCCAGGGATGTTACGGCAGTTGCCGCCTGTATGAGAATAAAGGAGGTTGTGCTTGCAAACGCTGCCTCCCGCATATCATTAGCCGAGTGGCCTGTATGCATGTGAGACCCCAAGAGAATCTCTAACAGGGATAACTACGGCAGGCCGCCACACGAATAGGACAATATGGAATGGCCTGAGGATGTTGTACATGTGGACATGCCGGATTGAGATGCTATTTTTAGCATGCCTTTCTTCACCATATTGTCAGAAAGGGCCCTTCAGATATCTGCCATCTCAACAGTCAGGGTCCACCTAGTCTCTGACATGTCAGCAGGCAGGGCCAGCCTAATGCATTCAACCTTGTTGGAGAATCCCTGCAATCCCTCACCCAACGTAAACTTGATGGATTCCAACTCTGTCATTATGGACACATGCGGCCTCATTACAAGTATGGCAGTAAGGCAACAACAGCGCTGATATCCCTACTGGCACCATTGCTACTGTACCACCATACTAGGAGTTCTGCTCGCGAGTGCCCGGAAGAACATGATGGTAGCACCGGTACCATTACTAACGGTACCGGTGCTACTACGCTCCCCATTCCCATTGAGCCCTTTGGGGCTCAAATGGGAATGGGGATGTACCAGGCCTGGCACCCGCGAAAAGGCAATTACCAGGTCTGGCTGGGCCGGAATAGCCCGGTAATTGCCCATTTGCGGGTGACGGTCCCGGATGCGAGTTTGGAGGTAGCCTTGCTGGTAAAACCGGCAAGGCTATCTCCAACCTTGTAATGAGGCCCATGGTATGCATATCTCCTAGTCCCTCTCTACATAGGACCCACCCATGCTAGTTCAATCCTGATCTGGTGGTTGTAACACATCATACTAGTGGTCACTTAGTGTTTCTTCAACATGTATTATCTGCCGGTCCATTGGCCTTTGTGGGTCAACTCTACGATTGTGGGGCTCATTGCCAATGGCCCTTACTTCATGTGCCCCTACATTACTGTTATACCAAGTGCCTCTTCATGCCCTCCCTCCCTTCATCAAGTTGTGACATGCCTTTTTATGGGTCAATGACCATGTCCTCCTGTGTAATGTCCCTGGTTGAAATTGTTGAAGGATTAGTTGCATTTGTTTTAAAAGTCAGTGCTCACATTTCACATGCCAATACCATTGTGTTTGATTTGCTATTTTGCTTGTCAGCTGTCAATATTGACAGGCAAGTGTCTCCTTCCACTAACAACCACTCGCCGCTGCAGCTGCACTCCGCACTTGCACACCTCACAACCAGCACTGAACACGAGGTCATGCACAGAGGCATAACTGGTTGATGCTCCACCATGCCATATCCACTGATTTCTGTGTCAACAGCTGCTGGGATTCTCGCCATCCTGTGCTTCCTCAGTTGGTGTGGGGGCTGGGGTAAATCAGGGTCCACTAACTCTGTGAATGACATGCACCTTCCTTTGTGTCTCATTTACCCTGTGCGTCACATTGGCAGAGCTCCTTTTTACAATGTGTGTGTGTGAGTGAGTGAGTGAGTGAGTGAGTGAGTGAGTGAGTGAGTGAGTGAGTGTCTGGTGTGTGTGTATATATTTATCTGAAGGACACAGGAAACCCCACACTCTGGGTCAGGGTATTAGTACATTACTAATTACGGAAGAAAACCAGAGGATACAATTTTGGAGACAGAAGGAATCAAGAAATTTAATTGAACCTGATCCATTATTTAAATATCAAATTTTAATCGAGAATTAATCATAGCACTCAATAATTTTACATCGCAGGAAAGGAATTAAGAACACATAATTTCACATAGTTTCACATATAATCCATCTCATTCGTACACAGGCATCCAATAACCATTCATACATCCATCACAATAATACATGCAAGGTAAAACTTTATCCTAAAAAAGTCATAACAATTGATTTACTTATTGTCTTCATAAAAAAGAGAGAGAAAGAGATATATAATAAATATATATGAAAAGCCACAACAACAGATAGTTCAAGTGGTCATCAGTTTAGGATGGGTCACATCGATGTCCAAAGTTGACCTCATCACTGGTTTCTCAATCGGTTTCAGCGTATTTAACTTTAATTGAGTTACGCCTTCATCAGGAGAATAACAATTCAACTCTAAAAAGACAGGGAGATATACATATATGAGAGACCTCATCATAGAGCCACTAGAGAAAACAAAGGGAAACCCCCAATTATCAACCAATTCATATTCATTAAAAGTGTGTGTGTATAAACACTGTAATGGCTTATTGAGAAGCCACCCTCAACACAGGGAGTTCCTTCTTTTTTTAGCCCTATCTCAGACACATATCATGCCCTTTGGATCTCTCTCCCCTGAGCTAACAATGAGCCAAGAACCAGGCTGGTCTACAGGAAATATATTGGTATTTATTTAAATTAAAGATAATAGAAATTAGCACAAAAATGTCTAACACCACTTTATCCGTGACACAGCACAATTAACTTCTCTCAGCATTGATATTCACAAAACTGAAATTAAAAAGAACACAATCTCAATTCTTCACTTTCTGCAAATTTCACTTGACAAAATAATTACACTGATCAATAATGACGGCAGTTATCATGATTTGTTGTGCAATTTTGATTTTCTTGCCAGCTTAACAAGCTAGCAGTAGGAATTCAAGATTTGTTCAAATTCATAAGGCAATTATGATTTTGCCCACACTTTTGGTTTAAAATAAATAAAGTGTGAGTTAACGGTTTGTTTTTCAGACCACCCTTGCTTTGGTCTAAATTGGGAAGTCAGACATAACAATTTGAATGATTTGGGGAATTTTGGATTTCAGACCCTCCTTACTGAAAGGCCTATTTTGGGGAAGCTGGAAAAAAAGGTTGGACTAATTTAAGAACACAGACACCCCTCTTCCTTAAGGAAGTTGGGGTCAGTTGGACAGCTAGGATTATCCAATTCAATTATAGTCTATAGTTTTCAGCAGACACTGGGAAGTGAGCTTCATTACAAAATTCACCCCGTAGTGTTCTGCCAAATGGGGAATTAATTAATTTCATGTTTTTCGTTAAATAGGCTAAGGATCTACACATTATTGTCCCCACCCGCCCACTATAAAGGGAAAGGATTCAAGGCAAGCAGACTCCCCCACCTTTTGGTTTCCCAGGGCTTGGTTCTACTTACATTGCAAGCCTCTGTTTAAAATTCATGAAAGCCAGCTGCATCCGAGGAGACTCTGGAAGGATAAGGCAGGGGTCTGGTCTCTCCTCTCTAAACGATGGCCTCCTGCCCTCCACCATAGGACCCAGTCAGCTTTGAGTACTTCCTAGAGATAGACAGCTCCACCCAGATGCAATCTCCTCTGGTGTTTCCTTCCAGCTGTCAGATGGTAAGTTTCAGCGGCCCTCCTGATGGTCTGTCTCTTTTCTCTGTCCTGTCTTTCCTTTGTGTTCCCCTGTCTTAGTGCAGTTCCCCTTATATAGCAGCGATGACACCACCAATTTTACAATCTTGGGGAAGTACCCTGCAATAATCGCTGCCACTGGGATTAGACAGTTACCCTTCTCTCTACTTCCAAACCCAGCCTCCAAGTCAGGATTGGTTTAGGGGTCTGGAGCAACATATGGCAATTCCCATTTGTAATCACCCTTTGTTCTCCTTTTAACTTTTTGGCAAAAACTAGTTTTGTATCACAACTTCATAATTTTACTAGCAACTGCCATACTAAACATATTTTCTGATTTAGCTAATCATGGAGAATTAGGTTAGCCAACCACCAAATCTGTACCATGTAGCACCGCCATGTGGCACATTTCTGCCATTTCCATAAAAAGCACAACAGTTATGGATATGTAAGTTATTAAGCATATCCCTAATTTTATTTTCCACCCGCTCACCAACTCTCACATTTGGAACATGTTCGGATCAGCCAAAAACCTAGTCTAACTGGCCGTTGCAGTTCCCAGAGTCACAGGTAGATGAATTTTATATCCTCAAAATCACCTGGAAATGACATAAAACGTAATTAAATCAATCTGCCTTATGGTTGCTGAGAGAAAGTCCTAAATGATAAGAGTCCCTTTAAATTAATTGTGAATCTTCATGTGAGACAAATGGTCATTCTCCTGCTGCCTCTAGGCCAGGTGTTTTCACTGGGTCAGCCTGTAATAAGATTTCTTTTTTTTATCAGTCTCCTTTGTGTTGGAAGCTTGCTCTTTGAAGTAGGTGCACACATTTTCACACATTTTAGTCATGCTCCAGCCAAGGGTAACTTTTCTTGGAGTCAATGCTTTCAGATCCAGCAGGTCTGTAGAACAATGAATTTTGACACCTTTAGCAGGACATTTTATTGCAATTGGTAATTAGATAAAAGATGTGTCATCCAGGCTGTGAGTGGGACATTCCCCTGTGTAGTTTTTTCCCACAGTCAGCAAAAGAGTTTGCCTGGGGCTGACATTTTCCATGAAGACAAAGTGGCTCTTTAAATGTCACTGGAGTTTTGAAGGTGAAACATAATATATGTTGCTTTTTGTCAACCTGCACATCATGTTTTGTTTTCCTGACATTTTTCTCAGAGCATTGATACTTTTTTGTCTTCACTTTTTCAAACTGCTTTTATTTGGACACACCTGTGTAGGCAGTTTTTGTTTTCAATGTTTAAAAATCCTGTTTTCCATGTGGCAGGGACCTTTGATTCCTCCTTCTTTTGTAAATCAAAATGTTGCTTTACAATTGATAATGACTGGTAGACGCATTTCCAATTGGCTGTTTAATTTCACTTGAACAATAAAAACAAAGGCCAGGCCATTTTTGGTTTAGTATTTAAAATCCTGTCATTCATGTGAAAGTGACTTGCTGTTTGGGGCCTTAAAATCCCCCCCCCCAATCCACAAAAGGCACTGATGTCATTTTGACCTCAAGCCACAGATCGTTTGCACTTCCAATGCTGGAACATATTCCCTCTCATCCATGAAAACACTGACAGTAGGAAGCAGCATCAAAGTCAATCACTATTTGATTTAATCGTCAGCTGTTTGCTACTTTCCTGGTCTATCAATGGACATGCACATTTTTCACTTGTCCATCACATGAACGTGTGTTTTACACAACCTAGAGCAAGTGACAGCATTTGCATGAAAAACATGTTCATCTGTCTGAACGTGTTGATTTCGAACACATTTGAACAGATGCTTGAGTTTTTCAAGCTCTGCTGTTTTATTACAGTATAGGTGGGATTTGTTTGCTCACATTTTTAATTAGTAATCACACACAGATGCGTGCCATGCATGTACTGCACTCTTTTTTGCAACTATTCGCATCCCAATGGAATTCTGACTTGCCATGGAAGGAGGAAGTCGGGCCACAGAATACACACCAAATTAGTGTTCTTTATTAAGGTCTCTGAGTCTCCTTACCTAGCTGAACAGCTCGAAGTTCCATCTGCAGGTGTGTTCTCATTCCATACTATTAATCTGTATACTCTGTCTCACTTCAGTAGGTACTTGGACCTCCTTTGGAACCACTGGTCTTCTTTGTGGTGGTAAGATAAAAGAGGGAGCACTGCACTGGTGAGCATATCTTTACGCATCACACGCCACAGCTCAAACTACTTCCAGTCTTTATACGCGGCATTCTTCCTTTAGGTCCCAATCCTCCTTCTTTTCACCAGTCCTGTAAGGCGGGCCAGAGATAAGGCAGAGATAAGGCAGAAAGGGATAGAATTGCACCTACCCATTATCGCTTACCTTCCCGAACACACCCTCTTTGTCCCTGCCTTCGAAATCTGGGGGTCAGCCATTTTGGATAGAAGCCAAAGTAATACCTGCTATACCCATCTGACTCAGTAAGTGTGACCTGCAAAGGCACTCCTCTGCTTTGAGGATGCTGTAGGACTATAGTTCTAATGTGCCAGCAAGGACTCTGCCACTCTGATCTGCCACCCATATGGCGAGTGCTGCTGCATCCATCTCTCTCCACATGCCGACCATAAGAGACAGCCTTCCTGCTAAGTGCCTTTGCTACTGCTCCCCCTGCTGTGTCTCAGGTGGGCTGCCGTCCACTCTCGACTCCTATGCTGCCCTACTGCCCAACCGGCGAATCCAAGTCAGATGATAATAATAATAATAATAATAATAATAATAATAATAATAATAATGTTCATTGGTTGCTCAGCAACCCGCTCGCTAATCACGCACAGATGCGTCACCACGCAAGCACGCCCGAGCATGCTTGTTCTTCTCATGATGTTTTGGGAAACAGGTTCCATATTGTTAATCAGTGATTTAATCAGTGCCCTATGTGCCATTTTTAAGTCAAGAAAAAGTCAAAATACTTCCGATTTTAGGATCCAAGCAGTCAAAGAATTCCATTATTTGCATCCTGGCAGCATGCCTCTGATGTTTTCTTTAATATGAAAATGGGGCTTCCATTTTTCTTGAACATATCCTAAAAGTTCCCCCACCATTCCCTGTAGTCAGGTGGGGACTCTTATAAACTCTAATTGCTACTTGTTTTACCTTTCATTCTCAGACTTAAAATAATGAAAGCAGGTGTATTGTTTTGTCCCTGTGTGTTATAGCTACCAATCGGTTTGTCATGGAAGTCACAATGTTAAGCACGGAAGTGTTTGGACTTCCAAAAAGACAGGAAGACTACCACATGTGTATGCCTGCAATTAAATAACTTTCTATAGCAAAATGTTTTGTTCGTTATCTTCTGAGTGATGTTTGTGAGCAGCCCCGCAGGGAGTGAAATCGTACTTTAAATCTCATTCTTATTCACTCTTCACCGGTTAACAGTATTTCACAGGCAGTGGTTTTAAGATGTCCTTCATGTATCCTGCATGGAAGAGCAGGTCCAGAGTGTCACGCGTCTTTGTTGTTGCGGATGTGCAATCAAGGAGCATTTGGGGCTAAAAGAAGCAGAACAACAACCGTTGTGAAAGAGGAAAATTTGGCTATTAATGTGGACCCAAATGGATATTCTGTTACTCCCATACAGAAATGTGATCGGTGTGACATTTGAAAGGTTAATGCTTTTCTGGAAATGTGAAATTGAGCCGCTAGTCATATGTTTTTATTAGTATTTCGAGGACCGCTCGGTTGCTTCGTTGATGCTTTACTGGTCTAGCATAAAACAAAAAAACCCACGTGACTTCCATGGTTCAGCACCAAGGCACTTCGATCACACATTCATCCTACTATTTGGCCTGCCAATTTTGTAGCAGTTCAGGGAAAAGCTGCAACGGCATTTGCACATAGCGCCCAGTTCAAAAAAGACATTGGCACAGACTGATGAGTCCTTAAGGCTCCATTTTGCACCAATAGGTTTGTGCAAATGTCGGTGACAAATTAAGACGCATGGGTGCAAAGCGACCTGGCCCAGAATGCATGCAATCCGGGGCGTGGCCTGTGAAGGGCAGCTGTATCGAACTGTGGCCCAGATACATAGCCGTGCTTTAAAGTACAAACCCAGGTGGGCGGTAGCGGCTTCTGGAGTTTAGCGGAGGCGGGCAGCGCTTTCCACACACTAATGAAATCGCTCTCCCTTTCTCCAGGTATGGCTCCCTTTGGACATCCGGGGCATTTTTCCTCCTTGAGCCAGGACAGCTTATGACAAATAATGATGAGGAATCAATAGACAGGAGGGAAATATTGGGTGAGAGGCTGAATGGATCTCAAAGATAAACGATTGGCCACAGGCCTGGCCCGCTCGCCTTCCTCGTATATGTCCCTATTCCATCTCACTAACAACCTGAAAGAAAATCAAATATTTTGTTTGGGGCCTTCACTAATATCAGCAACTTTTACTATCCTAATGGCATTTTTATTGATCCCTCCTTTAATGGCGGCTGTATATATTTGATGTTGGTCATTTAAAGTAGATGTGAGTAATAGGCTTTCCCAGTGAGGGTCATAAAGCAGCTCCTTGTCTGGCAAGCGCGCCAAGCACACAGAAGGCAGCGTTTAATCTACTCCTCGGCTGCAGTTATCAGGGCTCGGGAAAAAAAATTAAAATGTAAAGGTTGGCTTTTTTTTTTCTTCTCCCCGGCGTGGGCTCCCGGGTCCAGTGGTCATCAGCAAACTAACAACAAAAGGCCATTGGCGGAATGACCTTGGTTGTGGCATCACGCGCTGGAGGAAAGAAATGAAGCCATTAGACTGAGGCAGCAGAACAGGTTATAAATCACCCCGTTTCCAATAAGCTGCCGCGGCGGTCATCCATCACTGCCAGGCCCGGCGCACAGCCGACCATGGAGACACCGGAGCAGCCGAGGCTGAGACATAAACAATAATAATCCAGCCTTGATGTTTCAGCCCTTCAGGAAATTTTAGGAACATTTGCTTTTCTTTTGTTTGTCAGAGGTGATATTTAAAGAGTAAGACGCCATAAATAGCGGGGACTTGACATCTGAATACAGTTTACAAGCAGAGCAAGTCCGGCATGATTAAAAGCCGAAAAGTGCAATAAAAAAAGGAGATAGCCGCCGCTCCTGCGCCGTCGAATGGGCTCCCCGGCATGCTAATTTAACCTTTCAGGTAAATTGGGCACATTCTCGCTATTTCGGTGCTCGTAACAGGGGTGATTTTTATCCTCGCGTTTTAATGGCCTGCGAAACTAGCCCTATTCTTGTTTTCCTTCTGCAAGCAACTTACGCTGCGGGTGGGGAGCTGAAGTTCTCTTTATATTGCAGTGAATGCAGAATGAACACGCGCCAAAGGTGTAACACGAGCTTAGTAATGGGTAACCGGTTATTGTGTGACGTATTCATCTCCACCGGCTCTGTGTCATTCGTTCTGAACACAATGAGCCATGCAACACGGTTGCGTCTACTACGGATGTTTAAGATCCGCGACGACAACGTTTCTTTTGTCTGTTAAATCCTGCACTTCGCATCGTATTGGTTCGGTGTCTCAGTAATGTTTCTGTTTTCATTAGACGTTAGGATGTGCCCAGTTCGCAGTCGCACACTGTAACAGCTAGATTAATGTTATCCCAAGGCAATCAAGTCTATGGTATTTTTGACTTTATGGGCCAGTTAACAAATCTGGCAACTGGCGCAGAACAATGTGCAGAGCAAAATTGCCGTGTTTGACTCGTCAGCACAGTATGCAGGTTCGTTGATTTTAAAATTGGACATGATTGCTGCGGAATCCACTCGTTAGTCGTCAATACGCCGGGTGTGAATTGCGTCACAGCAAGGCCTGTTCGTCAAGCCTTGCAGTGCGGTGTTGAGAGGACGGAGCAAGCCACAAGCCTGCAAACCTGTGAGCCAGTGAGCCCTGTGAGCCCCATGATTCCAGAAGGTCACCCTGTCTCTAGACCTCAAGTCCTGCTGTGTTGAGCAGAGGACCCGAGCAACCCCAAATCAGAGAGACCCACAAGCCCGTGAGTCCAGTGGGCGAGAGTGACATTTTCTTTCTTCCTGAACAGGTCGCATAGAGAGGCCACGAGCCCACTGATGCTAAGCCGAGTGCTACAGAACCGTAAGGGTCTAGCAACTTAGCAGGCTCTATTATGTGAGGTTCTGTTCTGTGGAAGGGGTAAACCTGCAACAGTGAATCTGTAGTGGCTTAAATATTTCTGTAATTTGTGCCAACTAGCATGATATGGTCTAATGTCCCTGGCTAAACTTGGTATCTGACACCTGTAAAACGCACTGGCAGTGATTCTGAGGACTGAAAGGGGATGGTGGTGACAACAGGAAGACACTGATATAATATAGGTAACGGAACACAGAAAACCCTGAAACAGGGATATTTGTCTCTACTGTCTGGCACCGGTAGTGTATGCTTATATGAACAAGAGAAAGGAACAAATGAAAAACTTACTTCAGGTAACTATTGCCTCTCAACTTCAAATGCTAAGTCTGAAAAATGGACCCAATAGCATACATATAAAAATAAACACAATACATATTTTAGTACAAATTCATATCAAAATCAAACATGACACAAATCTTAAAAACCTAGTAAAAACCCACAAGAGAAACATTATTACAAACATCACAATACACAACAGCATAACCCTAATCAACAAAACACATGAAATCTCTTTCCATCACATTTGGACAAAAGACAAATATATAATGGTCCAATTTGTGTAAAAAATCAGCCCAACATGTTTCTGTCCCTATCACCCATTCTGTAGGACATTCATCAAGGGCTATCCACTGAACATTTGCCAAATTACTGATTTGTCGGTGTGAAAATCTCCACAGCGTTAAAGACACGAGGCAGAGTTTCTAACACTGCTCGCTAGGCATGATAGATACATTTGAGATACATCACAGCCTCCGCTGGGCACCGCAGAACACTGGCATTGAAGGACGTCCCCAGCAAACTCCAATTGTACTATGCATCTAAACCTCTGTCTTGCTGGGTGCCCAAATGCAAGTGTGAACCACAATTGTCCCCAGAAAGCTTCTGTACCCAGGAGTGTGAAAAAAAAAAACATGCTGCAATCTCTAAATGACGTGATGTATCTAAATGTTCTGTGAAATAGGACTTGAAATTGATTTCATCCTCAATCCTTCTCTTTATCCAACTAATAGATATACAAATGGTTAGCCTCATTGTGCCAGTGCTTAATTCTCCAGGTAAAAGGAAGATACATTTAGCTAGATTACAGGATTTGGGAACAGATATTGCTCTGTTAGAGGGGACACATCTCATCTCCTACCCGGAAATTTTGATTGTATGCGATCTAGGGCTTTCCCAGAGCTATTTTACTGATCCTCTGCACAAACGAGGAGAGAGGTTGCAATACTAATAACTAACCATGTTTCACAGTTAAAGATGCATGCCACAATCTACATGGTAGATTCATTTGTCTTTGCTTTGCAAAAGTACAGACAACGTCCCGCTGTCAGCAGAGGATCCTACCTGTGTGTGTGGCTTTGTGGGCTGTGTGCCTGGGCCACAAACTTTACCTCCTGCTAGCTCTTCATCAGCTGTACACACAGTGTGCTGGAAACACCTCCTGGTGCCTTAGACCTCCTCTGTGGCGACCGTTCGCCAGGCTCCTTCCTGCCGGCTGCCTCTGAGCCTGCCATGTCCTCAGTAAAACATGTATTAATATCGGCTTACAAGGTGAAGCTCTGACAGCGTCTGGGCAAGGTCCCAGTGTCAGCTGAGGATCCTACCTGTAGTGTGTGGCTTTGTGGTCCATGTGCCTTGGCCACATACTTTGTCTCCTGCCAGCTCTCCATCAGCTGTGCGTGCATGGTGCACAAGAAGAAACTCCTGCTGCCTTGGACTTCCACGGCAGGGTCTGTTTGGCCAGGCTTCTCCCTGCCTGCCGCCTCCATCCTTGCCACACTCCCAGTCCTCCAACATCCCCAAAAGAAGTGTATTAATGTCGCCTTCTGGAGCAAAGCACCGTAGAAGTCTGCGAAAAGTCCTGCTGCCAGATGCTGTTTGCTGATCGGCGCTCTGTCTCTTCTGTCTCTCTACCATGCTGTTCTCTCTGCTAGCATCTCTTTGTCTGCATGCTGGTTTTCTACTTGCCATTCTGGACAGCATAATTTCTTTGCTCTGACATCTGCCCTTCCTTATGTTCCCCTCCTACCTCATGTGGAGATCTTAGCTACTTGTTTCCATTGTGGCTTATTCATTTTTCCCCTTATTGCAATATTTCTAGTGCCTCTCTGTGTATTCCATGTTCCCCCCGGTTTCCTATGCCAGCTAATTTTCATTCCAGTTGCTCACCATTGTCTTCCTACTCCACTTCTTGTAACTATGGTAATCTTATCTAATGCCAATTATTGATCTTTCTCTATCTCTCAATATCACACTTTGGAACTCCTGATCTATCAACAATATAGCTTGCTTCGTCTGTGTCTTCTTCTCTCGTTTCTACTTGCACTTCCTGTGCCATACTGAAACATGGCTTTCTCCTTCAAACACTGCCTTCCCTGCTGTGATGTCACCACTCTCTTCTTTCTTTTCCCATACTCCCTGCTCCTCTGGTCATGGGGGGTGGTTTGGGAATTCTTTCATCTGTCCCGCCTGCATCACCTCCTCCATCCTTGTTTCTTGTATATTTTCTGTCTTTTGAATTTCAGTACTCTATTTTCTCCTTCCCTTTTGTCCATCACTTTCCAACTAATCTACCACCTCTGGGCCCTGCAACTACATTCAGCAAGACTCTTGACTCACTCCTTTAATTATTCCTTCCTTTGGATTTTCCCTTGCTTCTTCAAGGTAAATTTAATCTTCATTTTTCCTCTACTCATGCTTCCATCCCTATCCTCTCAATTGTTGGACTCATATCATCACCTCATACAAATTCTATCCCACTCTTCCATATTTCTGGTTCCTCACTGGATCTGATCTATTCAACTATTCCCCTCTTGTTGTCTGTGTCAGCACTACCACCCCATTCCTCTCATCATCATTTGCTTTCTTTTTCCCTCTCCCTTCCCACTCCCACTCATTCTTCTTCTTCTGACTTCTATCACCGTGATTTTCGCTCTCTTAATATTGCTTCTTTGATGTCTGCTCTCACCACAATTCTTCTTTCTCTCAAACTCTTTTCTTCTCTATCGGCAGACTCAGCCTCTCTTCTTCCCTCTGATTGTTTGACTAACACTCTTGATCTTCTTCCTACCTGTACTTTTTTCTTCCCTTCACACAAACCATCCCAATGCTGGCCGACCCCCAGGGGTGACAGGGAACCAAAAGAGGCCCTGGAAATAATTATTAAAGTGGCCCCATATTACACATTTTCAGCAAGCCCAACCCCTTTTCTATGGTAAAAAAAGGGAAATAAAATAGGTTACCCCACAAAAGAGAGGGTACAGAGGCCTACTGGGAAATCTCCAGCATTCCCTATAGCCCATTCGATCCCTGCTGACCCCTCCCCTTATTGCGGCCAGGCAGGCTTTACGCTGCACTGAGTGATGCTGGTTTAAGACCGGGCAGTCCCTGATTTGGTCCACATGTCATCCCTCCACACCTGTTATGATGCTCTTGTCCTTCCTGCAAAGCAACTTTACGTTAACTCCTTCTTTGATGCTCTCGCATCTCATCCTTGTAGCCTCTTTCTTATTCTAAAGCACATCATTTTGCTAGCCCCTGTTGATCCTGCCTCCTCTTGCTCACTTTCTGCTCTTGACTTTGCACACTACTTTTCCTCTAAAATCGTTCTTCTTCAATCTTCTATTCCTCTCTCTTCTCTACCTATGTCTCTACCACTCCCCTCTGTCTCAAGATTTGCTCCTACTATGACCTCCTTTCAAACTCTTTCTGAATCGGATATTACTTCTTGTCTTGCCTTTGCCCATCCCACTGCTGCTCATGGAGACTCACTGACGTCCTCCTTGATTCAAATTGTCTACCCTCCTCTTGTGGGCTATCTCACCTCTCGCTTTAATCTGTGACTTTCTAATTCCATCTTCCCCTCTTCCTTTGAACATGCTTCTAGTCATCCCATCCTTAAAAACCCTCACTTGACCCCTCTCCTTCTTCTATGTTCCTCTCTAAATAACTGGAACAAATTGTTTACACTCAAGTTTCTTCCTTTATCAATCAGCAATCACTTCTCTTGACTTCCAATCTGGTTCTAGGCCCTTCCATTTTACTGATACAGCACTACCGTCTGTAATTGATTTCCTCCTTTTTGCTTGCTTCTATGAGCTATCCTCCCTTCTTGTTCTCGTCATGGTGGAACACCCGATTCCATCCACTCTTCTCTCTTTCCCGTCTTGTTTTTCAATCAATCAAATAATTAATTTCTGATTTCTCCATTAATCATATAAATCAAATAGACAATAGCAATCATAAATAGCATTAGTACCCGGTGAGGGTCAATGAGCTTGTTACAAGCAAGCTCATTGGCCCTGGCTGGGGAATTACTGAGCCGACAAGGCTCCCTCACCGTTGCAGCTCCGAGGTTTCTACCGTGACTGGCCGCTATGGAAAGGGAGAAGGCAATACACTTCTCCCTGTTCGAGGGAGGCAATTATTTTTGTTTACCTTTTTTCCATGTACTCTAATGTCCGCCATGGAAAGGGAAAAGGCACTACGTGTAGTCCCTTCTTCCCTTCCATGTCAGCCATTTTCTTTGTTTACGCTGGTGTGTGATTACCATGGCCGGTAATGCCACTGGGGCCCATAGTTAACGAATGCCCCGGGGGCAATACCAGTCCTGGTAACGGCCTGCCGGGTCGGGGCTTATTGCCTTAGTAAAACCTACATAAAATCATCACACTCATTCTGGAAAAAATATAATTAAAACAGACCCTTAGGTCAGCTCCAGTGTCTGTTTAAAACCCACAACCTAATGATTTATCGCCTGCATGATGTAGAGTCTCAACTTTATGGCTCTGCTTATGAATTCTGCTAGGTGATATAGGAATTGGGTGTCCTGAGAGTTCAGTATAGCTGACATAGCTTCCTTGACAGACCTGATGTGATGTCCTTGGAAGTATGATTTTAGCCAGACCTTCCTCTCTTCATGATACTGTGGGAAAATTAGAGGGGGATGGGCCAGATCCTCTTCTGTCCCCATATAGCAATCACATATGCAAGACCCCTTCAGCCAGCTTGTCCTTTTAAGCAGGGGAAGTACATTTATGTGGACCAAGATTAGCAACCTCCTGCCTGTTGGTGAATTTAACTTGGCAATAGGGCCCGGACTCAACTTAAAATTCTAAAAATTCTTCAGTTCTGTATACACAGCGAAAGAGGGTAGATAATTCATTTTTACTACAACAGACTGCAAGGCCTTTTTCCTAGTCCAGGTTTCGATGTTTGCCTTGGCTTCCCTCAAGGTACCATTAACTAACATATGCTGTCAAGAATTCCTGCCAAAGGCTACATCTGGAGCTTTACCATTCAAATTGGGCCATGCTCTCTGATGCCTCCATCCCGAAGAACCCTGCAGCCACATTAGGATTATATGCAAAACCCGATCTGAGTTTAGCACAATAGGATAAACATCTGAATTGTGCTAATAGTACCAACCTCAGAAGCCCAAAATCATTCCTTTGTGCACTGCATGGGCTGCCTGGAGGTAGACCCAGTAGTTGTCTCAGAAACTTGTTCTGTGCAACCTCCAGAAGTTTACAGTCCTGGTGCCTCATTACAAGTTGTGCGGAATGCGTTTAACGGCGCCGCTAATGGTGCCGGTGCCATTAAAAGCATTCCACACTATTACGAGGTTCCCTCGCGGGACCCGATGTGGACGTCTGGTTTATCCAGACGTTCATAGCGGGTCCCGCGAGGGAACCAGGGAGCTAACAACGGGCCCTCTTGTAATGGGCCCGTTGTTACCTCCCTCCCCATTCCCATTGAGCCCTATAAGGGCTCAATGGGAAATTCCCTGAATGGGGAAATACCGGACCCTCCATACTCGGAATGGCCCGGTATTTCCCCATTCAGGGAACCCAGACCCGGACATGGTTTTGGAGGCAGCCATGGTGCCAATTGCGCCATGGCTACCTCCAAAGTCGTAATGAGGCCCCTGGTGTCCCCACACTTTGCTTCCATATAGCTTAATGATGCTACTTTCAACTTATATTTCTCCATTCACGTGTCCAATCTCAAACTGTTGGGAAAATATCAGAAGACCTTTTCACCTGAGGGCCGCCCTTTCAGCCTGATATTTCATGTGAGCATCCCAACATCCTGCCCTAGAAAATGTTAGACCCAGAATCAGGTACACATCTACTACCTCTATTGGCACTCCTTTTCTATGCAAGTTTAGGTTGCTTGCCAAATATCATGATTTATTTTTTATTTTTGTTTAACTTTTGTTTGTTCTCTTAAAGGAAACTATTGCAAAATAATAAACCCAGCTTTAAGGTACCCGCGTTGAGTGCCAGGATCACAGTAGCATGTTGTGGGATGTATTGACCCACTCCGCTATGCGGCATCACCTGGCCAGTTATGGGTATAGAAACAGCAACAATGGTGGCAAAACCCTTGTGCACGCCAAAAACCTACAAAAAACGTGCGCCTCAGCACACAAAAAGAGGGACACACAACCTGCCACCCATGGTGCATGTGCAGTGGAATAGAGCACATCCTACAGAAATGTGCCAGTGGGTCCCATGACCAGCAAACAGAGCGCCCAGAGAAAAGCAGCACTTTGCAAATGAAACCCAAAAAAGTGCCAACAAGTGACATATGTTTTGTTCCCAAAAACTCCAAAATGCCTATAACACATGTTAAGGATTTCAATCAGGCGATACACTCTACTCTCAGCCTACTGTACAGCTCAATGGAAAAACGTAATTGATATATGGATTCAATTATATACCACTCGTATCACACCCCTTATTTAAGAATACCCTGGGTCATGCTGGATCAGGAATCAGGCTGGTTTGTAACATGTATTATTTATTTATTTAAGAACAAAACCACAATGTATATATATTAATCGGTAAACAACAATCACTAATGGGGTTACAGATTGGTGTCTTTAATTCACTAGGACTAAGTAATGAGCAAAACAAATGCAGCACAGAAAATAATACTTTCGTGTTGGTTTCAGATTAGACACCACAATGGTTAGAAATTCCCCCTGCAACACTTCTCAACCCCCAATAGGCAATGCAAAGAGATAAGAGGAGAGAGCAGGCATTCAGGAATGTACAGGTCAAATAGTGTCTCACTTCCCTCTTCCACCTTTACACAGAAAGAGAAAAACGGAGTGGGCTTTTCAACTGTCAGGATGACTTTTAAAGTAGCTGAGCAAGAACTCTAAATGTGTGGAAAAATGCTTACATTGTTGTAAATTTCTATGGGAGCCGCTTTGGACAGATGCACACAAGCATAGGCAATGATTTAGTCACCAGAAAACATTGGCAATCTTAAAATCCAAGTTGGAAGCAGTTTAGAGCTATTTTACACGTGTAAAAATGTCTTCAAACAAACATTTGCGGCAAACTATTCACTGCGAGCTATTCACGATAATGGGAGAATCCCATTGATTTGGGTGCAATGGATAGAAATGGATGTTGGCTACAAGTAGGAGTTGAAACGTGTTTCTATAACAAAAACGGAGGGAGTTATAGCGATTTTAGTAAAGGTAATTTTTGCGAGATAGGCACGAAAAGAGGCTTCAGTTTTAAAATCAGAAAATATTGGCTATGGACTAGAGCATCCAAGCTAAGCTACCAGGACGGCACAGGTAAGAGTCAGGTGGGATATGCGACTCAGTCCTGGTTCCTCACTGTCCACCTTGGAGCGCTAGGCTGGTCACTCAAAGGAAATTAATAGATCACAGTTGAAAAATGACTAGGAAAAGTATGCTTTTACAGATAGAATAAGATTTCACTACAGATTTTAACAATATTACTGCTTATGGAAGCAAGGATAGCTCAGAGATTAGGAGGGGACAAGATAATGCACGGAATCAACAGTTTCTAGCTTCCGGTGAATACTCACAATACAAATGGATTTAAGATTTTGGACCGTCAGGATTCTGGACCGTCAGGATTCTGACAGCCAGGCACATCGGACTGGACAGGGGGCCTCATTCTGCCTTTGGAGGTAGCCATGGTGCTGTTCTGACCACATGTCCTTTGTGGTTCCCGCTAAGGGACCTCGGAATTGGACGATAAGGGTTTACTGGCACCGGTCTCCTTACCAGTGCCCGTTAACCCTTACCGCCCAAATCAGAATGAGGCCCAGGGTCAGCAAGGCGCTCTGGTCACAGCACAGCACAGGACTGGATGGGATCTGCCCTTCTTGGTTCTGAGGATTTTTTTAATTCAGCAGGTAAGCAGTAACAGCACAGCCCGGCTGTATTATGATGCTTCCTCTAGGCTTTTGGGATTCTGTTCTAGAATTTGAGGCCTAGCTGAGAATGGTTTAGCTATGCAATTGGCCTTTGCTTTGCCAAGTTTCTGGAGTCTGGAACAAGGAAGATGTAGATTTCAGCAGCAGGGTACTCTGCCAGCATCAGGAGGGTGAGTGGTTCTGTCCCTCCCTATGTGTGGTCAGCTGTCTCTATTTATGCTATAAAATGACATAATAAAGGGGTTGTGTGGGCCGGTTTATCTAAGCTTGCCCTTTTGTGCTGGGATAGGGTCAAAACTTCATCTCAGCCTTGCAGTTTGAGTGATTTGCTCAAGGCTGTGTGATGTCAGGTTTTATGATTTGCTTTACAATCCTCAGAGACCTCCCTTTAGCCACTGGTCTCAAAATCAGATTTTACCTTAAACACACATTTCTACATTAGTCACTTTTATACAAATTACACAGAAATATGCCATATTTTACATAGAAACTATTCCTCAATACCCCGCAGTTGTGGGATCATGTCTCCCCTTTCTACAGAATTTTGCCCTTTTCGCTATGAACACACTTTTCAATTTTGATGCAAGTTTCCACAAATGTGTGTGTTTAACATGGGGATGAGTGTATAAAGTTTCACAATTCTAGCGGTAATACATTTTGCGTAAAAAAATTACATATCTTGCCATTCCTTTCCAGAACATGTCACACGGTTTTGCTGCCTCTTAAAATGCGCATCCAGAAATTAAATGAACAACTCTGTCATTTTTATATTTTTTCACCATTTTGAATAGCAAGTTATAAGTCTTTTAAAAAGTGTTCTTTGTTAATGTTCATCCACAGATGGTTGCTTGGGTCTGCCTCTTTTTGTCTCCCTGCAGTCCAGGAGTATGCTCCTCCTTGTTTGTTCCTTGCAGCAGCCATTTACGACCCTATTCACACTTCGAGTTTCCTGAGCTGCAGCTTGTCATTGTTCCTTTCCCTCTGTAGACCAGATTCTTTCCTACCCTGTAATTAACACCTCCACGTGAGTTCCTGATGAAGGAAGGTCTTCCTTCTGTGAGAAAAACCTGCTATTCCAGTTTTTTCAGCTTCAGCCAGGTTTAATTTAATTGTTAAATTCTTTTGGCTTTTCCTTAGCACAAAACAAACATGGTGCCTCAAATAACAGATAGAATTCTCATTCAAGATTTTAAACCTATGGGATCAAAAACAACTACAATATGGGTTACTATCAGTAACAGGCCTCTTATATTGCAAACATTTGACTTTCAATTTATAACATGTTAAAGTTTAATCAGGAAGGCCCCTGACAGCTGTCATCACAGGTAGCCCTCTGCTGCACAGAGATTTTTTATAGATCCACAGGCAGGCCACTTTTGCTGTGGAAATCTCTTTATGCTCTTAGCCTTTCAGGACCTTGTAAATTCACAGTGATTCCTTAAACTAAGTGAATTGTAGCACCCAGCAAGAATTTTGAATATTTTGTAGGTGTTCTGTACCGGCATTCTGAAGTTTCAGCAGCAAAGAAAAGGTGATTCAAAGCAATATTTGGAGTTTCATTTAGCAAAGCACTGCTTTTTCCTTCTGCACTCCACTTTCAATTGTTGTGGAGCCCAGTGACACATTTCAGTAGTGAGAGCTCTGTTCCACCACTGACAACATGCGTGGCAGATTGGGCAGCCATCTTTTTGTGCGTTGAAAAGCGAGATTTTTAGGGGTTTTGGCATGCACAAGGGTTTTGCGGCCATTTTGCTGTTTCTGGTACCACCATAACAGAGTGATGCAGCATAGCAAAGCAAAAGTGGGTCAATACATCCCACAGAGCCCCTTCCCTACTTGAGTTTGACCACCCGTCAAGGGGAAGTCGGGAGATTGGGATGTTCTTTTTTCTTTTGTCCATGTGGAGAAAGCCAGCTGCTTCTCCCATCAGTGCTGGAGGTGACCCGCTCTCGTCGCCGGTTCTGGTCAGGCGTATTACTGGTTCTGGTTTGGAATATGGAGCGGCACTCCGGGCTCCCTGGGTCTTTCCTCCCGGTCCCCGAGTGGTCCTCCTTGGTGATTAGATGATTCTTAGTTCCAATGCTAGAAAACAGAACATCGCATGGTTATGGAAATGTCCCCACTACTACTCCCCGATGGTGTAGAGGGTCAGATGCATGCAATGAATACAATTTACAATATTCTCCATCTATGTTTACTACTGGTCTTAACACTCTTCTTGCACATACATGTTGAAAGTGTAGTGATTCTTCTAGGTTTCTAGATTTTCCCCCTCTGGGTTTCCGGTTGGCTCCTCTATTTGCCGCAAAGTATGCCTGGGATGGCAACTCTTCAGATGGTTTATGTGACCCATTTGTCTTCCCCTTCTGCCAAACTGACCTTGGGGATGCAGATTCTGTAGGCGACTGGTGAGATTCTGTCCACAATTCAAAGCACCCCGCCAAGTTGGGAGAAATTTGCACAGTTTGGCCTGGTTCCTTTGGAAATTGTACAAGTAGACCCGGTCTCCTACTTGGTATTCCTTTTTAGTTGCCTTGAGGTCATAGTGGGTCTTCATACTGTCTGCAGATTTTTCTAGATTCCGCTGAGCATAGCCAAAAGCATTTTGAAGGTGTTTTCTCAGATTCTCAATATACTCATGAGTTGTGGAGGCATTTATCAAAGGCTGCTCTTGGGTTCTGTAGAGCAGATGCTGGGGTAGCACCATCCTTCGTCCAGTCATCAGCTCAAATGGAACATTTTTTGTTGCTGAAGAATGGTAGATCTGATGCCCATCAGGACAAGGGGTAATCGAATGTCTCAACTTGGCCCAGAATCTGCCACAAACTTTTTTAATATGCTTACAATAGTTTTGTTGTACCTCTTAACCCCACCACTAGAGGATGGCTGGTAGGCAATGTGTACTTAATTATGATGCCATAATTTATGTCAAAGTATTAGCACTTAATTTAGTCACAGTTATTTGTGGTGAATCAGTCTATATTTTTCACAGGCAGCCATCCTCATTCCAGTATTAGGTGTCTAATGAACACAGTAGGTTATGTTAAACATTCCAGAGGCTACCAGTGACACTGCTATCCTTGTAGCATGCTCGTTCTTTGTTTGTGTGTCTGTTTTCAGAAATATGAGACTGATTTTATTGATAGATTTTTTTCGAGGAAATAGATTGACATCTTTATTGAAGTCTGTTCTGATTTTAATCGTGATTCTTTTAATATTTTTTACATAGGGAATTGTGAAATTTTTATTTGTAAGTATTTCTTCCATATTTGCTGCCCACCACTTCACACACCCATGTGATCGCATGGAGCTATGCACAGGGGGAGCGGATGCACAGCAGGCTGGCTAAAGGCAAGCTGTTCTGGGCCCATCTGGGCCCTGGCTGGGCTGTGGGCTCATCTTTATATAACCCCCCAGCTATATTGAAGTATTCTAGAGAGATACTCTGCAGACTTGCACTTCTATTGACTTGTTGGCCTGCCAAATGGGACCACACTACCAAACTCTGCTGTTATAATAACTTGAGTTGTATGGTCTTCTTTGCAACACCGTGACACCTAAGGGTTTGGGCGTGTAATCAAATGTAATAAATAAATACATAAATAAACTGCTCAGTAGTGTGTCATACACATGACATGTGTGAAATGTTTGAGATGCATGACCCTGATTTTCTTTGTGTCACTGAGACATGGCTCTCGGATGCTTCGGCCCCAGATCTTAGCTATGCCATTCTTGACTCTTATGCCATTCTACATGTTCACTGCATTTTGGATCGCTGTGCAGGTGGGATGGCACTCTCATTCAAACAACAGTTTAAATGTTCTATTCTTATTGCTCTGTATGAGTTGAAAATGGAACACATATTAGTTCAATAATCCTTTTCCCCTACGATCACTACCTATTTTTTAATCATTTAATGCCCCCGACTTATGAATCTTCTTTTCCTGCTGATTCTGCTGAATTCTTTTCAGTTTTACAAGTGAATTATTATTCAAAAAACATTATTAATCAAAAGTGCATGGATAATTCTCTTTCTCTTGCTCCAACGGAAAACAAAAACCTTATTACAAAGCAAACTGGTCACTGAAAATGTTTATCATTAGAATCTTTTCCTCAAAACAGCCAGTTACAATCTACATGATAGCTTTCTTACTTTGTTCACAAGAAAATATGGAAGGCACAAAATACAGAGACAAACTCTTCCACTTCACATAAGAGAAGTTATGAAAAGAGAAGCGACATTACACATGTATTTATTTTATTGGTTATTTATAACCTGCTTAACACCCAGAGGTTTCTAAGCACGGACCCAGAGATCGAGCCTATGTTGCTCTGCATCGTCTTGCTTCCAAAGCGAACGCATTGCCGTTGAGCTATCCTCCCAAACTATCTTCTTCACTTTTCAATTTTTCAACACATTCTTCATACCCTTGTACCACATTTAGTGAATGAGCTATTGCTCTACACCATGAGGTGGTGTAAACACAAACCTGCAGAAAAAAATGCCCCTGGGGCACATCAAATATGTTGAACCGAAACAACAGTTTTGCTGTCCCAGGTTATAAGGATATTTGAGTTCTCTTCTTTGTGGAGGTCGGCAAATCTCTAATGGGGTTTATGACCAAGGAAGATTTATTGACTTTGCTCCTGCTAGTCAAATAAGAGGTACGATTTGCCAAATTAAAATGGGTTCATTCTTAGACATGAACAAATACACCATTACCGCTGTCCATATACTAGGGGGTGACATGTGGTCATTGGGCAGTCTCTGTATACCGAAGCCTCCAGAACCACACCCATTTATTAAGGCATCAAGTACCTTGCTCAAAGCTTTGTGGATGAGGCTTCAAGAGGAAAAAAAAGCATCCTTCCACTTTTACACCCTTGTTAAAACCTTCTCTTAAGTTGCACCTTTGCTGTACCTTAATTTCATTCCCATATGTTAAAACCAGCCCACGTGCTGAGTCACTTCAACAGGGGCAGCCTCATCCATGCATGGCGTGACACTCTTGGTAGATTTCCCCTGCTTCATTCAACCCCCACCCTGTTTAGACAATGAATGAGAGTTGTGACAATGAATGAGGAAAGCCTGCTAGGTTTATTCTTCCTTCAGCATCAGAAAAAGTCATGTTTTATTGTGGACGTCCTGGTGTCCACAGCATGCTATTGTCTTGTTCTTCTATCTTGTATCATCATTTCCATGACACTTTCACATTCAGTTTAGAATACTTCTATTCCATTCTTTTTTCTTTCACTGCAATCATTAACCTAAGAAGTGCGAGCAAGATCCTCTCTTACAGCCTGTTTAATAATTTCGTACTGGGAGAGCACCATCAATACCCTTCAGTATTTCCCTTTATTCTAATACAAGACTACCAACTCCATGAATGTGTACACCATTCTTGGGGTAGGGAGCTGTCCCCCCTGTCTTCTACAGAATACTCCTTGCTTTGAGTTACGAGACAGATTCTACAATGCGTCTTCACCACTGCCAGCCATCATAGGTATCATTGGTCCACAGCCTCAGCTGTGCATGATGCATTCACTACAATGAGCTGTGCCCAACTCCCACTCCTCCTGCGGTCAACCTTAGTAAAGCACCTGATTGGTTCTCACCTTCATGTATTATGCATGCATGCATGCACTCAAATGCAGTAGTATTTGTTGGTCTTTTAAAAACAATGGGCCTCATTACATGGTAGGCGGTAGCCATGGCGCTATTAGCACCATGGCTATCGCCTTACCGCATTCCGGGTCTGTGTTCCCGGAATAGGGCCTTACCGGGTCATTCCGACCTTGGAGGACCCAGTAAGTCCCCATTCCGGGAACCATTCACCATTCCCATTTGAGCACCCATAGGGCTCAATGGGAATGGGGAAGGAGCTAATAACGGTAACGCAATTTGCGGTACCGTTATTAGCTCTGAAGTCCCTTAGCGGGTCCCTTCCCTAACGCCTGGTAAAACCTCCCCTAACGCCTGGTAAAACCAGGCGTTAGGGGAGAGACCCGCTAAGGGACCTCGTAGTAGGGCAGTAAGGGATTACCGGCACCAGTGTGCTTACCGGTTCCTTGCATTGCATAAAAGGGGGGGGGTGAATTGTACAAGAAAGTGATTACATTGTCTTTGCTGAAATCCTATCAAGTTATTTTCTTTACTGCATTTCATTCCACATTGCATCCATTTGAAACCATAAAAGTATTGTTGCTATCTTATTCATTTCATGTTAACTCCTTAGTGATTATAAAGAAGTGTGCTAGTGCCAGATTCTCCGTTGTTAATCTTTATCATCTCAGATTAAGTGTGATATTCAATTATTAATTTATTATAAAGTGTGATATATATACCTATTGTTTAAATTATCAATTAAACCTTTTAACTTGCAAAACAGAACTACTTCTTGGCTCAGTGGGGTCAGGAGGATTCCAAGAGAGGGGTGTTATATAGGGGTAGTCATCCAGAACGCATGAACTGGACATAAAGATATATCAATAAGGGTTTTCATTCAGTATTCTAGACTAGGCGTTGACTTGGCTGTAGTGCTGAATTGAATCCTCTTACAAATTGGGGGCTCGTCCGGGATCGTTTGGGTTAGATCTACCACTTGTGCAGATTAATACAGCGTGCCAGCTGACCAGATACACATATCCGGTCGGATCACCACGCTGTGTTACGCTGTAAAGCACTCCTCATAGGAACGCTCTAAGAAAAAGGTCTGTTTTGCAAAAATAAAATACTAATTTCTGTAAGTCAGGACAGAGACCAATCTCTAGAATGATGACCTTAGTAGACATGAAAATAGCCAGAGAGCACCTCTTACATAAACTATTTGTGAGAGGTGAATGGACTGAACAGGGCCAGGATGCCTGGTTGCAGGCCATCACGCGACAGGTCACTGAAACAGGGTCAGACCTATGGAGAGATCAGGGTCCATTACATGTGGCCCTGAGTGAACTATATATGGCTCCTAAAGCCAAAGATGAACACAACAAGATTGCCAGGGTAGCGGCATATTTATATTTACATATGGGAGCCATGCAGGACAAATGTGCTGAAGGCCAAGATCTGGCGAGTAGGCAACTGCTGGCATTACAGAAGGCCCAATCTGAGCTGGACTCTTCTGAGCAGAGGCTGCTCAGGAGCCAGGAGTCAGAAAATGATAGTAGGCAATATATCATTAAAATAAAGGAGGATATGGATGTGCTGCAAAAGGAAAAGTCAGAACAGGATACCAGATTTCGGGCCTTGCAGAAGGAACACCAAGAAGGTTTGGACTCCCTACTGCAAAGCCAGAAAAAGCTGGAGCAGCAACTGGACTTCAACAGGGTATGTGCTGAGCAGGTAGTCACCCTGCAAGGCCACCTAGATAGGGAAAAGGCAGAGAGCAACAAGCTGATTTTGAAAGACCTGGATGCCCAGGCAGAGTTTGATGAAGAACGCCAGAAAGCTGGTGCCTTTCAAAGGCAGAGGGACGACCTGGCGGCACAAATGCAGGCTCTTAGTCAGGAAAGAGACGCCTTAGGCCAGGAAGTCTGCCATTTAAAAAGGAAAATGGAAGAAAATCACCTGGCCCACCAGGGACTGGGTGACCTCCAAAAAGAACACCAGAACTTGTTAGAGCACACCAGGAGGGTGGAGGATGCTCTAGCAAGAAAGGAGCAGGCCACTAGGGACACAGCTCAGGAGGTAACCCTCCTGCAGCAAAGACTGGCCCAGTGCTCCAGGACCAATCAGGAAACACAGAGAGAGAATGAGGCTCTCTGCCAGCACAATGATAGACTCCAACAACAGGTAGCGATGCAGGAGAGACTGATAGAGTCTAGTAAGGCCTTAACTGAGGAACTGAAGGCGCAGGCTCTTGCATTGCAACAGGGAGCAGGGGCGGATAGAGATGAGGTTCGCTGGGAAA
The DNA here is from genome assembly GCF_040938575.1 of Ambystoma mexicanum. NCBI lineage: Eukaryota > Metazoa > Chordata > Amphibia > Caudata > Ambystomatidae > Ambystoma > Ambystoma mexicanum. The sequence goes on from NC_090928.1 coordinate 607,266,640, forward strand.
GAGAAACTCCTGAGCATAACCCCAGGAGCCCTAGTACCAGAGGCCTTTATCTCTCTCGGTCCCTGGACTCTGCCAACCCCATGTCCCCTGGCGCACATGAGCACAGGGCCACAGGGATGGCAGATTACTACTACAGAAGCATGGAGCTCATAGGCTAGTTCCACCCAGGAATGGAGGGGCGGGCATCCGGGTATGGGCACCCCAGCACAGTGCAATTTAATGGGGAACCCCAGGAGAGTAGGCCCATTAAGGGCATCCTGAAAACCTCTGCCCAGTTAGGTCAGTGGAGGGGGTACCCATCAAATCCTGGCAGCAAGGAGGAATCTGAAGACTCCTCTGAACTGCGCAGGACACAGGAGACCAGGTCCCCACATTCTGCCAGCCATTCCCAGGCTCGCAGAATCTGGGAAAACCTGGAAGAGCAGACAGGAACCTCTGGGAGCAGTGCCTCTGAGTCAGAGGATGAATGGACAAGGGTTACCCGAACCAAAAAGGCCAATAAGGCAAAAAAGGGCCTTGCTTAAGGACCCCTTAAAGCAGATTAAGGCGATCAGGAGCGTCATCACCCCTTACCATAAGAACGCTAAGTATTCTGTTTGGGAGCACTTAGAGTTGTTTGAGCAAATGATGGAGACTTTCCATTTGAAGGACAGCCAAAGCTGTATTCAATATGTAAAGTGGACCTTCTCCCCGGAATACTCCAGTTTCTTTGCGGGGCTGGAGGACCAAAATCATTTAAGATGGTCCACTTACAAGGCGGCCATCTTGAAACATTTTTCTGTTCACAGAAATCCTCAAGAGGCTCGCAAGGCAGCCTACAATTTGCAATGTGGGGAGGATCAGGCCCCACAAGAATTTGTGCAAGAACTGAAACGTGCTTTTGCGCAGACCACCAGAAGGGTGCGCACAGACAGTAGAGAATTCATTAATACTTTTTTCCATGCCTTGCCCAAATATATAATGACCCAGCTCGTGAGGGATTTTCACGAGAAAAGATCTTTAGACTGGGTCATTGAACAGGCTACCCGGATCTATGAGGTGCAGAAACCGGTAGATAGCAAAAATAATGCTCAGAAAAACCCCAAAGCCAACAGCACCCCTGCTGCTGCCAAGGTGGCAGAGGTAAAGGTCACCCCCGTTTTAGAGTTGGAGATGGGGGGGCCTAAAAACCTACCTGCACCTAATAATGCTAGGCCCAGAAGGTCCTCGGGCCAGTCACAGACAGGGAGCCAGGGAGGCAGCCCCACAAATGGGGTCCCTCGCTCTCCTGATTATGTAAGTCCCCGTTACAAGGGAAATCGACCCATCCTGGGTTATGTGTGGACTCCTCCAGCCCAAGGGGGGGGATCCAGCCAAGCACCTAACCCAGGGAACTTCCCTCCCAACTTCCCACAGGAGGGCAGAAATTCTCCAAATCCTGGGCAGAACTTTTTCCCCAGGTATCCACCCAATTTCCAACCCCAAAATCATCCATCCTTCTTTCCCCAATTCCCTGAGCCCAGACAACCTAATCCGGGGGAGGGGAGGCCAAGGGTGGAGGGGTACCCAAATCTTCCCAACCCGGGGTATTACCAGAGGAGGGACAGCTACCCTTCCCGGGATCAGCCCAGGGGAGAAAACAGGGCCCCGTATCAGCCTGAGCGGGTTTCCCAGTTAGAGCGCCAGGTTCAAAACATGGCGCGGGATCTGGGTCACATACTGAGGGCTCAGCAGAACCCTCAGATCGGCATGCCGGTGCAGAACGCACCCAACTCTGGACCTGGTGCCCCAGAACAATGACGGGGGCAGCACCCCGATAACTCACCGGTTCCCAGGGAGGAGGCACAAAGGGAAGGGGGGTGTAAAGCCTTGGAGGAAGCTTCCTTCCTCACTTGTAAACAGCCCCTGGAAACCCAGGAACCGGAAACAAAATCTCTTGCCCCTGAAAGTCTGCCTCCTAAGGAGCAGAGGGGGGGTAGGAGAAACAAAAGACCCAAACAGACTCAGTTTGAGGAGGAGGTACAGGTCTTCCAATTTGAGGGAGAGGGATCCTCAGAGGATCCTGGGAAAAGGATCTTCTCCTTCAGAGAGGGGGGAACTCCTCCCAAAGAAAAATGGGTCCCTAGGGATGCAAATCCAGACTGGGGAGATGTGGAGACTGAGCTACCGCCGCCCACCATCTCATCCCAGAACCAACAGCAAGAAAATCCCCTGGTTCAAACCCATCCTGGTGACTGCCTCCAAAAAGGGGGGGGCGGCCCGGAACCGGAGCCAGGGGAACCCACAATGGCTCTGATCTCCAGTTGCCAACTTTTTCTTTCAGATTCCCAAGGCTCTCCACAGAAGTCTGCCCAAATTTCTTCTCTTGCAATGTCCAAAACCAGAAAGCTATCCCACCAGTTGTCCAAAAATGTGCATTATCTGTGCCCCCTTGAGGAGAAGTACAGGGGCAGGGTACAATTTTGGCACTGGTGGACACTGGATCTCAAGCTACCCTTCTGTCCAGAAGGGCCTTTGATGAATTGAATGCAGGAAGGGGAGGGAATTACCAAATTCCTCTCACCTCACTTCCTGGACAACTCCAGAACTTTGACGGGAAGGAAATTCCCGTCGAGGGGACGGCAGATTTGGACATTAAAATTGGGCGACACAAGTTGAAACACCCGGTCATAGTTGTGACTCCAGAGGGCACCCCTTGTTTACTAGGGAATGACCTCCTGAGAAGGTTGTCACCCCTAATAGATTGTGTAAACAAGGTCCTCTGGACCCAGACTAGCCGACCAATAAAATTAAAACAGAGTGTCAACCATGTTAGTTTAAACGGCACCTGCCACATGGTTGAACAAAAATCTGACCAAGTAGAATTTCACTTCCAGAATAGCCAAATTCCAGACGTGACAGTAATAGCACTAGGGCAACAGACTGGTGATGGGGGTCCTCTCTATTTCTGAAAATCAAGCTTCCTTCCAGTCTAAAGTGGTACTCCACGCTGGAAGGAAACACTCTGAGATTCTATACTAATCCACAATCCGATACTCCCACTCCTATAGTCCAGAAAGATGTGAAATCAGCTCAGAGCCTGGCTGATATTCAGCAAATTGGAGAGCAGTTGTTCATCCCTGTCCAATTAAATGATGGGAAGGACTCTGTTCTCGCTCGAGTGTGTGTGAACAACGGTAAGAGCTTTATCAGCGAAGCCATGTTCCGCCAACTCCCAAAAGATCCAGCCATTCCCAACTTCAAACTGATAGACAAATGGGAAATTGACCTGGAAGTACCTAATTCCAAACATCTCCTGCCAAGCAGGTGTATGCTCAAAATCTCCATTGGCAACAAGAGCATAGTCCACAATTGTTGGGTCGTGCGAGACGTCCCTGCTGCCTTTTACTTAGGCAGTGACATTCTCAATCGCTTTGCCATTAGTTTGGACCTAATAAACTTCAAAGCTTGGTCCCGATTAGCGGATAATCCCATGGGCTTTGATGATCCAGAAAAAGCATTTAGGTCAGCTCAATTGCTACCTTATGCAGTTGAAACTCAGGTTAAAGAGGAAGTCACCATCCCAGAAAGGACCCGACAATTCTCCCTGGAAGTGAAAGTTAAAAGGGGACAAGAGTTGAAAAACCCTGATGCTTACATACATCTAAATGCTTCTCTCCAACAGCAAGGGTTGGGGGTAAACCCAACTCCATTAGTCAACATAGAACATGACACCATTCTAATAGCGACTTAAAGAGTATTACTCTAGCCGCAGGCACCATTATTGGAATGGCGGTTGATGACCGACATTTTTCTATCGACTTAGTAAATGAACTGTTAGGACCAATCCCCAAGGACTGTTTTGACAGTGACAGTGAGGACAATACAACACCAGACAGGATTTTTACCCGGCATGGGGGGAAATTCCTGGTGTACACTTCTTGCCCTTATGGTAAGGAAGATGTGACTTGTGACTTCAGGAGGGATGAGGTGATTTTCCAGGTCCATGAGGGCTGCCTTTCCCACCTGAAGCCTCCAGTCCAAATCAGCACTCTGACCAGGGACTTCTCCGCCCAGCTGGAGGAGGCCGCTGAAATAGCCAAACCAGAAGTCTTTCCAGGCTTCAGGCAGATGGTGGAAGAGAGAGTCAACCTAGCTGATGCCTGTGTGACTCCGGAACAAAAGCAAAAGTTGAAACAAGTTTTCTTGGATTTCCAAGATCTCTTTGCGGTAGACTCATATGACTGTGGCCGCACTGACATCCACACAACAACAATCCCCACGGACCCTGGCATGACTCCTGTGTTTGTGAAGCAATATCGCTTGCCTCTCGCATCAATGGAGTCCCTTACTGAAATAATTAAGAACCTTGAGTCCCGGGGAATAATCCGTCCAGTCCACAGCACCTTCAATAATCCGGTGCTGGGAATATTGAAGCCGAACGGCCAGTGGAGACTCTGTGCTGACCTCAGGGAGCTCAACAAACGGGTCCATACTTCCCGATGGCCTCTGCCCTACATTGACCAAGGGCTGGCCCAGATTCAGGGGTCACAGGTATTCACTGCAATAGACCTGACCAATGGATACTGGACCGTGCCGGTCAGTATGGAGGACCAATACAAACTGGCTTTTACCTTTGGGGGCCAGCAATACACATGGACCCGGACTCCCTTCGGATACCTCAACTCCGGCAATGAATTCAACATTTTCCTACACAAGGCCATGCCCGACCTGGGTGCGAGGGGTAACCTGGCTTATGTAGCTGATGTCCTCATCAAAAGCTCAACTGTTGAGGAACACATAGCGGAGATCCGTTATGTTCTGACACAGTTGAGGGCCGCCGGAGCAAAACTTTCCTTTCAGAAAGCACAGTGGTGTAGAACCCGTGTTAATTTCTTGGGGCATGAGATTACTGCTCAAGGCCTCTGTCCCCAGGAAAAGAAAGTGGAAGCACTTCAGAAACTGAAAGACCCCACAACTCTGCGGGAACTAAGGAGCCTCCTTGGACTGACTAATTACAGCAGAAAGTTCATTGAGGGCTACGCAGAGATCACCAGACCCCTGATTCATCTCCTGAAGGGGGGGGTCAAGTGGGAATGGGGTCCAGAACAAGCCGAGGCAGTAAGACAACTCAAAAGAAGCCTCTCACAAGCGCCTTGCCTAGCTTACCCTGTCAGAAACAAGGAGTTCTTCCTGGAGACGGGGTTCTCTAATACGTGCTTGACGGCAGTATTATACCAAAAGCATGACAAGGTCAATAAAGTAATCTCCTATGCGAGCAAAACTTTATCCTCTGTGGAGGAAAAATTCAACGATTGTGAGAAGGCACTCCTGGCAACGGTGTGGGCATTGAAGAATTACCGCCCGTTTATCCAGGGGGAACACATCATAGTGGAGACTCCACACCAGCCTCTGCAATATCTCCAAAGTGACAGAATCCGGGCCGGAAATGTGAGTAATTCCCGAATTACTTCCTGGATTCTGTCAATGCAAGGCTTTCCTGTGGAGGTCAGATATGGCCAAAACAAGAAGAGTCACCTCGCGCAAGGTCTGGCTGACTTGCATGATTGTGCCAGAGAAAACTGTCTCGAGGACGAAAGTCTAAAAGTCAAGGACAACACGGAGGCATACCTTAATTCCCCACACAAAGTCTTTGAAGAAGACAAGTGTGAGGGAATGCCCACTGTGTATGTGGATGGATGCTCTTACCATGTTGACAACAACGGGGAGAAAGAACTGGTGGCCGGCGTAGGGAATGCATGGGTGAATGAGTCCCCAGAACCCTCCGCTGGATACAAAATTGGTCCCCGAAGTAGTCAGGTGGCAGAATTGATGGCTGTGCATCAGGCCATCCTCACTGCTGTCCAGCATCAACTCCGCGAACTGGTCATAATCACAGATTCGGATTATGTACGGAACGGGTTCGTGGAGCACCTGGTTAATTGGAAAACCAGAGGCATGTTATGTGCTAATAACAAACCCTTGAAACATGGGAAGTTGATCCAAAACATTGATGATCTGGTCACCTCGAATGAGATGACCATCTATTGGAAAAAGATCAAGGGTCATTCCAAAGTAGAGGGACCAGACAAAACTGGAAATGACTTAGCTGATCAGCTGGCCAAAACCGGGGCCATCCAAGGGGATCTAATTGAGATTGAGTCCCTGTTGGGGGAAATCCAGGTCACTGCTATCACTAGGTCCCAGACAAATGCTCACAACAACCTTTCAATTGCACAATGGAGTAAGGAGACCCCTGATGCTGATTTGATTACCGCTCAGAAGGGGGATCCAATAATTGGTAAATTTTACCAACACCTTGAGGACCCTGGGAACTTTCCCCTGACGGATACCGATTACATTGGGAAAGAGGACCTAAGAGTGTTGATGAAATGTCCAAAAATGTTCCGGATCCAAGACGGTTTGCTGGTAAGGAAATCCAAAGCTGACCACGATCAGTGGGTGGTTCCTACCTCATTCCGAAGCCTGATGTTAAGTCACGCCCATGATGCGGCCACCGCCGGTCATAGGGGGTTTCACACAACATTGGAAATCTTAAGAGAGGTTGCATACTGGCCACACATGGGGCAGGACCTCGACCAATACTTGAAGGGGTGTCTTGTGTGTGCACAATTTCAGCCATCATCCCTCACGCACCGTGCGCCTCTCCAAAAGAATGGGATGACCCTGCCATGGTCAGATTTACAAATCGACTTCGTAGGCCCCGTGATTCGCTCGGCTAGGGGGAATAAGTACATGTTGACTGTGACATGCTTGTTTACCAAGTGGGTGGAATGTCTCCCAGCCCCAAACTGCAAGGCAGAAACGGCAGCTGCCTTGATGATTAACCACATCTTTTTCCGTTTTGGTCTACCTCAAAGGATTGAGTCAGACAGAGGTAGCCACTTCACCAGTGAAGTAATGACAAAGATGTGGGAGATACTGGGGGTCAAAAGGAAGTTGCATATTGCTTACAGGCCAGCTTCTTCTGGGGCAGTAGAGAGATATAACCGGACAATTGTGAGCATCTTAAAAAAGTTTGTGGCAGATTCTGGGCCAAGTTGGGATATCCGATTACCTCTGGTCCTAATGGCCATCAGATCTACCCCTTCATCTGCAACCAAAATGTCACCATTTGAATTGATGACTGGGCGCAAGATGGTGCTTCCTCAGCATTTGCTCTACAGGACCCAAGAGCAGACACTAATAAATGCCTCCACAACTCATGAGTATGTGGAGAATTTAAGGAAACACCTCCAACATGCTTTTGCTTACGCTCAGCGGAATCTAGAAAGATCGGCTGATAGCATGAAGACCCACTATGACCTGAAGACTTCCAGGAAGGAATATCAGGTGGGGGACTGGGTCTATCTATACAACTTCCAAAGAAACCAGGCAAAACAGCGCAAATTTTTGCCTACGTGGAAGGGACCCTTTGGGATCATCGACAAGATCTCCCCTGTGGCCTACAAAATACACATCCCCAAAGGTCCTTTGGCAGCGGGGGAAGACAAGTGGGTCCACATAAACCAGTTGAAATGTTGCCATCCCAGGCACACTCTGCAACAACTGGAGGAATCCTCTGGAATCCTAGCGGGTACTGTCTCAGACTAATTCAGTTCCAACCATAAAACATACCACATCTAGTCTCTAAAATATTGTGATTTGCATGAAACTGTCTCTTAGTTATACTGTTTTTTTTTCAAAATAAGAATGTAATGTTTCGTTATGATGAAATGCATATGCTGCCCCACTATCTCAACAGTGGTGGAAGAAATGTCCATGAATAGATATTGCCGCTCTTCCTTTGTCGTCCTAGGAGAAAGAAAACCGGGAGACGGGCCAAGGAGGACGATCCGGAGACCGGGAGCAGAGACGCAACGGGCCCAGTGTACCGCCCAATATTCCCATCAGGACCGGTGAGGAGAACCGATCGATCCGACCGGATGGAGGAAAAGATGCTGAACTGGCCATCTACCGGAAGAAGATGAGAACTACATCCCAGATCTTGCGGGTTCCCACCAGTGAAGGATCAGATGGCCACCGCAAGAAGGGGGGCTTGTGGGATGTATTTACCCATGCATCCGAGCCCTACCTCAAAACTGTGCAGTACTGACATGAAAACATCATGATGGCCAGAGCTTCCCAGAAAATGCCCAGGGAAGTGCACGAAGAATAGGCGGCCACCCATTTTTGCCGATGTTATGGGCACAGAAGGACACTGCCTAAAACCACCATTGGACTACCCACACAGTAGTCTGAAACCATTGGGAGTGGCAATGCTGATTGCCAAAAGCAAACCCATAACTGTTGGGAATTCATTTTCTTAAATCCCAAAAAGGGGTGCAGTACCAGTACTCACCACTATCCAAAAGCCGGCGTTTTAAAACAACACCAGATTTTACTTTTTGCAAAACTGAATAAATGAACCCAAAGCAAGCCAAAGAAAGACTTACTGAGAGGTGGATCCAATGTAAAGTTATATTCTGAAGTGACCTGAAGATGTATAACAAGACTGGCTGAGCTGTGGATTTCAGCAGTTTAAGTAAATTTGGACTGAAAGACACTACAAATCTAAATGTTCAAATTGACTGAGTGACCTACTTCTGAGTGTCACATAGGTTGCAATTGTTTAAATGTCATAGTTTTAAACTTAGAATCAGCCTTCTAGCTGCATATGTGAAAATGTTTAGTTTTATTTGAATGCAGAAACTGGGGAACAGAAATGACATGTAGCTAAAAACTGGCTTAAAGAGATTCCAATTTGCCTGGCAACTACTCCCATCAGGAGTGAAACTTGAGTCACAGCTGTGTTCCCAGGCCTAGCTGCCCTTTTGCTGCTCACACCAAAAGGGATATGACACTTCCCTGATTGAATTACCTGGGCTCTGCAGGAAATTGAACAAAGCCCTGTCTTGACTCAGGCAAATGTTTTATGGCGGGAGTCGTAAATGGAGATTTCTCCTGGAAGCACAGGGGAGGGGCACTGCCTGTGAGAGCAAGCTGGCTTGGCAGAACTGGAAAAACCAGAAATTCAACCTTGTGCTGGAGGAAAACCACACCCCTTTGGGGCCAGAACATAACTCTAAAAAGATGAATAACTCATAGTACGGACTTGTGAAAATTATTTAAATGATACCATAATTCTTGTGATTTTTTCGCCCACATTTTAAGACGTGCTAGGACCCGGTGGTATGTTCAGGGGGGTTTTGGCGGAAAAGAGGATATTACTCAAAATGTGTGCATGTGAAAAATCTGACACTTCATCAACTAATGTCCATACTCCTTGCGCACATGTGTGTAAATTTGGGGTAATGTCCGGTATTGCAAATCAGTTAAAAAGTGCAAAATATTGCCATTTCTGAATGCAAGCTCCCAGGAAGAGCAGAGTTTGAACAGGAGATACCTCCTGTGCTATGTGAGGGGTGCAGATGATTTTAAAACAACATGTACCTCTGCAAATATGTATTTGGTTCAAATCTAGATTTGTGTGCAAGTTGACAGGAGGAGTGGACTTTCTGCAGGCTGTAAAATGACATCACTCTGACACAACTTAGCTCCCCCAATCAGGGGAGAAATGAAAGCTTGGCCAATGATAAGTGGAGAGGGGCTGGCTAGTGATGCTGCTCACACACACCCATTTTCAAAACACATAAAAGCAGAGAGACAGGACAGATAGGAACCTTCAAATCCATTTGCAGCTGGAAGCTCTGCCGGGAAAATCCATACTTTACCTCCATCAACCTTCAGAGACCCAGACCAGACAGGCAGAGTAGAGCTGACTTGTTAGCAGAACCAGAGAGAGCTGACCCAGATCACTGTGAAGTGCAGAGACCAGAGTCCAGTCCTAAACCTGACCAGATCCGTGGCAAGGCATATTTCTAAATATATTGTGAGTACAAACTGAACCAATCTCTTAGTTAAAATAATATAATTCAATCTATTTTAATCTAAGTAGAACTGCCTCCTAACTGTCACCTGTCATTTGTAAAGCTGTCACTTGTCATTTTCTAGTTGCAAGCTGCACTTGTCTTTTTGAACTTTAAAATTTCAAATCTGAAAAACGACCTTTATTTAATCGCTCATATCTCCGTGACCGTTTGTGCTAGAGACTTGCAGTAACTTTCACCTGGAAGCTGAGATCCTAGGCTTTCTTAGGACCTCAAAACGATAGTGATAGTCCTTGTAGTTCCTCTGTAATCGCGCTCGGCGCATTCGCAAATTTAGCCGCGATTTGACATTTTACCGCGATTTGCAAATTTCTCCACGTGTGAAAACAGCAGTTTGTTTTTGCTTTCATTTGCCAAAAATTCGTTTAACCTACCAATTATTCCTAGATCCTTGCTAAAGTGAGCCTGGACTAATATTAACTAAATACCACTCACCCTGAACCTCTAGAGGGAATTAAAAGCATTTTAACATATTTTCACTCCATTGCCAGCACCTATGAAAGCATTTTGCCTGTGTTTTCAACGTCTGTAGTCTAAGTTGCTGGGTGAACTGAATCACATTTAATTGCATTTCTGAGAACTGTGTGCCTTCCTTCCATTTCCTTGCATTGCATAAAAGGGGGGGTGTGAATTGTACAAGAAAGTGATTACATTGTCTTTGCTGAAATCCTATCAAGTTATTTTCTTTACTGCATTTCATTCCACATTGCATCCATTTGAAACCATAAAAGTATTGTTGCTATCTTATTCATTTCATGTTAACTCCTTAGTGATTATAAAGAAGTGTGCTAGTGCCAGATTCTCCGTTGTTAATCTTTATCATCTCAGATTAAGTGTGATATTCAATTATTAATTTATTATAAAGTGTGATATATATACCTATTGTTTAAATTATCAATTAAACCTTTTAACTTGCAAAACAGAACTACTTCTTGGCTCAGTGGGGTCAGGAGGATTCCAAGAGAGGGGTGTTATATAGGGGTAGTCATCCAGAACGCATGAACTGGACATAAAGATATATCAATAAGGGTTTTTCATTCAGTATTCTAGACTAGGCGTTGACTTGGCTGTAGTGCTGAATTGAATCCTCTTACAGTAATGAGGCCCAATGTGTCCAATCCTGCAGCACTCAAATTATAATGGACCTCATTACGAGTTTGGAGGTAGCCATGCTGTTTTTAGCCCACATGCTACCCCCAAACTCGGGTCCGGGTCCCGGAAAATGGGAATTATCGGGCCAGTCCGACCTTTGGGGGCCCGGTAATTCCCATTTGCGGGACCCGGTACATCCCCATAGGGCTCAATGGGAATGGGGAGGATGCTAACAACGGTCCCGTTAATGACAGGACCGTTGTTAGCATCCTGTTTCTGCTTGCGGGTGCCGCTCTGCACGTCTGGTCTGACCAGGCGTACAGGGCAGCCCCGCGAACAGAACTCGTAATGAGGCGGTGAGGCAACAACGGCGCCGGTAGCACTACCAGCGCTGTTATTGCCTTACCGCCAGGGTCGTAATGAGGCCCAATGTATTACAACGTTTAACATTAAGAAATATGCTCTGTAATGTATACCTGTGAAAAGGAAAGCAAAAAAGAGAGTACAAATAACATTATAAGATTCAGAATTTTTCAATTGTAAAAGTAGAATCTTAGTTAATCTAAATACAATCCATCCAATAAATTGGAGTGTGCTTATAATAATCTCTTATAAGGTATAAATCGACAATTACAGTGTACATAATGCAAATATCTTTTCCATCTACTATTTGACGCCCTATCATATGAGATGAAACTTCACAACCTCAATCGGAAAATCCTTCTTCTACAACCATCCCTATTTGATGTGATTTTTCGCAATGTAATAGTACAGTGGAGACCTTGGTTATGGTGTTCTTATAGCTATGTCTCTCCTATTACAATGTAATGTTTTCAAAAAATACTTCCCACATACTGGTGGCCACATTCACGCATGTGAGCATGGACCACAAAAGCTTTGTTACAGATCAATAACTGTTATCATATATTAACACCAATGATACAACGTACAAATAAAAGACATGGAGGGTTTTAGTGGAAGCTAATCAAAGCGGCTTGTTTTTATCAACAAAGGGATATTTCCTCCCTCAATTTGGCCTTACATTGGAGCGATGGTTATTACCATACCCTGCTTGCCGGTGCCTATGCGCCACCATGGAGATAGTTACAATGTGCAAATGGGGCTGCGGCAGAGAACTGTGCTATATTTGATGAACATGTTCAGAGAGAATATTCGCCATTTATGACAAGAGTTCCCGCCACCCCCCGAGCACCTGTCTGGTTTACTAGTGGATATCTATCATGAGTTTCTACTCATCAGTATAGGTAGAAAACCCATTTATGCTGCACAACATAACCTGTTATCGGACAGGCCTACTTTTACAGCCTGGACGCGTTTGAATATTATCACTGTTTCTCAAATAAACTTGCACTTTGGTCATGGATTGGATAAAACCATGTAGTGACAGATGGGCAACTTTTTAATGAGATTAATATTTATCTGGCACCATTACAATTTTTTTTTTAAGTAGGTGTATGTTTTCGGAATGTTTTAAAGAACTTGTATACAATTTGCCTTGCCAATAATTTCTCCACATTTCCCTTTATGGTCAAAATCAACATAATTTCTCTTTCAAGCTGTAAAGCCTCTCTTTTATTTCTTGTACCAATTCTAATTGACAAGTGCCTCTTATCTAAATGCTTCATCTGTCACGTGGCACGCACATTTATACTGTTCAAATATTGGATGTCTCGTGTTCATAGTCGAATGCAATTCTTGTAGTAATGCTCTTAGGTGCTAAAAACGTAAGTCTGCTTGACAATTCTCAATAGTTATATTCATGCATGTTAAGCAAAACTGGCAGAAAAAAAGAGGAATAGACACGCTCCATGTATTAATTCACAATAAACCCATAAAAAGAAATGCTCTATGCGTTGAGAGCAGTTTGCAATTTCTAAGCACTCAGTGTAGAAAACACGAAGCAGTTTTGTTCCAGTAACTCCATCTCTTTCAATAAGTAGTCATCACAGCCTGTCTCAGCCACCTGCACTCATGGGCTTGGGTGTCTAGATGAATCTAGAACATCTAGAACATCTACATAAATAACATTTTGATATTGTGATTGTCATGCTTCATTAATATTCAGCACATAACTTACTCTGGGCACTTGCCACAAGCAATATCCACACACAGGGCCTCATCACGACCTCAGCGGTAACGCCGGCGGTATTAGCGCGGGGGCTATTAACGCGATCGCCATAGCCCCCGGCGCTAATAGCGGGGGATCACGAGTTGGGCAGACTTGGAAGTCCCCATTCGCCATTGAGCCCATTCGGGAATGCCCCGCCGGCGGTATGAGCGCGAATTCTCGGTGGATTTCCTCCCAGCTCAGAGCTGGGGCGAAATCCACCAAGGCCCTGATTCGGCGGACCCTTAAATCCGGCGGTAATAGCGCTACCACCGGATGTAAGGGTTACCGCAGAGGTCGTGATGAGGCCCACACTGTTTACATTGATTGTTTCAGAGGCCTGGCTTCTCATCCTGCATTCCTTGCATTGTCCATATCAATAGTACATTCTTACTATTACATTCTTATTATTTGCCACTATTGTCCACAGGGCATAGCCCAAGACTATGCCATGGAGAAGACGACCTACCCTCACAATTCCCACTTTTATGGTGGGCTGTTGGAACTGTGCATGGTGGCATAGCCATGCCCCATAAGTAATACAATTATAAATAGTATTCGCAGGGAATGACTGATTCAGTGCCATGTTTGAATGATGCCTGGATCCTTCCCTGAACCCAGGTCCTAGATGCAGTACCTATGTCATAGGAAAGCAGAATGCACGGCTTTGGCAATGCCCTATTGTTTCAGGGATGAGGGCATGAACCACAGATAGGGCTTAGGGACAATGTGCATATCCATTGTCTCCCGAGGTGAACCCTTCTACTGGAATTCTCCTCCTTCTGTGATCCAAAAACATTAACACCATCCTGAAATGTAAAGCATCCCCGAATGCCATCCCATTTCATGGGAAGGCTCTGCTAGCCACATCAAGCACATACTCTCTCCCCTTTATCCCTTTCCTCTCACCTTGTGTACATACTGCATAGTCCTAATGTTTGTATATATAGCTGAAATACTTTACATACTGTACTTAACTTATATTGTCTGTTGGTGCCTTACCCATTCAATATTACCAGTAGAATGTCCCCCTCCACCAAATAGACCTCAATCCACTCAGTAATCACCCTTGCCTTTTGTTAAAAGTACAGTTTAAAGGGGTTTATTCAGTTATTATTATTACTTGATTGTACAGTTTGCTATGGAACTGCTAACATGCCCTTCACAACATATAATTACAAACATAATGAAAACAACGTCCTCACCAGTATCTACACCATGTGCAATTAAACGGCCAAGATACATTTTCAAATTCCACCCATCTTTGTGAAAAGACATCTGTTCACATATTACTTTAATAAATGAGGGTTATTGACAGTATGAAGAATACTGATGGAAAGCACACTGCCCCTCCCCCCAATAGCCAAAGGAAAAAAGTAGGGTCTCATGCAATGCAAGCAGGAGCCCACATCAGGTAAGGCACACACATCCTGTCCAATGACTTTTCTGCTTCAAAAGCTAGCATTGCCCTGCTCTTAGATGACCTCTGTGGGTCCCCAGAAAAGGCTGGTGTTTGCATATATGAGCCTCTCCTTCCCAAAACCTGCTCGTTGATGAAGGTAAGGGCTTTCCCAATAGTCAATATTTTGGTGAACATTTTGAATTCTGAGTTAAGTGATATAGGTTTGTACTTCCTAGGCAGTGAAAGGATTGTAATGGGCTTAGTCTGTATGGTCAGTATTACCTTAGTTAATGTAGGAATCAAAAAAGGGGGAGAACATCCCGAACAGGTGATGGGGCAGTATATTAACAAAATGTTAATAGTCTTCAAACGGTAGGCAGGTGTACCCAGTACCTTCTCTTTATTTAGATCATTGACAGCACTGCAAATGTCACACATTTCCAATGGGTATTCAAGCTTATGTCTGTAGAGTCTCTCATAATTGAAATCTGGAATTTTGCCTAGAATGTTGTTAATACGCTAAGTCTGAATTCAACTTGTGTCCTTTCTCTCTTGCTTTCTTAAGGAATGAATCCCAAAATGTGCAAGTTGTTTTAACCTGCTACAGTATTTGACATTGGGCCTCATTATAAGTTTGCCGGTCCAGTAACAATGGTACCAGTATGCTTGCCGGTACCGTTGTTATCGGACCAGCAAACTTCGAGTTCTGCTCGCGGGTGCCTTCCCGCCGGTTGTATACGAATTGTTTGTTTTACAACTGTTCGAATTACAATTGACCTTTACACAATTGACCGAATTGTGAAGGTCAATTGTAAAATATATGTGGGGGGAAACCCCCCACAACCTCCCACCCAACGCCAAACCCCCCAAAACCCCTATATATATATATATATATATATTGGGAAAACCAGAGGAGAAGGGACGGACCGCACTCTCCGTGGATCCAAGGAGGTCCTACAATCCCGAATGGGAAGAGAGCCCAAGAAAAAATGTAATGCCCACACTGCAAGAGTAGGAAGTATTTTAATGGTAAAAGAATCTGCACAATAGTACAGAACAAAAAGGCTGGGGAAACAGCAAGACAGACAGAGGCAGGACGCCTGGTACACGGCCCACCTACAACGCGTTTCACGCTCAACTGAGCGCTTGATCACGTAGCACAACAGAGTACAGAGACACAATTAACAATAACATGTAGTCCATCATCTATGTTAGTTGGAATAGAGGTGCTAAGGAAGACTGTTTTCAGGCCGGCCATGTTGGAATGGAGATTAAGCAATAAACAAACAGTGTAGCATATATACCGCCCTAAAGTAAAGTACAGAAATGAAGACAAAATTCTATACAGACTACCATTGCACCTCAAATTCCAAAGTATGTGGCTGGTTATTAGATAACAAGATATTACAATGCAGATTTACAAATTAAATAAGTGCATATTACACTTACAAATTGTATATAAGATTGCAGCTTATAGAAGTCAATCAGTCAGTCTAAAAGTAAACTAGAGAAGCTAAACAAGCAACACAATACCATGTGCAATCAGGATTTGTACAAATCAAAAAAATCCCAAAAATTCGTAGCATACATATGCAAGGTTGGATTTTGTGCAGCTGAGCAAAATAGCAGCATAAGTATGTGCAAAATAGCAGATATTGCAACCCATTCGTCATAATAGACGGTTTACAAGGCTCAGTGCCGGAAGAAAAAGTCATGGAAGGGCCATCAGGGTGGTAAAATGATCAGAATACAGGGATGTATAAAAACTGATCAACGTTAGGACTGTGATAGTAAAATACAAGGCAACAATAATTGTACCGTATCAGTCTAAAGACATTACCTATTCTGACCCATAATGACATAAAGTGCAAGTGCAAGTCAGTCAAAAGCAGCATAAAGAGATGTGCAAAGAAGCAAGATCACATGGGCCCTATTGACATAAAATGCAAATGCAGATCAATCAATAAGCAGCATACAAGTTGTGCAAACCAGCAAAATCAAATAAGCAAATGTAATTAGCAGCAATTCAGGAGATTAACTGGCAGATGGTATCACAATTAACAAGAATCAGCATGAATGCTAGACTAGCTAGATACCTTAACTGAAGCATGTAAATTTGAAATAATCTTGTACAGCCAAATAACCACAATGGGGAAGGTGTTAAAAAACACAAAAATGTTAAACATGAAAGACTACAGCAAGAATTATAAACAAAAAGTGTCAAATGTCCAACAAGGTCGTGAAGATAACAGCTTAAAAAATAAGACTAAAAGTGAAGCCAATCCCATTTGTAAACCTTAGTGGTAATATATCCATCGAAGTAGAGATAGGGAAAGGATAAAACTGGGGCACAGGTCAGGGACAGAAAAATGAGAAGAGAAAAGCAAATTAATTCCAAAGGACAGAAGGGAAGAAAGAAACAACAATAGTAAACGGAGAAATACACTCCGCTCATCTGGGTACTGAAAGACAGATCAATGACTTGGGGAAAACCAATCCATATCAGACAATTAGCAGACAAGATCTCCTACGTGCCTAGAAACATATAAAGCTCCTCGTCGACATTGTGGCCATTGGGAGACTTAGTATCGAAGTCCAAAATAAATCTGGTCTCTAGCTGTCTTAATTTGAGCACACGATTCCCACCTCTGGGGTGGATCGGAATGTGCGCCACTGCGAAAAATTTAAGAAGCGAATTGAAGTGGGAAAATGGAAAAACAGACTCCCCTCTTTCCCCTCTCGCGCCTGGCCTAAAGGTTCACGGCCCAAGCACCCGCCACGAGAAGAGTTTGCCCATCTATCAGACGACCAGATACCCTGGTACAGGAACATACGGATGTGTCCATCTGCTTGCCCAGCAGCCCGCCCTGCCCATGCCGATACCTGCGGCATGGATCAACTGGACTAAAACTATACATCGTTAGAGATGCCATGACGACCTAGCCAACGGATAGCACACCTGTGCCAACATACACACTGGACACTCCCGCACCAATCTACATGAAGAATATACTCAGTGCTATGACGTAGGCGACAGACATACTCACGGACGTGCATCTTTATTATTTTCCATATAGGCTTTCAGAAATGCAGAAACGCAAGACGCATCATGAACTCGCCTAAAGAGCTTGCTTACGCTTCTCCTACACTTGGGTGCCATAATGAGAATTATAACGAAGACACGATACTGGTCCTAAGACAATATGAGACTATAACCTAAAGCGCCTGTGCACCAGATGGTTCCACCTATATACTAGGCCTGAGTAGGCCGCAAGCAAGAGCTCCCGTGGACGTTAACAGAACAAGAGTCAGGTTGCTGATCCTGCAGAATGAGCCTGGGGAAAGCAGACAGCCAAGGTCGTAATGTTGCAAACCCACATTCCAAAAGCAGACCATCAAGGGCACGATGTTGCAAACTCGCACGCCGCGCACTAATATCAAAGTCGCACCTGCAATTAAACCAGGCACACTGTGGAAAAACAATATTAATTGTGCAGAATTCTGCCTCAAACACGGTCCCATCCCACGTGACCAAGCCGAACCTGACGAGATGCCAAGCCCAGGAGGAAGGAGGCGTCTGGATCCCTCGTTACAAAACACAGGCAGATACACTTGAAAGGATCAATGGACATCTGCAACGATGGGAGTAGTCGGCCGTCTAGCTCACGAATAAGTCTTCACATTGTCTGCATGTACCAATAGTGAAACATTGTTGCAAATTGCAGGTACACCGAGAGCTGGGAACAGCGATGGTCCCAGGCTGGGAAGCTCACGGGCGCACCAATCAGAACATGAGGCTCTTATCACTGACGCCATTAACATCAACCAACCATTAGGAGTCCTCATGTAACAATTCTCATGTATCTAATTGTAGGGACAACCCAGATATATCACCTGACTAGCCCTCAGCCACTCATATTATTCTCTATACGTATGCTATACTAACCCTACCACTCGAGCAACCAATTAAGAGTGGCAATAGGTTTTTTGTTAATTTTCTAAAGTGACGCAGGTAGCGCGTCATACTACAGTAAAAAGGGCCTGCGAGCCCCACGATTGTATGTGTGTCAGGTCAGACGCGTATGATCCTTGACCCATCCCTGCCGTTTGTGTTTAATAAAGAGCAGAGTCACATTGCTTCTTGTGTGTGTCTCATACTCTATCTCTTTTGGGATATACGGGAGGAGTTGGGGCCTCCCTGCCCGGAGGTCTGCGGACGGCCCGGCCGACCCCGGCAGAATTTCCCCCCGACAAGTTGGAGGCACTGCTGAGATCTGTTTAAGATCGGCATTTTTTTACTTTTACTTTTTCTAGGCATTCCAGTTGCGAGAAGGCCCGGCGGCGCGGCCCCCTCTGCCGTTGCCCCCTTCTGAGGACTACAGGACCATCGCGGAACTGCGAGAAGACCGGACAGCACAATCCGAATATTGGCCCTCGGGAGCCGGTTGAGAAGTATCCCACCCGCGGTTGGCGAGTGTCCAGACGTGGTCCAGACGAGGGGAGGTGGCGAGCCGCTTGGAGGGGTGCACGCAGTCGAGCGGCCCCGCATCAGGAGAACTTGGTGAGCATGCCACGCACAACAAACAATGTGAAGTTGTGAGGGAGGGGGGGAAGAATTAAATACGGGAGGCGGGAGGTGTTGCACAGGTGAACGGCGAAGGTTTGATAGTTTAGTGTTAGAAATAGAATGAATGATAGTTGAACAAGCGCGAGAGCAGTTGGCAACGTAACGCGAGAGAAGGGGGCGGAGCACAAAAACATCACATGCGGCCGCTCGTAGAAACTGATTGGCCTAGGCCGCGACTACGTGTAAGGGTGTGTGTGTGCGTGGTTTCCTACGATTTGGCATTTATTGATCAAAGAGTAGATGAGGATCCCTATTGTTCGAGCAAGACACTCGATAGGTAGATGACGTTTCCCTGTAGGCGGTAGCTAGTTAAGTTGCCTAAATACGGAAGATAATTGGCTGGTTAAGCCCTCCTGTCGAGGGGCGTATCACACGCGAGGCGACGCAGCGTGCGCAGTATGATTATAGTGTTGATTTGGTTACCTTGTTCCAGGAGTGACAGGAAGACAGCTGTGGGGTTAACGGGGGGAGATTGCAGGTGTATTTTGGATTTAAAGAGTATATGAAGAACTTACCAGTAGCTCTACGTGATCGGTGACGTCACCAATAGGGTTTTCATAGGATATCGCAAACACGAGGCATCCTCGTTGTGAGAGTGTTGAGGAAGAGAACGGTGGTAAGGGAGTAGAAACGGAGTTAAACGGTAAAACGAGTTGATCGAGAAAAGGCGAAACGGGGAGCGTGGCTGCGCACGGAGAACGCCGGCCACGGCAAGTGTAGAAGGGGGAGGAGCACGTAAAAACAGGACGACTGTATAAGCACGTAATAAGGGGTACGCAGCCGCAGGGGGCTACGTGCGCCTCGGCCGCACAGGGCCGTTAGGGTGTTGTATAAAGGAAGAAGGGCAGAGGAAAATGTACAAATGTGACATACTATTTTTTTTATAAGTTCCCTTAAGCAGACTATCGTAAGTCCCCAAACTTACGGGGCCAGGTAACGATATAAGGTTGTATATTGTAAACTACTAGTGGGATAAACTGACACCAGATTAAGGGAGGGTAGCGAGTGGAGCGCTACTATGTCATACGGAACAGGATCAGGAGGGTGGGGGAACACCCTCACTACGCCACTACAATACATATGCACAACACTGCCACCCCATAGGGAGAAACTGATTAAGTATAGCATAGAATGGACCCAGGGGACGGATAACAAAATGCTAACACCGTGGCCGCCTAACGGTAGCTTCGATCCATATGCCCAACATTCACTATTAAATCATCTGCACAATACATATAAAGGGAAGAAGTTGGCAAACCACATGGAGGTGTTTAACTTATGGAGGATGTTCCAGGGGTCCCGACCAGGACCAAATGGAATATTCACTATGGGGGAAATACCAAAAGAAACAGAGATTAAGGAGGAAGAGGAGAATGGGAAACAGGGGTATGAGGACCCAAAGAACACGGGGAACAGAGGTGAGGGAGGAGAAAAGAATAATAAAGCAGATGAAATAAAAAAGGAACCGAGCAATGATATACCCATAGTAGCGGGAGTAAAAACAGAGGAAGGGGGGTTGTACCCTTTAAGAGAATTGGGAGAAATAGAAAGAGGACAGTTAAGGGCGGCTGAGGGATACTCGAACCCGGCATACAGCCCTCCACCATATGTGGCTCATAGGAAAATGCCAGCAGGGGAAGGGAGGACTGGAGAAGACCAGTCTGTGGAGATAGGAAATGATGAATGGGTAGCTGCACAGATATTATTAAAATTACGAGGTTCATTAACGGGAGAAGAGAGGGAGGTAGTGAAGAAAACAGACGAGGATAATACCAGGGAGAGTGAACTGAGGGGGGAAGAGCTGTTAAGACAAACGGAAGAGATTTTGGAGGAACGATTAGCAAAACTAAGGGATGAACAGAATGAATTGACCAAGCAGCTTGAGAGGGAAGAGAGAGAGAGAGCGAGGAAAAGGAAAGAAGGTAAGAACGAAGTGGAAAAAATAAGGGAACAAACTGAGGAGCAAAGGAGAGAAGCTGACAGGGTAAAAGCAGCAGCAGAAAGGGTATCAAGAGTAATACTGCGGGAAAAGAAAAGGGAAGAAGAAGAAAAAGAAAAAGAAATGACAATATGGAGGAGGAGGTTACTATCAGAATCAACTAAGAAATACGAAGAAGAGAGGGTGATGGAGAGTATAGTAGAAAAAGAAAGGGCGAAATGGGAGAGGGAGAAAGAGGATGAGAGAATATTAGAACAGATGAGAAGTGAAGTGATGGACGAATTGAAAAGGAAGAGGGAGGAGAATAATAAGGAGATGGAGGAAAGGTATGAAGGAGAAAGAGGAGATAGTGGCAGAGAGAGTGGAAGATGGGGGAATATATATCATGACACAGAAGTAGCAACAACATCAGCACAAAGGGGAGCGGTTGACAAAAGAGAAAGAGGAGAACTGGACCTAATAGATTTACAAACAGTAACGATCAGGGGGGAAAAGACCGAGTGGGGGGTGCCGTTTATAAATAGCTTTTGTAGTGAGGAAGAGAGAGTGGAAAGTGAAGGGAGGAAGAGTGAAAGGGAAAGCTTAGATAAACTATACATCACCTGGTCCAATATGGACTCACCATGGATCAGTAGGAGAAAGGATGAGATGGAGAGAAGTGAAGGGGGAAAAACAGGAGTAGAGGAAAGACGGGCAAATGAGGACGCAACATCCCCATCCCCATCATCTCCATCACGCCCTCCCCTATCGCACCCTACAGGATCAACCACCTCCCGTTCGTTACGCAAAATAAAACTAGCTCCCTTCACAGACGAACTGACACCCTATACATGGCGGCTTAGAGACCTCCCTAGTCGCAGGCAGGAAAGAGGTGTGCACATGCCCACATTAAATACAGAGGAAGATGGAAGAAGGGGAAAAGATGGAGAAGAAAGGGGTATGAGCAGGGGAAATACAAACAAAAGTGAAAATTCGGAAGAAAGAGAAGTGGAGGAAGGGTGTGAGGACTCAATATTATGGAACACAAAGGGTGAAACGGAACATAATTTAATGCCACTGTTGGAGAGAGGTGGGGTTAGACCACAGTATGTTCCTTGGAAGCATACCGATAAAGAAAATATCAAATGTAGACTCCCATCGTTAAGTGGAGGTGCGGGTAAATGGATATATGAAATGGAAAAACACACCGCAGGACAGAAGCTAGCAGTAGGAGATGTAAAGGGCCTTTTAATATCAATATTAGGGGATAGAGCGGATGACATATGGAAAAGAGCGGGATTTCATGGGGTAACAATAACAAATACATCGCACGATGGGGCACCGTTCGCAAACTGCAGACATGCACTATGGCAGGCATTGAGGGTACAGTACCCAGACACCTCAGATATAGGAGCAATTACATCTCGCAAAATGCATGAGAACTAAGATCCTGTTGATTATATTCAGGAAATCCAAGAGAAGTGGCGCATGGAAACTAGAGAACAATGGGATAAAACACCAGCAATATTTTACCATATACTGGTACAAGGGCTCCCGGAAGGAGTTCAGAAACAACTAAAGAAAGTAGTGGGAATGGAAGCAAAACCATGGCCCGAAATACAACTGACTATAGTGCATCATTGTAGGACATGGCAAGGAAAAATGAAACAAAAGGAAGAAGACAGGAAAACGGAAGAGGCTAAACTAGTACAGAAAAAGCTTACCAAGTACACAATGGAAGGGGCACTAATAACTACACCTCCAACAATGACCCAAAGCCCCACACAAGTAGTGGTTGCACAAGATTCCTCACAAATACCACCTTCACAGATTACAACACAACAGGTGCCGCCACTCCAACCATACACTCCCCAACTTGGGAGGAGGATACCCAATGCAAGGAGCAGGATATTATAATTATAACAGGGGGAGAGGAGGACTTATGAGGGGGAGAGGGTACGGGTATGGTCCCCAACCGCAGGTGGGAGGATTTAGAAATTCCTATCCCACAGGGCAACCAGTATACCAGGACAACACCGGGAGCTTTCCATGGCAGAATAGGGAACCACCGGTGTGTTGGAGCTGTGGACTATTGGGGCACATGTCACGCACGTGTAGAGTTAGAGCAGGAACACCATCATGGAATAGTGAGGGACAACCACGGCCCGCACAAGTACAGCAAGGCATACCACAACAGCAAATGTTGCCACAAGGAAATGAACAACAACAACAATTAACACAACAGCCCCAACCATTGCCACAACAACAGGTAGCCATCACACAACAACCACAAATACCACAAACGCAATTGGGTAGGGTGACGGTTTTGGGACACAACCCTTATACCGGGAATGGCCAGTCGTTGTACCCCCAATAGGACAGCCCACAGACGGCCGTGGTGTGTCCCATCCTGTCAGTAACACCTAATAGTGCGGAGGAACCACGCATAGAGGTAACGATAGGTGACAAAAAATTATCATTCCTTGTTGACACCGGGGCGACCCGGTCTTGCATAAGGGAAGGTAAATTTAAGATGTCAGGTGAGACCATGAACACCCAAGGATTCTCTGGGGCTAGAGGGTTGGTTCCCTTTACTGATAACATTCCCTTATCTATTGGAGATTACCATCTGTCAGTTCCACTTTTATATTATAATGCTTCACCAGTAAATATACTGGGGAGAGATATAATGAACAGGTTGAATATGACGATCTCCTTTACTGAGGACGGCATAATTTGCTCTACTCCAGGGATTAACATGCTCACAGCACGGCAAATTATGCAGGCATACTGTGGACAGACAGCGATTAGGGCGGAGCCAGTAGATGGTGAACTGTTGCAGTATGGAACCGACATGGCAATTGCATGGATGCCAGGGATAGAAGGGAAAATATGGAGAAGGCCAGCAGCCTATCTGTTCAGACCAGAAACACCTGTTAATGAACGAGAAGGGAAGGTGGTTTCAATGGATATTGAGAGCATTAAGCATTATTGCAACAGCTGATTATATTGCTGTACATGCCCAAGACAAAGAAGGAAGAGCATGGAGGGCAGTGATAGCATTAGCAGAAGGATGTAGGCTCACCCAGGTGTCAGATGAAGAGCTGTTTTCAGATGAAAAGGAGGAAGGTGAAATGGTGTTTATGATGAGTGTGGAAATACGGCTAAGAGTGGCCTACAAACAAGTAGCACAGAAAATTGCAATGGCACTTGAGGCACCCACATGCACCCCGGTCCCTTTCTTTAAGGACGATATGTCAAAGGTACCCAAATCATTGTGGACTACTGGCCCCTATGACGTGGGCTGCATAAAAAGTATAGGGGGAGTAAAAATAAAATTGAAAAAAGGTGCAATATTCCCCAGAGTAAAACAGTACCCACTATCAAAAGAGGCAGATGAGGGCATATATGAAACCATAACGGCCCTTATAAATAATGGTATATTGGTCCCCTCAGAATCACCATGTAATACGGCTGTGTACCCAGTGCGCAAGGCTAAAGGAGGGTCTTGGCGCTTTATACAGGACCTCAGGCCCTTGAACAACATAGTAGAAGCGGAATATCCCGTAGCTGCAAACCCGGCCACAATATTGTGTGGCATTCCAGCAGAAGCATCACGATTTACAGTGATCGATCTTAAAAATGCTTTTTTCTCAATACCATTACACCCAGACTCACAAGATCTAACGAGCTTCACTTACAGAAACGCAAAGTGGAAGCACACCAGACTACCACAAGGGTATTGTGAATCACCTTCAATTTTCAACAGAGTGATACAGATGGATTTGGGTAACATTGAAGTAGAAAGCACGGTGTTGCAGTACGTGGATGACATAATAATTTGCAGTAAAAACGAAAAAACATGCAGAGAGGACTCATTAAAGATGTTGACAATATTGGCTGACAAAGGTTACAAGGTAGACATGGAAAAGATACAGTACTGTCAGGAACAGGTACTTTACATTGGTCAGCTTATATCCCAACATGGAAGAAAGATCGCACCACAAAGAGCACAAGCTATTTCGGCCACTCCAATGCCACAAACTGTAAGGGAACTGCAGCAGTTCCTGGGGCTCTGCAACTACTGTAGAGCTTGGGTATTTGATTACAGTTCATATATAGGGCCCCTGCTTGAGGCGTTACTGGAAGCTAATAAAGGGGAGAACAAATTGGGGTGGACGAGGAAAATGAAAGAAGCTTTTGATGAATTAAAAGATGCGATATCAACTGCTCCGGTGCTGGCATCCCCAGACTATGAGCGGCGATTTTTTATATTTTCACATTGCGACTCAGCAGTAATGAAAGCCGTGTTGGCTCAAAAAATAAGCATGGGCTACAAACCAGTAGCATTTTACAGTGGCCACTTAGATCCTGTAATGTTAGGCCACTTCCCCTGCGAACAAGGTCTCGCCGCAGCCGCTTTTGCGGTGGAGAAAGCATCAACAATAACCATGGGGTGCCCGACTACACTATTTGTGGAACATGCACTTTTTGCAATATTGAATAAACCTAAATCTACCCTAACCACGCAAAGGGCATCAGGCTATGAGATCATTCTATCCAGAGCTGAACTATCAATTGTTAGATGTAGCACGGTCAACCCTGCAAGGTTCCTAGCAGAAGTAATTGAGGAAGGAGACTATGCCCATGACTGTACTGAAACAACTGAAATGTACTCATGTACTAGAAAAGTTGAGGAAAACGCACTAGAGGGGGGTGAGCTGTTATTTATTGATGGGTCATCAACCATCGATCAGGGGGATGGTGTGAGGAGGACTGGGGCAGCAGTGGTGAAAATGATGGAGGTACCGGTGTGTGTGGCAGTGAAATGTGTACAATTACCACAGCATTACTCCGCTCAAGCAGCTGAACTGGTCGCACTGATCTTGGCGTTGAAGGAAAGCTTTGACAAACGAGTGACTATATATTCCGACAGCGCATATGTTACATCAACTGTCCACTCAGGGTTGTCGAAATGGAGAAGAAGAGGGTTTAGGAGAGCTGATGGCACCCCAGTGCAACATGCTCTCTTATTGGCTGAACTGATTGAAGTAATAAATGACCCCCAGGAACTAGCCTTAGTAAAATGCACCGCACACACCAATGGTGAAGATCACGTCTCAAAAGGGAATGCAGCAGCAGACGCACATGCGAAGTATGCTGCATACTTTGGTGAGATATGGAACCCCCCAGAGTCACAGAGAGGGAGAGGGAGGGGAATAGCAAAAGAGATGTTGTTAAAAGAAGGGTATACCCATCTCCCAGCCACACAGATTATGGAGCTACAAGCGGCTGCACCAATGGCCGAAAAGGAAATATGGGTAAAAAGAGGATGCACAATGCCCCAACTGACGCACTATGGCGCCAGGGTGGCACTGGAAAGGTTGTAATACCATTGGCACTTTTGAACACTGCCCTGAGCCAACTACATCATCCAGCCCACACAGGCAAGGAAGTAATTGCAGCACGAATTAGGGAAGACTGGTTCTGCCCCGAGTTAAATTTGCATGTGTCGAATTTTATCAGTAACTGTATCACATGTCAACAGTTTACGGCCGGCCACACTCTAAAGGTGATAAGAGGTACTATACCCCGGCCAGAGGGACCTTTCCGGCATCTCCACATTGACTATGTTGATATGATCAATATATGTCAAGGAAATAGGTATATGATTGTAGTAGTATGCCCATTCTCTAGGTGGATTGAGGCAGGGCCCTGTTCACACCCAGATGCATTTAGAGCAGCCAAGTTCTTAGTGAGGGAGGTCTTCCCCAGGTGGGGAGTGTGCGAGGTGTTAAGGTCAGACAACGGCCCACATTTTGCAAACGAGATGTTTCAGCACATCACATCGCTGCTGAACATTAAACATAACTTTGCATGTGCATACCACCCACAGGCCAACGGTGTATGTGAACGCCTAAATGGCCTATTAAAGGAGGCAATTGCAAAGATACAGCAAACAACAAAGAAGAGTTGGTTATATTGTCTTCCATTAGCATTATTTGAGCTGAGGAATAGGCCAGGGTCCGACCACCACCTCACTCCCCATGAGGTGGTTACCGGACGTCAAATGCGCCTTCCCCTAACGCCAACGTCAAGAGCATTTAGCGACCATGAAAGCACTGCAAGTGTTCTGGGTGATGAAATGTACCAATATGTGTCTTCTTTGATTACTAGTGTAGCGTTTGTGTCTCAACAGCTCGAGCGCACATGGGGCGGGTCTAACAGAAGCCAACAAGAAGACGCGGATAAAGAACTAGAAAAGGAAGGACTGTGTAAGATTGCTAAAGGTGACCATGTACTACTTCGCAACTTCAATAGGAGATGGAATGACCCACGCTTTACTGGTCCCCATCTGGTAGAGGAGGTATCAACAAGAGAAGTAAAGTTACAGGACAAGCGTGCCTGGAACCACCTACACGAGGTAAAGATTTACGGACAACAGACCCGCCCCAGCGCCATCGACAGGTCCATTGAGAGAACAGCAACAACATCGACAACAGAAGAAGGAGGTTCTACCACAGCCAGCGGCTCAAGTATTCCCATACCCTGTCACTCCCCAGACTCCCCAGAGACAATAACTGAAGAAGAAAGGGGTGATCCCCATCCAGCCCACCCCATGATCACACGCTCAAAGAGTAAAACAACGCCCACTGGTTGAACCCAAAAACCCCCTGCCCACCATCCACTGACCCCTGTACCCATTAGAGTAGTAACTGTACTAAAGGACATTGCCTCGCACAAATACACATGTAAACACGTGAATGTTCTTTTCTTTTTCTCTCGCACACGCAGGAACCGCGTATTATTGTATTGCTAAGAAGTAGATAACTAACAAATTCACTGCCCAGGAGTAGATGGTACCCTTTGACGATAATTACCCAGAAGAATTGTCACACCAATTTGTATATGAAATAAAAAGGCCAACGTACCTGAAAAGGAAAAGGGTACGAGTTTACTACACAGCGTTCCTTTTGGCCATAGAATATTCGATGCCCCACCTCCACCCGTACTTACCTGCCCTAAGAGATAGATCGCTCAGAGTAGCGTGGGAACAGCTCTTCGCCTGGGCACTGAATGACTATTTGATAGGGAGAGCTTAACAACTAACATTAACCAGCATATTAAGAATTTTCAGGCGGGCAACTCTAACATCGCAAGAATTTGCTGCCGGACTGCAGCAAGGTAAGAGCAAAATGCCGGTGAAATTAGCATATGTAATAAAAGTAATAGGGATTTTGATAATCACCGGGTTCGTAGCTGCCTCTGTATGGCAGTACAGCTATGCTACCAATATTATTGCTGTACCCAAACCTAACACACCCCCATCCCCAGCTGCAACAGGTGTTACGTCAGGTGATATTAGCAAAATTGCGCACAAGCAGAATAGAGTACAACGCAGCACATACTCAGATAATAAAGGTATTGACAATTATATACAAGATTCAGCACACGTCTCAAACAATATATGGTATCAACACATGACCCGCATTGGTAAGCAGACAACAGAAGACAGCTGCTACGTTTGCTCATTAATACCATACGACATGAGCGCTTCTCGAACATTTGTTGCCACAGAAATAGACAAAAAAACGGCACGGTGCATAATATACTTGGCACTGTTCCAAACGAAAGGAAGATTTCAAGGAACAGTGGTGCATATGACGTGGAAAACACGAGACTCATACCCATACGAAAACAACTTCCTCAAGACCTATTTGAGTTACCACAAGAGCAGTTAACATGCTGAAGCATTTAGATACATAACAAGTGGTCCTGCAAAAGGAGAAACAAAGAAAGTAACACTGCAGTACTTATCATGTGATTGGTACGCCGCTGAAGTCCCTGGTAAATTAGGATGCTGGGAGAGGCCACTGGTGACGATAACGGGGAAAGTATATTTGGACAACAAATGGGAGATAGGAGTGGTTGGCAGCAACATGGTAACAAAAGAAACTATTTCAACTATCGATGCGCACAATCACAGATGTTGGACAACTTGGATCAAATACGTGCCCATGCTCACATGGATAGAAACGGATGAAGACCCGATAACAATACTGCCGTTGACTGCGCCTAAAGTATGCTACCAACATAAAGGAGAGGTGGACGTAGGATATAACACCAATTGTGGAAGCGTGATGGAGTTACCTGAGGGGGGAGCAGGAACAGCAGTGATAATGGACCATTACTGGGCCTGTGGAGAAAAGGCATATCACACGCTGCCCCCTCTGTGGAATGGTGTATGCACGATGGTGCACGTCAATGTACCATCGCTAGTGGTACCCCAGAAGCATGTGAACGTGGCAAACTTTCCCAAAATGGATGAAGGGGACAAGAGAAATAAGAGATCTGCACCGCCTCAGGGGGAGCCAGGGAACAGGACCAACGGCAATGATACTGTCCTAAACAGACGGAAAAGACAAGGGGAACCTCTGACAGGAAATTACCTATGGGGAAGGTCGGAAACGGCACTCACTTCGATTCCGCCAGAACACAGACTATTCAGCAGAGCAGCAATGTTCTTCTCCTCAATAATACATCCAGGACTGCAGGCTTACGCGAACGCAAAATGGCTCCAGATAACTAGATGGGAACTCATGATGACCATCAATTCTACAGTAAACGGATTCAACGCAATAAAAGAAGAGCTGCGAGCAATAAGGATGGTAGCACTGCCGAACAGATATGTATTGGACCTCCTCACTGCTATGGAAGGAGGAGTTTGCGCAAAGATAGGACAATCATGCTGCACATTCATTCCTGCCAATGATGCTGACAACGGCACATTGACAGAAGCAGTTTCACAACTGGCCCAGTTACACTCCAAAATGGTGGACGAAAGTAAGGGTGTGAAAAAGGATGAGAGCTGGTTTTCGATATTATGGTCATGGATGCCATCTTGGCTGTCAGATGGACTGAAAATTATAGTTGGCTGTATTATTTTGGCTGGAGCTACACTGATCATAATAAGATTTTGGAAAGCCCGGAAGGCACGCACCACTGACGAGTTGCTTGAAATGGTCCGTATGCACCCACTGATGCCAGCAGATGATGGCCAACACACAGGCATAATAATACAAGAGAGAGAGAAATTGCGCAACCAGTTCATCACCAACCATCTGGACCCACCATCGGTGAAGGTCGAGAACCCAAGAAACCCCAGGAGTTACATAGGGAAATGGGTATACTGTACTCCTGGAGGAGCCTGTGAGTATATGTATTGGTCATTTGAAGATCATGTCAACCATTATGGACATTTAGGAGGAATAACTAAAGTGTGGAGAGTAAGAGGAGATAACGAAAAGGATATGTTTGTGGTCGACAAGTCGACCAGAGGGGGGACTGAAGTGGGAAAATGGAAAAACAGACTCCCCTCTTTCCCCTCTCGCGCCTGGCCTAAAGATTCACGGCCCAAGCACCCGCCACGAGAAGAGTTTGCCCATCTACCAGACGACCAGATACCCTGGTACAGGAACATACGGATGTGTCCATCTGCTTGCCCAGCAGCCCGCCCTGCCCATGCCGATGCCTGCGGCATGGATTAACTGGACTAAAACTATACGTCGTTAGAGATGCCATGACGACCTAGCCAACGGATAGCACACCTGTGCCAACATACACACTGGACACTCCCGCACCAATCTACATGAAGAATATACTCAGTGCTATGACGTAGGCGACAGACATACTCACGGACGTGCATCTTTATTATTTTCCATATAGGCTTTCAGAAATGCAGAAACGCAAGACGCATCATGAACTCGCCTAAAGAGCTTGCTTACGCTTCTCCTACACTTGGGTGCCATAATGAGAATTATAACGAAGACACGATACTGGTCCTAAGACAATATGAGACTATAACCTAAAGCGCCTGTGCACCAGACAGTTCCACCTATATACTAGGCCTGAGTAGGCCGCAAGCAAGAGCTCCCGTGGACGTTAACAGAACAAGAGTCAGGTTGCTGATCCTGCAGAATGAGCCTGGGGAAAGCAGACAGCCAAGGTCGTAATGTTGCAAACCCACATTCCAAAAGCAGACCATCAAGGGCACGATGTTGCAACCTTGCACGCCGCGCACTAACATCAAAGTCGCACCTGCAATTAAACCAGGCACACTGTGGAAAAACAATATTAATTGTGCAGAATTCTGCCTCAAACACGGTCCCATCCCACGTGACCAAGCCGAACCTGATGAGATGCCAAGCCCAGGAGGAAGGAGGCGTCTGGATCCCTCGTTACAAGACACAGGCAGATACACTTGAAAGGATCAATGGACATCTGCAACGATGGGAGTAGTCGGCCGTCTAGCTCACGAATAAGTCTTCACATTGTCTGCATGTACCAATAGTGAAACATTGTTGCAAATTGCAGGTACACCGAGAGCTGGGAACAGCGATGGTCCCAGGCTGGGAAGCTCACGGGCGCACCAATCAGAACATGGGGCTCTTATCACTGACGCCATTAACATCAACCAACCATTAGGAGTCCTCATGTAACAATTCTCATGTATCTAATTGTAGGGACAACCCAGATATATCACCTGACTAGCCCTCAGCCACTCATATTATTCTCTATACGTATGCTATACTAACCCTACCACTCGAGCAACCAATTAAGAGTGGCGATATGTTTTTTGTTAATTTTCTAAAGTGACGCAGGTAGCGCGTCATACTACAGTAAAAAGGGCCTGCGAGCCCCACGATTGTGTGTGTGTCAGGTCAGACGCGTATGATCCTTGACCCATCCCTGCCGTTTGTGTTTAATAAACAGCAGAGTCACATTGCTTCTTGTGTGTGTCTCATACTCTATCTCTTTTGGGATATACGGGAGGAGTTGGGGCCTCTCTGCCCGGAGGTCTGCGGACGGCCCGGCCGACCCCGGCAGAATTTCCCCCCGACAGAATGATCATTGTTGTGTTTTTCTTTAAAGTGCTTGGCCATGGGGTATGCGGGATCGGAGTTTTTGATTGCCCTAAGGTGTTGTAATATTCTGAGCTTAAGCTTACATGTAGTACTCCCGACATACCATCTCATGCATGGACATGAGAGCACATAGACCACAAAAGTGGTATCACAATTCATTGAATATTTGATTAGCTGATGACATTGGGTAACCGGATGCAAAAAAGATTTATATGTAATGGCATGGACACAAGCCTTGCATTTGCAACATTTAGAGAATCCTATTGGGAATTCCATCAGCGATTTCATAAAAGATGGATTAGTATTGATAGGTGGCAAGAAGCTAGAGACCAGTTTGTCCCTGAGCGAGGGTACACGTTTATACGTGATGGTAGGGCGTTTGGAAAGTAGAGGACATGAGTCCTTATCAATGGTGAGAATCCGCCAATGTCGCTCTATAATTTGGCGAACATGATTGGAGGCATTGTCAAATGTGACAATCAGACGGGGTTCATCGTTGCCAGTGGTTCTAGCGGGCTTAATGCCATACAATAAACGATCCCTAGAGAGTCCACGTGCTTTGGTGTAGGCCTGTTCTATGATTCTGCGCTCATAGCCTTGCTTAACAAAATCTTGAGCCGCCAGGGCACAGTGATGATCAAAGGATACTAGGTCTGTGCAATTCCTGCGATATCTAATGAAATCCCCATATGGAATACTGTGTTTACATGACGTGGGATGACAACTTGTGGCATGTAAGGGCAGACCAGTGTTAGATGGTTTTTTGTATAGAGCTGTACATAGGCCAGATCTTTCAAGAGTCACCACTATATCAAGGTAGACAATTTCAGTCATGCTGTGGCATTCTGTGAAACTCAGGTTAGACATGTTAGTATTAATCAGTTTCACAAATGATTGCCATTCAGCCTTGGTCCCCTTCCATATGACGAATACATCGTCAATATATCGCCACCAAGCGACAATATGTGTGGCAAAGCTAGATGCAAGTAAATCGCTAAGGAAGGTGGCCTCCCACCATCCCATTGTCAGGTTTGCATATGAAGGAGCAAAAGTACTGCCCATGGCAGTGCCCCTTACCTGGCGAAAAAACGAACCCTGAAACAAGAAAACATTGTTGTTTAGGCAGAAAGAAAGCATTTCAAGAATCATAGAACTATGGCTATAGAAATTCAGTGAACGGGTATCAAGAAAATATTTACAGGCACCCATACCAACTTGATGGTCAATGGAGGTATAGAGAGAAACAACATCAAGGGTTGCTAAAAGCAAACCATCCTCCCAAGGTATGTCTGAGATATGTTGTAGAAAATCTTTGGTATCCCGTAAATATGAAGGTAAAACTGACACAAGGGGAAATAAAGTTTCGTCAACAAATGGTCAATTGTGAAAAGGTCAATTGTGACCCTTTAAATTCGGTCAATTGTTCATTCGAACAATTGTAAACGAACAATTTGGGTAATACCTTCCCGCCCGCCAGGACTGACCTGGCATGCATACTGGCACCAGGGAGCAGAGCATGTCGGATGCACCGGCACCTTCCAAGAACAAGAAAGGCTTCCGCCGAACTTGTAATGAGGCCCATTGACTTGAAGTTGAGCACAACAGTCCCCCTTGGTCAATGCCTTATTTATCAGCAGCGCTAATTATTTTTCCAACACTGTTTTTCAGAGACCTCTCTGAGACCTTCTCTACCACCATCGTACCAAGAGTTACTCATGGTGCAACATGGTTAATGAAGTTGTTTCTACGTTAGAACAGCACATTTCTTTGACCAAAATTAAAAAAGTTGAATTTTTTACCAAATGTTTACTACAAGAATTTCGAGGTAAATCAATCATACCTCCTCACCTATCCCACACCTCTGCATATGATAGACCGAGCCCAAACCAAATTTCTACACATTTGTAGTAAATAAATGTAGGAGAATTTGCAGCAAAACAAATTTGTACCATTTTACTGTCAGCACAAAAGGTGAGTGGCATTGAATACGGCCTTAAAGATATTCCATCAAAATAGGGTAGATGCATCAAGGGAATTATTCCTTGCCAAAAGTATGTCATGATGAATTACCGTGACCATGCTGATGAAGTCATTATTTTTAAGTAAGGAAAATTACTGTATCTCCACTTGAATTCAGTTAATATGCATTGGGTTAATTTATGACATTTGTGGATAAACCAGCACACAATACTTGTATTAGCATGGACTGTAGAGATAATTAGTGCACTAATTTTAGCAGTGCCACTGACTTCAAGTGTGGTAAGGTGCACTATACAAAAATGGTGCTAATGTTGTGCTAGGTGTGTGACTTATTGCTGATATGAGGTATAATTTGGGAGTTAGCCCAGTGCAGTGTAGTGTAGGCTGCTAACAATTAACATTACTAAATAATAATATGACTAATGACAAACCTTAACAAAACTAATACTAGTGGCTATTATTAACTAGACTGGGTTTTGCTTAGGCCATAGCCCAGCTGTAGGCTGAGGGCGCATGAAGTCACACCGCAACGCTGGCTTTGAAAATAAAGGCACACATTGAAAGTTGAGCTGCAGTGTTCTTGGGGGGAAGTGGAGCTCAGAGCGCAATGAAACAGCAGAATGTGAACTAGTAAAAACAGCTCCTTTGTTTAAACAGCAAAAATCACAAAGAATATCAGAATGCTATGTAGCATATTTCATCTGTGCAGAAGAAGGATTGCTGTATAAAGGTAATTGTGAGGAAGCATAAAGAGATTTGGAAAAGCATTGGGGTGTTGGCTAAAAGGGGAGGTGTTTGATTGATTGAGGACCTCATGGCAGGATGCACGAAGGTGGCTGGACAAACCATATGATTTGTTGATGAAAATATAGGCAGGGGGACAGAAGAAAAGAGAGCCTAAAAACTGAGGGTGGGGGAAAGAAGGACCTTGGCAGGAGATAGATTGGGAGAAAGAAGAAGGAAGAGAAGAGAAAAAGAAAATGTAACGAGTTTGGGAACTCAGCCAGACTGTGCAGGAAGGATAGAGCCGGGGGAGCTTCTCTGAGCCTCTGCAGGGAGCTGACAGTGTGTGAGACTGCATGCTTCATCAAAGACAGGCCAAACTCCACTTTACCGGGTCCCTAGTGAGTATGATTCCAAAATAATAATAATGAATGAAACAATTAATTAGGATAATCCCTGGTCTGACTTGGAAAGTGCTAAATTGTGATCAAATATAAACAGTGGACACGAACAACTGAAGGGCAACCGTGTTTTCCCGATGTGAAGAGATTGATTTTGCAGGAGTGCTAAGGGCTGCCAGTTTGACCGCCAACGTTATAGGTAAAACAAGTGAGGTGGCCTCATTTGGAGTGTGCCGGTCCGGTAACAATGGTGCAGGTAAGCCTACCGGCACCGCTGTCACCAGACCGGCACACTCCAAGTATACGGGCGGCTGCCGTCCCGCCCACCATGTCTGACCTGGTGGACGAAATGGCAGCCGCTCGCAGACTTTCATGGAAGCACCAGCACCGTTATTGAGACCTGGTGGACTCAATGGCAATGGGGATTAACGATTTTCTGGCGCCTGACTTCCAGGAACACAAGGGTTGTAATCCCCCGGTGTTTCCATGAAGTCAAGTGGCGGAGAAGTTCACAAATCCAGCGGCACCCTGCCCGTTTTAATGGCACGACTATCGCCGGATTTGTATTGAGGCCCAGTGTCACGACCCAAATGTTAATGTTTAAATAATTTGCTAAGAGAAAAGGGAAGCCTTTCTAGTGTGTGGGGCCTCATTAAAAGGGGAATTGAAGTGTTTGCATAACTGAGCTGTATGTGAATATATTTCTCAACTTTATCATCAGTCCAGAAATGGTAAATGGTAAATTAGGCTGATTTGGCCTGCAAACTATAGAGGGTTTTTCCTCCAATGTAAAATGTATGATTAAAAAAAGGCACATCCAACTTGATGCATTGCTAATGATTTTCTTTTTGCATGTGAATGTTTCATTGTATGCTGGTGTTTTCAAATGAGCATATAAAGTATGTGATAAAAAGTATGTGTGCTGGTCCATTTCTAGTGTGGCTTATTACATTTTGCATATGTTACAATGAGCCTGATTTATTGGTTTATTTGGTGATCTGTTACAACTAATGCAAACACAGTATGTGCCCAACATTATACTAGGCCTGGTGTGGCCCAAGCTGAGTTCCCCATACAAAAGATGTAATGTTTTAGAAAACAAAAATCAGAGACACACATGCTCTTGCCTACGCAATTGCTAACCATGGCCTTTTGTAGAGCGACCATACTGTGTTGTACTGGATGCACTTTACATTCTGTTTTTGTTTTTTCCTATTTGTACTGCTTCAGTGACAAGTGAAAGTGATTGCGCTGGGGTACTTTTATTTTTTCTCAATTGCTCTAGTAGCATTGTGTGAACATTAGTGCACTGCAATCACAACAGAAGTTGAGATTGCTGATGACTGGATGTATGCAGAAACAAAGTTTTATGTGTGGACAACTTGGAACTCTGACCCGATGTCGGGTTGGGGAGAGCGGATATTTCCTGAGCTAGATATGGAATCTCCTGAGGAGCTATTTGCAGAGGGAAGTGTGTTACAAGCCTGCCTATTAATGCTTTTTCATGCTGAGAACTACCAGGGGCAAATAGATTGTGCAAGAAACCTAAGTGCAAAAGCTTGGTTTGCTTTACACAAGTTTATTAACCTTAGAACAAAAAGATCTGGGCTCATGATAGGGTTGTGACATGAGTTAGCTGATATGCGTGACAAAGTTCTTCAATTAGAGAGTTTGAAACAGGGTTAGCCTTGTGTGCATTTACAGGCCAAGAATGATAGTACAAACATGGATTTGGCAGCACAGAGGGAGAGACAGTTGGCTGAGAGTGAAGGAGAAGTTGTACATTTAAAAATTATTTTGGAGGACATTCGAAAGGATAGAGACCATGCCATATCAGAGGTGCAGGCAAATGTGGTAGTCAGTCCTCTAGAGAATTACAGGTGCTAGAGAATGAGCCTTTTAAATTGATGTCTGAAAATGATAGAAGCTGGAATGAGTTGACCATTTTAAAATACAAATTACAGTGTAGGGAAATGTGGCGACAGATTTTGAAGTTTGAAAACCCAAAGCTGTTCTCTAAACTGTAGCGGAGCATGTGGACATGTTATCCCTAGTTCCCACCCCCTCACCTCCATCATATTGGAACATTAGGAAAAGATCCCTATGTGGGACACCAGGTATCATCCCAATACCACATTGAGTTTATGATAGACGATATGCACTCAGGCAACCATATCGAAAGTACCCTCGCACAGAGAGGGTGGAAGGATGTCTGCACATACCATTGCATGTCCCACTAGTCTCAAGGAAGCATGGGTTCGCCCTCTCCTTAAAAAGCTGACACTTGACCCTAGTATCCCAGGAAACTATAGACCCATCACAACAGTCCCCTTCCTTCTAAAAATTCTGGACAAAGCAGCCTATCTGCACATCCAGTCGGGATTCCGTCCAAGACACGGCACCGAAACTGCCCTCCTAGACCTAAAGAATCAAATGGATGACCTGAGAGACGCTGGCAAACCCGCTCTTCTCCTGCTCCTTTATTTATCAGCAGCATTTGACCTAGTGGATCATAATACCCTCTGTCACCACTTGTCCACTAGTGCCAACTTCTCCAGACAGCCATTGCTTGGATCACCTCGTTCCTTCAGGAAAGGGTTATGAAAGTCTTCTCGGACTCAGCCTGTGCCCTCCCAAGCCTCATCAAATGTGGAGTCCCACAGGGATCCTGCATTTCTCCCACCCTCTACGACCTGTTTACAAGGCCTCTGTTCCAAATCTTGGACGCCTTGGGCATCACATATACCAACTATGCTGATGACACACAGGTCCTCATCCCACTCACAGGTGACTATGGAGCCGATTCGGCCACCCTCGAGTCCATCTATTCCACTATCCAAACCTGGATGGCCGAGAATTGGTTATGCCTCAATGGGGAGAAAACCGAGCTCCTGATAATAGGATCACCGGCCACACTCAAGAAAATGGACAAACAATACCATTTGTTTACTATTGACCACTTGTCAATCCCAGTATCACAAACTGTAAAGACACTGGGTGTCTACCTGGACTCGGACCTCTCGATGAATAGACAGGTCAATGCCATTGCCTTGACCTTTGCCTATCACTCCAAACTAATTAACGCTGCCAGACCTTGTCTCTCAAAAACCAACTGCCTCACCATTGCAAGAGCCATAATCGGATCCAGATTAGACTACTGTAATGCCTTCTTCTTAGGGACCTCCAACAAAAACCTCTCCAAACTGCAGATAGTCCAGAATAACGCCCTTAGGGCAGCTACTGGCATCTCTAAAAGGGAACACATTTCTGAGACCAGAAAGCAAGCTCACTGTCTACCCATTGAAGAGAGGATAGTCTTTAAAGCCCTTGCTCTAACACACAAGTACATCAACAACCGAGCACCCCTATACTTAGCACAAAGAGTTGTTAAGCAGGTACCCACCAGACCTACCAGAATAGCCTACACGAACATGATCTCTGTGCCTAAATCTAAGAGATTGCGAGCAGGAGGCTCCAGCTTTCCAGTACTGGCAGCTACACACTGAAATGCCCTCCCTCCCCTAGCCAGAACACCTGAATCGCACCTTGCTTTCA
This sequence comes from Ambystoma mexicanum, assembly GCF_040938575.1. NCBI lineage: Eukaryota > Metazoa > Chordata > Amphibia > Caudata > Ambystomatidae > Ambystoma > Ambystoma mexicanum. The sequence goes on from NC_090928.1 coordinate 607,305,299, forward strand.
GGAAAGCTATCAAAACAATGCTGTTTACCTAAGGACCTTGCCCCTTCAATGTGGCTGATTTGTCATACCAGCCTATTGCTGTTCTGTACACCTAAAATGTATCTTGCTCACTGTAACCGAGAGCTAAATCATGTCTACTGTATGATGATTGCCATTTGCAATAACGCTTTAGCATGTTTCCTGCTCACTGTAACCATTAGCCAAGCATACTCACGTAACTAAGACAAATATGTGCAAATAAGACAACTGCTGCAGCAGCGCCTCGATGGCTGTGGGCTGTATGTGCGCTTTACAAATAAATAAATAAATAAATAAATTGGACATCAAACAGCTATAAGGGAAATCTGACAAGAGCAGAGTGACGTTATAGTGGAAAGATACTGAGATTCACTGAAACTATATGCACATACTCAAAGTAACAAGAGAAACATGTATTCAAATATGAAGAAATCTTATATGCAAATAGGATGAGGTAACCTATTGATTAATAAATGTATATACTCAGAAATGCATGGTAGATGAGATATATAGAAGCTTGCTGCAGAGGAAAAACATAACATGGCTATAGCTGCCATGATGTAAAGATGGACCTCGGACTTGTATTAAAACAAATCAAGCTACCTCAGAGACAGACCAGGTCTGCAGAGTCAGGAGATGCCAGAAAAACAGCTTTGTGTGAGGGATAAAGAGGAGTCTATTGGCCTGGGATCAATGATGCTACTTCAAGGAATAATTGCACAGGGAGTCAAAAGGATATGCCATGTACGTAAGACATGTTTCTATTAGATTAAGCAAAAGAGAAAACATCTGCAAGAGCCAAGTATTAGACAATTAAAGATGCAGAAAGCCCATGTTAGATTGAGTAAGCAAGTCTCTAGAGGCCAAGAAGGCTAATGACACCCAAATTCAGTTGAATCAAATAGCAGTAAATAGAAGGTCAAGATGGACAAATTTGTGGTCTCCTCATACATGATTCAGAAGTTGAAAAAAGGCTATTGATTAAGCCCAAACAAAGGTAATAGTGTGTCTACACTCTCTGTTTCGATGCGTGCCCACCAGATAAGGGGCAGCCAATGAAATTATTAACACTTATATATACTATAGGTACATATGTTCCCTTAAGCAATACCTACTTTCAATACGTTTTAGTTGCAATGTAGGATGACATCATAGATGGCGCATATCGAGGTATAAAACCTTTTATAATCTCATTTGGGTATGAGTGTGTGAATTTGCACCCTGTTATTTGCTAGATTGCCCTACTTTATTTTTATGCTGATAATAAAGTAGTACTTTGCCATATATTTGGTCTCTGTCTGGTTATTTGGGTATGAGATCATTATTGGTAATTCCATTGAGCAAATGAGATGCTTCAAGGTTCTAGAGCATATTTTGGTAGCTGTGCAGATTGTTCTGGTCCAAATGATTGAGGCCCAGATCCGGACTCTTGATGGATTCCGCCATTAGCCAGAAGACCATGGAGCTTCCTGTGGAGATCAGCGCGCAAATACAAACGTGTTAGAAGAATTGGTCAGCAAGTGCCCATTTGTTGAACTTCTTACCTGGTGCCCTGCAAACTGAAGGCAAATTGGTCGACTGAGGAAGAGTCGAAGCCGAGGGACTCAAGCTGATCCACGGTTGTAAGTAGAACATCGAAGGTGGCAAAAATAGGGGGAAGGACTGTATTGCAAATATATGTATAAAAGTAACAGGATTTTGGGAGATAAGAAAGAAGAGAAATAGTTACCTTGATTCCTGGTTCAAAGAGGGGTGCAAGGGTTTGCACTAAAACTCCTAAATATAGGGGCATTATTTAAGGATTCCTGATTCAAATCCAAGAAGAAGATTGCATATCAAACTCAACAATGGGGTAAAAAGTGAGATGAGATACATTTACTTAAGATGAGTAAAGGGAGGCATTCACAGAGAATGTTAAAGTGCACTTATGTATGGGGTTATAAATGTGTCAGTATAAAACATTTATTGTGTGTAGATTAGGAGAACCTATTGCGTACAACTGATGTGAATTACATGAGGATTCAGCAGTTATTAATGGATGGCCACAATAATGTTAATAATCAGTTAGTGAAGCGTTTTGACACTAGACCCATTTTTGATTATTGTGAAGAAGAAATTCATTAAGACAAGATTGCAAATGTTATCAGAATATACTTGAAATATTTAACATGTCGGAAAGAGAAAGATTTTGCATTTATTAGAACGAACTGATACATTTATGCCTTTCTTTTATGTTTTTCTGTTGTTGTCTATTTTTTCTGTCAATGCATTCTTTAACCCTAACACTCCTCCCCTTCACCACTCCCTCATTTTGGTTATACTTTAAATGCACATTGATATGCCTAAATTGTTTAAATAAAGTAATGCAAAGTTTTGTTAAAATGAATGCACAGATTTGAAAAAGGCACTAGTTGTGCCGAAACACGTGTTATCAGATGGATTTCCTACAAAATTTGAGATATTTGAAGTAAATAAATAGTTTGAAACTGGATCTGATTTGTGGCGAATTGGTTTGGTGAGGACAAACCATTTATATAGATTAGTAGGTATACAATGATAGTAAAATTAAGGAGATCATCAGATTTTTTAATCAAGAGATTGACGTCAATCAGGAGGGTAAAAATCAAAGGAGAATAATAATAAAATAAAGAAGAGACTCTCAAATCATCAATAATAAAAAAAGAAAAAGTTTCAAATTGATAGAAAGTGTAAACGAAGGAACAAAAAGTACATCATTGCATAGATTTTTTAAGTGGTTAAACATGTTTAGGTAATAAGCAGAGATTTATGGTGCCAGCTCAAATTAATCTGTGTGGTATATTTAATAAAATAAATAAAAGAATAAAAAATCTGGTAAGTATTGAAAGTCAAGATCTACTTGTCATCATGGGGACATTCCTCTTCTACACCTATGCAGGGCACTGCCGAGATACACACCCAAGATAAGACAGTATCATGCGGAGTGGGTCAGAGACATGACCAATAAAACACTCATGCCATGGCCTCAAGAGGTTTCATTGTCAAAAACAGTCCTGTGACATATGACAACATATTTACATGCTACATACAATGGGAAGAAGATACAGAAAGGATTGGCCATATTCGAGTTATGGAAAATGTATCAGAGCGAGAAAGATGATCCGCCTTCGACTCGTCTTTCCACTCCTGAAAAACATCTCTTTCCTCTTCTGAAAACAAGAGCACAGACACTGAGGAAGAAGGATTTATCCTTTAAAGGAATTGAAAGTAGCGGTGGAGTATGTTAATCCGACACATGATCACCCCGCTTATAACAGTGAGGATAATGCAGAAGAGAGCAAAAGTAGAGAACACGAAAATATGCCAACATGCAATGAAAGTAAAGATACACCAAAGAAAATATATGCACAAAGTGCAGACTGTGTAAAAGAAGTGAAGAATCACTAAATCACTTAGTGTTATTCTGCACAAAACTAAGAGATCTTCGAAATTTGTATTTGTATTTTGTATTTCGTTATGATAGATCTCTTTGTGAAACAAAATTCTTTTCGCTGATTGTGAAAGGTTTGTAATAAACCAAATACACTTAATAAAAAAAAAAAATTAAAGTAAACAGTGTGATGAGAGAAAGGACAGGCAGGACAGACAGACGGAGATAGAGGAAGAAGCAAGGAGACAAGGAGAAGTGAAAGATAAGACTAAGGGAGAAACAATAGTAGAGAATCAATCAATGGGAGGACAGATATTACTTAAATCAGATGACAAGGGCATTGATGGGGTTCAAGAAAGGGAATAAATAGAAGAGCAGGAAAACTAAAAAAGAGAATACAAGAGAGCATACAGAGAAGAGAAGGAAAAAGAGAGGAAGCAAAAGGAAGAACGATGAAGGTATGAGGCAAGGAAAGAAAAAGAGATACTAGAAGAGAAGTATGCAGGTTAAAAAAAGGCAAGAGGAAGAAGAGAAAAGAGAGATGAGATAAAAGGGAAATTAACAGAAGCAAGGCACTAAAGGATGATGAGATCTATTATTTATTTCATAGAAGCATAGTGTTGATTGAAGCACGAGAATGATTTGAGGAAGCGAGAGGGTCATTATAGCCCCACAGGGAGATGCAAGGGATACCAAGAATACAGACATAGGCTGATGTGTATGAAGCAGAAAACATAAGAAAGAGGATTGGGGATTTATATAGGCAAATGAGATATAAAGATGGGAATACAACCCAAGAGGATGTTGAAGGATCTTTATCGAGTGAAACAGGTGGAGGGTCAGGTGATGCATTAGCAGATGAGATGAACACTGTCTTTAAGTAGACTAGATCTTGATGATGTGGAAAGTGAAGAAAGCCACACAGGCTGGGGCATAATGACGAAGAAAGGGAAGAAAATGACAAAGCACGAAGAGAGGGCACAGTGGTTTCTCAAAATATTCAAGCACAGAGAAAAGGGCAAAATGGTCAGACTTACAGGACCCTAAAGAAAAAAACACCAGAACCGAAACCATACACTAAGCAACAACAAGCGTAGTTGCACTGTGCAGGGGATGTATCACCACCTTACGTAAGCAGATTAAGGTCACTACCAGGACAGAGACAAATGGGCAAGACTAGCCCCACCTGGAAGACACAAAGCGTAGTTGGGTATGATTATGGATCTGGGTTTTCACAATTTTCATTATTAGAGAATGGGGGAGGACGACCACAATAAATTCCATGGCCACAAAAAGACAAGGATAATTTGAAATGCAAATTACCTAGTTTTACTTCAGGTGTGGAAAAATTGATTTAAGTGTTAGAAAAGAATGACATCAGAAATGACGTTAGCTATAGGTGACATAAAAGACTTGCTAGCAGCCATCCTAGGATAGAGGGCTGATGACATTTGGAAGTAAGCAGGATATGCTGGTGTGACTGCACAAAACACGACACACAATGGAGCACCATTTAATAATTGCAGAGCACATGTATGGCGAGCGCTCAGAGTACAATATCCTGATACATCAGATATGGGTACGATCATGACTAGGAAGATGGGCGAGGATGAAGATCATGTTGCCTTTATTCAAGATATTAAAGAGAAATGGCGTCTGAGATGAGGGAACTGTGGGACAAAAGGGTGGCATTATTTTAACACATTCTATGTCAGGGACTGCCCGAGCTAGTGCAAAGGCAGATGAAGACGGAAATACAATTGACTATAGACGTAGAGGGGGCATGCTGCAAAATTGGCAAGCACCAAGGGAGATGGGCTATGTACCACATTATAATCCACAGGAATATTATGCCCAAGATCGCACTCAGAATCAAGCATGTGCACCGCAACCACAACAAACACAGCACGCTCCATTGCAAGTGCAATCACCACAAGGGCAACCACAGCAAGTGCCTATGCAAGCCCAACAGATACAGACCCAGCAATCACAGACACAACAGGCCATGGTACCACAATGGAACTCAAATGTAGGTACACCGCAAATGCTCAGACAAAAACTAGGTAGTGTGACCGTGGTAGCAGGAAATCCTTTCACAGGTACAGGGATGAATTTGTATCCAAAATAGGACAGCCCACAGAGTCACCTTTTGTGCTCAGTACTATCAGTGACAGCGGACCACCAAGAGGAACAAACAATCAATGTAATGATAGGAGGCAAGACATTTTCGCTCCTTGTGGACACTGGAGCAGCTCATTCCTGTGTCCAGGGGGGAAATACCCAATGTGAGGCATTGCCATGAATGTCCAGGTATTTTCAGGGGCGATGAGCTTAGTTTCCTTTTTACAGACGAATTACCAATCTCTATTGGAGAAAACGATATGTTGATGCCCTTATCATATTCTTGGCATTCACCAGTTTACCTACTACGATGTGACTTGATGACAAAACTTAACATGACAATGGGCCTCATTACGAGTTAGCCAATAAAAAAATGCAAAATACCGGCATGCCAGTGCAACCGTGTCTGTGTAGCACTGCTGTCGGAATCAATTGTTGATTCCGAGTCAGCGTGCACGCGCATATCGGCATGCCAGAAATGGCTGCCCCGGCATGCCGGTAAGGCCCTCCAAACCCCCGATAGCAGCATCATCGATGCCGCAGACACTAGCACCTTAGATGCCATAAGAAATGGTAACGTAAATACCAGTATCGTAAATACCGGTACAGGAAGTGCCAGTACCGGAAGCAAAGTCATTGCGCGGGAAGGGAACTGCACCGGCGGTGATTTAAAAAAAACACAATCCATTGTAATCCTCTGCCTAGAGTACCTGAACCGGCAAACTGCAGAGTGTGTAATCAAGGTGATGACCATGTCGACGAGGAGCTGAACATGCCCAAGGACACACTGGTGGAGCACGCAGACGAAGTTTTCTGTGCAGACCTGCGTCGGGCGGCTCAAATCTGCAAGAAAAACATATGGGAGGAGGTTGTGCAAAAGGTCTCTGCAGTGCGGACAACCCCACGTACCGTACATGACTTCAGGAAACGCTGGGATGATCTGTGACTGTTTGTCCGCAACATCCTTTCTGCAATTCGCAGCCAGGCCCAGGCCACAGGTGGAGGAGCACCATCCCCTATCAAGCTTGTTCCTTGGGAGGAGACATGCAGCACTGTGATGGATATGAAGTCCATTCAAAGATGGGAATCCCTTCATCGGCTGATGACGGTGAGGGACCCTTAGCGTAATACAAAAGTCACAACACACACCTAATACCCCAAGTGCAATGGTGGAGTCCAAATGACAAGTAGATGCAAGGAAATACATGGCCCATCACCTCCCACCCAATGTCAGGCCCTACAAAACCGCAAAATCCCTGCCATGAAAACACACAACAAACCCATCTAACACAAACCACATGTGTCCCCAATTGCAAACACTTGCATCATCTGCATGCACACACAAACATATATAACACCTTACAGATGCAGGCCTGACCACTGTGCTATCCCATTGCATGGTGCACACATCACCACTACCGATTGCACACTTGACCACTCACCATGACCATGCACGCAGTGTAATCACCTGTGCAACAACGCACATTGTGCAAGCACACCTGACCCACATCTAAACAACACATGGCACACAACCCCTGAGGCATTGCTACAACACGCAAGCCACAATACACCAGTGGGCCACCCAACAGACACCATGCCCATCATGGCTGGACCAGAAGGATGCCCAAACACTGCACCCCCCAACTCCTGTAAGCAGCATGGCCGCCCCTCCAACATGTACACAAGAATGCACAGGACTCTAAATGTACTAGCATCAATGTATGTAGGATGTACGTTGACCCATGACTGATGCCCTGTGTCATGATGCCTACCTCCAAGGAGCCAGGTCCGACCCAGCAACCCCAGAGGCAGACATCAATTCCCCCAGGGAAGTGCCAGCGGGCCCAAGCTGGGGCCCTTTGGACACAGTCCTGGCGCCTTAGGCGCCAGGCTCATGTTGGGCCCCTGTCCTGGCGCCTTAGGCGCCAGGCTCATAAAGCTAGACATGTGTTCAAGTGTTTTAATGTGCACTTACCTGATGCAGACCATGCTGCTACATCCAGGCCCTCTTGAGGCCTGAATGGAACTACTTTACCTGTGGGACTACTTTCCACCCGGGTGTGGTCGGGGAAGGATACATACTGGATCGGTGGAAGGATACATACCTGGAACTTCTTCCAAAGCTATTTAAACCACGCCCGATCAGCAACTCACGCTTCGCGTTGTTCTGCTCCTCGCAGCTGGACGCTCACCATGTCAGCTCCTGCATCCGGACTTCAGCCACGCCTGTCAACATCCTGGGTCACCTGCAAAGGGAGATAAGAGAGAATAGGAGAGAAAGAAGACCTTACCTGCTAAAGCTGCATCACAGAGACATCACACCGACGATCCTGAAAGGGAAGACATCATTTTTAAAAGCATTTCGCTTCGATCGCTGCAGTGCTGCATTTCACTCACCTTTCCTGGGCACCTCCATCTTCAGCAGCGATCATCCGGATCCGCAGCCACTTCCCAGAGCCTAGAGAGAAAAAGGCAAGAACACAAGGTGAGAGAAGGAAGGGAATAGGAAAAGCTCAGTTTCCTTCTAAGACTTACCTGTTGGGTCATTCCCATTTCATTTCGGGTCCTGCCGCTTCCTGGCATTCCGGACCCTGGCCCCTATGGGGAAAAAAGACAAAGACATTGAATGAGCGAATGCAAAGACATTACCCGAACGCTCATCCAGAACTTACCTGTCATTTACTGGAACTGCACGTTTCACTTCGGGTCAGCGCCATATCTCCGGCATTCCGAACCCCGGCCCATAAGGGGAAAAAGACATAAGCGTTAGCGCTTGCTGCAATAAGACAATGAATATTATTATTAAGCTTGAACTTTTGAACTTGCAACAGAACTCTTACAGCGCCTCACCTGAATAGTCAAGCTTATTTTGAACTCCCATCAAACCTCTATCCAGTGAAGTAACTGGGTTTCAACGCACCCCTGCATCAGAAGCAGGATGGAGAACTCATCCTTCCAGACCCTAAGGTGAGACTTCACGAGGAATCGTGGAAGGGTATCGTGGAGGGTTGGAAGGGAGTGGGAGGCTTCCGTCAGTAGGTAATACTCCCTTTTCACGCACAGGGGAATATTCCTGCGAGCCAGAAAAGCCAGAGTAGAGGGGCCCTTCCTGTCCATCTTCAGAGTCCTGCGCTTCAACATTGAAGAAGCATCAGCACTCGAAGCCAGACCTGCGCCTCCGTGGGAATCAGGTGAGCGTGACAGAACGCGAAGCCTAGCCACAATTTCCCACCCGGGCGCTATGGAGAATTCCGAGACAGATCAGCTGGCCCAGCTTTTAGGGGAATTACGGGCAGAGGTGCACTCAGCCCGCCAGGAGACTAACGCTCTCAAAAGAGAACTGATCCTATCCAAGGAAAGAACAGATGACCTGGCCAAAAGGTTATTGCAGGCCCAGGCAGGGCACACTCCTTTACCTAATTCCGGAGGTACTTCCACATCAATGGGTTTGAATAACCCGGTACAAATCAATCTACCTGGACACATGCCTTTGGCCCCACCTGAACGTTTTGCGGGGGATCCCAAGAAATATGCCGTCTTTATTACACTTTCTATGCAGACCCGGGGCCTTCCTGGGGCCTTCCCTAACGACCAGACCAAGGTAGCCTTTATACTATCTTACCTCAGTGGCAGTGCTGCCGATTGGTCTGTTCCATTGGTAAATCAGGATGATCCCATTCTCCAGGATTTTCAGGGCTTCCAGGAAAGATTGTTTGCTCGACACTCTCAAGGACAGGCCCTTGATAACGAACTGCTATCCTTACGACAAGGTAATCAGGATCTCCTGTCCTACGTTGCCACCTTTAATAGACTGGTTGTGGAAACTGGATGGCCAGAAAACAAAAGGGTCACATTGTTTCATCGAGGCCTGCGCGGAGAGCTTAAGGATGTTCTAGCTCAGATAGTAGATCCACCCCAGGTCTGCGCAGACTACATAGACTTGGTGGTTCAACTTGATCACAGACTTCAAAATAGAAAAGCAGATCGGTTCAAGTACGAAACCCGAGTACCGATCAAAACCCACGCTAACTCCAATAGTACCGACGTATCCGAACCTATGCAAATCGGCGGTGTTAAAGGACCATTAACGCAGAAGGAACGAGAGAGAAGGCGGCAAATGCAACTTTGTCTGTATTGCGGGACTTCCCGTCACTTTCTTCGAAATTGTCCGGTTAAACCACCTAAGAAGGTGGTTGGAGCCACTGATAACGATTTATTGACACCTGATTCGGGAAACGACCTAGCCCGACAAGCGTAGGGGTCCGCTTGCCGAGCTTGAAAACAAACTCTTTGACCTCGCATTTTGTCATGCCAATGGTGCTCGTGGATCCAAAACAGCCTCAGCAGTTGCATGCTATAAAAGCGTACATCGACAGTGGAGCTATTGGAAATTACATAGACCGTGAATTGGCTTCCAGGATTAAGCTCCCTCTCCGCCCGAAAGTAACCCAAGATGTCATTACTACAGTAGATGGAACCGAAATAGCCTCAGGGCCTGTAACGCATTCCACTGTTGAAATGACACTGGTGGGTGAGGATGGACATCGGGAAGCAATCGTGTTTGATGTGATCAAGGCCCCACAATTTCAAGTAATTCTTGGAATTCCTTGGTTAGAAACACATAATCCCAGAATTGACTGGCGAGCAAAGAAGATAAGTTTTCCTGATTGTGAACCAACTTGTTATCCAAGAAATCCAGTTATGGGTCTAGCCTCAGCAACTTCCACCCCTGTACAGCTACCGTCAGAATACCAAGAATTCCAAGACGTTTTTCAGAAGGAACAGGCGAAAACGTTACCTCCACATCGGTCTTATGATTGCCAAATCGATCTGGTACCCAATGCTCATCTACCTTGTAGTAGGATTTATGCTCTTACGGAACCTGAGAACCTGCATTTGCGTCAGTATTTAGATCAGTACCTAGCCAATGGTTTTATTCGCCCGTCCAAGTCTCCTGTCTCCTCAGCTCTGTTCTTCGTGCCGAAAAAGAGGGCGACCTTAGAACATGTATAGACTATCTCACCCTAAATCAAATAACGATTAAGAATCGTTATCCTCTGCCCCTGATCCCTGAGCTTATCGACCAGGTGAAAGACGCTTGTGTGTACACCAAGTTAGATCTCTGAGGAGTTTATCACCTGGTGCGTATAAAAGAAGGCGACGAATGGAAGACTGCATTCCGCACCAAATTTGGGCTCTTCGAATATCAGGTGATGCCCTTCGGTTTGTGCAATGCACCTGCCGCCTTTCAGTACTTTATGAATGATGTTCTTCGGGAACTTATCGATGTCTGTGTCATTGTTTACATTGACGACATCCTGTTGTACTCTTCTTCAGAATCCGATCACAGAAAACATGTTAGGGCAGTTCTTGAGAAATTGCGCCAGCACAGACTACTTGCAAAGCTCGAAAAATGTGTTTTTCATACCACAGAAGTTGAGTTTCTCGGATTCATCCTGACACCCCGTGGAGTCCGAATGGACTCGCGAAAGGTGGACGCCATCCTCAAATGGCCATCTCCTAGCTCGGTGAAGGGAGTTCAGAGCATGCTCGGCTTCGCCAATTTCTATCGAAGATTCATCCCGGAATTTTCCCGAACAGTCCAACCCATCACAGGCCTCCTAAAGAAAAACAAACGCTTTGAATGGACTCTTGAGGCCGAACAAGCCTTTCAGGACCTGAAAACCAAATTCACCTCTGCACCTGTATTGAAGCACCCGCACCCAGATCTCCCTTACATTGTGGAAACCGACGCATCCAGTTCGGCCATGGGAGCTGTCCTGTCGCAAAGAGACCCAGAAACTAACCAACTACACCCTGTGGCCTTTTGGTCCAGGAAATGTTCTCCTCCTGAAATCAACTACGCAATTACCGTCAAAGAGTTACTGGCTATTAAATCTGCTTTCAAGGCTTGGCGTCACAACCTTCTCGGGGCAAGACACACCATCACCGTAATTACGGATCACAGAAATTTACAGTATTTAAAGACGGCCAAAGCTCAATCTTCACGACAACTCCGTTGGGCTCTATTCTTTGCGGAATTTGATTTTGTAATTACCTATCGCCCTGGCTGCAAGAATGGTAAAGCGGACGCCTTATCCCGGATTGGCATGGAAGAACCCAATTCGAGTTTAGAACCTGTGCCAATCATACATGAACAAAGAATCTTAGGCCTAACTTCATTGCAAACTATTGAGGACATCCAAACGCAAGTAAAACAACTTCTAGACTCTTCAGCCTTACTGGAATGGAGTCAAAAGGGTCCTCATTACACCGTTAAGGATGATTTACCCTACTTCCAGGAGTGGTTGTTTCTGCCAAGTAAAGAATTGCAAGAACTTGTTATTGCCCATCATCATGAATCATTAATGGAAGGACACCCTGGTATCGCTAAAAGGGAGGAAAAAATCAAACGCCACTTCTGGTGGCCTTCTTGGAGAAAAGACATAAAGTCTTTTGTATTGTCTTGCGGAATTTGCGCCCAAAACAAGGGTCAAAAGAAAAGGCCAGCCGGCCTACTTCAACCCTTGGATATTCCACCGGCACCATGGCACACCTTGTCAATGGACTTTATAACTGACCTGCCTCCTTGCGCTGGTTACAACACTATCCTTGTAATTGTGGATCTATTCTCCAAAATGGCCCACTTTATCCCTTTAAAAGGTTTGCCTTCAGCTTCCACCTTGGCCAAGGAATTTCTGGAGAATATAGTTCGCATACATGGTTTCCCTTCCATATTAGTCTCGGATCGTGGAAGTCAATTTATCTCCCATTTTTGGAAGAAGTGTTGCCATCTAGCACAAATAGATGTGCGGTTATCCACCAGCCACCACCCTCAGACCGAAGGACAAACCGAGAGAACCAATCAGACTCTCGAGCAATATCTACGGTGCATGTTACACCAATCCGAGTTAAATTGGAAAGACATCCTTTGGATCGCAGAATATGCATACAACAATTCAGTGCATTCTGGAACCGGACAAACTCCTTTTTATACTTTATATGTTCACCATCATCGGACCTCTGACCTAGATCCACCTCTGACCCTGGAAATGCCCGCAGTAAATCATCTGCATTCCACAATAACCCGAGCCTTCAAAGAAGCTGCAACTCATTTACAGCAAGCCAAGAAAAAGTATAAAGAAAACGCTGATTTGCACCGAAGTAAAACTCCTCCTTACCAAGTAGGAGACCAGGTATGGCTAGCAACGAAACATTTACCCCTCAAAGGCCCGCAAACCTTCAATCCCAGATTCATAGGACCTTATCCCATCAAGGCTATAATCAATCCCGTGGCCTTTAAACTGGATTTACCGTCTAACATGCGTATTCATCCAGTTTTTCATGCATCACTTCTGAAGCCAGTACAACCAGGAACCCGACTGTCTAAGCCTCCAGACCCAGTTCAAATTGAAGGGGAATTAGAATTCGAAGTTAAAGACATTTTAGACTCCAAGGTGTTAAAGTCAAAACTCTTCTATCTTGTTGACTGGAAAGGATATGGACCTCAGGAGAGATCATGGGAGCCTAGTAACCATGTTCACGCACCTCGATTAATACAAAGGTTCCACCGGAGATTTCCGAACAAGCCAAAACCCCCGGAGGGAACAACCTTGGGAGGGGCCTTGAGGGGGGGTACTGTCATGATGCCTACCTCCAAGGAGCCAGGTCCGACCCAGCAACCCCAGAGGCAGGCATCATTCCCCCCAGGGAAGTGCCAGCGGGCCCAAGCTGGGGCCCTTTGGACACAGTCCTGGCGCCTTAGGCGTTGTTGAACCGCAAAATCCCTACCATGAAAACACACAACAAACCCATCTAACACAAACCACATGTGTCCCCAATTGCAAACACTTGCATCATCTGCATGCACACACACACATATATATCACCTTTCAGATGCAGGCCTGACCACTGTGCTATCCCATTGCATGGTGCACACATCACCACTACCGATTGCACACTTGACCACTCATCATGACCATGCACGCAGTGTAAACACCTGTGCAACAACGCACATTGTGCAAGCACACCTGACCCACATCTAAACAACACATGGCACACAACCCCTGGGGCATTGCTACAACACGCAAGCCACAATACACCAGTGGGCCACCCAACAGACACCATGCCCATCATGGCTGGACCAGAAGGATGCCCAAACACTGCACCCCCCAACTCCTGTAAGCAGCATGGCCGCCCCTCCAACATGTACACAAGAATGCACAGGACTCTAAATGTACTAGCATCAATGTATGTAGGATGTACGTTGACCCATGACTGATGCCCTGTGTCATGATGCCTACCTCCAAGGAGCCAGGTCCGACCCAGCAACCCCAGAGGCAGGCATCATTCCCCCCAGGGAAGTGCCAGCGGGCCCAAGCTGGGGCCCTTTGGACACAGTCCTGGCGCCATAGGCGCCAGGCTCATGTTGGACCCCTGTCCTGGCGCCTTAGGCGCCAGGCTCATAAAGCTAGACATGTGTTCAAGTGTTTTAATGTGCACTTACCTGATGCAGACCATGCTGCTACATCCAGGCCCTCTTGAGGTCTGAATGGAACTACTTTACCTGTGGGACGACTTTCCACCCGGGTGTGGTCGGGGAAGGATACATACCTGATCGGTGGAAGGATACATACCTGGAACTTCTTCCAAAGCTATTTAAACCACGCCCGATCAGCAACTCACGCTTCGCGTTGTTCTGCTCCTCGCAGCTGGACGCTCACCATGTCAGCTCCTGCATCCGGACTTCAGCCATGCCTGTCAGCATCCTGGGTCACCTGCAAAGGGAGATAAGAGAGAATAGGAGAGAAAGAAGACCTTACCTGCTAAAGCTGCATCACGGAGACATCACACCGACGATCCTGAAAGGGAAGACATCATTTTTAAAAGCATTTCGCTTCGATCGCTGCAGTGCTGCATTTCACTCACCTTTCCTGGGCACCTCCATCTTCAGCAGCGATCATCCGGATCCGCAGCCACTTCCCAGAGCCTAGAGAGAAAAAGACAAGAACACAAGGTGAGAGAAGGAAGGGAATAGGAAAAGCTCAGTTTCCTTCTAAGACTTACCTGTTGGGTCATTCCCATTTCATTTCGGGTCCTGCCGCTTCCTGGCATTCCGGACCCCGGCCCCTATGGGGAAAAAAGACAAAGACATTGAATGAGCGAATGCAAAGACATTACCCGAACGCTCATCCAGAACTTACCTGTCATTTACTGGAACTGCACGTTTCACTTCGGGTCGGTGCCATATCTCCGGCATTCCGAACCCCGGCCCATAAGGGGAAAAAGACATAAGCGTTAGCGCTTGCTGCAATAAGACAATGAACATTATTATTTGGCTTGAACTTTTGAACTTGCAACAGAACTCTTACAGCGCATCACCTGAATAGTCAAGCTTATTTTGAACTCCCATCAAACCTCTATCCAGTGAAGTAACTGGGTTTCAACGCGCCCCTGCATCAGAAGCAGGATGGAGAACTCATCCTTCCAGACCCTAAGGTGAGACATCACGAGGAATCGTGGAAGGGTATCGTGGAGGGCTGGAAGGGAGTGGGAGGCTTGAGCATTATTCCGTCAGTAGGTAATACTCCCTTTTCACGCACAGGGGAATATTCCTGCGAGCCAGAAAAGCCAGAGTAGAGGGGCCCTTCCTGTCCATCTTCAGAGTCCTGCGCTTCACCATTGAAGAAGCATCAGCACTCGAAGCCAGACCTGCACCTCCGTGGGAATCAGGTGAGCGTGACACCCTGCCTCTCTGTCCCCCACAGGCATGGGATCAGACAGTGAGGCAGAACACACCAAAGAAGACACCTGCACGTCTGAGCCGAGGGAACAACAATGGCTCCAGGCCTTCAACATCAAGGGCTTGCCAGAAGCGAACCACTGCTCCTAAGCCATAGTCCACCAGCCAACAATGTGCACAGGCTGGAGAACAAGCAGAGAAGCTACCACCGACACCCAGGAAGTAGCCCCAGCAAGGACACACTGCTGCCATCAAGGCACCCATGCCAAATGGCACCCCTGCCACAAAGGTCTCAATCAAAAAGAATCTGCCCGACAGGAAACACCTCAGGTGGAAGAGGAGAGTTCCCCACCGGCCAGTGACATGGAGGGGCCACAGTCAATGGCCACCAGTGATCTTGATGAGGCGGCACAATCTGCGCAACATAGTGCAGAGGAGGAGGGGGAAGTGGAGGAAGCAGACACCACAGGCTATACCATGTCTGAGGACATGCCGGACACCCCAACCATGCTGCCTACCCCACAGTTCCCACCCGAACCAGACTCAGGTGGGCACAGCTCTGCAGAAGGCATGCCCATAGTTGCACGCAGCCCCGGGACAACACACACACACCACCTCCCGTGGAACCACCAGCTGCACAATCCATCAGGGACCTGGAGGGGCTGCTGACCCGCATGGAGGAGCGCCAGCATGCCTTGCATGACATGGTCAAGCAGTACGTTGAAAACAGTTTGTGCAGCCCTCTTCCACAGGTGCTAATATATAATGCAATCATAATAATAGATAAAGGGGAGCCCTGGAGACTAACTACATGGGGTATTGCAGTATGTACAGTCTGGATTGAACTAGTGATCACTACCTTGCATAAACATCTAGGTAGCTTTGTGTATTCATTATCTAAGAAGAAAGAAAGTAAGAGACTAAGCAGAGTGGATTGTGTAGCTGGCAGAGAACTGGGGAAACTAGGTGGAATATTGCAGTTTGTAGCAATCTCAATTACAGGGTAGCTGATATTATACAACACGGTGATACAATGGAATGCCAAGCAGTATGGGATAAGCTCACGGGTTTAGCACCAGTGGCACATATACATGCAACCAGCAAGTCACAAAACTAGGCTTGCCGCCTAAAGCATTTGGCTGTGTGATCATGTACATTTTCAAAAGTGTTCTTGTCAATATGATGCATCTTCCCCAACAAAATGAAAAATAGTTGCCACTGACATTTAGATACGCTAACCTAATCTTTACTGTAAAGCATGGAGACAATTTAGTATTTTACAGTAGCAATACTGTAATTATGCATTATATAACAACTTACCTTTTTTGTAATGGAATTACATAACTTTTTTTTTTTTTTAAAGCAGGTCAACCCATACTGGTTTTTGCCAGACATGATATGGAATACAAATTATTTCCTAACACTCCCATACAGGTCTTTGTCACTTGAGAGTGGAGTAGATCATTACTACTGCAAACTCCCTCCATTAGCCCATTTGAACTTGCAGTGAACAGAGAAAAGAGTGTGGAGATAGCCCTGAGGACAAGAGAGGAATGCAGGGCGAGCTGTGTTTTCATTGAACAGGGAACTTAAACAGCTACTTTGCTACACAAATGTCAATGTAATTAGCAAACCTACATAACTTTATGCCTTGCTATATATTGGGCTTCTGGGCACTTTCTCGGAGACAGCCCCTCTTGAACAAAGAAACATTCAAAGGCATTACGTGCCCTGGAAACTCATCTTGAAGAGAGACAAAATCAGGTGTAAAATTGGATGCTCGACTGAACATGAGGCCGTACTGCTGAGCGACTGTCCCAAACAGGCCTTGCTGGCAAGCCAGACAAATGTTATTCCTACCTCACACTTATAGCCAGCTTACAAGCTAAAAAAGGGCCACCAGTACCCACTCAGGCCTTCATTCACTTTGGGCCATTGGGAGTTACTTAAACATAGGTTTTGCATCACAACATGAGGTAACCACATTAGAAAAGCCCCCATTCTGAACACATAAGATCACTAGATGGCTCAGAGTCAAGCCTGGACCAGTTGTTTTTGACAGACCACCCCTCTCCTAATATTTGGTTTTGGGCATCATAAGAAAGACAGCTCTATTCTTATTTTAGGAATGCCTGGCTAGTTAAGCATAATTCTCTGTTCTACTGAGTTAAATGCATGGTATAATTTCCCTGAAGCAATGACAAAAATATTCCTGAAGCACACATGAAAGTTATGGATCTGATCATGCCAGATAAATCCAAGAGTTAGATTGTCAGAGTGTGTGTGTGTTGCCTCAAGAATGTCAGCATGTTTTCAGTAAAGAAATGTCAATTATACTTCCCCCTCACCTATCCAAAGATTTTCAAAATGATTTAACACCAGATGCTCCTGTGCCGTGTAGTAGGATATATTTGCATGTTGAACCCAAAAACAAACACTTGAAGACATATCTGAACCAGTATTTAGCAAATGGCTTTATTTGGCCCGCAATGCCTCTGGCAGCCTGCCCATCTTGTTCAGCCCTAAGAAATAGGGGGACTTTCGAACATGTATAGCGAAGGGTTTAGATAGAGGCGCACACCTATAGTAAGTAAGATTAGTAAAGAGATTCGAGGATTATGTTGTATAAACTTTTAGGTGCGGGGGGGAAAACTGAGGTCATGGCACAAGACCCCGACAATAAACAGTAAACAGAAAGAGGATTCAACTTGGGAACCCTCCCGTCCCCTGCACACTTTCAAATGTTTGGATTAATCCAATACAGTTATTTAAACTGCGTTATATGCATTGTACATACATTTGTTTCTAACACATATGGTCAGACACAGGAGTGTGAGATAAAAAAATATATATCTTTATAGTCAGGCTGTATTATTTTCAGCAAGAATTATAGTTCAGACAAAGATTATTTACAGTGCATAGAAACAGTATCAATAGATAAAGCTCAAATTGAAGAAAAATGGAGTCCAAATTGATTAGCGACGCATTTCGAGGAAGTTCTCCTCTTCTTCATAAGGCCACACTTGGACTCTTAATGTAAAAGGAAAGCATAAATTCAGTAAAGAAAATTTTGTAAGCACAATGCATAGACTGTTCATGTCATATTAAATGTATACAGTTAAAAAATAAATGGCATTAATTGTATTTAGAACATTAATCTGTCCCTAAAAAATAGGGAATTGAAACAATGTAACATGTTCTAATATGCATTGTAATTCATGCAACATTATAAGATTAACTAGGTTGCCCCTGCTCGAGAGAGGGGCTGAAGGTCTACTTGAAGCATCTTTTCCTGCAAAATTAACTGTATAACGTCCATCATGCTGTAATTTAGTAGAGTACTACCTCTAATGGGATCTATCACGTGGATGGTGAAACATAAGCTAAAGAAAATTAATATGTAGGTAAAACAACACACAGATAATTCTTAGGTTATATCAATCTAATATGGAAGAAATACAAAAATCGTTACCTCTGTGAGTAGAAAATGCTGGAAACAGAGAACCGGACGGAGCGGTGAAAATAGATAGACAGTCTTCGTACATCGGTTAGTTCCTTAAAACATGGCTAATTCCCAAAAAGATACCAGAAATCTAAAGAAAACAAAGCCTGATCAATGCCAAGCTCAATGTTCAAACGTAACAGTCATAGGTGTGGGATAAAAAAAATTGAGTAACATACCTAACCAAAATATGGAGGGCGGAAAATAATCAATACAGCGGCCCACATAAGGATGTAGAACTTAAGTTTCCCGCCGTCACTACAGAGGTGCCTCAGTATGTGGGAATTCTGTCATGCGAATAGCCAAACTGAACAGGAATGAAGTCCTGATTAGTATAATATACCTAGCAATCTGATATGAAGTAATGGAAACATAATATGATGTTTAATCAAGGCAAAAAATGTAAAGAATTACCGTGGTAAGAATGTGCAAATGGCACAATTCTCAAAGCTGATGTGCAACTGATGTCAAGATTGTGTGGCCGGTCAACAGCTGAAGAATCCGGCAGTAATAGGTCAGTTAGAGTATCAACTAAAGAAAGTGTAAGGAAAACAGAAAAAAAAGAATCATGAGACTAAGGAACTATTTCCCTGGTCCCTAGATAGATAAATGCACATGCATTCACGCTTACCTGGAGCATAGGGGGGCAATCCTGAACAGAGTCTGTTCAGCCGAGTGGCTTGTTGTTCACAAACCATGGAGACTACATGTGACCATGGAGATAAATAGAGGACTGAAGTAATAGGTAAAGAAAAAGGACTAAGAAGTAAATGGGCCTCAAGGTCGGCCATCTTGGAACGAGGTTATATTGTAATGAAGGTGTAGATCTCTAGGCATTCAATGACAAGAAGTAACTTAAATCGGGAAGCGTAAAGGTGCGTAACTAAATTAATTAAAAGGAAAAAATTCATACAGTACAGAAACCTATTGTGCGATGTAAATCAGACATTACAAATACTAATCCGCACATCGTAGAACGGGGAGAGGAAAGTTGAGAAAAATAGTGTACCATGTGAAATAGAGTCGAAATTAGCAATGATAAAGGGTCTTGAATCGAACGAAACGCTCGGATCTTAAAAGGGAAAAAAATAGCACGGAAAAAATGAATATAATGTTCAGATTATCTGGCTAAGGTCATTTAATGACCATGTGTAACCTATCAGTTCAAAATAGGTGGATCACATGGATTCACATTATGCAGGAAGAGGGAAAAAAACCTTAAATCTCTCTCTCATTGCATGGACAACCTAGTGCAATATAGCAATCTCAATGGGGTAAATGCATTTATTTTACAAAAGATCAAAATTAAATGTGATAAGTATAACAGAATGACAAAAAATGAAAATTAAGAATAAGAACAATTTTTACACTGTGTTTACAGGCAATTATTTTTATGGCAACCATCTACTAGTCTCAACAAAGTAGTGCCTTAGATCACAGTCAGACACAGGAATAGCGATGTGACTCTCAATTTTATGTTGAAGATCAATCATTCCTTATTGTCAAATTCAAATCACAGAAAACAGTTCAATGTGAAATCTTCATTTAGACCCCAGGGCTGTAAAGAGCTTAACTTATCAATCCAATAAGCTTCTCTTTGTAGTAAGAGTGACTGATAGTCACCTCCTCTTGTAGGTCGTTTAACAACTTCTAGCACCTGGTATTTTAGTTGGGCAATTGTATGTTTTTGCATGTTGAAGTGACGAGCTACCGGTGAGTATTGATTATTACATCTTATGTTCGACTTGTGTTCAGACAGTCTTGATTTAACAGGTCTTTTGGTCTGTCCTACATACACTTTGCCACAAGGGCACTTCAACATATATATGACACCTGATGTCAGACACGTAGAATAGTCTCTTAATTTGATTTTTTGACCATTCCTGGGGTGAGTCACTACATTACCTTTGATTGTGTTATTACAGTGTATACATCCTAAACAGGGGAAGGTGCCTAGTTTTTTGGTAGCTAGGAGAAGTTGTTTCTCCTTTGGTACTCTTTCAGCTTTCACCAGCTTGTCTCTTATATTTTTACCCCTTTTAAAACACATCATTGGTGGTGTGGGGAACAATTCCAATAGAGTTTGATCATTATGAAGAATATTCCAATGTTTCTTTATACTTTTTGTGATCTGAAAACTCTGTCTTGAGAATTTTGATATGTATAAAAGTGGGGTGTCTTTAACCTCCGATTTAGGTTTCAGTAAATCTGTACGGGGGATCTCTGAAGCTCTGTCTTTGGCAATTTCCAAAATTTCTGGTGGATAGCCTCTGTTCTGAAATTTACTAACAAGATTTGTGCATTCCTTATCTAGAACTTCTGGGTCCGAAATTATTCTTTTCAGGCGTAATATTTGACTATATGGTAGACTTTGGAGCATCGCCCTCGGGTGGAAGCTGGAATAGTGAAGCAGATTATTTACATCAGTCGGTTTGTGGTATATAGACGTAGCTATCTTATTGTTAACAATACTTAAGTTAACGTCAAGAAAATGTAGATAAGGGTTACCAATCTCAATAGTAAATTTAATCCTAGGATGCACTAAATTGAGGTATTCAAAAAATTGGTCCAAGTCATCTCGTGTGCCACACCAAATGCAGAAAATGTCATCAATAAACCTCTTCCAGGTTAAAATGTATGCTGCCCATGTGGGATGTTCCAGTACATGCTGACTTTCGAACTGAAACATAAAAGTATTAGCGTACACGGGCGCCATCGATGATCCCATCGAGGTACCCGATGTTTGTAAAAAGTATTCGCCCTGATGTCTAAAATAGCTATTGTAGAGGATTAAGTTTAGTAGCTCCAGAATGAATTGAGGATTACCTTTCACACCTGAATTGTTAAGTAACAACCATTCAACAGAATCTATACCTTCACTATGGGGTATTGAGGTATATAAGCTACATACGTCCAGGCTGAATAGTATGCAGTCTTCACTGATAGCTGAAAAGTCTTTAAGTCCATTAAGGAAGTCTGTTGTATCCTTTAGGTATGTGGATGATGCCTGTATAAGCGGTTGTAGTAATCTGTCAATGTAGACTGCCAGTGGGTCGAAGATACTTTCTGTCCCAGCAACAATCGGTCTGAGGGGTGGATTTTGTTTATCTTTGTGAATCTTAGGGAGCCCATAAAAGACTGGTGTAATCGGATGGGAATTAGTGAGATATTGATGTGTTTTATCATTAATCCATTCGTTTTCTTTGGCTTTTAACAGAGTATTGTTAATTAGTTCTCTGATTTCTGGTAGCGGGTCCCTATCTAGTATGGCATAGGTGTCTGTATCGCTAAGGAGTTCAATGCATCTTTTGACATAAAAGGATGTATCCATGATTACGATTGCTCCCCCTTTGTCAGCCGGTTTAATCGTAATATCTTCACTTTTCGCCAATTTATCTATTAGATCTAGTTGGCGGTTTTTGATATTAATGGGTGTTTTTCTTCTATAGTCAATTCTGCTTAAATCTTGTAGGACACTCTTCTCAAATAAATTCAAAATTGAATTTTGTACCTGTGGGTCAAATGTACTCTTGGGACGTATTACCAGTAAATCACTTTCTGGTAGTCTAGATTCCTTTTCAGGTTGCGAGTCAAAGAAAATTTTAAGTCTTAATTTTCGCATCAATCTGTGTAGACAGATTTTTTCTTGAAATAATGAAGTATTACACGTAGGAACAAACGATAATCCTTTGTTCAAAATGTTAAGTTGTTCTATTGAAAGAATCTTGCTGGAGATATTCACCACTAGATTATTGTCCTTTATTTGTTTCTCTTTTTTGTTTGTGGCTTTCTTCCCTCTCCGGGTCTTTCTCTTATGCCTAAAAAAGCCCCCGTTGATGTATAAGGTTCAGCGTCTTTATTAGTTGGAGATGTGGACACCCCTGGTCTATTGGTGTCTTCTGTTTGTTCACGTTCACTAGTGCGGTCTGTGGAAGGTCTCTGGATGGGTTCACCAACACTGCTGTCGCTACTGTTACCTGAGTTTGCGAAGTTAGAGTCTTGTTGGTTATTACGATTAAAATTTCGCTGTCGGTAATATTCTTGCCAATTGTATACTATATCATTGAGATAGTCAAAGGTGTCTCTTTTAAATTTTCTCAATTTCCTCTGTTCAATTTCAGTCTTATAGTTTGCCAATTTCAGGTTGATATCCTCTAGTATCTCAGAGAGATCTTTTGCCGATTTAAATTTAGATATTTGGTCTTGGAGAGTTTTAATTTCAGAATCAATAGTTACAAGGGATTTTGACAGCTCCTCAATAGTTAGTAGTATAAGGTCCAAAGAACACTTATTCAAGATCTGGTCCCATTTTTGTACAAATATCTTATTTTCACTACAAAGTGTTGGTCTTAGGTAAACCCTCAGACCTCTGGGAATTTTCTTAGCTTTATAATATTCTACTAGTGTGCTAGCATGTAATTTTTGGGAGATCTCACGTCTAATGAGTTTTTCTAGTTTCTGAATAGTTTTTTCGGGGTTGTCTTCACTTTGTAAAGTTTTTTCAGTATCTTTGATGAGACCTAAGATACGGGTTGCTTCTTCTGCACTGAAAGCTAGTGTTGTGGCGTGCTTGTCGGTTAGCTCATTTAACCTTGAGAAGGACATTCTAAAGTTAAGTAGTTAGTTGAGTTAAATGTGGGTGCACCCTATGATTTGTGCCACACTAGATGACTAGTGAACAAAATAGCGAAGGGTTTAGATAGAGGCGCACACCTATAGTAAGTAAGATTAGTAAAGAGATTCGAGGATTATGTTGTATAAACTTTTAGGTGCGGGGGGGAAAACTGAGGTCATGGCACAAGACCCCGACAATAAACAGTAAACAGAAAGAGGATTCAACTTGGGAACCCTCCCGTCCCCTGCACACTTTCAAATGTTTGGATTAATCCAATACAGTTATTGAAACTGCGTTATATGCATTGTACATACATTTGTTTCTAACACATATGGTCAGACACAGGAGTGTGAGATAAAAAAATATATATCTTTATAGTCAGGCTGTATTATTTTCAGCAAGAATTATAGTTCAGACAAAGATTATTTACAGTGCATAGAAACAGTATCAATAGATAAAGCTCAAATTGAAGAAAAATGGAGTCCAAATTGATTAGCGACGCGTTTCGAGGAAGTTCTCCTCTTCTTCATAAGGCCACACTTGGACTCTTAATGTTAAAGGAAAGCATAAATTCAGTAAAGAAAATTTTGTAAGCACAATGCATAGACTGTTCATGTCATATTAAATGTATACAGTTAAAAAATAAATGGCATTAATTGTATTTAGAACATTAATCTGTCCCTAAAAAATAGGGAATTGAAACAATGTAACATGTTCTAATATGCATTGTAATTCATGCAACATTATAAGATTAACTAGGTTGCCCCTGCTCGAGAGAGGGGCTGAAGGTCTACTTGAAGCATCTTTTCCTGCAAAATTAACTGTATAACGTCCATCATGCTGTAATTTAGTAGAGTACTACCTCTAATGGGATCTATCACGTGGATGGTGAAACATAAGCTAAAGAAAATTAATATGTAGGTAAAACAACACACAGATAATTCTTAGGTTATATCAATCTAATATGGAAGAAATACAAAAATCGTTACCTCTGTGAGTAGAAAATGCTGGAAACAGAGAACCGGACGGAGCGGTGAAAATAGATAGACAGTCTTCGTACATCGGTTAGTTCCTTAAAACATGGCTAATTCCCAAAAAGATACCAGAAATCTAAAGAAAACAAAGCCTGATCAATGCCAAGCTCAATGTTCAAACGTAACAGTCATAGGTGTGGGATAAAAAAAATTGAGTAACATACCTAACCAAAATATGGAGGGCGGAAAATAATCAATACAGCGGCCCACATAAGGATGTAGAACTTAAGTTTCCCGCCGTCACTACAGAGGTGCCTCAGTATGTGGGAATTCTGTCATGCGAATAGCCAAACTGAACAGGAATGAAGTCCTGATTAGTATAATATACCTAGCAATCTGATATGAAGTAATGGAAACATAATATGATGTTTAATCAAGGCAAAAAATGTAAAGAATTACCGTGGTAAGAATGTGCAAATGGCACAATTCTCAAAGCTGATGTGCAACTGATGTCAAGATTGTGTGGCCGGTCAACAGCTGAAGAATCCGGCAGTAATAGGTCAGTTAGAGTATCAACTAAAGAAAGTGTAAGGAAAACAGAAAAAAAAGAATCATGAGACTAAGGAACTATTTCCCTGGTCCCTAGATAGATAAATGCACATGCATTCACGCTTACCTGGAGCATAGGGGGGCAATCCTGAACAGAGTCTGTTCAGCCGAGTGGCTTGTTGTTCACAAACCATGGAGACTACATGTGACCATGGAGATAAATAGAGGACTGAAGTAATAGGTAAAGAAAAAGGACTAAGAAGTAAATGGGCCTCAAGGTCGGCCATCTTGGAACGAGGTTATATTGTAATGAAGGTGTAGATCTCTAGGCATTCAATGACAAGAAGTAACTTAAATCGGGAAGCGTAAAGGTGCGTAACTAAATTAATTAAAAGGAAAAAATTCATACAGTACAGAAACCTATTGTGCGATGTAAATCAGACATTACAAATACTAATCCGCACATCGTAGAACGGGGAGAGGAAAGTTGAGAAAAATAGTGTACCATGTGAAATAGAGTCGAAATTAGCAATGATAAAGGGTCTTGAATCGAACGAAACGCTCGGATCTTAAAAGGGAAAAAAATAGCACGGAAAAAATGAATATAATGTTCAGATTATCTGGCTAAGGTCATTTAATGACCATGTGTAACCTATCAGTTCAAAATAGGTGGATCACATGGATTCACATTATGCAGGAAGAGGGAAAAAAACCTTAAATCTCTCTCTCATTGCATGGACAACCTAGTGCAATATAGCAATCTCAATGGGGTAAATGCATTTATTTTACAAAAGATCAAAATTAAATGTGATAAGTATAACAGAATGACAAAAAATGAAAATTAAGAATAAGAACAATTTTTACACTGTGTTTACAGGCAATTATTTTTATGGCAACCATCTACTAGTCTCAACAAAGTAGTGCCTTAGATCACAGTCAGACACAGGAATAGCGATGTGACTCTCAATTTTATGTTGAAGATCAATCATTCCTTATTGTCAAATTCAAATCACAGAAAACAGTTCAATGTGAAATCTTCATTTAGACCCCAGGGCTGTAAAGAGCTTAACTTATCAATCCAATAAGCTTCTCTTTGTAGTAAGAGTGACTGATAGTCACCTCCTCTTGTAGGTCGTTTAACAACTTCTAGCACCTGGTATTTTAGTTGGGCAATTGTATGTTTTTGCATGTTGAAGTGACGAGCTACCGGTGAGTATTGATTATTACATCTTATGTTCGACTTGTGTTCAGACAGTCTTGATTTAACAGGTCTTTTGGTCTGTCCTACATACACTTTGCCACAAGGGCACTTCAACATATATATGACACCTGATGTCAGACACGTAGAATAGTCTCTTAATTTGATTTTTTGACCATTCCTGGGGTGGGAACATGTATAGACTTTAATTAACTAAATAAAATTACCATCAAGAACCAGTATGTGTTGTCATTAATTCTCAGATTATTGTATCTTGTCAAAAAGGCCCAGATATATACAAAATCAGATCTAAGGGAAGCCTGCCATCTTGTTAGAGTGTGCCAAGGTGGAGAAGGGATGACAGCCTTTCAGTTTCAGTATTGGAATTTTGTGCACCAGGTGATTCCCTTACGGCTGTACAATGCCCTTGCTGTATTTCAGTAGTTCATTAGGTGTTGAAATAATACTTGGATGTTTCTACAGTGGTATTCATAGATGGCATCCTAATTTACTCAGAGACTAGAGTCGACCATATACAACATTCATAGAAGCATTTCTTTGCAAAACTCGAAAAATGCTCAATCCATGTGGAGTTTCTAGGTTTCAGATTGTCCCCTTAAGGTATCGCGATGGATAGAAAAATAAATAAAACCATCACTTCCTGGCCCCCACCATCATTTGTAAAGGACTTTCAAAGCATTTTAGGGTTTGTAATTTCTACTGACAATTCATTATTAACTTTATTCATTAATAGAACTTTAACCTGAAACAAGACAAACCTAAGGAGCTAACCCAGCCGCCCACAAGAGATTCCACCCCAACGGTACCCACCACAACCAGAAAATGCAAGCAGCAACCTGACCGCCCTTTTTAACTATTTGAACCTCAGGATACACTGGTGCGACATAATTATCACATAAAGGAGTCTCGCCATTGAAAACCGAGGGAGAGGAGAAAGGTTTGAATTCAGATTGGTCATGCCAAGCCTTATAACATCAATGAAGATGCACCGATGGAATCCCTGGCAATATACTGACAATTAATGCAGATTTATTTCATATGTTTGAATGCATTACATATGTTTGAATTAATCTTGACAATAATGTGTTGACATACTAATGAATGTGTCAGTCATAGACCTTCAAACGAGGTCCAACACAACAGTGCACACTAAACCCCCATTGCTGCAAATATTAGACATTCTATAAATTTAAGCCAGAGAAAGCCATATGATTGGTGAAACAAAACAAACATGTGCACCAAAGGTTATTGTTGGCTCATGCACTAACAAATGTATACAACCTGTAATAATTGTCACACAAGTCACTTACTGGAATGCATGTAATTATGGGATATGAGGAAATATCCTTGTCTGTTTGAGAAATAAAACAGACACTGATGACACACAATTTCATGTGCAACTCATTCTTTTAGATAAGACAGAGCACAGAGTGCACACCTGTGGGGAGATTAACCTTTCTTATTCCATCAGATAACTAGTCTTCTGAAAAAAGGAAATCTGTGGGGTCCAGAGACTGAGAAGTCCTTTGCTTTACTACTGCCTCAGTTCTTGTTCACCCTAACCCAGTACCATTCTTAGTGGAAACTGATACAGCATTGCCATGGGAGTGATAATATCACAACGGGAGCTGAAGTCTAACCAAGTACACCCAGAGGCATTTTTTTGAGAGAAATTCACTTGCAGAAAGGATTTACTTTGTACCCGATGGGAAACTCTTGGCATTTACGTAATCTTTTAGTGAGTGGTCAAAGCAAAAGATGTGAGGGCTGGAAGGTATACAATTCATCCGAACCTTTGGCATTGCCCTGGGCAACCCTCCAGACATTCCTTCTTCGACTGCCGAGCCATTCCAAAAGGGGAAAGACCATATCCAAATCAGTCTTGGTCCTACCCCAAAAGGGGCAGTCCAGCGCGAAATGCTTGGTCACATCCTTTCTGCACAAGACCACAATGATACCCAGACATGTTTCAAACTTGTTGGGCCTCATCATTGAGGAGTAGTTTGGGCCTATATGCCCAGCAGGCACGAGACCCACGTCTGGACATACCCATTCCACTCGGGGTGACAGAGCAAAAAAAGGATGTGATGGCTGGAAGGTTTAGACTGAATCTTAACCTCTGGCTTTGCTCTGGCCAACCCTCCGGAACATAATTCTTTGCCTACCAAGCCATTACTTAAGGGGAAAGATCGTATGCAAATCAGGCTTGGTCCCACCCCAAAAGGTGCAGTCCAGCTCAAACTGCTTGGTCACATCCCTTCTACATGCAACCACAAGCATCCCCAGACATGTTTTGACCTCTTCAGTGAAGAGTAGCTTGGGTCTCTAGACCCAGTAGGCACAAGACCCCCGTCGGGGCATACCCATCCAACTCAGAGTGACTAAGCAAAGAAAAAGATGTGATGGCTGGAAGGTTTAGAATTCATCTTAACCTCTGGGATTGCTCTGAGCAACCGCCCAGACCATTGTTCTTTGCCTGCCAAGCCATTATAAAAGGGGAAAGACCATATGCAAATAAGGCTTGTTCCCATCCCTAAAGGGGCAGTCCAAGCCAAACTGCTTGGTCACATCCCTTCTGCATGTGACCACAAGCATCCCCAGAAATGTATTGAATGGTGCCATTAACATTTTGTGGCACAGCATGTAGTAACCATTTCAACTGACTATTGCTACCTTCACATCTTGAAGTCGGTAAGCGATTTGTCAGCCAGACAATTCTATGGGATCCAACTCTTCTCGGAATATGACTTTATAATAATGACACTGCCCCCAAGTACTTTCTCTGGATTGTTTTGCTGATGCCTTTTTTTGAATTATGAATGCATGCACACATCATCCAAGATATGTGGACTCATTCTAGTCCCAGTACGTTGGCTGGCTGGGCACAGGAACAACCTAATTGACTAAACTACTCCCTACTAGCAACTTTTCTCTGGTATTCTAATTAAATATGAAGGTAAGCATAACTCCTGTCAATCCCATATCTACTTCTCTCCATTTCACCCACCTTACAATTTTGCCTTTTATCCTGCAGTCCTATAAAACCCACTGTAACGTGGCTAGAAACCACAAAGACAGTAGAATAATATCAGAAGAAAAGAGAAGAAAAGCAATGGAAGCTGCCATAGTAAGCCCTACAAATCGGTCAATTTATAGATCAGTCAAGTCATATTCCATCAATAGATCATCTCCAAGAAATTCCCCTGTAAGGAGAGAAATCACCCATCATTAAATATGTTTTGTCTTTAAGATCATGTAGATACTATTGTGGGTTTTCTTCAGGTTTAGCCAAAACTATCATTGCCTTTAGCCAGGAGAACATGAACATTCCAGAGTAGCAGTCTAGTAGTACCTGAAATGAGTGCATCCATTGTGATACATTGTGAAAATCCATTTTGCCATTGTGATACTAATGTATTTCAATGATAACAAGGTAATGCATTTACTATGCATTAAATCCTAGAGTTAATTACCAAGGTCAGTCCCCCTTCAGATGACCCAATGACACAGCTGACATGGAATAAGTTGCATAGGTATTGCAAACAAATCTGGAGCTAACTGTGTCTCCTATATGCAGAGAAAGTGATTATTAAACATAGTAGGCTTCCTGACCAGCCATGGTAAGTGTTGTCTCAATCCAGCCACATTCCACAAAGCCACTATCAATTAGGAGCTAGAAACTATGTGTCATATTTATAGTATAGGGCTGCAGGGCTGAAGCCAAACAGGTTCAGTTATGCTAAGGTTGTGCAGATCAGATAAAAAAGATGTTCTTTGTCCAGACATCCTGATTACTGAATGGGATAAGCATTTTGTTATTATCCTAAAGGGTGCTGTGTCTGCGTAGATTTTGTTTGAAATAGTACAAATGAAAGTAGTACAAACTAAGCCATTTGTGTTTTTATTAACCTGTGTCCCCTCTTGTTGCTATTATATGTCTTTCAAGTAGTTATATGGCCCAGAAAAAAAAACATTACCAATTGGTTAAAATTCGGATTTATAATCCATATTAATAAGCTACCAATAAGGTTCTATATGTGCCTAACGAGTTACCAAAGACTTTCTAATTGATTTTTGTTGAATTATACAAATACAAATAAAGATCAGTTGCGGCTAATAACCTGAGATTGGGTGTCTTAACAGTAGAATCCATTACTCGTGAGAGATTGATTAGTCTAATTATTAGTCTAATTGAATTCATTTGACAAATGAGATCAAACAAAATGAAAGATTTTTTCACAATGACTGAGGCACCCTCTCTTTTTGGTGACCTATAGTTTGTTTTAAACCCTTTGATATTATATGGGACAAGTTGCTCTGTGATTTGTATCTGACGTAAATTTGATTTAATGCGGTCAAAATGTGCTGTTCAAAAGAGGTTTGTCACAGACTCTTTATAATACCCCATGTGATTGCTCAGTGAAATATAAATCTTCAGTTTAGGATATCCTGATGGTACTTGAAGTTATAGGAAATATGTGGCATTCTTGTATTTTGCAATTGTTAGTAGGATAACAAGTAGAGTCTTCCAGATTCAATAGGTTTCCTTGTTGAAAGGGTGCAATTAATTAAATGCAGGGCATGTATCATGGATCTACTTGATCTAATCATACCTCATGGGTACTCTACATCTGTGATAGAAATAGCACCCTTCTTTATTTATTGTTAGAAATCCTCCTTGTGGTCATGTCCCAATTCAGGCGAGTTCTGGTGGCCGAGTGATTGATACGATTGTGGAAATAATAGAAACCCCATTGCAGCACGACCCGCTCGGTCTACTCTTTGGTATACGGCCAACGCTCCACAGCAAGGCTCATCGTGCATTTGCTAACTATTCTTGCATAATAGCCAAAAGGTTGATTCTCTTGCACTGGAAAGACAAACTCCCCTCAGATGTGAAAGAATGGTTGGTCGCACAAACCTGGTCCCAGGAATGTGAAGACATATACATGTCTACCCTCTACCCCCAGGTCCAGACCTCGCGACACATGGACAGGCTTCCACTCGTACCTTAACAAAAAGTTTGTGAACTGAATATTTATGTTACGTGATATTATTGCCCTGGGTTGAAACAGCCTGTCAATCAATATGAATAATGTACCATAAATCTAACGTTGATGTATTGTATTGTTTTCTTTAAAAAACTGTTGTATGTGACAATGTCCCTATGCCTGTGTTGCACTGTGATGCCAGAAGTTAAAGAAAGGTTTTTTAAAAAAAAGAAAAAAAGAAATCCTCCTTTTCGTACCCCTTCCTTTGTTATCTTTTTTTATTATTTGTATTTATTGTTATTAAACATGGAATTTAAAAAAAGCTTCTCACCAAAGTGGTTACATTTTTCATTTGACTTAGAGATGATTTGAAGCCAATATTCTGAATATCTTGTGTGCATGCCTCTTTAATTCTTTCACTTTAACAGCTGTGTTTTGTAAGGGGGAAGAATGAAAGGTTTAAACGATTTAGCGGGTCTGAAGTTTGTATATCTTCGTGTAATAGTTTTTCCCCAGTTGGCGGCCTGCTAGCTTTCAGCAGAATGTTCACAAACGTATGATGTTTTTTAACTACCTGACGTTCTACTGTTTGGGAGTTCATAGCTCTAAAAACGGTTTCATCACATCATTTTGTTGAGGGCAATCCAGAAACCAGAAATTACCCTTCCTTTACTCAAACCATTGATCTGTTTTGCATTACATTTGTTTAAATCAGTTAGGAAGGTCAGTTTTGTTGTCAGAGATCCCAAGAATGATTTCCATTAGCATCAGTATCGGAACCAAATATGGACTTAGCTGCTTCCAACATAGAAGTCTCGGTTTTAAAATTAATCAGTGATAGATGGATGGATAAGGTCAGCTGATACAGACAGATTCATGTAATGATTCAATAATTATGTTTTTGTTATTAAGAATACAGAAGTTGGTTGCAGCAAACAAATAATAAATAATACATTCAAAGGGTAACGAGTTTGGGCAAATTATTCCCAAAATAGCTAGTCATAGTGGCATTGTCAGGAAACCACTTCCAAGGTGGCTCAAAAATAGTAAGAGAGCCTGCATAAAAGCCTCTACTTTTCTGGGCTTGAGTCAAACAATTGTGGCAGCCTTCCTAATGTATTTAAATTATGTGGAGACAGAACATTAAAAATTGTCCCTCCTAATCTGAAATCATCTGTATAAGGGAGGGGGGAAGGTATTGTATATATTTGAACTTGAACTTGGGGGAGAAAAAGAAGAAAGAGGTTGAAAGAGTAGAACAGCATACAACTACCTGATGCAGCAAGACCATTGACAGTCCCACACTATCTGGTCCTCCAAAAGGTGCCTCATGACCATGGCCCCTCAATGCTCACTGTTCATGCCACACTTCCCACCTCTTACTGTTAGGAAAGATGTCTCTAACTGCAATTTTCCCTATATATTATGGACCCTCAAACGTTTTGCTTTGGTTTGGCTATTCTGACCTGATTTCTTCCAGTGGAGCAGAGACTTCAGCTGCGCTCCACTGGGCTTTTGCTTATTTGTTATGGGGAAACTGACACATCCTTCAGGCTGTCAGTAAAGGGAAAATATGTTTCCCTTAGTCTTTTACTTTGTTGCCATTTCTTGGTAACTTTTTATCAGTGAGCAAAGTACATTACTCTACCGTGCACAGGGGCCCTGTTGTTTAATGGTCCTAGACACCCTCTAAGGAATTTATGGTGAATGTACAACTGGTGGCAGCAGTTTACTTTTCTGGTACTTTAACCACTTTTTATCAAACCATACTGGGTTTA
The DNA here is from genome assembly GCF_040938575.1 of Ambystoma mexicanum. NCBI lineage: Eukaryota > Metazoa > Chordata > Amphibia > Caudata > Ambystomatidae > Ambystoma > Ambystoma mexicanum. The sequence continues at coordinate 607,338,217 of NC_090928.1, forward strand.
CCCCAGATGGCTCATGACGTTGTCCAGTGACTAAAATGGCCTGCCACATAGTCTTCTGTTCTGTCCATCTTGTCCCTTTGCCTTCCCCCATGTCGAGCTGACACGGGACTTCCTTATTTGGGCATGCAGCCTCTCGCGAAAACCGTGTCTTTTGCGTGTTCCTTCATGTCCCGTGTGCTGGCGCCCAGGGTGAGGGTTGGGACTGTCTGGTCCCAATCCACACTACTGATGCCAGGATGTCTGGTGTGCAAGAATGAATGGGGAGCACCGTGAACCTTGATTGGACCATGACTGGCGTGCATGCAAGGGAGCAGATCTTCTATTGGTTGTCCAGATTCGATCACATATCGAACTTTGGATAAGAGAAGGGGCCCTGCGTCCATTCCAGGTTCATCTACAGTGGTTCATCTTGAACTACAGATGGAGTCAAGTATCCTGTGAGCTGAATCAGACCTGTGGACCCGCCGGAGACGAGCTGGAAGGTTTGGCACCCTGAGTCCGCTGTTGTCCCGTCGGACACCTGTTTCGGTCTTCAATGGTGCCTCAACCCTTTTGAGTAGTGGGAACAACTACTCGCAGCGTCCCCTGATTTCCTGCCAAAAGAGCCTTCTCAGAAGTGTTTCGGCCATCCAGTGAACTGACCAGCTCTGTCCTGAGGCATGTCATAGGAGCGCCACCATTTCAAGGTGAGGCTTGAAACTTTGGGGCTCGATAGCTTGTGGGGCCTGACACTCTCCTGGCCAAACTTCTGGGTGGTGATCAAGGAGCTTTTGAGGTCCCTGCATCACTGTGTTGTGGTGACGGTTGCTGTTGGGTGGCTTTCCATCCTTCTCTGCTGTGCCCCGAGTCCCACTGCACCAGAATTTCCTTCTTCCTCCCTTCCTGGGCAGAGTTGTGGCTACTGTCCCATCACAGACTACTGTCCCATCCTGCAGCACCTGAAAGCCAGATCGGAGAGCAAAGGCAGGATTTGCAACCCTAGATACCATCGACTAAACTGGCATAATTTGGTCTGGATTGAAGCAAGGGTTGGTGAGTATTTGCATAACTTAGTGGTGGCCCCTGGCTCATCCATTTCTTTTTAAGCACAAGGTTTCCTTGGGATCCTCTCTTTGAATGGGATTGTCTGCGCTCCTTCGCCTGTTCCGAAAGTCAGAAACTGCTCTGTCCATGAGGACAGACCCTTCCCAGTTGATTGGAACTCCTTCTACCCCTTCAGCACCCTTACCTAACTGTCCCAGCATCTTGAAAACATACTACCTTTGCTTTACGCACAACCACACGTTTTAGGCGCTGCTGTACTTTGAGCACAAGGCTCCCCACTTCGTAGGGCTGGACTGAATAGGTTAGGATTTCCATCCTGAAAACTGCCTAATGCTTAAATTGTGTTACCCCACCCCCTTCTGTTCAGGTTGTGGATGTTTTCCTCCCTTTATCACATTAGGCTACAGTGGTTGTAATAATGTTAAATAGTAATAGGCTTGTGTTGTAACTGTCGCCTTATAAATTTGGTTATTTGTGTTGTTCTATTGGGCCTAAAATAAATGTATATGTATTTTTGATATACACCTGTCTAGGAGTATTCTGTGGTATCTTTACTGTGTGTGCTCATTGTGGGCTTCTGATCACTCTCACCCCTGCTGAGATTTAGCCTTGACCACCTGCCAAGCTACCCTGATTGGTCTGGCTTATCCAGAAGGTTCCCCTGTTTCACTAAACTTGGGTGGCGTCCTAAACATCTGTTCATTGGGCCGGAGTTTAGAAATCCATTCTGACACTTACATCTAGCGTCTCTCCTGCAATGTCTTCACACGCCCTGCATCTCCTGCATCTCTGTATCAGTATAACCATGGTGCAATAGTACTGTGACTCCAGTGATCCTCAGACAGAACTGCTGCTCTGCAGCACTCTCTGTGAACGTTGTTAATACATTGGGAATCATTGCGATCTTGACAGTAAGTGGAAGAAGTGTCAGTAATGGAATTACCATCACTTTTACCACTGCGCCAAATGAAGGAGAAAGGCCGATTCCCTTCTTCCTACACCCTCAGAGCCCTAACCTCCCAGTGCCACAGACAAAACGTGGGAGGCACACCCTGAGAACCTAAAACTTTGACACCAAACCACAGCTTCCGAGAATCCCTAAGCACAAGCCCCAAGATGTCAACATGTAATTTAAAGTGTTTAAGTCCTACAATTGCTAAAATACCAACGACTACAAATCCTACAATAACTACTACACTAATTCACCCTGTACTACTTTTAGAAACAGTACTACATTACAAATCGAAACAAGCAGCAGAACACTAAGGACCTAATTCACATAGCGTTTTCCGATAGGGTTTTGCCATATTCTGTCAATTAAGCCCTATGTGAGGAAGTGACACACCCATATCAATCAAGCGGGGAGGGGGCTTGGAAAGGCTAAACTTTGTTTTAGATCTTTTGGTGTATTTTGGGATATAAATAGGGTCAGTAAACATTTTTGTTTTTTTTAAACTTTTACTAGGGTACACAAAGCAAAGGTCAACGATTTCATTTATTTTTTATGTGGGCACCAACACACTAACAGCATACTAAACAAACCATAATGCAATGGGGCACACGACATTTCAACACAAACACTTTGGAGACCAACAAACTAGAAAGCAGCACATGGCATCATCTCCACTACAACCCCCAAAACAATGTTCCAATGCTCCAAAAATCCTTGAGAAACCATCAACATGTGAGCCACCCTTGTAGACACTTTCCCTCAAAGCCTGGCAAAATCCTCAAATTAACAGGCAGTAGGCTGGGCTTTACATAAGGGGCTACACATCTTTTAGGAAATCATAGGCACTGATTGGAGGAAGAAACTTGAACATCCTAGGAGAATCAACCTCAGAAGTCTGTGATTTGCTCGACCCACCCAAATAATAAATCTGTGATTTGCCCCAAAGTCCAATGCTCCTGAATCGACGACTCATTGGGATAGACCCAGAAGTGTGTTGTGAGTTCCATCTGGTATGTGCCATTGCCAAAACTTGTCCCAGACCAGCGGTAATAGATGAATGCTCCCTAAATCATTTCAAGCGCACACACGTTCATCTTTGACACGTTTATCGAGGCCTGTCCATGACTACCCGCTATCCCTCCATACCGTCTCCTGAGCACTTTGAATCATCATCATATTGTTTTATTTCGGCCTGGTGACCACAGAAGACACATGCAACAACATTACAAAGCAGCATGAAACGAACCAGGATCAATAAATCACAGCAAGTAGGATGCAAGGGTCAGCTTGAAATACAATCAGCAACATGTAGTTAGATAAACGACATTTAAAAAATGGGAATTAAATACAAATCATCATGTTTGCACCTAAAGGGGATACACACCCTAGATCCCCTACCATATAAAAGCCGATGCTCCGGTGAACAGAATTGCACAGTTCAATTGAGTGTATTCTATAGTAAGTAAGATTTCTGTCTTCCATGCACTGCAATCAAAGTTCCAATCTTGGGAACAGTAGCAGAGCACCATTCACTTAAACTCACTTTGAAACAGTTTACTTCAATGCAGATCATTACACACCTACAAAATAAAAACAAATGAAATTAAATATATTGGCTTTCCAAAATAATAGTCAAAAAGTCGGGCTGTTCAAAAAAAGAAGAAACAAATAAAACTGCTGTCCCTGGCAACTTTGAAAAGCATGTAGCGTTATGGAGAGTGCATAAACATTCGCGTGATGGAAGAGAGGGGGACCATTAGGAGACGATTTTGCAATTGAAAGTGACCAAGTGAAAAATCGGCTCAATTTAGACATAAGATTGTACATATTGTTATATTCATTTTGTGTTGAATAAAATACGAAAGTAAAGTTTAAAGCACAAAATTGCTCTGGAAAAACGAATGTGTTGCATCAAGTATGCATGGCTTTGAATGTTCTTGCCAATTTAGAAAAATTTAGATCTTTCCATGCACGGTATCAGGTCATGTTGATGTTTTTTATTGATTTACATCATATTTAATGTATGCACTTGTGCTTGCATATCTCATTTTACGGCAGAGGCAGATAACGATTCCCAAATGTGCATTGCTACCAGATGAATGATGCTGCCATGAAAGCAGAAGAGCTGCGGAGCATGGCACCTGCTACTGTACCGTAGTTTGAGACCTAGCAATCTTGTAACATCCTGAATTCCCGGAAGACATCATTGTAGGCTCCGCCCACTCCCGCAAAAAGCAAACAAAGGACCTTTCCTGTGCTGGGTTGTTCAAGATGCTGTACACTGATACATAGAGCCAGTGCTAGTGATAGATGGCACAGGAACTTCCTTATGAAACTTCCAGATCATATGAGCTACAGAGGTGCTTCATGTGCTGCACATTTTAGTTACCCTTTTAATTAGTGAAAAGCAGTTATTGTAAATAAAATCACACTGTCAAATGAATTGCGCTTTATCTTTCAAATTTCAATTTTAAACTTTTATTAGTGTTTATATAATGGCTATATAATGGAAATGTATGCTCGATGTGCCTTCATATATATATCCACCTACCCCCACTCTCTAATTGAAAACAACTATACTGTAAGTCACAAAAAAGTATTTTTATGAATCACAAAACTGCATTAAAACAGGTGGTATCTGCAACTGCTGCCTGTTTTTACCACCTGCTTGATAATTCGTCTAGCGGCAGTATCGTGCCCGCGTTACGTCTGGCCCAGTATTTCTATGTGGAGGGGCACAATATGCGCACCCCAGCTGGTGAACTTAAGTTGTGTAAATTCGTGTAAGCGCAATGTTGGCATAGAGCGGCGTGCACGGGGTGTCTGTCTGGTGTGCGGCTCTGGTGTGCCCATTATGACAGGTGCGTATCTGACGTTACATGTTTCACAACAAGACAATGCACACTAAGAAAAAGTGTATAGGGAAACGGCAAGAACCTTTCAAAGCAGATCAAAAATACATGGAAAAGAGTTGCAGACACAATGAAAGTGTGCGTTCCAACACACAACGCAGAAACTCATGTGCCACACCCATACAAGGGTAAAGTGCGAACACACATCCTAATTCAGGAAACCTGAGTACAATCTGAACAAAAGCCTCAGAAAGATGCAAGCTACACCTCCTTGAACAGCACGTGAAAATTAAACAAGCATTGGCAACTGCAAACATTTTGGTTTTTGTGTACACATGGTGAAGGCATTTGACAGGCACTGCCATAATGGTACTAACTGTCATTATTGGTAACAGCTGCAAAATGGTGCAAATAATTGGACATATGATAACAGTGCCTAAATAACGCCAATACACACCCGAAAGTGATGGCTTTGCCAATGCTTATTCTCTACAGAACTTCAGTGATGGACATTGCTCGTAAATCAAGTGGGTACAGGAAGACCTGATAAAGACATGTTTATAACACCAGTAGTGCTTTCACAGCTCCAATTAAACCATTAACTCTCAGAAGACTACTTTGAAGCAACACTGGCAGGCACTTTCAGCGCAAGGTTTGATGGTAAGGCTTGTGAAAGCCAGCTCAAAGAAATCCCAGGAGGTTGTGTTTTGCTTTGGAATGGAGAGGAAGTCGGTGGAAATGGTCATAGGGTTTTGCATGGCAATGGGCAGTCAATAGGTGGGAAAACAGCCAAACCACACCTACAGGCAGTGTGGCCCTCCTCATATGCCATCTCCCACTATCTCAGGGTTGTCCAACTCCAGGTCTCGAGGGCTGGGATCCTGACGGGTTTTCAGGATATCCCTCATTAAGATTCAGGAGGAAAAATGTGCGTACATTTAGAATCATTATATACAAAACTATCCTATGTATATTAAAGAGGGGTATCCTCAAAACCCGACATGGATCCAGCTCTCGAGGCCTGGAGCCGGACAACTGTGCACTAGCTGTACTCCAATGCACTAGTGTTGCCTTATATGTGACACGAAAGAACCACCTTATAGCCACAACGAAAAACAAGAGCGTTATGACAACTCCTGCTACATCATGGCCCTGCCAGCCCAAGTCGCTGTGGACTCCTCATGCCAGTAGCCTCACAGGGGCAGTCGTGCATTCATCTACCAGCAGAGCACAACCTTATTTGGGATGTGTGATGATGAGGTATGTTCATTTACCTTTTTCCCACCCCATATCATACTAGAAACTATTGATGACTGGGCAAGAGCGTTGCAGCCCCCTACACAGCATGGTGAACCCATGCCTGTGAATGCACGGCTTCTCAGAAGCTTGCAATCCTAGCTACTGTGTCCTTTCAAGGGAAAAGTGGCATAGTAACAGGCATCGCATAACCAAGTTACCTCTGATGCCTAAGCCAGACAATACTATGCAAACAGCACGAGATCAGCAGCATATATTTATGCTGCCAAAACAGCGGGAAATGTGACTCACAATTGTAGAATTTTTAAGCATTGCACACTTTCACCACCTGGGGTTGGAGGCATTTGTCTTTATACCTTTGGCCCTCAAAACACCAGTCAAACAGAACACCTGTGCCACAAAATGCATTGCAGACTCTCCATTAATGTGCAGGTCATCCGCAATGCCAACACATTAGATTGAATGTATTTGCCAACTTCCTTAATGCAACACACAACAATCACATCTTTGGTCACTGTGCACTGGCTGCATATCATGATCCTGGAAATGATGGCGCTGCGGCTCTGAGGAAATCCAACAATGACCATACAACAATATGCACCACCATCTCCATACTGTGGATATAATGTGCATCAACACACACTGCAGCACCATGAACACATACATGTCACATACATACACTCTGTACAAAGCACACCATCACATAGCATGCACATGATAGCAAACTATCTCCACCTTGTCTAATAGGTGAGGAGGATACTCCTTCCATCAACACTTGTTGACAGCAACCCGAATGCCAACCACACCGTCCCAGAGGAAGTACAACTGAAAACATTCAGCTGAATGAGTGCAGTCATTGAGCTCCTATGTGGAAGACTGAAGTCCACTTTTCCTTGCTTCGACATCAGTGGTGGAATGTGATTGTACAAACCCCAAAAGGTGTGCCGGATCATATTATTCTGCTGCATCATACACAATTGGGCAGTGTGACATGTAGTGGACATCAACACCAATGATAGTTTGTGCCCAGATCAGGAGCCCATGCCTTCAAGAGCAGTTGGCCAGAGGGATTTTGCAACAGCTATAAGTGACATTCTATTCCTGGTACATTTCCAGAAACATGTGTGTCAATGATGATATGTGCCTTAGCATCTGCAACAGCCTTAGATAGGCAGGTGACCATGCTACGGGCCAGTCACTGCCTTGTGTGCATTGTGGTAGATCAGCTTCTAGGACACCAGCCACATGCCTCATGAATCCGATGTGACTAAATATGTAGGCAACATAACATACATCTGAATAGACAGCAAACGATGATGTCCAGAGGTTCACATGCCTCCATGCTATAGCAACACATGCAACACATTCCACCAGGCACCCATAAATTACACTCTGTAACTGAAGAAAATACATAACCAAATCAAGAATGTCAAATGAATGAACAAAGTAGAGCACATCGAGTGTATAAAGTGTCTGTCAGTGCCATTTCAAATCTTGGGCAATAGCAATAGGCCATAGATGCAGAATAGGAAATCCCCCATCTCTGCTAGCTGCCTTCCACACATTCCTTTTTACTTTTATTTAAGTGATACGCCTAAAGCAAAAGCAACTGCATATCTGCACTTTCGCCATTGGTGTGGTGCTAGACCAAAATTATACTGCACGTCCATAAGCATGAGCCCATCACGCATGCCCAATCTGTTCATGGTGTAGCACAGGACTTGTATTTCTGATACACTGATCCTTCACAGACAAATACTATTCTGAACTTGTCCACTCATCTCAGTCTGTGGAACTGTGTTTTAAAATTCAGTCATGTGACACTGGCACCGAATTTCAATTGAATTAGCGGACATTGCATTTTCTTAAAGTAGCCACAAAGTAGAGTTAATAGGCAATTCCCTCCTGTTTATGCCTCAATATTGTAACACTTGGAAAACAGAAGGCTAAGTAATTATAAAGTTATTCCTATAGCTGAGTCCCTAGCAAAAAGTTAAATGACCCTATCTGTGAATGATCTCGTATCAAATGGATGTGGGCCCTAGTTGGTGCTGCTGGGCCGACTACAAATGATGTTGAGATCCTGTCCCTATTCTCTCTAAAACACTTTCCTGGTGTCTAATACGTGCACACAGCATGGAGGTCGATGTTTTTATGTTTTATTTTGTCGCCCCCATGGCGTGTGTCTTATCATTAAAACAACAAACTGATTCTATGGCCAATGGTCAATAGAATTGGTTTAAAAGCAATATTTCTCCACCAAAATATAATGGTGAGAGATACGTATTTATAACAATTTCAATTTCTTTTTAGCAAGCCCTCTTTTTCTTTGTAAGGGAATTGAAGTCTGGGTTATCAACCAGAACAATTAAACAGTCAACCGGTTTCAGCGGGATTCTCAAGTAGCCGCTTTCTTCAGGACGAATACTATTTTCCAATTCTTGTATTCTCAAAAATGTATCTTCAACATTGTGAAGTATTAGAGGGTGTCTTCTAGGGTCCAAACTGGTGGAGCGATTCCTGATCCTATATGGACAAAGACAAGAGAGACAGGTGGAGCTGTCGTCAGTCTCAAGTACTATTAAAACCTATTCAAAAACGAGTTCTTGTGTTGTTGGTAGTTCTGCCTCATAGAGATAATTTCCTCCTTAACTCTGTGGCAAAATCTTAAAAAGTATGGTGTGCTGTATGCCGCTATTGGTCTCTCCTGCGTCTGGGAATATTGGTCGTTCAATCTTGTTTTGGGAGGATCTGTTCTTTCTTCTCTCCTCACTTGTTCACCCTGTAGTGAAAATGGGAATGATATACTACAACTATGAGTATTCTTCAGTGTCCACATCCAGCTGGTCAGTGTTTTAACACTTATTGTGATTAAGCACTGGAGTGTTTGTACCTAATATCTTTCTGCTTAGTGTTTTTTTCACTTGTCTAGAGAGTTTTTGCTTTTCTAGAAAGTATCCATCCACTCATCAGACTGTTTTCCTGTGTTGCGTTTTATCTTTCAATCACATAGGAACCGGATGGCCCTCTGGAATAATATATATACTTGATGAGACATACTCAATTAGATGGGCATCAATACTTTCTAGAAAAGCAAAAACTCTCTAGACAAGTGAAGAATACTCATAGTTGTAGTATATCACATATGTCCATTCCCATTTTCACTACATGGTGAACAAGTGAGGAGAGAAGAAAGAACAGATCCTCCCAACACAAGATTGAACGAACAATATTCCCAGACGCAGTAGAGACCAATAGCGGCATACAGCACACCATACTTTTTAGGATTTTGCCACAGAGGTAAGGAGGAAATTATCTCTATGAGGCAGAACTACCAACAACACAAGAACTCATTTTTGGATAGGTTTTAATAGTACTTGAGACTGACGACAGCTCCACCTGTCTCTCTTGTCTTTGTCCATATAGGATCAGGAATTGCTCCACCAGTTTGGACCCTAGAAGGCACCCTCTAATACTTCACAGTGTTGAAGATACATTTTTGAGAATACAAGAATTGGAAAATAGTATTCGTCCTGAAGAAAGCAGCTACTTGAGAATCCAGCTGAAACCGGTTGACTGTTTAATTGTTCTGGTTGATAACCCAGACTTCAATTCCCTTACAAAGAAAAAGAAGGCTTGCTAAAAAGAAATTGAAATTGTTATCAATACGTATCTCTCACCATTATATTTTGGTGGAGAAATATTGTTTTTAAACCAGTTCTATTGACCATTGGCCATAGAATCAGTTTGTTGTTTTAATGATAAGACACACACCATGGGGCGACAAAATAAAACATAAAACATCGACCTCCCTGCTGTGTGCACGTATTAAACACCAGGAAAGTGTTTTAGAGAGAATAGGGACAGGATCTCGACATCATTTATAGTCGGCCCAGTAGCACCAACTGGGGCCCACATCCATTTGATATGAGATCATTCACAAATTGCATTTTCTTAGCCAGTTATTGGTTCAGAGCGTGAGCTATGTGCCACTGCTCATGAGCATTGAAACTGTGAATCCTGCTAGTGGGCTGTGTTTTGGGTATTATGATGTCACTCAATGGCTGAATAATCATCATGGCCATTGGTTTGATCTACCACAGTATTTTAAAGCCACTGCCAGCAGGACAATACTTTATCCAACATGATTCTGTGGCTGGTGTCTAAGACAGTGGAAACAGAGGTGACTAGATAGAGTGCTACTCCTGAATTCCATTTGAACCATTTTTAAGCAATAACCCCCGAGCCAGGGAGGGAGGGGTTGCATTACCGAGTCAGGTAATGCCCTGGGGCCCATAGTTATGGGCCGGAGTCAAGCTTGTGCCTGTTTCCCCGGGATGCTAATATTTGCGGCGTCTGTTCGTTGCAGGAAGTACCTCCGCTTACCGGCTGCACTCCGCACATTCAGAAGCAGGAGTTGCTCTCTAAAGAATGGAATGGTTCCATTAAATTTGCAGAAAGGATTCGCTGGCAGCCATGTTGGGAGAGAGGATCCAAACAGCATTGTATGGGAATATAATGGAAAACGCATAGAGTGTACTCCATTGTATTTCTGTACAATGCAGTTCTGCAAACGCTGAAATGGTGGCCAAAAAACAGTGAATTCAGCAATGGGAACATTACATTTCAAGAATAGTTTTGTAAAATGTACTGACCATGCCCACTTATAAAATTATGGTTTAACCCGCAGCTGCCTCTTAGGAGGGTTTGTGTGCAGAGAAGGCATGTTTCAAAGTAACTCGACAATCACAGACATGTGTACTCCAGATCATAGTTTGTCACGAGCAAAGTGAAGTAATTTTACAACCATGCACACCACACTTGACTCCTTTAAGGTTATACCTACGAGCACTCAATTAGCAGGCTAGTGAGTATAATTGGAAGGTAAACGTTTTCGGCAAAGCACACAGGTGGGTTTAGATTTTTCTGAGGATTAAATAAAAGTTTCTTTCCCTATTAGTCCTAAGCAAGTTATGTTCAGTTGATTCATACCACGCACCGCTACCCAATTATGTGACTGCATTGCTGGACCAATGCCTATATAATAGCTATACACCTGCCACATCTGTTGGCATTGCCAATGCTTGTGTTTAACAGGACTTCCGTGCAAGGTCACACATGTTGCTTATAAATCAAGTAAATGAAGACACACTTGGTTAAGATATTGGTATTATATGAGTAGTACATGTAAGCTTCAATATGGTATTTTGATCTATTAATTGCAAATTACCATCATTTCCACCCATTACTTGCAGCTTTACCAAAAATTAACATCAAACACTTTTTGGAAAGTGCTTGCTAGTGAGACAAAAAATAATGACTGATATACTGCGGCTGAAAATATTACAGACACATTATGAAAACATAGGAGGTGGGTTCGATGACATTGAACAAGATGTGAGAGAACATAGTAATAGAATATTTTTAGGAGAATATTAAATATGTTTCACATCATAAAAACAGAAGAAACACAGCGAAAAGTTCTATTGTTAATTAAATAATGAATTTGCGAATTGAGGAATAGAATTAGAATCAAAACTAATATTTGAGAAGGTGACAGATGAGGCAGTGCAGGAACAGGCTACAGTGCTGGAGGTAGAAGGGAAGGTGTTTACGGAAGGCACATCAGTTTGGTAATGGGAGGAAAATTGTGGACAGTGCCATGATTCAGGATGGAAGACCAATTTATTCTTTCATTGTTTTGTGGCTGCCAATAAAGTTCTATGGAGAAAGCATTGTAATGTCCAGAAACAGCCATAATTTGTCGATATTCAAGTCCAGTATTTGATAGCAGCTGTATAGCGGTGGGGCGAATAGAGTGATTGGTGCACATGCCTTGTTAACTGATTTTGGACATAAAGTTGCCTACGGTATTTTTTGCTAAAGGCTTATTGGAATACCCTTTCAGTGACCATCTCTTCTTTTTTTTAGACAATGTGGTCCAACAAAGCAACACTGAGCATCTGAAGGAAGCTTGGATTGTTTTGAAAAAGCAAATTTACTGGTCAGTCAGGTACATGAGGAATGACATAGATACGGCCACAGAGATCGCTGCGGTGCCTTTCAAGAAGCGGATGGTGGTTTGTAGTTCATTCATTAAAAGTTAAGCTGGCATGTTGTTTGCAATTTTCATCAGTAATCACAGTGAAAGCATTGGCAGGTAATGGTCTGAGTCCTTCACAGCCACGACGGGCAAAATGCATCTGGATATCAAACCATGCCTTATATTGCAGAATATCTGAAATGTTCAGGTTAGAAACGCCAGAAGCACGTAATTAGGGCCAAGTGGGAAATTGTAGTTTTTTGAGTAGCAATGTCTTTACCAGACAGTTTTAGCCATTTAATAATGCTTACAAACACAATTTTTGCACTTAGAACATCCTGGTTGTGCATTATGTTGGTTGGTGGATTATTCAGATGTCGATTAATGCCAGACTGTAGGGAAATGAGGGTTTGGGGCTTATATTCAATTGCTGAAGAAGATTGGCTAAAGAACAAATACTTTCTTTTTCAAATATTTGTGAATAGTCTTTTCCAAGAAGCCAACCTTTACAAGTGTTGACTGCCCATTTGGTGGCAAACTGTGTTTTTGCCTCAGCCCTATTCATTTCAGTTGCATCTAAACCAATGCTGCACTGCCCACATTAGCATGCTTTTTTGATGGGTTTGACACCCTATTAGAAATAGAAGAAATACTGGGCTGTATATTTGTGCTTTGTCTGTCTTCCATTTCTGGGTGCTGATCTTAAAGCCACTCCTCTAATGCTTGTCTGCCAAGGAGATTAAAGTTGATGGCAGAGTGTTCATAAATTCAGTAGTAGTGGTCCAGAATGTTATGCTATGCTTCCTGAGCCACAGTGAATGCTTTTTCAGTTTTCTGGAGTGTGGATGATGGCGAAAAAGGTTGGATGAGAAAATGCTTTATGCTTGCTGAAGACAATGGTGGATTGCAATGTATTGGAAAGGCGAGACATGGAAATGGAAGGAAAGTTAGGAAGAGCATTGCGCAGCACTGCAGGTAAGGGATTCCTGCTGTTGTAACTCCCGCATTTGTTCAAACGGTGTGCGCATTTAGTGGCGCCAATGCGAGGTACTAATGGAAAATATGTGAGGCAGAGGAACTACCAACATAGCCCTGATTTGAACCACCAAAGCCTCTAGTCTATGGTGACTCCTGGCACACGGCTAACCTATGAAATACAGAGCGAATGTTCAACAAATATGCTTCAGTGTAATATTGGCTGTGCTTTCAAGAACAACACAGGGCACGTTTCTCGTCTACAGAAAAAACATGTATACTAATTATGGCACTCGCGATGCCACAGGTGGGCAAAGTCAAATTCAGGTCCGTGTAGATGGGGATCAGAGACTGGCCCGTAGTGCAGCATGCACCCAGAGCCAGGCATGACTGTGTTTCACAGCGTAGCAGTACGCAATATATTCCCTTTCATAAAGTTTACAAAATGAGAAGGCATAATGCTTGATAAAAGCGGATGACTCCTGAGAAGGATTGCAGATGTCTCAGCATCCGGAAAACCTTTCTTTAAAATGAATGAAGCTGCAGCTGTTCTCATCCTGGGTGGCACCACAAGGTTATGTATGCCCTGCAACCTTTAGCAAATCGTTCTTATAGATACACTAATATCAATTTCTAACATTCAACACTTGACTTGCAGAGAGCAAAGGCAAACATTGGCGTTTTGAGTCTTTTGCTTTTCCCACATTCAGTTATTGTACTTGTAATTGTAATTGTTTATTTGTAAAACGCTTATACACAGGTGAAGTGCTTTAAAGTGCTTCAAGGCGGGAAGGGAACAAGGGAATACAGTCGTCATTCTTAGGCCTTGAAGTTTCAAATGATCTATCTAACAAAAATAGCGAGAATACTAGGCCTGGGGTATTTCTTTTAGTGCAAGTGCATGACAAGAAGGAAGGAGAGAAGAGGGGGGGGCAAAAGAGCATACAATCAATAAACTACTGTACTATGCCTAACGACTTGTTGGATAGTGCAAGTGCATGACAAACAGTGGGTTGAAGAGGGGGGCAGAAGAGGGGAGAGAGGGAAAAGGACATACAGAACAAAAAACGACCATACCAGGCCTAGCTACATTCAGATTGACTGGTAGTTGGTCATCACTAACACACCTATGTAAAGTATTTCAGGCCCAACCAAGCTAGGGAGGAGAAACAGAGGAAGGACAGGACAGACAATCTTGCTAGGCCTAGTACATTCAAGGTCGTGCAAGTGCGCAGACAGGTTAGTGCGAGGACAGGAAGTGCAAGGGAGGGGGACAAGGGCGGTTGGGGAAAAGAAAGGAGGAGGTATCTGTTATAGGGCAGTAGTCATGCAGCATTTCATATATCTTGAGTCAGAATGTGCTGTTCTGACCCTCTCTGGTGATAGTGTAGAAACGTTGCGTAACTTTGAATTTCTCTTATTCAGTACACAGCTCAAGTATCTGACTCTGAAAGCACCAGGCCCAGGAAAGCACACATTCCTCCTAATGTATGAACATAATGCAGTATTAAGATTGTGTCTCTAATGCTCCATCCCATAAAAATGACAAGAAACACCCTAATGTTAGGCTATGTTTTCATGGTGTCAAGTTTGCCCTGCTAGTGTTCCAGTCTTACTTTCTGATAACCCAAAGGGGTCATGAAGTGATGTGTTCTGCTGTACATTGACACTAAGTCGGTCAGTGTGCCCAAATATACTGACCCTGTCTTCAAACTACAAACTCCATAGTCCGAGAGCAGTACTGGCATAATAAGAGACTCCATTATTACCACCCTTTAATGTTGTAATGTGCATGGAAATTAAGTTGAGTCACTACAGAGAAATTCTGATGCAGTCTCTAATTAACGATCTATGGCTACTCGCTGTATTCCGAATCAAAGCTGCCTAACTGCTTCGCTGCCGGTCGACCCTCAACTCTGAATCCCTATCATTCATGAACATATGCGCTGGCTGAGAGCATACGCCGAATACCCATTATTAATTTGATTGCAAAAAAGCTATTTCTTTGGGGACAGGTGTTGTGCAATAATAACAATTTCTTTCTTAGGACACCAAATTGAAGTCGGGCCTTATGTACATATTAGCAGCTAGCATCAGAGGCGAGCGATCAAATCTGTGGTGCTTGAGCCTACCTGTCCCAGAATGCATTACCCAACAATCATCTGCTAAGTACCCATGAAAGGGCCATTACTATGCTTGCAGCTGCAGAGATTAAAGTCTTATGTGAAGGGCTTCAATTCTGTAAGCACAATCAGCATCAAAGTGTGGGGTGTATGGGCACGCTGATTGGCAGCAGGAGATGTGGGGTGTGGGCTAAGATAACAGCAAAATGTATGTTATGTCTCTTCAACTGTGCTGTAACTATAATACACAATATTAGTGCTGAATGTCTTGGCAACATGGGATAAGTGGTGTATAACATAACTTGACAAGGGCCAAAAAAGGTGTAGGGTTCCCAGGATCACTAGAAAAATATTGCCCTCCCCGAGCGCCATGAAACTAATCGGTCCAATGTACTGTCGGGCAACAAACCTCAACTCCGACAAAGCATTATCCCCAAATGTCACATGAGGTCTAGCCGGTGCCTTGGAAGGCAGATTAAAAGGATCTATGTGATCACTGCGCCGCCCATAATTCCACAGCCAAAAATCTCGACTCCAATTATGGCGCAGCGCAGTGGTCAAATAGACCACTTTTGGCTGCATGCCCTGGCTGCAATCCTCCAAACCGCACACACCCACTTACCTTTACTGCGGCACACCTATGAGTGCACCACTGACTGCCATGTACCCCTGCAGTGTCAGTTCCTCCCACATATGTGGGGTGGTGCTGGCGCCGTTGGGTCCTTTTGTTTCCTATTCGCCGCTCACTGTAATGGTAAGCGAAGGACACCCCAACAACCCCTGACTCCCGTTACTGTGACCAAGCAGAGCAATGGAAACACCCAAGAAACCCTGCTCCTCTTGAGCGCAGTAATGGGAGTCGGAATACTGTGTAAGGGGAAAGTTGCAGTTATTTTGGTGACATTCTCATATATATCTGATTAAAATCTACAGTTCAGCGAATGGACTATGTCATGAATCATGAGAATTCATCCCTTCTTCCCAAGGAGGAGCCCCCCTGTGAGTCTTGGGAGGTGAGCCCGCTCTTCTATACCCTCCCTAGGGATAGAGGCAAGCGGGACCTCAATGGGTGAGACTCCCCCTTTGTGGACAAGGACACCCATTCTCACGAGGAACTCCCTAGAGGATCCATTGAGATAACACCAGTATTTCTTCCTGATAAAAAAACCTCTGAAGAACAAGTTCAAATGTGTTTCTGCCAACCTGAAATAGAAAATATCCTTTTTAAATCCCATCCTACTTGGACGAAGAAGAGGTCCTATGGAGGCAAAGAGAACCAAATAGAGAAAGAGAAGAAGGAATAGCTTCTTACACAGTGGAAGCCGTCCAGCTACGTCATACCAGAGAGAGAGGAGCCTGGGGAAATGATACACAGCCTGCGAGATTCAAATGGAGACACGCACTAACTACGAGCAGCTGAGGTTAGTCGTGCAGCATTCGCCAGTTGTGCAGAGTCCTCAGCTGTCAAATGTGCTATGATCGGTAGTAAGAAACAGATTAGGAGAGAAAGCAGATGCACAGTATCTCGAGCATACAAAGAGATACAGAGTGGTGGTGTCGCCATGGAACATCCATGGTGGACCGGATGTCCAGATAACTATGCCGAGGCCATTTGCACATGGCAGAATCAGGACAAGTGGAAACCTGAGATAGGAGACCACCAACCTGGAATAAGTTAGGAACAAAAAAATGGCCGTGAGATGCAAGACGCCAGGAAAAGAGAAAAGGAAGCCAGTTATAAAGCCGTAAAAGACCTGATGATGTTGACTTTCACCACAGAAGGGAAAGGGGATAACGGGAGACCTGGGGAAGGGAATGCAAACCATTAATGGACTGCACGCACTCGTCACAGTCACAAAAGTAAAGATATAATAAGATGAATGTAAATCATTATTGCACACCTCCTACTCGTCACAGTCCTGAGAGTAAAGATATGATAAGAGTGAATGGGAATCGTTACTGCAATGCTCATATTCGTCATAGTAAAGATACCCAAGATGCAATAAGAGAAACTGAGAATCATTATTATAAAGCTCCTACTCGTCACAATCAGGAGAGAGAAAAGACAAGAAGAGTAGTAAAATTAAACCTACAAGACAAATGTGTTGGAAATTATCCAACTGATTATAACGCATATTAAGAAGGCCCAAGAGACAGAGAAGTGTTGGTCATGAATCACATTTTGTGAGACTACGCCAGAAAGCTGAGAATGAAAGACTGAAGGGAAATTAACTGTTCAGGAGTATGAGAAATATCCCAGAGGGGAAAATAATTCTTTGAGAAGCAACCCAGGGAATGAGAGAAGGATCAGCCATTATAAGGAAAATCAGGAGAAGAAACCAAAAGTCAAGACCACATTAAATAAACTGTATGAAATGATAAAAGTGATTACTAGAGACAACCTAAAGGTGATCTATTGAAGAGTGGCCAAAAGACAAGTCAAGAAACCTCAGGAGAAGCAGCAAGGCCTTCTCCTATCTTTATGTTCTTAAGAATAGTGGTAGGGTCAGATAGGTTAGAATTGGACAGTGGATGGTTCTTCATTTACAGATATTCAGTAATTTCCTACAACCACCTTAGTTGTTTTGTTAGGTAGGGAAGCCTTGTAGAATAGTGAAAGATAGGCCGTATCTATATTCTTTTAATAAAACCATGAATAGAATATCTAATCAGACTCTGTGTTCTTCTTCTGACTTACCACAACTGGTAGGGCACAATAGGGCAAGATACCACAAGCTCCCACGAACATGATCGGGCCACCAGAGCAACTCACTGTACAAAATGCACTGTAGATTATGGCTCCTTGGATGCCATCAAGAGCGTAAGGTAAGAAGGTGTACCAAAGTATAGACTTTGGTTTAGAGAACGTTTGCTGTGAGTCATGATATAATGTGCCATATTATAGGGCATAATAGGAACACATACAGCCTGATTCTGGGCTCCTTTTAAAATAAGAAAAGTGTCATTCTATCATGCAATTCCAGTTTTCTAATTTGCTTGTTGAATATGTATATTTGTGTCTATATTCATACATGTACAAAATATGGAGCAAAAACAGAAAGGTGTTGTTTTATCAATGAATGTCACTTATTTTACATGGAGCTCTGAATCAGGCCCGAGTCCTTTGTACTGTGGTAACCTTTGGAAAATTGATGCATTTATTTATGTATTTATTTAATATTGCATATGACCACGTGCTGCTCAATTTGAGGCCCTGCAAGCACTCAAAATTGATGTGGTGCCTATTATAGCTACCAATATCCATCTTAATAGAATAAAGCCCCAAGCAAATCTATTCAATGAGCCTACACATGGTAAATGCCATAAAGCATAATGCCCATGGGTACGGATTAAAGGAGCAAAAGTGTGGAAGGGATCCCAGTTGGCATATTCCATTGCAGGGGACCTTTAAAAGTTTCTGCACTGATGGTGCTGAAAGTGGGGCTGCGGTCATGGGCACTACTAAAGGCAGTGCTAAGGCTATCAATCTGGCAGTAAAGAGGACAGTGTTTACAGTATGTGTGTGTGCGTGCATCTGTGTGTGCGCAGTGGCATATGTTGGCATACCCCTATGCATAATGTATCCTCCAGCCTGCTGCATGACCTCTGACACAGCAGGTGCCACACTGTTCTTGGGAAACCACATTCTTTTAAGCACCCCAAGGTGTTTTCCTTAATAATTGTGAGCTGTGCACATTCCATTCAGCAGTTCGAAAGGATATTCTTGAAAGTATGTTTCTCCATTAAGACAATTAGTCATGGGGGTCCACCGGATCTCATATTGTATCTCTGGAGAAGTATCCACAATCTCCAAAGGAACTTTCAGTACCTGTATGGAATAGGGGAGCACCCGGGTGAGTCCAATTCAGGCTGTATATCTGGCAGGACATCACAGATGACTCAAAATTCGAAGGTCCATACACCTACAGCAAAATATGTAAAAAAGTGCTGGGAAGATCTGAAGCTTTGTTGCCGTCAGAAGGCTTATATCAATGTAGATCTTAAATCCTGAATAAGCCGTCATCCATGGAAGAGAACTGATGAGGACAATGCCCCAATGGAAAGACAGTTGCTACTGTGCACATATCTGAAGGCCCATGCTAAACCCATCTTGCACAAGAAGGAACATCAGGCATCATTTAAGGATGCAGATGTTCCTTCTGCTAGGAACATCTGCATCTGAAGAACAACAGCAAATACAACTGTGCTCACTGCAGCACGCCATCTTATATTAGGTCGACAGAGTATCAAGGTGCATGTGCACACTAGCATATTCTCATTCTTGTACATACCTTTTTGAAAGATTCCCTAAAATGTCATGATCTACCTTCAGCTCCGGATTCCCCATATAGACACGCAGAAGTGCACTTTGAGCATTCTGCACCTCCTAAAGTTACAACCTGAACGTTCGGTGTAACAATGATGTACTGGTCCACTATAGAGGAATGCACATGACACACCTTCGGGGCAGGTCATGTGTCTTCACCCCATATGAAGAATACGTTTCCGCAATGTGTGCATATTCTAGGGTCTGTGATTTGCAACACCCTGCCATATCAATGGTAAAGACTACATTTTGTGGCATGTGTGTTGTGTGACATGGATTGTCACACTGCACGTTCTCAATAACAAACCATACCCCTGGCATCATTGTCATGCAAAAGTCAGTCACGAGTTGTTGGTCATTTCAATTGAATGAGCAACCATGGGCCTCATTACGACCCGGGCGGTAAGGGATTACCGGTACCGGTAAGGGCTCCGGTGCCGGTAATCCCATACCGCCCTATTCCGAGGTCCCTTTGCGTGTCCTCCCCTAATGGCTGGTAAAACCAGCCGTTATGGACGGGACCCGCAAAGGGACTTTAGAGGGAATAGAGGTACCGCAATTTGCGGTACCATTATTACCGCCTTCCCCATTCCCATTGAGCCCCATGGGGGCTAAAATGGGAATGGGGAAGGGCCATGGTGAATGGGGAATTACCGCCCCTGCCAACCTTGGAATGGGGCGGTAATTGCTCCATTCACCATGGCGGAATCGGTAAGGTTTCGGAGGCAACCACAGCGCTAATAGCGCCATAGTTACCTCGAGGGTCGCTAGGGATGTGTTTCTAGCAGATTCTTCACACAAACTGGCTGGCTATCTCATATGGAAAGAGGTATGCCCATATGGTGCATAGCAACGCGCCGTCTCCCTCCCCATACCTCATGTGCATACCATCATGCATTTTTTGCAACATAACCTCTTGAATAGCCACATGGATGACATTATCCAGCCGTCTGGCGTCTGAGGAGGACATGTTGTTCACGCCCATATCTATGTGAATGATGTTACTTGTATGCACATTATCAAGACAGAACCATTACCACACATTGTTCAAACTTTCGTTCCATAGCAGTCAGTGTGCCCTGTGCTGTTTCCTGCTGATGGTGGAATTCCCTCTATCATGCTGCCTGCATTGGAGGGTGTTATCTGCCATAAAAGTGTGAACCTTCCTTAAATCTTGTGTGGCAATGGGTGGGATTGTAGTAGGGTATGCAGCATCAATGTCCTCTGTAATCGTAATTATTCACTGCTGCCTTCTTCTGTGAGTATGTGCAAAACATGTGTGCAGAGATCCTCACACACACCTTCAGCCTCCATCGTTGCTGCCACCAACATATCCGGATGCGGGGAGTGTAGGCTTCTTTGGGTGGTGTATGTCCAGCTGAAAGTGACTACATTTTATAGACAATCTCTTGTGCTGGTGGAGGTGCATGTAACGGTTAGTTACATGCACTTGGAAAGGTGATTTGATGGTGAAATGATTGTTGAATTTATACTCTGGGATGTTGTCCTAGCAGCGGGTGCATAATGGTTCCTGTGCGTCATTATCGTGTTAGTGCAGGCTAGCCAATGGCTAGTCTAGTAGAAGAGATTGGCCTGTATCTTTAATTGTAATAAATGGAACATCAGAAAGGATGGCATGTTGGATGCATGTAATCATGGTTCAATGTTGCATCAACGTTCTAGGTTAGGGTTCAAGTGTGTGCCAGACAAATGCAGTTCATGTACTCATGTGATGCACCTCACTTCTGCTCTGGTAGAGGACAAAGGGCTCAGTCTATGATGTTCTTGACAATGCTGTTCTCAAATTGTTGGCCTTACACACCATCTTCTGCATGGCAGTGCCTATGGATTTTTGGTAGGCAGTTCAGTTGCCCTATACAGGTTCTTCCTGCACCCTGATAACACACTGTCTATGAGGGTTTGATGGTGAATGAGTGGGTAGGATCACTGAGGGGCACCATGCACCCGGTGTTCTTTGTAGTCTCCAACATACATTCACATGTGTGCTTTCTTTGATTCCCTTTGTGTCAGGTAGTTAGGTATGTGGGTAGAGAAAGTTCTTAAAACCTTGAAGAAAGTGCGTGTCTTTAAACAACCTTATGCATGCCATACTTGTTTCCCTTACTGTTATTTTTTTTTCAGGCACAGTCCATAATTTAGTACCAGTAAAAAAATATTGCGGCACGGAAAAACGTGCTCTTGTCCAATGCTTAGACTGCAGGACCTTCTTATTGTGTGTTGGCACTAAGTACGTCACTGATCACAGGCTACTGTTAATGAATGCTGAGTACAAATGTCTTTAAGCATCCAAAACAAATAGCACCCTTTGTCAACTTCATGCTTTAAACAAATGTGTTATGTTGTTATAGGGCATATTAGGGACACCAAGTCATTTGTAGAGTGGTAACAATGGAACATTGATGCATTTATTTATGTTGTGCACATCACGACATGCTGTCCAGTCTGAGATCACAAGCACTGTGAATTGATGCTTTGCCTATGATAGATACTAACAGGTCTACGTCTTAATGTGATAAAACGCCTGTACACATCTCAAGACCACATATTAGTAGCTTTTCTCCCCCTTGAGGTACAGCAGGTTAACTGTTCTGACAAGGTACAGAAGTACAGTAGAAAGGTTTATAATCAAGGGTAAAAGTACTTAGCCTTAATATTAATATTATGTATGTGCTTATTAAGTTGCAATATTTATGTGGAATCCAAAAGACAATAACATCTATACTCACTCTGGTGTAAAATACATCCTGAACATTTATTAGCAATATAAAGTATAAACTCAGCGTGTGATGTGCTGTTCTGTCATGCGTCGGAGTACCTGAAGGTTGTGGAGGTGTTACAGGTTGGGCAGCCATTACTAGTTCCATCAGGTTCTCTATGTACGGTGTGGTGCGTGTCTAGTCTTTTCTTCTATAGCGCTCACTGGGAGGTTCTTATTCCACACCCTCCCAACATTCCTTGTGTTGCAACCGAGAAGATTTGCCTTCTATGTTCAGGTTCCATAACGCTAGTTCCTATCCTTTTTGTGCTTTCTCTTTTTCACTGTTTTCTACAGGCTTTGCTTTTCAACTGCTTTCAGCATGCCCTTCTTTTGATGCGCAGTTCCCTTTCCTTCTGCTATCAGCCCTTGCCGGCTCTGCGGTTGGCGTGTCATTCATAGCGGCGTTCTGTTTCTTTCCCATCTACTATTACGCTGCTCTCTTGTCCACCGCGGCAGCATCCCTCTTCCTCCAGTGGAGCTCAAATCTCTTACCTGATTAGTGCCACTGAGTTCACATGTCTTTCTGCAGACTCCTGCCCCAAACCCGAGGAGTGTTACTTCGAGGGTTACCATCTGTGGATCCATCAAAACACCACCGTCTTTACGGAAAGGCTGCTAACAACCTACCATCAACAGCAGTGAAGCGCATTGGGTTTATGTTTAGCCATTAGCTTTTTCCCCATCCCTGCCTGCTTCAGTGGAGGAGCCACAGGGCTACAGCTCACCAGTGGCCACTGTGGTTTCCTACCGAGACAGGTCACCACCTCAAAAAGAAGAAAAAGACTTCAAATACCAATGGAGTAAGGACGTCTACAGATCTGATTCCAGCCATTCAGG
This sequence comes from Ambystoma mexicanum, assembly GCF_040938575.1. Lineage (NCBI taxonomy): Eukaryota > Metazoa > Chordata > Amphibia > Caudata > Ambystomatidae > Ambystoma > Ambystoma mexicanum. Next base: position 607,361,406 of record NC_090928.1, read on the forward strand.
TGAGGAAACTGGTGAGGGCAGTGGGTCAGAAGAAAGAGATCAGGTGCATTACATGTTCCAAGTAATCAACTCTTAGAGTCAGACTCAAGTTCATAAAACTTTAAAAACAGACAGAATTAATTGCAAACAATCCACCATTGTGCAATTCAAGAAACCACCATCAAGCATGGACCAATATAATAATGGAAATCCAAGCTAATAAATATACATCATACATTGATTGTCTGCCTATAGACATATGAAGGCTAGACAAATCAACAGAAGACCAACTAGTTTCATCGTTCACTCACATTTATGGCCCCTTCATCAGGATCACAACGATATAGCCACCTAATGGGTACTGTGGTGGGTCTAAGGAAGGAGGCGGACACTTGAAGGATATTTTTAGTGGTGTTTATTAAAATGATAAGGGTAAGGTCTATATTTCCCTTTTGCTAGAGTGGTATCCTTGCCTATGTAAACAACTAAAGCTGATTGTCAGTCGTCAGGAAGTCCCAAAGGAATATGTCCATGGTCCAAAACTAGTTCTAATTGACCCTACCACGATCTTAACTATTGGTGTACCAAACTTCGGCTTCGAGTAAGTATACAGCAGAATTTTGGCTGAAAATCAGCCATTCGGCTGTGGCCAAATACTTACTCGAAAGCTTACTTGAAGTCAAAGTTCTCTTTCTATGATTGGTAATCATCCCTCTTCTTGAGATAGTTTATTGGTAATTCCATCCGGCACTTGGAATGCTCAAGGTGCAACTGCACAATCTTGCCGAGGGGGCTCACCTCCATAGCCTCAAAGGGGGATTCTCCCCATTTGGAAGAAGGGATGAATACCGTTGATTTATCACATACCCGTTCCCTTATGGTTGTGGCTTCCCTATCTCGATTGACTCAGAACTAGCTTGGAAATTTGACATTTCCTTATTCGTTCCCCTTTCGGTGTTCAACAGTGAAACAAAACGGTTTTAAGCCCAAGAACTAACTCATTACTCTTGGGTTAGTGTCATTTCTCAAGCTCATCCAGGTCAACGGTGAGTGTTCTGTAACCAACCTGAATTTTTCTCCCGGTCAAATAAATCTCAGGTGCATGATAGTCCATTTAATCACCAGTGCTTCAAGTTCCACCATAGCATAGGATTTTGCTTGTGGAAAAAGCTTTCTGTTGGTATATAACACTGGGTACTTGATTCCATCATATTCTTGCCAGGGTACTGCACCCAAAGTGATCTTTGATGCATCTGTTTGTGAGGGGAGTCCTTTATTGAAGTCCGATCATCTTAAGGATGGGTTTGTGACACAGTATGCTTTTTAGACCGTCAAAGCTTGCTTGATCCTCCTTCTCTCAGAGTAATTTCTGAGGTTGGGAATTCTTTACCTTATCTCTTAAGTTAGCTGTCAGGGTGGAATTATTCAGGATAAATTGTCTGTAATAACTGGTCAATCCGAGGAAGGCACAACGGTCTTGTTTGGTCTTTGGCGTGGGTGTTTGCTGGACCACCTTCACTTTCTCAGCCTGAGTTTGGATTAGGCCATTCCCAACCAAAGAATCGAAGATACTTTACTGTGGATTGGCTTAGATGCCATTTTCGCAGAATTGTTCTTAACTCAGGTCATTTGAGAGTATAGTTCTAGTACTCTGTCCATTAGCTGCTGAAAAGTGGTCGGAGCTCCATGCAGGCCAAAGGGTTCACCTCCCTAGCCTCAAAGGGGTTGCTCCCCTTTGGGGAGAATGGGCGGATATACTTGATTTGTCACAGTACACAATATAGACCACAATGTAGTATGACATATGTGACAAAGTGAATGTCAATGTTTAAACAACGATACAGATAATACACACAAAGATTTATGAACACAGAAAATATATCAACTAGCACTGAGATTAAGCACCATAACAACGCTGCATCTGAAAATCTGTAAATATGAAGCAAAAACTTTGTAAAATCAAAATGACAAAAATTGTTGAAAAACAATAATAAATAAACAATATTTTTTTTTAAATGAAACAAAATACAGACAAAAAGGAAAATGGGAGAAAGACACAATACTGCATGTCAAGACGTGTCCCGGGATTAACTCTCAAACATGGCAGTGTTGAACAAGTGTGAGATCAAAAGTATGTACCAGGGGGCACTTCCCGTGCATATGGTCAGCACAACATTGGATTAACTACAGGTTATAGTATGAAAAAATATCAGAACATCATTGAATTGACTGCTAGCCACAGTATAAGAAATAGGCACAGATAAATGCAAAAATTCAAAAGTTTTTCAGAGTGTAACAAGTGCTAAACTGTCCAAGTACATGTAGGGCCTTACCATTTCAATATAGATGATGTATATTGGAAGTGCTTTTAAATGAAGTGCGACGCAAGAAAAACTCCAGCGTCTGAAATAACTCCAGCGTCTCAAAGCAGTTGCAGTTCAAGTACCTGCATTACGTTGCTCTAACGGAGGCACAACCGTGGATACCATTGAGCAATCCCAAAGTTTGCAGTACATCAGATTACGTTAATAAAACCTAACTAATATCTAGCTGACCAAGCCTTACAACATGAGTCAACTAGGGTGCCATCTTGGCATGGGAAATAGTTACAAAGACAACTATTGAACAGGACAATTCTAATGGCTTTAACGTATGAATAAAGCTAAGACATGACATTGCAACAGATTCTGGTGAAAATGCACAGGCAGCTTTATATGAAGTTATTATTGGCACGAGAATGGATATATCGACATGGACAAATATAGGAATTACTGAAAACGAATAAGATGGCAGAAAAGTAAAAGGACTCAGACATGAAAAGGCAGTGACCCAAAGCTCCCTTCACTCAATACAGACTATCCTTTGGGAGTCCGAATTGACAGTGATAAATTATAACCCACATTTATGATTTACCCAACAAAAATCCCAAAGCAAAGATTAATTTGATCAATTCTAGATTACCCTTACTGCTAAAAAGAGTACAGGGTTTGACATTAGTGTTGAACTAAACGTCAGATATTTGGTGTCCAGTGTCTGCAGCGAACACAAATATTCATAAACAGTCAACACGTCTGTGTTTAGGCCTACAACAGTACAGTACTCAAGGAGATGTATATCGTTAGTCACCAGACAGTCATAAAGTGTGTTAACTTGTATGTAGAGTATTGTATAAGTCTCTTTGTTGGGAATGTATTGGGCTCACTTACCTGTGGCAATGACTTTGCCTATATGTAATGCAAAATAATAGATTGTTGTTATAAACAGTGTTCCAATAGTGTGTGTCTTTTTGTACAACCGTGGTCGCCCTGATCAATTGCCTGCATGCATTTGGATTTACCTGGCGAGATCACAGACGAGCCAGGTGCCCCTCTTTTTCTACATTCCGTTACACTACAAACGGATAACTATTGTGCGGATGGGGGTATACTTCAGGTCTGCTATGTTGATTCCGACTATCCTCACACATGGGGCCACTACCGGTTGTATTGCAAGTACAAGTTGAAAGAGGCCAATGATTACCCATGAGTCACACTGTGGATAGTTTATGTTTTATGAGTTACGGCTGTTTCTGGTGCACTTTGTTGCTTCTTAATGTGCAATTTATGTAGTGTATTGCATTCATTTGTTGGCTTTCATATTGTTGATTATATAGGCTGCACATTCTTGATGCCCGCTTCAATGTGACATGTGATGTGTGTCTTGCCTGCATGCTTGTTCTATTACCAACATGTTGCAGTACATATTGCCATTTTATGAGCATGTGCATAAGTGCGTGTGTACTGGTTGGATAGTTCTTTTTGAATTGTTGGTTGTTGAGACACAAGTGATGTAGATAAGTGCATTTACTTACGAAACGCAAACACAGCTGTGTCCTCATCCTCAGACCATGTGTGAAATATAGGTGTATGATTGCTGCTGTGGTCTCTTTTTCCAGAGGCAGTTTGGTGGGTTTCCACTTTCTCTTAAGGGTAGACATGTTTCAGTCTTAATAGCCACCTGATTTGTCGGACTATGGAGCTCATATCCTACCACTGTTTCTTCACCACATTCACAGTGCATATTTTCACACAGTGGGCATTGACCTGGTCTGTGAGGAACTACCACATGTTTGCCTTCTCCAATGTGTGTGATTGTGGTCATGCAATCCCACATTGCATCATTGTGCTTGTTGTGGTAGAGGTTCATTCAAATTGCATCTTCCTCAATGTAGTTGGTTTCCTATTGCTCTCCTTTACAAAGATGATCACACCTGTCTGGGCCATTTTGGTTTGGGTAGTCAATGCTGTAGGTTGGACATTTTGTGGGTATGCACACGTATGTCAGGCATTAATTTCACCTGTCTGCCGCCATTCTTGTTGATGGAGCGCATGCATATGTATGCTACTGTCCAGGATGATAAGAGTTATCAATTAACTGGAGAATCTGATGCTGCTAGGGCTTCATTGGACAGGGCTTGCTTCTTCTTGTATTCCTTCACATATTCCCATAATTTGATGTGTTTATTTTATTTTATTTAAATTTGTATACAGCGGAGACCCTACCCAGAATGTCTCAAAGCACTTCTCAAAGTTGAAATGGAAGAGGTTAAAACAAATGTTACAACAGTGTTTAAAACAGTACAGAAAGGAAGGGATACAGGATAGGGGGAAAGAGGTTTGTCTGCATTAGGTGTTGGGGAATGAGGTATGTTGAGTGTCTATTGGGTGAAGGCTTGTTTTTAGGGACCGGTTAGCTTGCAGCACAGAATGTGTAGGAGGTTTTGGTAGGGCTGTCGGGTGTTTGTGTCGATGATAGGTTTCAGTTTTTTTCTGAAGGTAGGTTTAAGTTTTGAGTTAGATGGCCTTTATATAATACAGAGTCATTTGAAGGCAGTTCTCTGGGTGATGGAGAGCCAGTGGAGCTGGGAGAAAATAGATTTTGCTGCTGCATTTGTATGGCTTGGAGGGGACAAGGGTGTTGTTGGGGAAACCTGTGAGGATTGTGTTTTCATTGTCCTGCTTGGGGTGAACTAGAGCCTGACTAGTGGTACGGAAGTTGTGGTGGGGAAGGATGTGTCTAAGAGTTGTAGATGTAGGTTGCATGCCTTGGTGATGGCAGTTATGTGGTCTGTAAAGGACAGAGTTCAATGGTGTGATGAGGGAGGTGTGTGGGTTGTCAGAGGTGAGTTCTTTGATGCAGGGATTAAGGTTGGGTTTGTTCCTATGGGCCATTTAAGGAGGCATTTTGATTTCGATGGAATGAGCTTTAGAAAGTTGGTGGTCATCCAGGTGGAGATGGTGGGGTCAAGGTTTCTGGAAGTGTGGGGGTCAGAAGGAGCGTAGAGCTTAAAGTATATATGCTTGTCTTCTGTGTATTTATGACGCTGAATGTTGTGGCAACTATGAGTTTGTCTGAGGGATTCAACATATAGATTGAACAGGAGGGGAGAACCTTGTGGTACCTTGTACTTGACTGGAGTTTTATTTGGTCAATAGGAGGGCATGGAAGTGAAGTCTGTCTTGTCATTAAGGAAGTAAATCTGTAAGAATCAGTGCCTGAGAGTTTCATCCTGTGACAAAGAATGGTGTTGTCAATGGAGTCAAATGCTGCTGTGAGGTTGAGGAGTACTAGAAGGGGTGTGTCGACTTTGTCAGTTATGTTGTGAAGATCATGCAGGATTTGAAGCATCACAGTATCTGTGCTGTAGCAAGTGCATAAACTTGATTGGAAGATGTTGAGAAAGTTGTTAATTGTCATTTGCTGTTTAAGGTGGTTTGTGATAAAATGTTACATAATTCTGGGGAGGCTTTGCATGATTGGGATGGCTCAGTAGTGTTCGGGCAGCATTGGGTTGAATCAATGATTTCCTTAGGAGAAGATTTCTCATGTTTTGAGTGCTGTGGAAAGTGTGCTGTGCGAGAGACAGGAGTTGATCATGTTGTCCCAGTGTGACGGCAGGGTGGTGGTGCAGTTAAATGCAGTCTTATATGGACATGCGTCATACAGGAAGTGGGCTGGTTTTGTTTTGGCTGTGAGGGTGATGAGTGTATCAGGATCGATGGGGTGGAATGTTCCCCATGTGTTGGAGAGTTCGGTAGTGGAGGGGTCAGAGGTGGTCTTTGGATGAGAGGCCCTGCTTTTTAGAGAAGAAGTAGTCCCTGGGTGAGTTGCATACTGAGGCTGATAGGGGGGTTCTGGGGTGGATGGTCATTCTAAGAGGGATGCAATGATTTTGAAGAATTTTTGGATGTGATTGGGAGCAGATTTAATTGCTTGGAGGTAATAGGTAACTTTGGCGCTGTGTATGGGCATGGTGTATTTAGTTTGGCAGTCTTTCAGACTAATGCCAGTTGAGGTGCATGAGTTATTTTGCAAGGCCCTTTCTAGATATCAGATTTTTTATTTGATGGTGAGGAAGATGTCATTGAACTATGGCTTGTGGTGGTGGTTGTGGGCTTTCTGTTTTTGATGGGTTTATTTGGTCAAGTGCTTGGGTGATCGTGATGGTAACTATTGAGGAATATAGTTTGTGTGAGGGCGTGGTAAGAGTGGTCTGTGTGTTTGTAATGCAATTGGTTGGCCTGGCTGAGGACAAGGGGATGTGTTTCAGCTTGGGGGATATTGTATAGCAGAAAGAGTGTGAAGGGGATGACAATGTAGGGTGTTCTTGATACCATGATTCGATTGTGCACAGAAATCATTTTTTGCAAGTATTGTTGCCCGCTATGTGTCATAGGTAGGTGATGTTTTGGATGAGGTTGTAGGATGAAAGTGGTGTGAGGATATTGTTCAGTATAGGGTTGTTGGTCTGGGTGTGAACTATAATAATAATTTAGCATTATATATAGCGCTACAAACCCTCAGGTATCTGAGCACTGCTTTTTATTTCCCACAGTGTGCGGTGCTCATTTATTGACCTCAGAAGGATGAAAGGCTGAGTTTGGCCCTGCCGGGAGTCGGACCTACAACAGCAGTCTCTGCACGGATGCCAAAACGATCACTCTACTCGTGCTATCTGACCAGCTGAACCGGCTGAACTAATTGGGTTGAAATTGCCATGTAGATACTGTAACAGGGTAAGATGTTGTTGTTTGTAGTGATGTTGGACTCTTCAGTGTGGAATTTGGAAATGTTTAAGGGGGATGGTATATTAGGTGGCGAAATGCGGGGTCTGACCATGATAGAGGGGTGCAGCTGAGAGAGAGAGGGCGTTCTAGGATGTGTATGGCATGTTAGTGGGTTATTGAATATGAGTGAATCTCTGTCTATGATACAATGCCACCACCTGTTTTATGTGGACAGTCTCTATTGTGGATGAGGTTGCTTCGGGAAGCATATGAGGGAAGATGTGTCTGGCGGTGGTCAGCCATGTCTCTTTGAGGAAGAGTATACCAGGGATGTTTGTGATAATGAGGTTTTTGGTTTTATAGGTTTGCTTAGGTGCAGAGTGGCAGTGGAGGAGAGTGCATGTGTATGTGAACCTCAGTGGTGTTGTGCGTTGGAGTTTGATGCGTAGGTTGCTTGATTGTGTGTTTGTGCCCAGTGGCAAACAGGGGCTCACTGGGGCACAGAATGATATAAAGATATAGGTCATTATAACTTTGCCGGTCCAGAAATAATGCTGGATAAAATGCTGTTAAGTTTGCAGGTGGGGGCAACAAATCTCCCAACAGGCCTGACCTGCCAGTAGATCAAGCCCCTTCCAGGAAAGAAATGCCCTGAATCACTGGCACCGATAATACCAGTGCCAGTGATTTAGGCAATTCCATCCCATGGAGTCCTATAGGACTCCATGGAATGGGAACTAACCAATGGGAACTAACCAATGAGTCCACCACCTGTAAGTGACGGACACGGTAAGGCAGTTTTGCCGGTATCCCACTGGTAATACCGTCAGGATACTGGCAAATGTTCCCTTAGCTCTCTCTGCCTTTTTCTCAAGATGCCCATGTGATCAGACATCCGAAGGAAGTTGCTAATATTCACAAGTTAACCAAATTTAGACATATAATTGTCCAAATTTCTAATACAGATGTGCATCTGTCTAAGTCTCTGGAGGATAGCTCAGGGGCAACGTGCTCGCCTTGGAAGCAAGACGCCACAGAGGAACAGAGGTTTGATCCCGTGTCCACGCTAAGAAACATCAGGGTATTAAGCGCGCTGTAAATTACCAATCATATCTCTGCCACAACAGGCCAGCATTGTAGAATGGGACAGGGCTTTCTAGGATCTACATCTCAAATACGTGCACACACGTGGCTGGCGTTCACGATGATGTGCGCCATGAAGGTGTTACACTTGACATCTTTATGATTAGCTCTGCTAGTCACCTTATTCTTAGCATTATACAATTCTGATTAGTGATTGCTCTGAGGATGCCAAGCTAAGCCAAAGTAAATACTGACACCAGAGGCCTAGCCCTAGTTATCGAATAGCAAACGTGGCCCTGTTGAAGGTCACCAAAAGCAAATATGTGTCAGATGCAGAATAAAGGCAGATACCTCAGCGCCGGGATTCCATGCAGTGTGTTTCTCAATGAGAACTCATTGAGGACCATCAGATGTGTGTTGACAACCCGCCTCTTTTTTTATAAGTTTGAATCGCATCCTTTTATATGAGTTAACTGAAGTTATAGAAAGATATATGCAAAAGCCTGCGGAAGGCAGGCAACCCGTTACATTGAAAGGAATAAAAAATGTATGTTTACACTTGAACGGCAACAGAAAGACTGCTTATTTTCCTTTTCATATGTTATGCTATAGATTAGGCATATGTTCAACGTTAACCTAACAGGAAGATTCATATTTTGCCTAATTAAGAGAAAGGTTTGATTCATGATGTAGAAACGTGTAAAACTAGTTCAAAGAGTAAAGGCAAGTGAGGATCACGTGTAGTTATTCACACTGAATTATTAGAAAGCTGGCAAATACTTTTAGCCTCGGATCTATACAAGTATGTAATAAGAGAATCAGATAATGCAGGAAAATTCAAGAAAGACTTACAGGAGGGTTTGGTGGTACTGCTGACACTGGTCAAAAGGGGCAAAATCTGTCATTTTTTGAATCTATAATGCCCCACTTTTTTGGGGACAGTATAGTTCATGGGGAGGATACATGTGCAGAGGGATTTTGCAACAGCAGATTTGAATGCTGCCGTTTTAATGAGTGCAGAGGAAGAAAGGTGAGAATTGTAATATATTGTGACAATTACAATCCAACTGTTCGGCACAAAAACCAAAGCACAACAGTGAATGGCATGTCTGTAAACTGAATTCCACAGAAACCTGTTGTTATTTATTGTGGAGGGACCAAGTTGTATTCTTGCATTGGGGTCACGTCCGATGTTCCTTAATCATATTTTATTTTTAGATTTTCATATATCTACTGTTTTTTTTTGCTACCTCGTGCTGTCAGTCACACATTGGGAACTGGTCAACATTAGCAGAATTGGTAAACTTTTACCATGCATGACATGTTAACCAAACTTAGCATTTATAACCAACCATTTGCTCTTTAAGCTTCGCCTAGGTGTTCATCTCGTTAAGCAATCCTTCTGGCATGGGACTGATAAATCAGGTCTCTCCTCTTACTCCCAGAGTCTGTGCACCCTCTGTTTGAGCATAGGTCTGTAAACCAACACATGTACTGAACAGACTCACATCCACTACTAAACGCCAAATAAGGCATACACCAATTTTCTTCCCGCATCACTCACCTCCTCCTTCTCACAGTACACATACTGGGCCTCATTACGACCCAGGCGGTAAGTTACCGCCTGGGTCGTACCTTTACCACCATGGCGTAAACTATGTTTACGCCATGGTGGTTGGCGGACTTACCGCCCCATTCCGAGGTGAGTGGGGCGGTAAGTCCCCATTAACCCATTTACCCTTCCCCATTCCCATTTTTGCCCCATAGGGCATAATGGGAGTGGGGAAGGCGTTAATTACGCCACCGTAAATTACGGTGGCGTAATTAACAACAAGGTCCCTTAGCGCCATGGATTTTAACACCTGCTAAAAGCAGGTGTTAAAACCTCCATGGCGCTAAGGGACCTCGGAATCAGGCGGTAAGGGTCGGCGCTGTTTACGCCGCCATAAACCCCTTACCGCCTGGGTCCTAATGAGGCCCACTGTGTAAGATATGCACCCCTGTTCCAAACCCTATAATTATGAGTCTACTTTCTAGTGGCAGATTAATCTTTAAATATAACACATACCTGAGTAACAGTATGATGGATGGTATTCTAATTCTTATTACAGCCACATCCAATTTGATATCACACATGTGTCAGCTCCTGTGAGTGACTTCAGCTGTGGAAGGAGATGTGTATTCTTTCTCACCAGATGGGCTGAGCTTGCCAGACAACAGGACAGAAACCTGAATGGCCATCCTCTGCCAGAGACTGCCACACAACAAACAGCTGTCCTGGGCGCCGGCATCAAAATAGCACACCGATTCAAAGGGAGTAGTATCATACCAGGTGCTACATTTCTAAAGGCCTTTGTTCCTAGTGAGAAGGTGAGGGGGCCAGGTTAAAGTAGAGAATATGTCTCTGTACACTGCAGGAAGATTTCCACCATCTTGTTTCTCTATGCCTCTCTCTCTCTCCTTCCTGGCTGCTCCACCTCCTCTAGAGAAAAGCACATTGGGTGTGATGTGAGAAGGGCAAAGCCCACTTCTTTCAAGAACAGGCTTTGGACCACTAAGGCAAGCTAGATTTAGTCCAATCACCTGTGGGGTTTGCCTTTAAAATATGGAGTATCCCACCACTTATATGAGTAATCTTCAAATCATCATTTGGATGCCAACCTTTCAAGAATATTTAATCCGACCTTTGTTGGGAGATTTGATCTTTCCAAAGTCCTCTGCCAGTGAGGTGAAAACTGAGAGTACAAGGCAGAGGGAAGCTCTGTCCCCTACCCATCCCCTGCAACCATTGGGGGTGAACCTCTTCTGGTGCAATACCTGCCCCTCTGCGTGCCACAGTGGTACCAAGGACCTCACCATGTTGCAAGACCCCTGCAGTTGTGTGACAGCCTCCCCTGTGACTTATCTTGCCCTTGAGCTCCTGGACTGGTATTCACAGCACCCTGATATCCAGGACAGGTAGGAGACGTGTGTTTTTGCCATTGAACTGCTTGGAGCAGCGTTTTCAAGAACTGTTCAACAAATTTGACCCACCATGATTCTCTGGTGCTGCCTTTTGCACCCCCCTGATCTTCAAATTGCTTGCACAATGCCAATAATTCTGGTTTGGCACTGCTGATCTGTCAAGAATTGCAAAAAGGAACCATTGACTATTAACTGCCCCCTCCGTCCAGTTCTGATTAGGTCCCTAATTCCCTCTTTGCATCCAAGAAACATATGATTTTGAAAGAACATTGTGGTTTATACTTGACCTACACCCCTAATTCATAACTCAGAGGAATGCATTGTGATATCCATGCTTATTCTCTGTTCTTTCCTCAGAGTGGGTTTTTCTATTTATTTATTTTTTGGATGGTGTGTTTTAAAAAAGGATATCTATTGGTATACAACCTTGATTAGACACTGTCTTCATGTTGGGCTTTTATGGTTTTCTGTGTGGGATGCTACTGAATCACATTCACACCCCTCCTAAGAGAATAATGTTCTCTTGGCCCACACTACTATAAAGGGTGAAGGAGGTATTTCTCGTAACTGTGCCTATTTTACCTTTATGATTGTATTGGCTTTTGGTTTGTAGCAGTGTGATGGCTGAGTGGTCACTTTAGCATCTATTAACCCTTGAACTTTTGCAGGGCAGAATGCAATTTGTTGTACATAATAACTATTGATCGCACACCCCACCACTCACTTGTTTCTTGAGGCACCAACCACACCCCAACAACATACTTGTCCCTTCCTACAGCCTTCTCCTTACATGCCCACTGCACGGGAATCCCTCACAGATAATTGTTGCACAATATCAAAAGGACTTTGACAACACTTTTGAGATTGATCAAACTTGGATACTACCGATAAAGCCTGAAATAATGATCAAACAAAATAAACAGAGTGAAATGTTCCATACAAATTTAAATCTGAGTCTGCACCATTCGCCCAATTGATGATTATTATTAATATTGTTGTTATTGTTGTTATTATTATTAATATTAGGGTATTTATTGAGCGTGTACTGCAGGTATAGTTAGTGCACACATTTTATCTGTGCACTAATTTCAACAGAGCCACTGATCTCAATAGGGAAGGTAAGCACCAATGTATCATGGAAGGTAGGCACCAATGTAAAATGGATCTCAGCGTGCAGCTTAGGTGTGATTTGGGGCTGATGTGAGACACTGATGAGAACCATACAAACCAAAGAAAGGAGTTGAGGTTTAGCATAGCATATCATTATAGTGTAGTGTAGTACAGGGACTAATAATTCACTTTACTAAATACTAACATACTTACCTTACTAATTTACTTTAACAAACCTAATGCTACTAAAGAAATAAATGCACACATAAAAAGCTTTTTGTTGTGTGATGAATGTGAGGCTCAGAGCAATGAGGCAGAACAATTCAGTGGCAAGAAAAGCTTTTTTTTCGTACAGGAAACTGCAGAGGAAGCTGCTTTGAAAAATAGAATGAAAATGTTATATGCCTCCGGCCGGATCAAGTATCAAATAAACATTTTTTAATTTTTTTGTATTATTACTCCACTTCCCTTCATAACCCAGAAATTCAATTATGCATCATATCACACACAAACACAAAATCTAAAATCGTATTTCACTTTATCACCACCTGGAAAGTTATACAGCATTTAAACATAAAATGTACAATAACATCCTCCTTCTTCAACTATTTGGAAACCAACATGGATACTATACATCATTAACCTAGAAATACTATATTACAAGCCTACAGTTTTTATTTACACTTTATACTCTTTTTTTACACATCCATATTTTCTAGCACACCTACTCACCTCTTTTTTCCCCTTTTTTACAATGTATATACACACTTTGATGCACACTTACTCACCTGCTATGAGAATCCCTTCAAAGTAAAATACTAGTTTGCAGGCACTACTTTTTTGTTTAGTCACTTTTGTTTAGTGTAACAGCTACACCTTTCATTCCCTACTGGATTCCCCAGCCTGTTCCAGCCTTTTGACCTCAGTTTCTCAGTTTTTGGTTGGTATCGCTTTATTTGGTAAACATGGACAAACTGTTCCACCACCAGATCTCCTTCCTTCACCATGATCCTGTAGACAACAGGTGAAAACTTGTCTGCGATTTTGTACAGGCTACTCCAGGATGCCAGAAATTTGGCATTCTTGTTTTTGCTTTTTGCAAAATTAAATTTGAATACTTGGTCGTCCACTTCCTATTTCCTCACAGATGTTTTCTTGTTGTAGTATGATTTGACATTGTCAGCTGCTCTTTCCAAATTCTGCTATGCAAATGAACATGCATTCTTCAAGTGCTTTCTCAAATATTCCACATATTCATGAATCGTGGATGCATTTACTAGGACTTGTTCATTAGTCCTGTACAATAAATGTTGTGACAAAACCATTTTGCTTCAATTGTGAAAAATGCCAAACAGTTTGCAATTGGTTTTGTAAGGTAACACATGAAAAAATCAAATTGATGCAAGTCACCAACAGTGCAGAGTAACAATTCGCCAAAATATTATCATGTTGCTTATGCCCACAAAATATGTCAGTATAAACACATTTTCACGCTGGCTGCACCTATACATTTCCATACTGACTGCACCAATATATGCCAGTATTCCCAATTAAGCACATATTCATATATGCTTTACGCATAATGCCAGTAATGACACTATAACATATCATGTCCACGTTTATTCTGCAAAAATATGTCAGTATCCCCACGTAAGAACATACACCAGTTGGCTTTACCATTAAAAATGCCCTGCCGCAGTATGAAAATACGTCCAAACTGACTGCATTAAAATGCCATTTTAGCTATATATTAAAACTTATTAGGCTTTATCAAAGATGTCCAATGCAAAATGTCATGCAACAGTAAGAAATAGCCAGAGAAGCAGCCTCAAAATGCCAGTCTAGCCTCATAAAAACACTTATCATGCTTGCTTTATCAAAGATGAACAATCCAAAATATGTGACAGTAAGAAATGGCTAGACTAGGTGCACCAAAATGCCAGTCTAGCTACACAATAACACGTATCATGCTTGCTTTGTCAAAGATGCCCAATACCAAATATCATGCCACAGAAAGAAATGGCTAGACTTGGTGCATTCAAATGACAGTTTAACTACATAATAACACTTACCATGCTTGCTTTATCATAATTGCAGTGTATAAAATGTCATGCCTGCTGTCTGGGTCCTCCAGCGCCTCACACACACACAATGTGATTATGTGTGCATGTGAGGTGCTGGGGTATGGTACTTTTTTACTCGGCATCTATCATAGATGTGCAATAAAAATAAATACCATGCCTACCTCCAGGGTCTCCCAGCGCCTCGCACGGGTAGTGGATTTTGGCTGATGCACAACCCCCCTCCTGCCAAGCTCCACGTCCCAGTTCAAACACACGCACACACACATTCACACAACCTTCACATGCAGCATGCAGTCTCTCAATCACACGCACACCCATCATCATACACTCACTCAGTACACACAACACAAACATACACACATACATACATATATTTAAATTAACATACCTTCTGCCCCGGTCCAGATGTTCCCTCCCAGGGCTTTAGCTTCAGTGTAGTAGGAACAGGAAGCAAAGAACACTTCATGGCTAATGCATATGCTTTCAACAGCTGGACAGCTGATGATGAAGTGGCCTGCTCTGTTTGTATGTGCATGGAGGCACAATAGCGCTCTCCATCGCACATAGAAACATACAGTATACAGAGCAATACGGTGCAAAGATTCTGGAATATGTCCCCACATCATTTCTATATTTAGGAAAATGTATGATTAGAGGAAAAATCAATGTGTGCGTAATAACGTGAAGTTGTTTACTATCCGTCCATAAGAAAAAAACATGAAGTGCAACTCTTGGCAACTAGTCAATTTCCCCACCTGTATATTAAAGCAACAGTGCCATCGTAAAGGATGTTTTTTTAATATGATTTCTAAATCTATTTTTAAGATGGCAGCATGCATGTGCTAATCAATCTGTAGGTTGCTCTGACTTATCAGAGATTTTAGTGGAAAGTAAGAGTGCATGATGATAGACACAAGAAACATGGTGCCAGACTTGTGTTTCTTTTCTTGCCATGCTATTCTGCTGCTCAATCCTCTTTGGGTGGCATAAGACATATCACACTGTCCTTGTTGAAGACGAGCACAGTTATGACATTTAACTGTTTAACTGGCAACATTCAAGGTTCACATGCCTAGCATGACCCTCTACCCATCACAATCCCAAACTCTGATGAAGCTGTAACATGACAATGCAATTGTTGTGTAGATACCAGTAGCAATTATAAGGCAAATTGTCCAGTATGCAAGATTAACATTGAAGACATACACAGGCTCAAGGCCTGCCTCTCATTCATCACGTTGTTTATGTCCAGTGCTTCAAAAAGCCCAAGGGGATATTTACCAACTCAGTATGCACGGTTGGTCCCGTCACACGGTATGGTTACACAAAAAAGGACCAACTCATTTAGACTTCTCATACTTGCAACAACTTTAACACATTTTCAGTTAGAGATGAAGAGGTCACTTAGTCAGCGAGGCTCTACAACAGAAGACAGAAGGATAGCAGGAAGTCTATCTAAAGTTGCATAAATCAAGCTGAGACTAGTTGTCGCTGGTGTGCCACTTATCTAACAGCAGACAGATAAAGAAAGGAAATTACAAATCTATTTGTTCTCAGCTATGCAGAGAGATGGAACAGAACCTCCTCTCTTCATACATAAGTCTCACTCATACACATCTAAATTATGAGAGACTGGGCATTTGTAGCATAATTCAGTTGTCTATTTATGGTATACAAACACTTTAATAACCTATAGACAAGTGAATATAACCCATTTCTCAAAAGGTTATGAATATTAAACAAACGTGTAGTTTCTTAACTGAGACATCTATGCCTGGTGTTTATGAAGACCCAAAGGCATGTCCTCTGTGGTGTGAATCCCTGTTAGTGAAAATTGGGTCTCAGTGAGAGAAAATGCAAAAACTGTGTTTACTCGGTAGCAAAATTACCCTCCTCATAGTTTGTGTCTGTCTACCAGTTTCAGTGATGTTACGTAATTAGACCGACTTTCTTCAGGACAGTCTTCATTACCCAATGTGTTATTCTCATTTATATTGGGCGTAGGACAGGTGCAAGGCTTGTTACCCTACCTTCCTCAATTGCGGAATTTCTGTGTCCCAAGCACCCGAAAATTCTGGTGTTTTATGCCCTACCAAATGTGCACAAAGGCATCTCTCCACCGCCTGGTCGACCGATAGTGGCAGGTATCAACTCGTTCCTGGAGCCACTGTCACAATTTGTGGATTTTTTTCTAATACCTGAAATTCGAAAAATGCAGTCATACCTAAAAACACCAGAGGTAGTCTGAATATGATAAGCGGACTTGAGTTTGACCCAGAGACTCAGTTTATCTGGCTCTCGACATTGAATCACTTTACTCAAACATTCCGCAGATGGAGACTCTGCTAATAATTGACCAGGTATTCCAAGAATTAACACCGCCCCTGGAAATTCTGAGGTTCTTTATTTTACAACTGGCAGAAATAATACTGACCAAAAACTTCTTGATGTACAAAGATGGCTTTTTTAAACAATACTCAGGGACTGCAATGGGGGCAACCTTTGCAGTCCCTCTGGCCAAATTTGAAAACAAGCATATTTACAAAGATGACAACCCTTATAAAAATAACATCACTGTGTACACACAATACATAAATGACACATTGCTTGTATTCACAGGAGAAAAAAACATCTTTTTGAACTTTATGTAATGGCTTAACTCCAGAAGCAGATACATGCAGTTCACATATACTCTAAGCAAAGAGGTCATACATTTTTTGGATGTAGAGATTCAGACAGAAAATGGGACTTTTCTAACCACAATTTTCTGCAAACCCACCGACCGGAACTCATTACTGGAATATTCGAGCTTCCACCTGAGGAGACTAAGGGACAACCTACCATTTGGGCAATTTCTAAGATACAGGAGGAATTGTTCCACTGTAAATGAATATGATACCCACCGGCTGTGTTGAGTGACTGGTTCAATAAGAGGGGGAACTCAAAAAAGATGGTCAAATATGCGAGAAGGAGAGCGCAGAATAACCTTGTGATATAACACTACAACAAAACACCAAACCAGAAGGGGAACAACTCATTACAGCAGTATTAAGCTACTTAGACAACATCAACAGGATAAAAAAGAGATCCTAAAGTTATGGCCAATACTGAATGTAGGAGAGGACATTTGGCCAACACCCAGATTTGTAATGAAAAAGAGAAAAAATGTACAAGACACATTGCTACAATCCTACCAACCTGCTGATGTGGGGCTCAGATTCACCGGTAGGACATTTGCTTTGTGGACAGTGCAATGTTTGTACACTCACAAGATGAACCAAAGAATTAGACCCTGGCCTCCAAACACCATGGAAACAAAAGCAGTTTACCAATTGCAATACTTCAAATGTAGTCTATCTGATAAGTTTTCCATTTCAACGTATATATATCGGAATGACCAGCAGACCAATAAAGAAACTGATACAAGAACATATTTCCTGTATCAGACAAAAATGAGAAAACGCACCTATGGTTGCCCATTTCCGACAGCACCAACATGCCCCCGACGGAATTACACCGGACAATCATAGAGAAAGTCACTTGCCCATGGAGAGGGGGCGATTTGAAAGCTCTGCTACTAAAGAGAGAACAGAACTGGATATTTTGCATGCATACAGAGCAAGAGGGCCTAAATTAATCCATAGCTTGGTAGACCTTGGCTATGTGAGTTTAATATGAGCCCAGAGTCAGAAAAACCAAGACATGTTTAAATAATACCAACACCAGTAGCAGTGTGGTCTACACGGTAAACCAGTATCTGAATTGATGTGATCTTGGGAAATTAGTAGTCAACTGCCATGAAAGGAAAAAAAAATATAGAATGGGTACAACAAAGCTCCATTTAGGCACAGATATGTGCCTGATAAGTGGCTAATTGTCACAGAGTCTGCAATCAGGACCGCACCACTATATCAAAGGTTGGTACTCATAATGCGCACAGCTATTTACATCTGGGTATGCATTTGACACATGTTTTGGATTGGGACGCTCACTGGTGTTCAATTGCAGGTTCTACCCCCTTGGGGACACACAACCCATCAAGTCATGGGACATTGCCACCACTCCCACCGATTTAATAAAAATGTGGATCAATTCAAACCCCATGTTTGCAGATGTTTCAGCTGCAGGCTCTCTATGGCACTTGCTAGAAACCTTGCTAACAGGCATAGGTAGTCTTAGACTTGATGTCTAGAAGGCCGTCAGCGCATTAAGTAGCGATACAACAGCAAAAGGAAGTTGTCTTTGAAACAATAAGTTGTGTTATCCATCCGAATCAGGATTGCCTGACCTACCTGACTGCCCGGGCGGGACCAGACATAATGTATGTACTCATCAGCTGACAACATGCCATTACGAGCTACGGACACGGCCGATTCACATGGCGAAAGTGAAAGGCTTGATTGGGCACACCGGGAAATTACAGACACTGCTGCCTCGGATTGCTGACATCCCTCATTGTAGAAAACAGGATGCACCACACAAGGTAATACTGGTATAGTTGATAATATTTACCAGTGCATTTAGACACGGCTCACTAACCACGACTTGGTAAAGAATTTAACTGATCGAAGAGAACGAGTCATCTGGACCGTTTTATCTTGCTGGCCCCTCTAGAGTCTGCCTGCATATAAACAGCCGATATGAGGATCTCGGTTAACAGCTGGCGCCTAGAGAAGCATACAACTTACCGGGGAACGCAAGACATGAGCATATTGGCATGCACCCAGGTTTGTGTTCTGTAGTAATTAGCATTGCATACTCTGTAATTGTTAAAACAAGACCCTGACCGCACTGTGTTTCCTAAATTTCATAGAGCGGGATTTATCACACCGCAGGACTGAAGGGCCCATTATGAAAAAAACCACATAACAAAACAGGTCAGTGTTTTTTGCAACTGTTACAATAATCGATTGGATAATGTGACAAATACAGTCTAGGGTCCCTATCTGTTTTCTTGATCTATTATACCGACAGAAGTAATCCCATAAGGATAAATCAGAGATTAGATCAAATGGTCATCAAAAATAAAATAAATAAAAAAGAGAATATCTAGTGGGTGCCTACTTTCCTGAAGTGTGTTGTTTTGGGAATGTGATGACACACATACACCATTTCTAATTTAATTAGTCTTGCAACAAAAGTGTGACCCTGTACTTCTTGTATTTGTTACAGGGACACCCGTTCTTATTTCACACATGGCAATTGAGGGAGGTGGGGTAACACGCCTGGCACCTATCCTACTCTCAACGTGAGTGAGTAAAACACATTGGGCCTCATTACACGTAGTGCGGTAAGGGTTTACCGGTACCGGTAAGGGCACCGGTACTGGTAAACCCTTACTGCCTTACTACGAGGTCCCTTTGCGGGTTGGTACTTTAACGCCTGCTGTTTAGCAGGCGTTAAAAACCAACCCGCAAAGGGACCAGGGTGCTAATTACGGTACCGCAATTTGCGGCACCATAATTGGCGCCTTCCCCATTTCCATAGAGCCCTATGGGGCAAAAATGGGAATGGGGAAGGGCAATGGGGGAAAGGGGAATTACCACCCTGCCAACCTTGGAATAGGGCGGTAATTCCCCTTTCCTCCAAGGCGGTGCCGGTATTTTACCGGCATGGACCAAGGTGCTAATAGCACCTTGGTCCTCCGCCTACCGTGTAATGAGGCCCATTGAGTAGCAAAGTCTGTCCTGAAGAAAGTAGGTCCAATTACCTAACACCACTGAAACCGGTAGAAAGAAACAAACTGCGAGGAGGGTAAAGTTGCTACCAACTAACCACAGTTTTTGCATTTTCTCTTGCTGTGACAGATTTTCACTAACAGGGATTCACACCACAGATGATATGCTTTTGGGTCTTCATAAACACCAGACATAGATGTCTTAGTCAAGAAACTATGAGTTTATCAAAGATTAATATCCTTTTGAGAAATGAGTGATATTCACTTGTCTATAGGTTATTAAAGTGTGTGTATATCATTGCATTACACTATAATTGCCCAGTCTCTCATATTTTAGAGGTGTATGAGTGAGACTTATGGATGAAGAGAAGAGGTCTTGTTCCATTTCTCCCCAGAGCTGAAAACAAATAGATTTGTCATTTCCTTTCTTTTTATGTCTGCTGTTAGATAAGCGGCACAACAGAAATAACTAGCTTTAGCTTGGTTTAGGCAGCTTTAGGTAGACTTCCTGCTATCCTTCTGTCTTCTGTTGTAGGGCCTCGCTGACTAACTGACCTCTTCATCTCTAACTAGATATGTGTGAAAGTTGTTGAGTATAAGTATTCTAAATGAGTTGTTCCTTTTTTGGATGTCCAGTGCTTACCTGAAGCTCAACCCCTCCAAGACTGAATTCCTACTCCTGACCAACAACGCTGAGCACCCTGACATCCAGACCTGTCTCTCTGCTGTGCACCTCGAGGACTTCACACCCCATCTGGGCAACTGTGCCAAGTCCTTTGGTTTTGACATCGACAGACATGTTGGGATGCACTTATTGCATCCCAGCCAGGGAAAAAGGTTCAGGCTGAGTAAGACCTATTAGTAAATCCTGCAGTGTGAGCTGTTTGAGTTTATGCGGCAGAAGGGATATGCATTACTTGTAGTGAGGTTTGACACACATTAGATTCATCATATAGAGACACAGAGATTGCAACATGCATTAATGTTGTGGTTGCTGAAGTTATAGATAGGGCAGTGTATTATAGGCCCAGTGTTTAGAAGTAGTACATGATGTTATGTCTTGCGTAAGGTGCGAGAAGGGTGTTGAAGTAGGTTGAGAGAGAGAAGATCGAGTCAGACAGGTGATGCTGTAAATGTGAGGTCAGCTGGGCCGTCATGGTAAGAAAATCGCAATATTAGAACTGTAGTCCTTATACCTGATGACCAGAATGAAAACCCAGATGTGGAGCTGCAGTTCTGTTTAGGTCAGTCCCAAGACAAATCCCCGTTCTATCCCCTAAGAGAGAAGTCAAGGTCAGAGGCACCCGCTGTGCACAGATAAGCACTAATTGTATCCATCTGCAGAGTTTGAAGGCACTGGTAAAGGAATGTTAGAAGTAGGGAGGGAAGGTAAGAATGCACCCTTTGTAGGACACATTCATGTGAACAATACGCAAGGGTTTGTAATGCCAACAGTCCAGATGAAGATTTAGAGCACTACTGCCCTGACCCGAGGAGCGGTCATCCTGCTAGAACTACATTTAGATACATAACCAAAGCAAATAAATCCCTGAAATTCAAGCCCAAGAGTGGTGCTTGGCGCTTGTCATGCCATTATTGGGCATCTGGGGTTGGAAGGAGAAAAGCGGGGAGCCATTTATTGAATGTAATGTTATTTGGCATAGGAGGAGCAGAGGTGCTGCCAATATATTCATTACAAGGTCGAGGCTACAGCTTGTGTACACTGTGTTGTCTTGTATAATGCGAAGGCCTATTGTCTCATCAAGTGGGAATTGGCCTTGTCAATCTTACTTTGAATGTGTCTGGGTCGGAGGGGTGCACATCAGGTGATGGTCACAATATATTAGTGTATCAATATACGTATTAGCCAATCCTGTACCTGTATTCAATAGTGATGATGTAGTCAGCCACATGGGAATGGGAATGGGTTTAGATAAGTTCTGGCCAATCGGTCCAGGGAATATGGAGGTGTATTAGCATGTTCTATAGGTGCCAGCCAATGAGGGTGGTGGGATGATATTGTAACCTATGTATGCTAATATGCAGTTTTCTGCTATATAACCTGTAACTTCAAGGGACATGATGATCACTGTGCCAGTTCAGTTCTACAGGACCGCCTGGGACTTTTGCATGTAATAAACCTTGTTTTTGCCTTGCAAATCAGTCAGTGGTTATTTGGCCTTTGGACCATTTTTTCTCGTTTGGTTCATGTCCTTCTTTACAGACACCACTCCTTCAAACATCACATAGCAAGTACGATACAAACAGCGTGGTGCCAACTTTCTCTCTTGCAGAAAATCAAGCACTTCATCACAGAAAACACCTTCAGATCTTCTGTCCAAGTCTTGGCCCTGTCCCACCTGGAGTGTGCAAATGCTCTTATGGAAGGCCTTCCAGTGACTCCTCTGGGTCCCCTAAATTGTGTCCTGCATTATGTCAACCATATCTGCCAATGCTCATCATTCTGCACTGGCTCTTGCTGCAAGCCTGTATCATCTTTATATCCTGCTGCATCATCTACACAGCAATCAGCCTGAAGTCCCGAAGCCTACCTCACTGGTAAACTCAGAATCTCTGGATCCACCATAAGTAAGGACATGTGCATGCCTGAATTCTGCTGGTGCAGGAAGGAAAGAACCAGAAGATAGTCCTCTGTATGTAGCCCAATGCTCTGGATCCTCCTCCAAGTCAACATCATAGTCACCCCTCACTTCTATAGTTCAGGAAGGAGCTCAAGACCTTCCTCTTCAAGGAAGGGCTCCTCCCTAGCACATACGTTCACACACCTTCCACTACCCACCCTACCTGAGACTGGGTGATCCTACCAACACTGTTTCCTCCATTTTGTGCTTGTAGACTTTTTGCTGACAAGTTGCCCACCGCCCCTCCTCTGTTGTTCACCCCCACCCCCTTGTTTTCTCTGTTACTTTCACCATGTTCTTCACCCTATGATTGTAAAGCACTCTGTTGCTTCTCAAAGCTAGGTCAACACTAATAATAATAATAATAATAATAATAATAATAATAATAATAATAATAATAATAATAATAATAATCATAATATTAGGAGCACATGAGGGCTTTGGTTGTGGAGGCAGAACTTGTGGTAGGAGGATATTAGGGTGGTCCTCTACACAACAATGTGGAATTGCAAGGGTACATTTCAATTTGCTAAAAGTTCTTCATTGTTGCATTGTGTGTTCTCGCACACCGACATACAGCACACAACATCTGTATCACTTACATACTTCTTCCACTGTCACAGAAGGAACAACATTTCATCCTCATGCCAGGGGTAGTGGAAGTTGCATCCCATAACTGGTGAAACGACACAGCAGAATTGAAAAAAGGACACAGCACGGGCTCTGCTTCGAAGGGGGGTACTCAGGACTGCTAGGTTTTTTGATGATATTGTTAGATCTGTGCTTGATAGATGACATACATTCTTATTGTTTTTCATATGAAACATTTTCAGAACATGTAAAGTTATGCACTAGTGCATTTTTACACTGAAATCTAACTGAACTGAATGCTGGTAGCACAGAATGGATTTTATTTAGTGGAAAGAAGGAAGTGTCCTAAGGTCAATGACCCTCATGAACTCTGCACACCACTATACTGATATCAGTCAACTTTTAGGTAATGTTATCAATATTCATTTCTCCAAAATTCTTCACATAAAGTCATGTATTTAAAAAGCACAGTCACTTTAATCCAAACAGAATTAATTAAACAACATTATGTATCCCAATTTTTTTTTCAGAGCTCTATACATTTCAGGTATTTAGACCTTCTTCAGCAGCAAACATTATATCTTTGGTCCAGATTCTTCAATTTCATATCTACAAATCAAAAGCAGTGTTCATTAAATGTGTGCTCTCATCTAAACAGTCTTGTTATTAAACAGAATATACAAAATATACAAACTCCCTTATTATTGGCTACTCTCGATACGGGAGCTGGTGTTTCAAAGATGGCTGCCCTAAATGTTGCATGCCAGGGCCTGTGACATCATTGCATATGTGCACGATGATGTCACGTCAAAATATTGACAACCACAAGAGCGCGCTGTATTTAACAATGCTGGGCCCACAACATATCCTCTCAAGGTAATCATTAACAGGTTGTGGATGGTGTATGGATGCTAATAATGCATTACACTGTGGAATATCAAGATGATAGTCAAATAGAAGAAGCAGATGAAATGAGGGATATCCCAAATCAGCATGTAGTGCTACTAGCCTCATGACTTTTTCTGTTAGCGCAAAATGGATTTACAATGCTGACTTTATACGGTCACAGGATAGTGACATAAAGAAGTTAAAAGAGATGATAGTATGACACTATAGCAGAGTCAGTTGGGTGAATGTAGAGACCCAAGTCTCGGTATGTAAGCAAATCATATGAAACCTGGTCTAACCATTTAGAGGGGAGTGACACGCAAATAATTATACTTATGATGAAAGTATGAAAGTCTGAATTCATGTCAGGTAGGTCATTCAAGTTCCAGTTGAGATTAGAGTGGAAATGTCTAAAAAATCCAATTGCATGAATACAACTCTAATATGTTCACTGGTGTAGCAATCAAAAGCATTATGAATAAAGATAGTCTAATATTTCCTACACAGAATACTAGCATAAACTAAGGGTAAGGAAGGAATAGTGTTTTTCCCAAATTATTTCATTATTCACAATTCACAGGCGTTCTAAGTCAAAAGATCTTTTTAAAAAGATCTTTTCAACAAAAGATTGATTTAGAAAGACCACTCTGTGACTACACAGAGCAGTATTTTTAAATGGAACTGTCATGCCCCTGCCACACATGTGTGTATGCGGGGGTTGACAAGCACGTCGGTACCCGGAAGCGCAGGACGAGGAGAACGGGTAGGTTTGTGCGTGCGTGTATGTTGTGTGTATGTATGTGTTTTGGTTCGGGTGGAGGGTGGGCTGTCGACTGGGGCTAAAATACTGTAGGAGAGGGTGGGGGCAGCAGGGATTAACAATGGGGGGGTTGGAGGGTTAAAACCCCTAAATATTATTTTAAAAAGAAGAAAAATAATTGCATTATAAAGAAGACCTTTACAATTCTGATTTTACGATCAAAAGAAAATCGGGCATTGTAAATCGGTCTTTTTCTCTTGAGACCTTTAAAATGAGGTCTTTTCACATAGAACATTCACAGATACACATCTGTCTTGATCACATTTATAATCCATATTTTCTGTTATTTACCCTGATAGATTCCCTAGTGACGGGCCAGTTTTTTGGTGACATTCTCAAATATATTCAGGCATCACGCTGTGGATGACTGCTGCCCTACAGTGAATTACATGAAGGGTAAGAACTCTTATCCGTCAATTGCATCATTATTGGAGACCTTAATGATGTCAAATCCTTGAGGTATTGGTTTACACATCCGAATGTACACTTATTTTTGTACATATAGTTATAGATATTTGAATTCCACAAAATATTCACACAGTGACATTCCTCATTATTTAATTAAGAAATACCCATCTATTGGCCTGATCCAAGTGAAAAAGAAAAAACAACTAGGAGACTGGTGACCTCCCCCTTAACACATAACAACGGACTGTTGATACTACACAACACAAAGAATTAATTTGATACTTAGTCAAAATACAACATGGAGTGATGTACATAAAACGTGTTGTTTATTCAAATATGAGAACACATAAAGAAAAACAATAACACATCAAAAATTATGAAGAGATAAACAAAATACTGACAAATGAATTCATTCAAATAAGATCAATAATGTGAAAGGGGTTAATACCGGGTAACAAGTCAGATTATTATCTTTATCAACGATGATTATAATTTATAGTGGCAACATAAAGATTGTGAAAACAGTACAAGTGCAAAATAGTCTTTCCACTAACAAAAAATGGATGTGAAAACATGGGAATAACATGCCCTTCCAACAAAGTCTTGTCAACAGTTGATATGTGTTTCGGTCTCTGTTAAGCAATGCGCTTTCTCACCTGCGCTCGTATCTATTGTTAATAGGGTCTCTTCAGGACGTGGAATTAAAATGGGAACACCCCAGAAAATTGACTCTACAAAATAAGTAAATGTAACAATCACTCTTTGATAGTTCAAGATGTACCAACATAATGTGTAAAGGGGTAAGTAGTGAATACCAAACCAGGACGTGCAGGGCAAGGAGCTATCCAAACATTTAACTTGACTGGAAATAAGATGTAAGGGCGACAAAACCCAAAATGTCATGTAATATTGCAGTCCTTATTGATTCACACTTTTACAATTTACTGTAAAAACAAACCAGAATGAAAGGAGGCCAGTACTGACCATGTAGTACCAGGTCTGTGAGGAGATAGTCAGGAAAATCTAAAGCTTCTCTCCTAAATAACTTGTTTTCAAGCTGTTGTAGGCCCACTCCCCGACTTACATGTCCAAAATACAAGGAATAAGGCACACCCCAGTGGGGAATGAGACTAGGAGAACAGGTTACAAGAGTTTAGTCGTTTATGTGAAATTGGCATCCAGAGAACAAGGCTGCCCGAGAGAGCTCTGGCAAACATTACAAATGTGGCAGTTTAAGAAGGTAAAAATCATCACAACTGACATCATCATATAGGGGGCTACATGGACACAGGAGTCAGTAAAACAGTCGGCTACATATATCTTTGATGACGTTGCTCTCGCTGATTGGTTGTTCGGTTGGCGGGAGGGCACGTGCCACGAGGTCCAGTTGCCTGTGTCCAGGTGGGGTGAGGGTCAGGTCACGATGAAGCAGAGCAGGCACTAACTAATCTAACATGGCATATTGTTTCAAGCATGCAATAAATAACAGTCACTAAGGCTCCTTTGAGCAAATCATTATATTCTATAAATTCTAGGTGTATGATAACAGCATTATTCACTGGGGCTTGTGGGGTTTATCAGGACTCGGGGGTCTTGGTCTGGGTGGGATCATCGATCATGGGGCAGGTCTGAGCAAATCAGAAGAACTAGGGGGCATGCTGACATTTGTTAGTTCTAAGGTGCAATATACTGTTACAGAGGTTGGCTTTTGTTGGCTGGGGCACACTGGGGTGGGCATCACACCAAGGTTATATGCCTGACATCAAGAGAATATCTAGCAGGGCCATGGGGTTATATTAGCAGTCATTTTCCAACAGCGGGGGTACGAGGGCACAGGCAGGTTTGTGGAGATGGATGGGCTGCAGGGCCTGGTTCGAGCCGGTTCACGCACAGGACAGTGATCTCAGAGGAAGGGTGAGGTGTTACATTTATATTGTTGCAATTGCCTCTGGCTCAGGCGTGGGAATGGAGCTGCAAAGCTTTCAGGCTCAGGGAGAAAAGGTAGGGGCCTTTGAGCGTGCTGTGCACGGCGCTGCAGAGGAGAGAGACGCCTTTCCGTATTATCACAGTGAGGCCTAGTCCAAAGATGGAGTCGGGGATGCCTAAAAATGGATGCCAAGTGTCTCTGCAACAGCCCCACCCATGTCGTCGTCAGCACGAGGGCTGGTTATGCACACAGGGGAGAAGGAAGCATCCCCCACTGTTGGTCAAGCAAGTGATGCATTTTAAGCTGAATGGGGGAGGGGGGCCCGAATGGCCCACCACTCTCACACACTGTTTAACCAACAAATTTGTACGAAACAGCATTACAGGTGACACCATGCTTTCAATTGAAAAAAAATAGCACAGTGCAGGCTGATCGTGACCCGCTAGGGGTCACTATTCCATCAAAGGACTGGAGATGCAGCTGAAGCTAGAGTGACTGGTGTCTATTAATGTGAGACAGACTCGTTAAAACACTCAACAAAGGGAACTGCTGCCCTATGACATTAACTTTGAATGCCTTGCCCCATGTAGGATGTCTCACACTGGTACCGCTGACAGCATTCTGATGTTCCAGTGCCGTGTTGATATCTGAAACTGGGCCTCATTATGAGATGAGGCTTGGAGAACCTAGTGTGATCCAAGCCTTGTGTTGAATGCTTTTGCCTGTTCTGTCCCGAAACAAGATAACACACCAATGTAGAATGTGCTGTGGGCAACGCCAATGCTAATGTCATGTGCAGTGCTTCCAGAATAAGAAAGGCTCAATCATTTGCCCTAATGCAAAGAACAATTGAATCAAATAAACAAAGGTTGATACATGCTATTTGATGTGATATTGTGTGAATCAAATAAGGACTTTTTCTTGCACTCTGACCAAAAGGTCAAGATACTGAACAATCAGCAACCAATCAAAAAATAATGTAAAAGGCCAAATGTTAAAGAGGGGATAGAACAAATAAAAAACTGTATATAAAAAGTGTGATAGGTGGATGCCAAGATGGATCTATCAATGCAAAAACCGTCCCCAGTGAATGTTAATGTGCAGGCCATTGCACACACATTCTAATTTGAAAATCTATTTCTTTTCGATCATTCTTAGTGTCAAATCTCTGTCACCACCTCGAAGGGGCTGATGACACCTTTTGAATGACAAAGCAAAATAGGTCTGTGGGTTTGTGATGATATTGATTGAAATGTTCCACTTTAGGTTTGTTGATCACCATGTTTTTAATGCAGGACTTTGTTTGCAGATTCTCTGCCGGATCTCCCTTTTAGTTTTGCCTATGTAGATGAGACCACGTGGGCATTAAATGCCGTAAATAAGCCATTGTCACCTACAAATGTTAAAAGAATTAAGGCGCCATTACATAGCAAACCAATCAATTTCTTTAATGAATGTTCTGTGTGAGACTCTCACTCTGAGCAATTGCTACATCTGTAGTGACCACTCACCTTTGGAAGATCCCAAAGTGTATTTTGTCTTGGATGTATCTGTGCTGAATGGTCATATGTACTAGAATGTCTCTAAGATTCTTTTGTCTTTTATAGCTAAATTGAGGTTTTAATGACGTAAAATCGGGAGTTTGTATCATGTGCCAATTCTTTAGGATGATTTTTCTCAGTCGGTTGCTTAAAGGACTGAAAGTGGTAATACACATTATTTATCTAGGTTTGTTTTTCTCATGGAGTGAGACAGACTTCTCTGGTGGTGTGTTGCGCTCGTTTATGGTCATTGCGAATGATAGCAGGGGGTTATACTCTTGATTTTAAACGGGAACCCAAATCTCTGCTGCGTGTGTTGAATTCTGAATCTGTGCTGCAATTCATACACACCCGAAAGAATTGTCCAACTGGTAAATTATTCCTGCGGCTTAGTGGATGAAAGCTCTCATACCTGAGCAGAGTATTCTTATCGGTCGATTTTCTAACAGTGACTTTTCTAACAAACCCTCCATTGATTTATTTAATCAGCAAATCTAGAAAAGACACACTGTTAAGGTCATGTACCATGGTAAAATTGATTTATGAATATCTTGAATTCAACCATAGTAAAAACGATTAAAGCGTAATTTCATATCCTCTCCAAACCATAAAAACACTATCAATATAACGATGGCAGCTAACAATTGTAGACCTAAATGGATTGTTCTCATGATGAATGGTATTGGATTCAAAATGATCCATATAGATGTTGGCAATGTATGGGGCAAAAGTCACTCCCATACTTGTCCCATGTTTCTGTATATAGAAACTAACTTCAAAGACAAAATAATTCTCCATGAGGGCAATTCTCACGCACTCGAGAATAAACTCTGTAGAGACTTTAATATCATCCTCTGTGCAACGGTCTAGGTACGCTTGTGTTATCTTAATACTCTCCATTTGAGGAATTCTGGTGTATAATGCCTCTACATCGAGTGACACTAGGAGGTCATGTTGTTCAATACTCATTACTGAGAGGATATTAAGCATAGAGGTTGTATCTTTCATAAACAATCACACCTGTCTAATGAAATTATCCACATAGATGGATAATGGTTCCAATATGGATCCTATGGCTGACACATGTGGTTGACCCAGAGGGGTTATACTTTTCCTGTGCACTTTCGGCAGTCGATAGAATGCTGGAATGGTCAGGTTAGATCTTGTCGGGAAGATTTGTTCATCGCTATTGATGCAGCCTTGAAGAAAGGCATGGGTCAAAAGGCTCTGAATTTCATCTTTAAGTGTAGGGGTTGGATCTGTTTCCAGTTTTTTATAAACATTTCTAATCATTATGGTGTTTTAAAGCTCCTCATTTGTCAGCAGGTTTAATTAAAAACAACAGAATTATTTTGCAATTCTCTCAAGGCATATCGCTCATCTTTACTCAAGGTATCCTGGTGGTGATTATGTGTGTCCAACAATGTTCTGGGAACTGTCACCAGATGGCATTTGAAGACGAAGGAGTGATTCGGTCCACTTAGTGAAGGGAATTCTAGCTGGGAGCATAGACTAGTGATGGTATAGATTAGAGTACTATACCATCAATAATAGGGTGTAGGGAGAGTAAGAGAATTCTTTTTGAATTTTGATGTTGTTGGGGGTCACATAATATGTAGGTGAACATGTAGATCCGCACATGCATTTAGTAGGTGGAGGATAAGGTCAAAACACTGAAAACCCCATGTTCATTTAGTCAGTAATGGAGAAGACTAAATGACTGAGAACCACGCATGCATTTATTAGTTGGATGAGAAGGCTGAATCACTAAGTACACCTGATGCTCTTTGAACCCCACTTAGATCTCCACAAGTACTTACTGAGTTAACGGGAAGGCTAAAGCAGTGTTAGGTACACTTACAGGTAGTACGCTAAGAAAAATGCCAACATACTGATATCCCCATGTGCTTTTAGTAGGCAGACGAGAAGACCAAAGCTTGTAATCCCAAATGTATTATGTAGGCTGAGGAGACTGTCAAAGCACTCAGAACCACACATGCATCTTATCATTGACTGAGAAGGCCAACGACCTGAGATCCCCGGGCGAATTTAATAGACAAAGGAAACTCAAGTGTATTTCTCAGCTGGAGATGAAGACCAAAATATCAAGGAACTTACTTTCATTTAGTAGGTAGAGGAGAATGCCAAATCACTGAGAAAATCATGTGCATTTAGTAGTATGAGGAGAATTCCAAACAGTGTTAGGCAATCTTGCTTTTTAAGCAAAGGAGAAGTCCAATGCAACCGAGAACACTAGGTGCATTTTGAGAACATAAAAGGACTGAAAAATACATATGCATTTTGTAGACAGACTTGGAAGCCAACATACAGAGATCTCCCTAGACATTTCGTAGGTTCAGAAGCAAGCCAAAGCAGTCTTTGACACATTTGCATTCATTAGGAAAAGGGAAATTTCAAAGAACTGAAAACACCACATAAATTAGCAGGCAGAGGAGAAGGTCAAAGTACTAAGAATCCCACATACATTTAGTACATGTAGGAGAATGTGAAAACACTGAGAACCACACATACACTTTGTAGTCAGATGGGAACACCAAAACTCTTCAAACCTACAGTGTATTTAGTAGGCTGATTATAAGGCTAAGACACTGAGAACCACACAGCCCCTCTGTAGGCAGATAAGAAGGCAACCAAGCTGAGAATCCCATGTAAATTTAGTAGGCAAAGGAGAGAGCTAACCAATGAGACCCCACCTGACTTTAGTGGGTGGAGGATAATGCCAAAGCACTGTGAAGTTCTCATGCATTTATTGGATGAAGGAAAAGACTAAAGCAGTGTTAGGGATGTTTGTAGTTTCTAGGAGGAAGGAAAGACCAAATTGCAGGGATCCCCTTGTGCAGTATAGAGGCAGCAGAACTCAAAGCACCAAGAATCTACATGCATTTTGGAGAGAGAAGAAAACACCAAAATACTGAGAACCCTGCATGAATTTAGTGGGCGGAGAAGAAGGCTAAAGCAGTAAAAGACACAATTGGATTTAGTTGGCAAAGGAGGAGGCCAAAGTACTGAGATCACCATGTGCATTAAGGTTGGAGGAGAATGCTGAAGCACTAAAATCCCCATATGCATTTTGTAGGTGAAGAAGAAGTCCAACAAACTGATAACCCTTGGTGCATTTTGTAGTCAGAGGAAAAAGACAATGCTGATTTTGGTACACTTACGTGTGTGTGTCAGAGAATGCAAAGGTAGAAGGCAAAAGTACTGACAATACATGTGGAGAATTAGTATTTAGTAGTTTAGAGAAGCCCATGTGCTTTTAGTAGATAAAGGAGAATAAGAAAGAACTGAGAAGCTCAAGTGCATTTTCAGCTGGAGTGAAGACCCAAACCTTGAGAAACACACTTTCACTTAGTATCTGTTGTAGAAGACCAACACAGTTTTAGGTACATGTGCATTTAGTAAGAGGAGGAAAAAGCCAAATCAGTGTTAAGCACACTTACCTTTTTAAAGCAGAGAGGAAGACCAAAGTACTGGGAATCCCATGTGTATATTGTTGGTATTGGAGAACCTCAAATCACTGAGAAACATGTCCCTGTAAAGAGAGAAATTGTTGTCTAAGGCTGGGCAAGCCTAATAGGTTACCGAAGCCAGGACACATTGGACGGACAAATTCCCAACCGAGGCCCTATAAAGCAGGCCTACTTTAGGACCAAAGGGATTTTGGGAGGTCCTGGAGAGATAAAGAATGTAAAGTAAGATTAGGAACAGAGAGGACTACGAGGGTTCCTGTGTCCAATTTTGTCTCCCTCTCCTCCCCACTCTCCTCACCTGATCGGTAATCCTCCAATTCTTCCGTCTTGAGATGCCGACGTGAGCAGAAATCTCTCTTTGTGGTTGAAGATACTTGCCTACCACGAGAGGAAGCCACAGTGAATGCTTGAAACAAGCAGTCCTGAGACTCCTTTCCCGTAGTGGGCGACAAGGGAAAAAGCCTGGATGGCAGAAAAAACCCTTGCAAGGAATGAAGCCAAACCGGAGTCTTCCAAGGATAATGATGAAGCGTAGTCTGTAGTAGTAGAAGAGTAGGTTTCCGGCTAATACGGATTTGAGGAGGAGGATGACAAACGATGATGGCAGAAACAAGGCAGACAAACATCTTGCAAGAAGGAGTAGTGAGAGATACTGTAGCCGGTGGCAAGATAGAGCCGCAAAAGCTGAAGCAGGTAAAGCAAAAGGGGAGAAGAGAGAGAGAGAGAGAGAGAGAGGGAGAGAGGAAGAAGCCTCGCTCGAAACTAAGAGAGGCGAAGGTAGAGGCACGGACCAAGCCGTGTTAGGGAAATACTAGCGTTCTCACCCAAAGCAGGAAAACAGAAACACTATGGGGGTTGCAACGCAGGGATTGCCGGGAGTGAGATACTGAAATACTTCCCGGCGACGCCATGTTGCCGGAGAACTAGACCGCGGCTGCACGTAAAGAAAGCAACGTGCTGGAACTACGGTCTGCGCCGGAGCCTCCAATACGGAAGTATCCGCCAATCGGCCCGGCTGCGCATGACAGTATGCCCCCTCACAAAGCGAACCCCCCCAGGCTTACCCGGAAAGCACCGATGGAACCCAGTCAACAACCGGGGGGCATGAATGTGGGAGACTGGTTCCCAAGAGTCCTCCGACTCTGGGTAACCCTTCCACGAGACCAAGTATTCCAATCGTCCCCTGTAGAATCTGGAGTCACGAATAGCTGAAACTTCATATTCTTTCGTACTACCAGAACCCTGGACCTGCAAGCGGGGAAGAGATCTTAGGTGAGGGTCCGGAAAAAAAGGTTTAAGAAGAGAGGAATGAAAAACAGGATGAATGCGACTGAGCGCGGGAGGCAATTTCAATCTGAAAGCGACAGGGTTGATCTTAGATAGGACAGAAAAAGGTCCCAAAAAGCGAGGAGAAAGTTTGGAAGGGTGAACCCATCGAGGCAGAAATTTAGTAGAGAGCCACACCTTGTCTCCCTCCTTCCAATCGGGACAGTCCTGCCGACCTTTATCCGCCTGTTCCTTGTTCCGGCTTCTGCTTCTTTCGAGACTGAGTTTTGCAGTCTTATGCGCCTCCGCAAGGGACTGAAGCACTGCTTCCGCAGTGGGAGAGTTCGTAGGAGTTGAAACCACGGGAAAAATGGTTCGAGGATGCACTCCATAAGTGCAAAAGAAAGGGGTAAGACCTATCGCGGAATGAGTAGAATTGTTATAGGTAAACTCCGCGGTGGGTAACAGCGACACCCAGTTGTCTTGATGTCGGTTGGTATAGCATCTCAGATATTGCTCCAAGGTGGCATTCAGTCGTTCTGTCTGACCATTCGACTGAGGGTGGAAACCAGATGATAGAGCTCTCTCCATGCCAACTCTAGTACACAAAGCCTTCCAGAAGTTTGAGATGTACTGACTACCTCGATCGGAAATGATCTTGTCCGGCAAGCCATGTAGTCGAAAAACATCTTGTGTGAAGGTTTCCGCCATCTGAGTGGCAGTTGGTAAGCCAGGTAGTGGAGAAAAATGTGCCAATTTTGTGAAAGCATCTATCGTTACCATAATGCAAGTGCAGGATTCGGACTTGGGTAGATCCACAATGAAATCTGTAGAGATGAGACCCCAAGGGCGTGTAGGCATCTCGGGTTGTGTCAGCAAACCTAAGGGCTTGCCCGATGGATACTTAGCTCTGGCACATATTGGACAGGCCTTGATGTAATCCTTCACTTCTCCTTTCATTTCAGGCCAGAAGAACCCTCTCGAAATTAGTTCAGTAGTGTTCTGCACTCCTCTATGACCCGAGGTAAGTGGATCATGGCCCAAATGAATGATCTTCTTACGCCAAGGGCCTTCTGGAATGTACAGTCGGTTCTCGTAAAACACTAAACCCTCCTTCTCGATATATTTTCCTCCTCGTAGCTTAGAAAGATTCATCTTTTCGGAAGCCAACGCGGTCTTAACTTCTTGAAAGAAAACATTGACAAGTCCCAGAATAGTGTTTCTTCTGAACATAGTCTCTCGAGGATGAGGGGTATAATCTCCAAGAACCTCCTTCCTAGATAAGGCATCTGCGACTTTATTCGAGGAACCTGGTAGATAGGTAATATGAAAGTCGTATTGGGCGAAAAAATAAGCCCATCGTGCTTGCCTTGAATTCACACACTCCATGTTCTGTAATGCCTTGAGATTCTTATGATCTGTCCTAATGAGAAAAGAATGACGTGCACCCATCAGTAAATGTCGCCATTCTTCACAGGCCAGCTTCATGGCGAGTAGTTCTTTCTCCAAAACCGAATAGTTCAGTTGGCTGGGAGACAAAGTCTTAGAGAGATAAGCTACTGGATGTTCTATACCATCGTAGGCTTGAAGAAGAACCGCCCCTATAGCCAAGGCAGAGGCATCGGTCTCTACAATGAACTGTCAGTTTTGATCCGGATGTCGAAGAATCGGAGCAGAACAGAACAGTCTTTTTAAGTCCCTGAAACCCTGTTCAGCTTCGGGTGACCATAGGAACGGCCCTGAATCTTTCCTTAAGAGTCGCGTAATGGGAAGCACTATCTCTGAGAAGTTTGGGATGAACCTCCTGTAGAAATTTGCGAGACCCAGAAATCTTTGTACTTCCTTAACACTGTCCGGGGAGGACCAATCGAGTACAGCAGTGACCTTGTCGGAATCCATGGAAATTCCTTCTTCCGAGAGAACATATCCAAGGTAGTGAACAGAGGGGGCTGCAAAAACGCACTTCTCGGGTTTGACCAGAAGTTTGTAACGTTGTAGACGCTTCAGCACTTGAGTAAAGTGAAGGATATGTGATTCTAAGTCGGAGGAGTATATCAAAATATCATCCAAGTAGATTATGACAGTCACCAGTAACAGATCGGAGAATAAACGATCCATAAATCGTTGAAAAATGGCCGGGGCGTTCACTAATCCGAACGGCATTACCTTGTATTCGTATAATCCGAACGGGGTGCGGAAGGCCGTCTTCCATTCATCTCCCTCGGCAATGCGAAGCAAATGATATGCGTTCCGAAGGTCCAGTTTAGTAAAGATACTGGCCCCCTGTACCGCCTCTATGATCTCAGATATGAGTGGCATGGGATAGCAGTCTCTGATTGTAACTTTATTTAGTCCTCTGTAATCGATACAAGGACGCAAATCGGTGGAGTCCCTCTTTCTGATGAAAAACAAAGAAGCTCCTGCCGGAGACTTGGAATGTTGAATAAGGCCGTTTTGCAAGTTGGTATCCAAGTATTTCCTTAAAACTTGCCTCTCGGTTTGGGTTAAAGAAAACATCCTGCCGAAAGGAACTAAAGCATTACCTTCCAACTCTAATGAGCAATCTTCAGGCCTCCGCAGGTATCGTCTCCTTGAAGACCTCCTGATAGGGTAAACAATAATGTGGTAATGCGTGAACCCCCACATGATCACTTGTTAACACCTTCGAAGTCTGGGACTTCCCATGGAATGGTGCTGAGAGGCAATTTTGTCTGCAGTACATAGATGAAAAACTCAACTGGTTGCTAGTCCAGTTTACCTGAGGGTTGTGTTTGCGAAGCCAGATAACTCCTAAAATTATAGGAAAGTGCGCGGCTCTAATGATGTCGAATATGAGCACTTCTCTATGTTGGAAGATGGTAACTCCTAGTTCTTCCGTGGTATGGGTTATCAAACCCGATGAGAGTGGAGATCCGTCTACACCCTCTACCTTTTGATCCTCTTTGCGGGCTACTCTATGAAAGCCCACCTTCTCTGCCCAAAGAGTGTCAACAAAGTTTCCGGCCGCCCCACAATCCAGGAGGGCTAGGGCATCTATAGATCTTCCCCAGGATTCAATTTGTACCGGAATAACCATCAACCTGGAATCCTCCAAAGTGTTGGGAGCTGAAATGGAGAGAGAAACATAGGGACTGAACGGGTTGCAAATTGATCCTCGGAACCAAGTCCCTACTGGCGCCGAGGAAGTTCGTTTCCCTGTGACTTAGTTGGAACCACCGGACAATCTTTGAGCTGGTGCTGTTCAGAACCACAATAGGCACACAGTCCCTTTTCCTTTCTCCTTCTTAGCTCAGCGAATGTAAGCGGACCCCTGGTAGCTCCGATCTGCATCGGCTCTTCGAGGGAGTGGGAGGAGGTGTGAGAAGAGGACGTAGAAGCATTGGATGTATGAGGGCTTGTTGATACGCCATATTTGCGGCATTCCGCTCGGCGTTCTTGAAGTCGATATTCAATCTGCAATGTGGAAGATAGCAGATCAGTGAAAGTCGGGGGGAGAGAGGACCGGGCAAGCTCGTCCTTAATCTCTTCTCTTAGGCCCCTTCTGAAGATGGTGTACTGGGCTTGTTCCGGCCAACCTGCTCCTACCGCCAAAGTCTTGAATCGGGATATATATGTTAGCACGTCTGAGGACCCTTGCCGCACATCCAACAAATCCTCACATGCAGTAAAGGTTAGTTCCGGTCTCTCAAATGTCTGTTGCAACAAGGCTTGAAAGCCGGCGAAGTCATGTAATATGGGGTTAGCACTGATCACCAATGGCGTAGCCCAAGAAAGGGCGTTACCAGTCATATTTGAAATCAAAAAGCCTACCTTGGATTGATCGGTGGCAAAGGAACGAGGCCGAAAAGTAAAGTACACTACACAAGCCTCCATGAATTATTTTAACTTCTTTGGTGAACCATCGAATTTCCCCGAAGGAAGCGACATCATCGGTAGTTCCGCAGGCGAAACCTCCCGAGTAGTGGCAAGTTGGCATAGAACCACGTTTTCCGCCTTAACCGTCTGTAATTCTTGTGACAGGCCATGAACCGCCTTCCAGAGTTCCTGGATCTGTTCTTCGGCTGACATTGTTTTCTCCGGGCGTTGCAATCTGTCCAATTTCGTCTCCCTCTCCTCCCCACTCTCCTCACCTGATCGGTAATCCTCCAATTCTTCCGTCTTGAGATGCCGACGTGAGCAGAAATCTCTCTTTGTGGTTGAAGATACTTGCCTACCACGAGAGGAAGCCACAGTGAATGCTTGAAACAAGCAGTCCTGAGACTCCTTTCCCGTACTGGGCGACAAGGGAAAAAGCCTGGATGGCAGAAAAAACCCTTGCAAGGAATGAAACCAAACCGGAGTCTTCCAAGGATAATGATGAAGCGTAGTCTGTAGTAGTAGAAGAGTAGGTTTCTGGCTAATACGGATTTGAGGAGGAGGATGACAAACGATGATGGCAGAAACAAGGCAGACAAACGTCTTGCAAGAAGGAGTAGTGAGAGATACTGTAGCCGGTGGCAAGATAGAGCCGCAAAAGCTGAAGCAGGTAAAGCAAAAGGGGAGAAGAGAGAGAGAGAGAGAGAGAGAGAGAGAGGGAGAGAGGAAGAAGCCTCGCTCGAAACTAAGAGAGGCGAAGGTAGAGGCACGGACCAAGCCGTGTTAGGGAAATACTAGCGTTCTCACCCAAAGCAGGAAAACAGAAACACTATGGGGGTTACAACGCAGGGATTGCCGGGAGTGAGATACTGAAATACTTCCCGGCGACGCCATGTTGCCGGAGAACTAGACCGCGGCTGCACGTAAAGAAAGCAACGTGCTGGAACTACGGTCTGCGCCGGAGCCTCCAATGCGGAAGTATCCGCCAATCGGCCCGGCTGCGCATGACATCCTGTACCCAACTAAAGAAAGGAACATGTTTCAACACCAAGTCAGAAAAGGTGGCATTGCATTAAAGAGACCTTTTCTTTTTCATTCAAAAAGGGAATGTGGTGGAACTGTATAAAGTTTTAAGAACTGGCCATTCAAAGCCTGCAGAGAGGCTGGAACAACGCATTCTGAGAAATTGTAGAACTTTTAAAAACAACCCTTGCAAAGAGATCCCAGTAGGTGGGCCAAGCAAAGCCCACGGATAGATGCTATTGCTGCGGTCATATTTTTGTTCTATTTTTTCTAAGTGGTAGGGCCAGATAATATATAGGGGTTAGACTAAGGACTATTTATTTTTTTCAACACTTTGACAAGCATCATTAGTTTTAGGTTCCTAGGTAGGAAGGTTCCCTAGAAGCGTTAAGGCTAGGTAGGTGTTGTTGTTATTATTTAAATAAACACCCTTGAACCTGTTTGACTCCTTCTTCTGTTTCACCACAATAAGCTAAAACAGTCTTAAACAGTCAGAGTATTTTAAGATGGAATTGAGTAAAGTTAACAGGTCTGAATCTGATGCATTATCCCAAACCTGGTTGAGGATGGGGTAGTTGGAGGAGAGAAACCTATTGGCTGACATGTTTTACCTACAGCAGCAACTGTATGCCTTGCTGACACTTAGTTTGTGCATGGGCTTGTGCTCCATCCATATAGATCAATAAGTAGCTGGACTACAGCCTCTTTCTCAATCTTCCTACTTCCACACTCTGTCCACTACAACTTATCCAGAAAAGACCCCAAGACTTATCCTTGGCCTCAAGCCCAGGGACCACATCTCTCTGGTGCTGAAATCCCTCCACTGGCTCCCTTTGGCTGCTAGGATCAAGTTCAAGACCCTCTGCATAGTCCACAAGGCTTTCAGGGGCCAGGGCCCACACCATCTACAACACCCTCTTCCTAAATACTCTCCTTCTAGAGCCCTCCAGTCGTTTTACTCCAACTCTTTGCGGTTGAGCCGTTTTTCCAAGCCAAGGTTTGGAAGTAGATCTTTATACTCTTCAGGTGCCTCCCTCTCGAACAGCCTCCCTGCCTCTCTCTGCCTTGAGCCGGAGCTCCTTAAGTTCTGGAAACTCCTCAGACCTTCATTTTCCTCTTTCTCTACCCCTCTCCCCTGCTAACCTCCTCTCCTTTTCTCTCCGGCCTCACTCCCCCTTCTCTTCCCTAATTCTGTTCAGTTTTTGCTGACTAGTCACCTGGTTCACCTCCAGAGCCTCGCTGGGACCAGGCTTCCCCGCCAATCTTTGCACTTGGCTCCGGGCC
Source organism: Ambystoma mexicanum (assembly GCF_040938575.1). Lineage (NCBI taxonomy): Eukaryota > Metazoa > Chordata > Amphibia > Caudata > Ambystomatidae > Ambystoma > Ambystoma mexicanum. Next base: position 607,401,085 of record NC_090928.1, read on the forward strand.
TCTGCACTATGTTCAGCACTACTGCACTTTCAGCATACTTTCCACGAGAGGGGTAATCTCTCTGCACTTAATCCATGGGCCTGTTGGACTGGGGGCACTTGTTCCTAGCTTCCCCCCCTCCCTCGCACTTTCGTCTGTACACTTGCATGATCTGAATTTACAACGCCTAGAAAGTTCTGTCCTGTCCCCCCTTTGTTTTCCCTCCCTAGTTGATTGCGCCTGAAACACGTAATGCACTTGCACTAGGAGAAATACTGTGAGGCCTAGTATGGTAGTTACTTTTTTGTTAGATCATTCGAAAACCTCAAGGCCTAAGAATGACTACTGTATTCCTGGCTCCCATCCCACCTTGAAGCGCTTTGAAGCACTTCACTTGTGTATAAGCGATGTACATATAAACTATTACAATTACAAATCCCTTCTTCTGCAAAGAACAGTGGCATCTGTCTCAAGTGAATCTAGTACATCGGGAAGGCTTGTAATTGTGCATGCAAGGCAGTCACACTTGCATCAGGCAACTGCAGAGGAGTTCAGAAAGAAGAGCAGTATAAAATGACATCTGCAATAAGAGAGAAATGCACAGATCATCGATTCATGAAAATGTCCTACCTCTGATTTTCTTGGAAATAAAAAATAAAATGACAAAGATAATGCTCCATCAATTAATTCAAGATCAAGAGTCTGACACCTCTTATTTAACAATTCCACAGACAGCGAAGGAAACAACAAAAAAGAACAAGAGGGTGCTGGAATTGTTGAACCCATGTTTTACATACTGGCCTCATTAAGAGTATGCTGCTCTGGAAAAAAGTGCCAGTATTTCCGTATAACAGCATGTTTCCAGAACGGCATACTCCAAGTTTGCTGGTGAGGGTTGAGTGACTTACCTCCAGCTATTGCTGAAGGTAAATCAGGCCCCCACTGGCAAAAACAGCCTGTATTTCCAGCACCGGAATTACCAGTGGCAGAAATACTGACAATTCCCCCCATGGAGTCATGTGGGACTCCATGGAACGGGGAATGGCCCCTGTTGCCGGCACCTGTAATTTCCCAGTAATCCTGGGATTTCAGGTGCCGGAAAAACGGTAGGTCCATTTTCTGGTATCCCACAGGAATAACCGGTGGGATACTGGGAAACCTAAAATGACTGCCAACGTCTCACATCTAGTTATCCCTAAAAGGCATGCTGCATTATTTCTACATGGTACGTTATTGCGTTTACATTTAGACATGACTAAATAAATCACCTTTCACTGCTATATGTGTTTTCCTGTTGTGTTTCATGCCTCAAACACCCTCACTCACATGTTAATCAGCCTTGTCAACAGAATTGTTAGAGAAAACCCTCATCCTTGGCCCAATCACTCTAAAAATCTACACCTCTCAAACCTCACCATCTAACATAAACTCATTGACACCGGACAAGTCAAACACCCGAGCCTCCCATCTGAAAACAAAACTCCTCTGCCAGCCCCTCCTTATACATTCAGATCCTGAAGTACCTGGAGACCATGAAAATGGCAGTGGAGCACATCATAAATTCCAACAACATAACATAAATCAACTTAATGGAGGAACTTTTTTGGGTGGGGATGTTGAGGTGTACACTCGCGACCTGTAATGATGAGGCTAATGATATCTTACCGATGTCGTGTTAGACTTAATTTTTCCTTGTTAAATTGATTAGTTGTCGCAGGGGTGTGGGTCCACACGGAGACATAGAGTTCCTCGACTCCGTTTGAAAATTAGACAGTAGTTTGTTTGTGCCTACACTCCTTTGCGCCACATTCTTATGACAGTCAAATAAATTTCCAGAGCCAAAATTTCTTTATACAAATAATTCTTGATTTATTTGTTATCTTATTCGCCCTTTAATGGATGACACGTGTTTCGGCTCATGCGCCTTTTTCAAATCCGGGCTGGTTATATACACAAAGAAATATAAATCAAACAAAACAGAATAAAAAGATCACTTAGATTTACATTCTAACATAGTTTTAAACACATTTCATGAATACTATGGTGAATTTGAGTTAGTGCTTGTACCTAATATCATCCTTAGTTAAACATTACCACCAAAATGTTATATTCTTCCAACACCTCGTGAAATAATAGATAGGTCCATCAACATACATGAAAAGTACTTTGAATGGTTAGTATAATTTTGAACGTTGTGGAGAAGTATTGGTGGGGGCAGGATGGAGGAAAATGTGATTTATTTGATAGTAAAAGTACGTCTCGGTTGGTATCTTACCCTTATATGCTTTAGTTGAAATCCCCCTTTCCCGGGAAATAATTGTATGGTCGGATTCATTCAACGTAGTTCTAGGGTTCAATCCCTCCTGGAAAACAGATCAATTGGTCTGTTAGACTAATAACAGACATTCGGTTCCCTCCCTATCTATATCTGGATTTGCTTCTATTTACATTTTCGCTTTCCCAACTTTTTATTATACAGTTCACACATTTTGTCATACAAGTTCTATTTCGAAAAGCCCCTTTTTTATATTGTTTGCTCGAAATAGCAAACTTGAATTATTTACACTCCTATTCCTGTGGAAAAAGCCGGGTAAACACGTGTTTTGTATCCCTTGTTTGTTTACAATAGCGTCATGTCGCACAAGTTCGAAAAATCAACAAATAAATGTGTGTATCGCTCCACACAGAATGTGTTTGTTCCCATAATAAGCATGCATTGAATCGGTGGTCTTCCCACCCTCTCTTAGGGCTTACCTACAAATTCTCCTGCTTAAGCCTCACGCGTCGGGGGTCCCGTTTTAGCTACAGGCGGCTCCTTGTTCAAGAGGAGTTTCAAGCTACTAGTCCCTTTTTTGTTTCTCTTACTTCTCAGTTTGGCGGCCATATTTTGGGTTGAACGCCAACTGAATACATAATTTGGTGGCCATGTCTAACATTTGTCGCCTGCATCTGGTTAAGTACCTCAGTGGTTTACCAATACGTAAAAGAAAAGTGTTATTATATTAGTTACATGATACTAATCTTGTATTTCTAGAAATTCTCTGAATATAAGAGAGCTATGTTTGCGATGTGTTCGTTAGCCGTGGGTTAACTGCTAACGATTATGTGGGCTTTCCAATATAACCCTATATTATGAGTAAAGCATTATGGTTGACGTAGTTGCGTATATTGTTATTTTCGGTATTCATTTTACCGTAAATCGACTAAGGGGTCTCTACATGAACCAGGCCATAATGGTGGTGTGTATTTGAGTGGTATTGCATATACATAATAATAATATTTCTTATTCTTATTTATATCCTCGCGTTGACACCGTGATCGTTACATGAACCTTTGGTCTAATATATATGGTTATATATATCATACGTTCCGAAATTCACATTTAAAGCAATTAACAGGCATTCGCACTATTAAGCAGATCTTATACATATTCACTATTCCAGTTTTTCTTCTTCTTCTCTTAACCATTGCTTTCTGTTACTCATTATTTTCCGCCTATCCATTAATCATCTTCACAAAAAATGAATCATTTCATTGTCTGAATTTAATCCTTCTTCTACTGTTTTGCAACGACAAATTAGTCTGGCTTCTTCTTGTCTTAAACAGAGTTCTTGATTCCCTCCTCGTTTGCCCATCTTGATTTTTCTCAGACCTATGAATTTAATGTCTTTTTTGTTATGCATTTGATGTTGACTCTGCCAGTGTGCGGACAGTGGGAGGTTCTTATCTTGGCTTCCAATAGCCGAAATGTGTTCCCTAATTCTTGTTCTTAACTCTCTGATAGTACTCCCAATGTATAGCCGATTGCAGACACATATCACTGCGTAGACCACATATTTGGATCTGCAATTGATTTGTTCCTGGATCTTTATTTTTACACCTTTTTGGTCTATGAAAGTACTTGTTTCTTGTACCGCATAGTGGCACATTGAGCAAAAAGCACATTTCCTAAAACTTGTTTGCGGTTGACGTAACCATGTTTGTGGTTTCCTTTCTTCTTTCTCTTTTTCGGGCAGCATGGATGGACTCAATATATTCTTCAAAGTTTTCGCTTTCCTGTATATTATTGTAGGATGATCTTGTTTATATTGCCCTATATGTGGGTCCAATTTAAGCAGGTACCAATTTCTTTTCAAAACTCTCTTGATTTCCTTATTGTTAACACAATATGCTGTGATGAAATGTATGATACGGTCTGGTTGTGTACCTTTGTCATCTTGGGATAGTGTTGATTGTCTAGTCATACTTCTTGCCTTCTTCCTAGCAGTTTGGATTGACTTATGGGAATATCCCCTGACTTTGAATCTGTCTGACAACAGGTGGCATTCCCTCTCAAAGTTCGTTAATTCTGTACAATTGCGTCTTGCTCTGAAAAACTCTCCATTCGGAATATTATGAATCACCGGTTTATGATGGCAACTGGTCGCATGAAGTGTGGAATTAACTTCTGTTTCTTTTCTGAATGTTTTGGTATATAGTTGTTTGTTGGATACATAGATGGTTAAATCCAAGAAATTAATTTCAGATTTGCTACTTTCGCCAATAAACTCCAACCCGAATTCATTGTCATTCACTTGATATAGTAAGGAATCCAGTTCTTCTGTTGTTCCATTCCAAATAATCAGTACGTCGTCAATGTACCTGAGCCATTTGATTATTTTGGTCTGAAAATCTGGTAGTTGGTATATGAAAGAATCCTCAATCATGCCCATCACAATATTAGCAAGGGCCGGGGCGTATTTAACCCCCATTGCCACCCCCCGTATTTGACGAAAGAATTGATTGTCAAAAATGAAAATATTGTTCTCTAGGGTTGCCATGAGCATTTCTTTGAGCATGCATGTAAAATTGAAATATGACGCAGATTTGTTTTTAAAGGTTTAATCAATCGCCTCCAGGGCCAATTTGTACTCAATAGATGTATATAGAGCCTTAACGTCCCATGTTGCTAATAGGTAAGTGTCCTGCCAGTAAATTTCTTCTAGGATTTTTATAGCTGCTGTTGTATCTTTTAGATATGCCTTGATTTTGGTTACTTCGGGTCTTATTACATTGTCAATGTATTGCGCTATTGGTTCCGTCGCCCATCCTAATCCGCTTACTATGGGCCTTCCTTCCGGGATAGTGTTATATTTTTTGTGAACTTTCGGGAGAAAGTAAATGGTTGGAATTGTCGGTTGGGTCACTCGTAGATGTGCTTTCTCTTCTTCTGTTATTAGTCCTTGCTGGTGCCAGGCATTTATGTTGCTTGTCAAATCTTGTATTATTTCCGATGTTGGATTAGTTGTTAGTCTCTCATAGCATTGTGGATTTTCCAGGTGATTCATAGCATTTTTATGTAATCATCTCTGTTCATTACTATGATGTTGCCACCCTTGTCTGCCTCCTTGATAACTATTTTTGTGTTAGATTGTAGCCTTCGTACAGCCAGGATTTCGTTTGTTGTGAGGTTTTTGGCAATGCTCTTGTTTTTTGTTGACAATCTAGTTCTTAGATGGTATAGGTCTTGTGTTACGGCTTTATAAAATGCGTCCATCATGTTGTCCGGTGATAGTTGTGGTGTGAACTTAGATTTAGGTTTCAGTTCTTTCATAGAAAAACTGGTTGGTTGTATTTTTAGCTCTTGAATGGTTTGATGCATCGGATAGTCTCCTGGTTCCTGCAGAGATCTTAATAAGTGAATACTGCTTAATTCTTCAATGGTTATGTCACTCTTGGTTATGTTTTTTGATTTTTCTTTCCTTCTTTCAACTTGAGTCGCAAAGAACTTTTTTAGTTTTAATTTCCGAACAAATTTAAAAAGATCCATATGTATTTCTATGGGTTCAAACACGGTCGTTGGAGCGAATGATAGGCCTTTGTTTAATACTTTAATTTCATTTTCAGTTAATGTTTGGTTGGATATGTTCATCACCAAGTTATTTATTTCTGTAGTTTTTTGGCTGCTTCTTTCGATGCTGCTCTTGTTAGACGACGATAGGCGTCTAAGCCGTCTGGATTTTCTTGATCCTCCTGATCCTCTCCTACCTCTTCTCCGACTATTTTCTGTGAGGTGTCTGGTGTCTTGTCGATCCGAAAACGGACTTGTTTTGTCGGAATACTTCTGTTTCCTTGTTTGTAACGTTTAATTTGATTTAAAAAACCTTGTCCTTTTGGTTTAGTAGGTCCTGGTGCTGTTTCCACATTTATCTCCATTTCTTCCTCTGCTTCTGAGCTAGATGGTGAAGTATTGGGAGTAGTTTCTCTTGATGTCTGTTTGATCATTTTACTGTATTTCTCTTGAAAGGTATATACTCTGTCATCTTGATAATCCCTGTCATCACGATAAAATTTCCTCAGTTTTCTTAGTTTAATATCGTCTTGATAATCTTTAAGAATTTCATACATTTTCAAATAGTTTTTCTCCTTTGTTACTTCTAGTGCCTTTGCTTCTTTTATTTCCTTTTTAATACTTTCAATTTGTTCAGTTATTCGTCTATGTTCTCTCTGTGCATGCTCTACTAGCATATTTAACATTTGTTTCGAACATTGATTGAGATTTGTTTCCCAATCTTCTGCTAGGTCTTTATCCTCTTCTTTACTGAAATCTGGAAAAATCAGTATACGTAGTCCTCTTGGAATCTGGTCTTTAGATATATAGTTTTTCAAGGATATTATTTCCCAATACTTATCAATTTCTTTACGAGAGGCTCTCTCTAATTTGACAAATTTATATCTGAGGTCCTCTCTCCTTGGAGCACTTGAACTAAAGGCATGGGTGTTGTTCCCTCTGGGAGAAAAAAGGTTGTTTGCTTCTTCCTCTCTGTTTTCCATGTATTCTGCCATTATTTCTCTTTTTTTCCTCCCTTCCGAAAAGGTCTGCGTGGTACTTGATTCCCCTTGTAATAAACAGCTTAATGGAGGAACTTTTTTGGGTGGGGATGTTGAGGTGTACACTCGCGACCTGTAATGATGAGGCTAATGATATCTTCCTGATGTCGTGTTAGACTTAATTTTTCCTTGTTAAATTGATTAGTTGTCGCAGGGGTGTGGGTCCACACGGAGACATAGAGTTCCTCGACTCCGTTTGAAAATTAGACAGTAGTTTGTTTGTGCCTACACTCCTTTGCGCCACATTCTTATGACAGTCAAATAAATTTCCAGAGCCAAAATTTCTTTATACAAATAATTCTTGATTTATTTGTTATCTTATTCGCCCTTTAATGGATGACACGTGTTTCGGCTCATGCGCCTTTTTCAAATCCGGGCTGGTTATATACACAAAGAAATGAAATAAAAATCAAACAAAACAGAATAAAAAGATCACTTAGATTTACATTCTAACATAGTTTTAAACACATTTCATGAATACTATGGTGAATTTGAGTTAGTGCTTGTACCTAATATCATCCTTAGTTAAACATTACCACCAAAATGTTATATTCTTCCAACACCTCGTGAAATAATAGATAGGTCCATCAACATACATGAAAAGTACTTTGAATGGTTAGTATAATTTTGAACGTTGTGGAGAAGTATTGGTGGGGGCAGGATGGAGGAAAATGTGATTTATTTGATAGTAAAAGTACGTCTCGGTTGGTATCTTACCCTTATATGCTTTAGTTGAAATCCCCCTTTCCCGGGAAATAATTGTATGGTCGGATTAATTCAACGTAGTTCTAGGGTTCAATCCCTCCTGAAAAACAGATCAATTGGTCTGTTAGACTAATAACAGGCATTCGGTTCCCTCCCTATCTATATCTGGATTTGCTTCTATTTACATTTTCGCTTTCCCAACTTTTTATTATACAGTTCACACATTTTGTCATACAAGTTCTATTTCGAAAAGCCCCTTTTTTATATTGTTTGCTCGAAATAGCAAACTTGAATTATTTACACTCCTATTCCTGTGGAAAAAGCCGGGAAAACACGTGTTTTGTATCCCTTGTTTGTTTACAATAGCGTCATGTCGCACAAGTTCGAAAAATCAACAAATAAATGTGTGTATCGCTCCACACAGAATGTGTTTGTTCCCATAATAAGCATGCATTGAATCGGTGGTCTTCCCACCCTCTCTTAGGGCTTACCTACAAATTCTCCTGCTTAAGCCTCACGCGTCGGGGGTCCCATCTTAGCTACAGGCGGCTCCTTGTTCAAGAGGAGTTTCAAGCTAGAAATACAAGATTAGTATCATGTAACTAATATAATAACACTTTTCTTTTACGTATTGGTAAACCACTGAGGTACTTAACCAAATGCAGGCGACAAATGTTAGACATGGCCGCCAAATTATGTATTCAGTTGGCGTTCAACCCAAAATATGGCCGCCAAACTGAGAAGTAAGAGAAACGAAAAAGGGACTAGTAGCTTGAAACTCCTCTTGAACAAGGAGCCGCCTGTAGCTAAGACGGGACCCCCGACGCGTGAGGCTTAAGCAGGAGAATTTGTAGGTAAGCCCTAAGAGAGGGTGGGAAGACCACCGATTCAATGCATGCTTATTATGGGAACAAACACATTCTGTGTGGAGCGATACACACATTTATTTGTTGATTTTTCGAACTTGTGCGACATGACGCTATTGTAAACAAACAAGGGATACAAAACATGTGTTTTCCCGGCTTTTTCCACAGGAATAGGAGTGTAAATAATTCAAGTTTGCTATTTCGAGCAAACAATATAAAAAAGGGGCTTTTTGAAATAGAACTTGTATGACAAAATGTGTGAACTGTATAATAAAAAGTTGGGAAAGCGAAAATGTAAATAGAAGCAAATCCAGATATAGATAGGGAGGGAACCGAATGCCTGTTATTAGTCTAACAGACCAATTGATCTGTTTTCCAGGAGGGATTGAACCCTAGAACTACGTTGAATTAATCCGACCATACAATTACTTCCCGGGAAAGGGGGATTTCAACTAAAGCATATAAGGGTAAGATACCAACCGAGACATACTTTCACTATCAAATAAATCACATTTTCCTCCATCCTGCCCCCACCAATACTTCTCCACAACGTTCAAAATTATACTAACCATTCAAAGTACTTTTCATTTATGTTGATGGACCTATCTATTATTTCACGAGGTGTTGGAAGAATATAACATTTTGGTGGTAATGTTTAACTAAGGATGATATTAGGTACAAGCACTAACTCAAATTCACCATAGTATTCATGAAATGTGTTTAAAACTATGTTAGAATGTAAATCTAAGTGATCTTTTTATTCTGTTTTGTTTGATTTTTATTTCATTTCTTTGTGTATATAACCAGCCCGGATTTGAAAAAGGCGCATGAGCCGAAACACGTGTCATCCATTAAAGGGCGAATAAGATAACAAATAAATCAAGAATTATTTGTATAAAGAAATTTTGGCTCTGGAAATTTATTTGACTGTCATAAGAATGTGGCACAAAGGAGTGTAGGCACAAACAAACTACTTTCTAATTTTCAAACGGAGTCGAGGAACTCTATGTCTCCGTGTGGACCCACACCCCTGCGACAACTAATCAATTTAACAAGGAAAAATTAAGTCTAACATGACATCGGGAAGATATCATTAGCCTCATCATTACAGGTCGCGAGTGTACACCTCAACATCCCCACCCAAAAAAGTTCCTCCATTAAGCTGTTTATTACAAGGGGAATCAAGTACCACGCAGACCTTTTCGGAAGGGAGGAAAAAAAGAGAAATAATGGCAGAATACATGGAAAACAGAGAGGAAGAAGCAAACAACCTTTTTTCTCCCAGAGGGAACAACACCCATGCCTTTAGTTCAAGTGCTCCAAGGAGAGAGGACCTCAGATATAAATTTGTCAAATTAGAGAGAGCCTCTCGTAAAGAAATTGATAAGTATTGGGAAATAATATCCTTGAAAAACTATATATCTAAAGACCAGATTCCAAGAGGACTACGTATACTGATTTTTCCAGATTTCAGTAAAGAAGAGGATAAAGACCTAGCAGAAGATTGGGAAACAAATCTCAATCAATGTTCGAAACAAATGTTAAATATGCTAGTAGAGCATGCACAGAGAGAACATAGACGAATAACTGAACAAATTGAAAGTATTAAAAAGGAAATAAAAGAAGCAAAGGCACTAGAAGTAACAAAGGAGAAAAACTATTTGAAAATGTATGAAATTCTTAAAGATTATCAAGACGATATTAAACTAAGAAAACTGAGGAAATTTTATCGTGATGACAGGGATTATCAAGATGACAGAGTATATACCTTTCAAGAGAAATACAGTAAAATGATCAAACAGACATCAAGAGAAACTACTCCCAATACTTCACCATCTAGCTCAGAAGCAGAGGAAGAAATGGAGATAAACGTGGAAACAGCACCAGGACCTACTAAACCAAAAGGACAAGGTTTTTTAAATCAAATTAAACGTTACAAACAAGGAAACAGAAGTATTCCGACAAAACAAGTCCGTTTTCGGATCGACAAGACACCAGACACCTCACAGAAAATAGTCGGAGAAGAGGTAGGAGAGGATCAGGAGGATCAAGAAAATCCAGACGGCTTAGACGCCTATCGTCGTCTAACAAGAGCAGCATTGAAAGAAGCAGCCAAAAAACTACAGAAATAAATAACTTGGTGATGAACATATCCAACCAAACATTAACTGAAGATGAAATTAAAGTATTAAACAAAGGCCTATCATTCGCTCCAACGACCGAGTTTGAACCCATAGAAATACATGTGGATCTTTTTAAATTTGTTCGGAAATTAAAACTAAAAAAGTTCTTTGCGACTCAAGTTGAAAGAAGGAAAGAAAAATCAAAAAACATAACCAAGAGTGACATAACCATTGAATAATTAAGCAGTATTCACTTATTAAGATCTCTGCAGGAACCAGGAGACTATCCGATGCATCAAACCATTCAAGAGCTAAAAATACAACCAACCAGTTTTTCTATGAAAGAACTGAAACCTAAATCTAAGCTCACACCACAACTATCACCGGACAACATGGTGGACGCATTTTATAAAGCCGTAACACAAGACCTATACCATCTAAGAACTAGAGTGTCAACAAAAAACAAGAGCATTGCCAAAAACCTTACAACAAACGAAATCCTGGCTGTGCGAAGGCTACAATCTAACACGAAAATAGTTATCAAGGAGGCAGACAAGGGTGGCAACATCATAGTAATGAACAGAGATGATTACATAAAAATGGCTATGAATCACCTGGAAAATCCACAATGCTATGAGAGACTAACAACTAATCCAACATTGGAAATAATACAAGATTTGACAAGCAACATAAATGCCTGGCACCAGCAAGGACTAATATCAGAAGAAGAGAAAGCACATCTACGAGTGACCCAACCGACAATTCCAGCCATTTACTTTCTCCCGAAAGTTCACAAAAAATATAACACTATCCCGGAAGGAAGGCCCATAGTAAGCGGATTAGGATGGGCGACGGAACCAATAGCGCAATACATTGACAATGTAATAAGACCCGAAGTAACCAAAATCAAGGCATATCTAAAAGATACAACAGCAGCTATAAAAATCCTAGAAGAAATTCACTGGCAGGACACTTACCTATTAGCAACATGGGACGTTAAGGCTCTATATACATCTATTGAATACAAATTGGCCCTGGAGGCGATTGATTACACCTTTAAAAACAAATCTGCGTCATATTTCAATTTTACATGCATGCTCAAAGAAATGCTCATGGCAACCCTAGAGAACAATATTTTCATTTTTGACAATCAATTCTTTCGTCAAATACGGGGGGTGGCAATGGGGGTTAAATACGCCCCGGCCCTTGCTAATATTGTGATGGGCATGATTGAGGATTCTTTCATATACCAACTACCAGATTTTCAGACCAAAATAATCAAATGGCTCAGGTACATTGACGACGTACTGATTATTTGGAATGGAACAACAGAAGAACTGGATTCCTTACTATATCAAGTGAATGACAATGAATTCGGGTTGGAGTTTATTGGCGAAAGTAGCAAATCTGAAATTAATTTCTTGGATTTAACCATCTATGTATCCAACAAACAACTATATACCAAAACATTCAGAAAAGAAACAGAAGTTAATTCCACACTTCATGCGACCAGTTGCCATCATAAACCGGTGATTCATAATATTCCGAATGGAGAGTTTTTCAGAGCAAGACGCAATTGTACAGAATTAACGAACTTTGAGAGGGAATGCCACCTGTTGTCAGACAGATTCAAAGTCAGGGGATATTCCCATAAGTCAATCCAAACTGCTAGGAAGAAGGCAAGAAGTATGACTAGACAATCAACACTATCCCAAGATGACAAAGGTACACAACCAGACCGTATCATACATTTCATCACAGCATATTGTGTTAACAATAAGGAAATCAAGAGAGTTTTGAAAAGAAATTGGTACCTGCTTAAATTGGACCCACATATAGGGCAATATATACATGATCATCCTACAATAATATACAGGAAAGCGAAAACTTTGAAGAATATATTGAGTCCATCCATGCTGCCCGAAAAAGAGAAAGAAGAAAGGAAACCACAAACATGGTTACGTCAACCGCAAACAGGTTTTAGGAAATGTGGTTTTTGCTCAATGTGCCACTATGCGGTACAAGAAACAAGTACTTTCATACACCAAAAAGGTGTCAAAATAAAGATCCAGGAACAAATCAATTGCAGATCCAAATATGTGGTCTACGCAGTGATATGTGTCTGCAATCGGCTATACATTGGGAGTACTATCAGAGAGTTAAGAACAAGAATTAGGGAACACATTTCGGCTATTGGAAGCCAAGATAAGAACCTCCCACTGTCCGCACACTGGCAGAGTCAACATCAAATGCATAACAAAAAAGGCATTAAATTCATAGGTCTGAGAAAAATCAAGATGGGCAAACGAGGAGGGAATCAAGAACTCCGTTTAAGACAAGAAGAAGCCAGACTAATTTGTCGTTGCAAAACAGTAGAAGAAGGATTAAATTCAGACAATGAAATGATTCATTTTTTGTGAAGATGATTAATGGATAGGCGGAAAATAATGAGTAACAGAAAGCAATGGTTAAGAGAAGAAGAAGAAAAACTGGAATAGTGAATATGTATAAGATCTGCTTAATAGTGCGAATGCCTGTTAATTGCTTTAAATGTGAATTTCGGAACGTATGATATATATAACCATATATATTAGACCAAAGGTTCATGTAACGATCACGGTGTCAACGCGAGGATATAAATAAGAATAAGAAATATTATTATTATGTATATGCAATACCACTCAAATACACACCACCATTAAGGCCTGGTTCATGTAGAGACCCCTTAGTAGATTTACGGTAAAATGAATACCGAAAATAACAATATACGCAACTACGTCAACCATAATGCTTTACTCATAATATAGGGTTATATTGGAAAGCCCACATAATCGTTAGCAGTAAACCCACGGCTAACGAACACATCGCAAACATAGCTCTCTTATATTCAGAGAATTTCTAGAAATACAAGATTAGTATCATGTAACTAATATAATAACACTTTTCTTTTACGTATTGGTAAACCACTGAGGTACTTAACCAAATGCAGGCGACAAATGTTCGCCATGACATGGCCGCCAAATTATGTATTCAGTTGGCGTTCAACCCAAAATATGGCCACCAAACTGAGAAGTAAGAGAAACGAAAAAGGGACTAGTAGCTTGAAACTCCTCTTGAACAAGGAGCCGCCTGTAGCTAAGACGGGACCCCCGACGCGTGAGGCTTAAGCAGGAGAATTTGTAGGCAAGCCCTAAGAGAGGGTGGGAAGACCACCGATTCAATGCATGCTTATTATGGGAACAAACACATTCTGTGTGGAGCGATACACACATTTATTTGTTGATTTTTCGAACTTGTGCGACATGACGCTATTGTAAACAAACAAGGGATACAAAACACGTGTTTTCCCGGCTTTTTCCACAGGAATAGGAGTGTAAATAATTCAAGTTTGCTATTTTGAGCAAACAATATAAAAAAGGGGCTTTTCGAAATAGAACTTGTATGACAAAATGTGTGAACTGTATAATAAAAAGTTGGGAAAGCGAAAATGTAAATAAAAGCAAATCCAGATATAGATAGGGAGGGAACCGAATGCCTGTTATTAGTCTAACAGACCAATTGATCTGTTTTCCAGGAGGGATTGAACCCTAGAACTACGTTGAATTAATCCGACCATACAATTATTTCCCGGGAAAGGGGGATTTCAACTAAAGCATATAAGGGTAAGATACCAACCGAGACGTACTTTTACTATCAAATAAATCACATTTTCCTCCATCCTGCCCCCACCAATACTTCTCCACAACGTTCAAAATTATACTAACCATTCAAAGTACTTTTCATGTATGTTGATGGACCTATCTATTATTTCACGAGGTGTTGGAAGAATATAACATTTTGGTGGTAATGTTTAACTAAGGATGATATTAGGTACAAGCACTAACTCAAATTCACCATAGTATTCATGAAATGTGTTTAAAACTATGTTAGAATGTAAATCTAAGTGATCTTTTTATTCTGTTTTGTTTGATTTTTATTTCATTTCTTTGTGTATATAACCAGCCCGGATTTGAAAAAGGCGCATGAGCCGAAACACGTGTCATCCATTAAAGGGCGAATAAGATAACAAATAAATCAAGAATTATTTGTTTAAAGAAATTTTGGCTCTGGAAATTTATTTGACTGTCATAAGAATGTGGCGCAAAGGAGTGTAGGCACAAACAAACTACTGTATAACATAAATCAACATAACACCACTTCCTGGCCGGCCCACGTGAGGTGGCAAAAGGAACGTGTGACAGGGTAGACTCCCACCCCTCTTCTGTAGGTAATGGGTGCATTTGCTGATTCACAGATTATCACAAGCCCGATCATCAAATCATATTTGTTTAATAGTCCCACTGCACACAGACAGTCTATTTCCCCCTCAATTCATCAGACCAGCATTGCTGAACTTTTTAATCATGTTATCAAGTATTACAGAAGAGACAAAAACTCTGGTTATTCAAAGACAACATTGGTGTAACGCTGGCAAAAGCTTTACTGCTGTATGCCTTTGTAGACAATGTGGTTTCTGCTGGCTCCTTAGTCTCAGTGACGCCTGCAGGAACATTCTGAGTGGGCACTACTTCCTGCAAACGTCAGTTTCATCCTTTTTTACTTTGTTCCGGAAGAAGTTGGAATTGCACTTGACTACTGTGAGGCTAATTAAGTACACCTGAAAACTGACATGTAGACCAATGCTAAAGACACTAAGCCGCCTTTCCCCAAATCTGTCATCAACAAATCACAGTACAGTAGCATCAGAATGTAATTTGCCAGCAGGCCACTATATGGAAGGGTGTGACAACAAGTCCCACAACGCAGTTGGCCTCTAGGAGAAAGTACACGTGGGCTTTGTGGTGCATGACAAAGGGTGTAAATTGCAGCTGTCCTGGGGATAGTTGAAAGCATGCATGGCTGAGTTGGTAAATATGGCCCAGCATATTTGCATCCTCTTTAGCCCCCAGCAGCAATACATGAAATATGTCAGGGAAGCTGCAATGGCACCAATCCCCCTAACAACTCGTTGAAAACCGCATTGATTATTTTGTGGAATTCAACTATCCATATGCTAGATCATCTGTGAGAACAGTGCAATGTAGTGACTGATTACTAAAACAGTCGAGCAGTTAACTAGATGGTCTCTAACTATCACCTACACAGTTGCACATGTTGAATAATATTTACTCTCTACTTAATCCTTTTGATGAGTCCAGCTGTTAGTTGGCCTGTAGTCCGTATCACTCAACCGGGTACTGTAAATGGTACTTGAAATTAGACCTACCCAAAAAAATACATTTGTATTTGTATTTGATTTATTTGTAGAGCACGCCTGGCCCAAAGGCATCTGGGCGCATATCTTCTGTTACAGTTACATAAGGACAACAAGGTAGTTACATGTTAATGTATTCTGAATGTAGGGGAAAGGGGAATAGAAATAAATTATTTGGTGTAGACATATCAATTGTTGTTGTTCTACTCTAAATCCTAATACTAATAAGTGGAGAGGTCTCAATGCATTGTGTGAGTGAGATATTCAACATATTTACAAACACATTAGTCACAGCTAAATTATTAGTTCAATTCTTATAAAAAGGACACCATTTCATTATCTGTGTTGAGGCCAAGTACTGTGGAGGTGAATTTACAAATTATTTTAGCCTCTGTTTGAGTTTCTTTTCTCTGTCACCTCCACGTCTTCCGAGGGACACTCTTTGAAGACCAATGGACCGGATATCTGCTTTATTATCCATTTGATGTTTCTCTTGCCAATGACAAGCAAGAGGAAGTCTAGGGTCCTGGCTTCCAATTTTAGCAAGATGTTCACGCACCCTTGTCCTGAGTTCCCTGATGGTGCTCCCTATGTAGACCAAATTGCATACACATATTAATGCGTAAACCACATATTTCGTCCTACAGTTTATGGGTTGTTTGATTTTTAGAGTCTTGTTATTGCTGCTCTTGAAACAATCTGTTTTTTCATGCGCATGTTTGCACATGGTGCAGGTCCCACATTTCCTGAACCCATTAGTGGATTGTAACCAATTGGGTGTTCCCTCTGTTAGGTCCGGTAAGTCTGAAGGACTTAGTTTGTTCTTTAGTGTCTGTGCTCTCTTAAAAATGATTCTGGGTTTATCGTCAATAAACTTCGCAATGTGGTCATCCAATTTCAAAAGATGCCAGTGTTTAGCCAAAATCTTTCTAACATGTTTGTGATCGTTGCCAAATTTTGGGATGAAACCTATAGTGGGTGGCTCCAAAGTCTTGTTCCTTATAGCCAGAGTTTGTTCCTGTGTTAATTTCAAACTTTTATCCAAAGCCTGGGTAACGCATTTCTTTGAATATCCTCTTGACAGAAATCTTGATTGTAACAGCCTGCATTCTTTCTCAAAGTGTTGTTTGGTCTGACAGTTTCTCCTTGCTCTTATAAATTCTCCTGATGGTATGTTGAGAATCGTTGTTCGATGATGGCAACTGGTATCATGTAGGGTAGCGTTGACCTCTGTAGGTTTACGAAATGTGCATGTTCTGATCTGGTTCTGTTCAATATATATTGTGAGATCCAAAAAATTAATACTGTTTGCATCGCAGACACCAGTAAATTGAATATCCATTTCATTAACATTGAATCTGTTTAGGAAGTCTGTGAACTCCAATTCTGTGCCTTTCCATAGTATCAACAAGTCGTCAATATACCTTGACCAATATACAAGTTCCTTCTGATAAACTTTATCCTGGTAGATAACTGTATCCTCAAAAAGGCCCATAACAAGGTTTGCTAGGGCTGGGGCCTATTTAGTGCCCATAGCAACACCTCTGGTTTGCTTGAAAAACACATTGTTAAAGTTGAAGATGTTGCATTCTAAGGATAGCTCTAACATTTCCTTGATCATTGCAATTTGGTGGTACATCGAGGCTGACTCCTCCCTGAAGGTATAGTCAATAGTTTTCAAGGCCCATGAATGTTGAATCGATGTATAAAGTGCTTTCACATCCATGGTGGCTAAAAGACAGTCTTTCTCCCAGTTCCAAGATTGTAGCTTCCTGGTGACATCCGTTGTGTCTTTGTTGTGTGGCCCTAGGTCTCAAAATGTTATCCAGATACTGTGAGATATTCTCCATTGTCCAACCTATCCCGCTAACAATGGGACGGCCCTCTAGTATCAAGTCATATTGCTTGTGAATTTTCGGTAAGAAATACATTATTGTTATAGTTGGGTTTTTGATTATGAGAAAGCTCTTTTCATTGTCTGTGATAAGGCCTTTGCGATGCCATTCCACAATTTTAAGTTCCAATTTCTGTACAATCTCCTTGGTTGGGTTAGCTGACAGTTTTTCATAACAGCCTGGGGTGTTGGGGTGTCTATTAGCCATTTCCAAATAGTTGTCCCGGTCCATAACAACAATGTTCCCTCCTTTATCTGCTTCTTTGATTATTATTGAGCGGTCGGTTTCCAATTGGTGTACAGCTTCTTGTTCTCTATGGGTGAGATTGGGTTTTGTTCTTGATTGCAAATTTCTCTGATCCATTTTGTAGAGATCTTGGGATACTGCCTTGTAAAAGGTGTCAATGACGTTGTCTATTGCTAATTGGGGTACAAATTTGGATGTAGGTTTCAGCTCCTTCATTGATAATGTATCAGGTTGCACGTTAAGGTCTCTTAGTACATTTGTGATATCATAGTCCATTGGTTCTGCAATTGATCTAAGTAAGTGAATGTCTTCAATTTCTTTAATGCTCAGTTCACTTGGAATAGCTTTTGGTTGATGTGTATACATGCCTGGTGCCTGAATAAAGGACTTTCTTTTGCGCCTTCTACGAACCACAACGAGACAGATCTACATATTGATCCTTTCAAGTTCGTTCGGAAATTGAAATTAAAAAAGTTTTTTTCATTTGTTTTATGATTATATGATGTTAAGACAAATCAATAGCCTTGATTTGAAAAAGGTCCTTGGAGGACCGAAACACGTGTCATCAGTTATAAGGGCAATTTCTTTTTGAGCAATAAATTTACTCTGCAAGGATTTGGTGCAGTCTTTTTCCAGGTTACTTATACTTCATACTATCTATCAAGGGTTCTTGTACTTGGCTAAACCCCATACCTGGTGAGACGCGACTCAATGGACTCAATGTATTGATTGAATCAACTTCTTTCTTTCTTTTTTACTACTAAAAGATGTCTCCAAGTTAGACCAAACCTTCCAAGCCAAGATCTTTTTTTGATGTGTAGAAGGTGCTTGACTCCAAGATCGCAGCGTCCATAGCGTCCTGCGTGGTCTAGCCAGACATACTGCCTGTGGGCCCTGCATGGTGTGGCCGAGCCTGGCATAGGGTGCTGATTGATGCTTTGCAGTTCTTGTTTCCTGTGTTACCAGCAGTCAGTGCAAACTGGAGGAAGCATGATCACTGATGGTTGGCTGAGGTGTGGCGATATGTGAAGAACCCTGCCTTGTGTGCTTCTGTTTGGCTACTCCCTTGGCGCTACCAATTCATCTCTCCTGGGTCCACCTGTTTGCGGGTCTGGAGGTCCTGAAGTATCTCTCTCTAAAGTAATCCTCTCAATGACTACAGCACATCTGTCAAAGTACTGGGGGCCGATCCGGCAATTTTGAAGGTTGAGGCCGTGGAGCTCCGCATCATAGATCCTCCTAAAGAGCAGTGGTATTAATCTGAGTACATCGTGGCCTTTAGGTGACAGATCTCACCAGCATTAAGGTAGGCTCTGTGGTAGTGTAGCCCCCCCTGTGGCTATCAAAATCTCACAGCCCTATTCCACATCTTCGCTGACATGGCAAAAACTCCTAAAGCGGGAAAGCTATGATACTGCTGTCAGCTGACAAGCTCAAATGCGCTGAGATGGTGACTGCTTAGATCCACGCAGTGGATGGGTTTCCACCCCGGCTCTCCCAAGTGACTACCAATGTGGATTTGCAAGAGTTGCTTGTCGAAATCCAAAAGGAGATTCACAAAAACACAGAGGAACTATCACATAAAATCATGGCACTCGACAAGCGCCTACCTGAGACGGAGCATAGGGTATCAGAGGTGGAGGATATGCTATGTGAGCAGTCATATGAATGATCCAATAAAATTGAGGCCTTGGAAGTATGATGTAAGGCTTTGGAGGACAAGCATGAGGAGGCGGAAAATCGCTCTTGATGGAACAACATCCCCATCCGGGACATCCAGTTGTCAGTACAGGACACTGAGCTTCCTTTCGTTTGTCTCCAGCCTCTTCTGTTCTATTCTGGCAGGATGCACGAGTAAGGCAATGAAATGCAACACCACAGGAAAATCTTCCAGATGTTGTAACACAAGGGCACTCCTTCGAAGAGAAAGAAAGTTTCATGGGAACTGCCATGGGATCTCTGGCGGTCTCCTTCCGTAATCTGTCCTTCACCTTATATCAGTATTTGGCATTGTCCACCATAAGAAAACAGAGAGTTCTTCACTCATTGACTGTCAGGCTGAGGGAAAAAGATATAATCCAAAGATGAGGGTTCCCCACAGCACTTCTTTTCTCTTATAAGGGAAGATGATGGCCTATTATAACCTTTAAAAAATTCGAATTCTTGCTGCATGCGGACGATGAGGAGGGGGCGAGGGACCCTCAGTTCATGATCTCAAGCAAGATCCAGTGGGTTAAAAAAATGGCTGAAGGTGGGAAGGGGGAGTAAGATGAAGGGCCTGGTTCCGAAAACTTGAAAGGAAATAGTGATGGTGGCTTTGTTGGTATTCCATATTGTTGTGGCGTGGCTGTGGGGTCCGTGTGGCCCATTGGGTTTTGATGCTTAGTGCCAATTGGTGTTCACATTGGCACTAAGGGGGGAGAGGTTCGTTAAAGGATGATTTTGTGTTCCCTTCAAGTCAGATCTCCAATTGTTTTCCTATGCTATAGTTCATTCCTGATGTTGGAATGGGGGGGGGGGTGGGATTTGGGTTTTAATAGGTTTTAAAATGTTACTGCAGAGTAGGTTTGCCGCTCATTCAACAAGTGCTTTGTAGGTGTAGGTAGAGACTCTCTGGCTCTCCCAGTAATGCTCCTCACTGGTTGTGGCTATTGGTGATTTGAGCAATGATGGGGAGCACTGCATTCAACTGGCGACATGGAATGTCCAGTGCTTGAATTCCCCAGTGAACAGACAGTTGGTCCACAGGAATTTGGGGGATCTGTCATGTACTACAGTCTTTCTGCCAGAGAACCATTTGCTGCAGCAAGATGAAAAGAGTCTGTGTACCCAGGCTTACCCAAGACAGTTTTTCACATCAGGGTGGGGGTGGGGGGTAGCAGTGGGGTAGCCATATTGGTGGGTGTGAACGTGCCAATAACCAAGTTCATGGTTTTCAATGATCAGCAGCCAATGTACATTTGTGTGAAAGGTCTACTATCGGACTGGTTTCACTCTAATCTTGGTATACAATCCTAATGAGGAACAGGATGGTATACTTGACAATTTTGCATTCCAATTCGCAGTGTTCACTGAGGGGAACATACTGGTTTAGGGAGACTTCAACCTAGGGCCTAATACATTGCCTGATAAAACACTACCTGCCACAAAGCTGGATTACAAGCATGCAATTGCCTTCACTAAACTGCTTAGAGAACTGGGGTTGGGGAAGATAGGGACTTTTCTTTCTACTCACACTCTCATAAAGGATTCTCTAGACCCCTCTTGATACTGCTTACTAGCTCACTGTGCCCATGTGTCCGGGGATTGAAATAGGATTGCGTACATTTTCTGACCATGCACCCATGTCCCATACCCTGGCTACAGAAGGTAGACCTCAATTTGTGTCTCATCGGCATCCATGGTAATTATAAGATCCACTGCTTTGGGATCAGGCATTGTGTAGTAAAATGGGCGAGGTCATCACAATCTATTTTCAGGAAAATAGCAATTCGGGCTTCCCAGCAACCACAGTTTGGGAAGCTATGAAAACTCTGGTTGGAAGCAAATTGATCAGCAGAACTGCAGCTTACACTTAAGTGTTCCACTACTGCTAGAGGGAGAGGTTGCAGTTGCTGAGCTGGAATAAGAAAAGGGGTTGCCGGGCCTCGCTTAGAACACTGAAGATAGTGCTGTAAAAACGAGAGCAGCATCGGGCAGACAGGTTGACGCAGGCGCTTCTGAAAACCAAGCAATATTATTATACTAACAGCAATAATACCAATTGCATACTAGTAACCAAATTAGAAAAGCTTAGGACTTGTAACGGCATAGTAGCCTTGCATGATGAACAAGGTATGCAATGTTGATCTGCACCAGACAAGATGCGGACACTTCAGAAACTCTCTATCGCAACCTGATGAGGTTGAGTGGGCAATTGAGACACTTAAAAAAAAGTCCCAGGACCTGATGGATACACTGCTTCTTTTTAATAGAAATGCTGATTACTTCTTGTCACACACTTGACAGCTTTATTTAATTTGTTCCATGGTGTCTGGGAGCACTATACCCACAATGGGGACCTCCACTACTGTCTTGATGCCCAAGCTAGTGAAGGCCCCAGCCTTTTGTGACTCCTCCCCAACCCCCATTGACTCTGTTTAACAATGACTCTAAATTGTTCACTAAGATCTTGGTTCGCTGCATGATGGGGTCATACCTGATATCATTGATAGGGACCAGATAGGGTTCATAACCGGGCACAGCACCCATGATAATGTACAAAGTGTTTTTAATCTGATTGAGATTGAGCACTCAATGGAGGGTAATCTGGGAGTGAAAACGCCCGATGCTCATAAGGCATTTCACAGAGTGGACAGGTGTTATTGCCATCAGACTCTTGGAGCTTTTGGTTTTGGTCCCAATTTCACCAACTTTGTTATGTCCAATTATCAAGAGCAATCGACCTCCCATAGGATCAGTGGCCGGTACTCACCTTCCTTAGCCATCACTAGAGGTACCCAGCAGGGGTGCTCCCTGTCCCTGTTAGTGTTTGCGCTATCCATGGAGCAATTTGTCTGTCATGTTAGACAGAAGTCTGTAATACTAGGGGTAATGGTGAGTGGCAGGGAGTATAAACTGTCCTTATATGCAGATGATGTCCTCTGAACCAGGCAGGATCCTTGTGCTTCTTTGAAAGCCTTGTTGGGTGAACTTGATCTATATGCAAAATTGTATGGGTTAGATGTATCAGCGCAGCCTGCAAACAAAGACCAATTGAAAGCAGTCTCCTCAACTCGATGGAATCACGTAGCCACACCCTACCTTGGTGCGCAGATTCCTTGTAAGATATTTGGGGTCTATCAGAATAATTCCCCCTCCTTATTTAGAGAACAGACATAGGATTTAACTAGATTGGGGGGGGGGGGACACCTCTTGGTTTGGGAGGATCTCAGCGGTTAAAATGAATTTGGTTCCCAGACAACGTTACCATTGCTTAGCACTGCCAGTTATGATCCCAGGTGGGGAACTACTGAAACTGCCGAAGCAGGTATTTAAATTAAAGGATAGTTCCGGG
The DNA here is from genome assembly GCF_040938575.1 of Ambystoma mexicanum. Taxonomy (NCBI): domain Eukaryota; kingdom Metazoa; phylum Chordata; class Amphibia; order Caudata; family Ambystomatidae; genus Ambystoma; species Ambystoma mexicanum. The sequence continues at coordinate 607,424,079 of NC_090928.1, forward strand.
ACTTTTTTTTTATTGTCCCTACGGTTCGGCCATGTGTTTTTAAGCATAACTCGGTAGATTGTAGAAAACTTTCCTATGGACCATACCCGACTTTTCGTACATTAACGCACTCGAAATCAGCCGCCATTTTCTGATAATCCTATCATTTCCCCCCATCGCCCTGGCTCACCTGCTTTTGCGGCACTAAATCAAATCCCCCGCCCCTGAGCCTGACATCAGCAGACGCGTACCGCCCATTTCCCAATGCCAAAGCACGTTTCGTGTCAACAATCGCTGCGCCTCAGCTAATGAAGTGTCGCCATGGAAATGGCAGGACGCCTCTTTCCTCTATAAGTATAAACACACCGTTTCACAACACACAGCAGCAGATTTTCGATTCCATTACTCTCTGTGTGTTACTTTGAGTATTCTGTGACTCGTTTCTGTGCTCTGGTCAGCTACCTTCGCCGCTTCTAGGCCTTGTGAACACCTGTACCATCTCTGTAAATTATTTTACTTTCTTTACCACACAATGGCTACAATAATGCCGTATATGTACGAGCCCGAGTACACCGAGGAAGAACTACTGGAAAGGCAAGCACGTGAAAACGATGGGGATTCGGACGGCAGTTGGGAGGACCAGTCAACGGATGAAGAGCCTGGACCATGTCGCATGGACGGCGTCTCCACCTGGTGCACGTGCAATCGGTGCGAGCTAATGCCAACCGAGGACGAGAACTGCTGCTGCCGTGAAAATTCCGGGTGCTTGGCCTACATTTCGGAAGGCGAGCCAAGTCCGCAATGCATCACCGAGCTGCCAGAGTTCAGGGAAGCCTGCCTCTCACGGACCGTGTTGAGGATGATGATGGTGCTTATGCACGAACTTCGCGGCACTGTTCGTCCGCGTAATCCGAGTAACGAGTAAGTATACTCTGGTTTTTATGTCAGTGATGCCACTACTATGTCATGGTCGTCTCCCACATATAAAATTACATCTACATATCATTCGAATGCATGTAAATTGGTTCCATATTGTGCATTTTCTAGATAGAATTTTTTTCAAAGCAGAATGACATTTTTTACCTGAATCGACAGTGATAAGAAAGTTTTGTCATTTTAATACAGTTTGCATCTTTCATTTTCACAGGTGGTACAGGCTGGTGGCCTATCGTTGCTTCACTTGGTGGCTTCACGGGAGGCTCGGACACCGCGTTCGGAGAGTAATACCTGCCTGTGCGGTACTTGCCATTAGACAACATTTCCCCAGCGACAGTGGACAATACCGCGGATTTTCCCTGGATGTGCTGCAACCGGAACTTTACAATGTGTAATGTTTATTATTTATGTTCAATTGAAATTAAGATCTAAAATAAAACCCAACATATATTTTAACAATGGTTGTTTTGATTTTTTAAATGAATCTAGTGTGTCTCCATTGAATAGTCTTCCTGTGCCTTGTCTTGTCACACCACATGTCTCCGGCCAGCATCCTCCCTCACGCTGGCCGCCCACCTTCAATCCACATAACCGTTGAACCCATATGCAGCAGACATACATATGTTATTTTGCGGGTTGGCATCAAGCCTCCCGGCCTTGCCTCCTCCCCCAAAAATACTTACCACACCACTTTGTTCAAGCGTTGGCAATAAAAGGAAGGCCGTTGGATTTTAATGATACAAAACATGGTTATAGGTAAATAATCAATATGGTTGATCATAATAAATCATCCTTTTGGGCACCGGGTACAGAGATGACCCCCTCTGGCCCGTGCCGCCTTGCCACCACAGGCCAGCCTGCTGCTGACTAACTGCCTAGGCATCCAGGGTCTCCAGGGTGAACTGCACCCATATATTCTCCTGGGAGGCTGAGGTTATTATAAACTCACCCCCCTGCCTTCCATGTACTAGATCCTTCAGCTTGCCTCTTACATGCAGTTAGATGGCCTCTCCTTGGTGAGGCCCTGCGGCAAACGAGTCTTGTCTGCACGACCAGCGCCCTAATCCACACCTCCCCCCGCCCTATCAAAGGCAGTTCGCACCAGGGTACTTGCGCTGCCAAGTGGAGCTGTCAGGGAGCGATAAAGGCCAAGAGGTGCCAAAGACCATGTACACTTCAAAGTGGTCTATAGAGCATGGGTTGTTGTTCCCATGTCTACCTCCAGACCCTGTGTCTCCTGCCAAGCATCCCCCCTCACGCTGGACGGCCCCCTGCAATCCACATAAGTGTGTCTCCATTCACGAGTCTTCCTGTGTCTTGTCTGCACGACCACCGCCCCAATCCACCCCCCGCCCTATCAAAGGCAGTTCGCACCGGGGTACTTGTGCTGGCAAGTGGCGCTGTCAGGGAGCGATAAAGGCCAAGAGGTGCCAAAGACCATGTACACTTCAAAGTGATCTATAGAGCATGGGTTGTTGTTCCCATGTCTACCTCCAGACCCCGTGTCTCCTGCCAAGCATCCCCCCTCACGCTGGACGTCCCCCTGCAAACCGCATAATGCCACGACATATACACGTCATTCATTCACAAACACACCCCTGTTTCGAATTCTTTATAACCCACTTCATATTTCTAATGAGAACTTCTTTAGCGCTTTGCTAGTCAACCCGTGAAGGTGCTGGTTATCTGCTCTTCGTCTCTGTGAACTTCCGTGACCACTTCGAGGAAACTCCTCAGTTTGCAACCTGTGAACTGCTCCCTGTTCTACGACAAGAAACTACTCTGATCCCTGCATCTAACTGTTTGTTCGTCAAGGTAAGGCCATGTACCATAATCATTTTGCGTCCAATTTCTTTTCGTTCAAGACAGTACATGCAAGGAACTAGTCACATGTTCTGAGTTTACATTGGTATTCATAGAGAATTGTTGATCTTTACTTTTCAGAACTTTCCACAATGCCTGCCTGTTCCATTGGCGGTTGCCCTTCGAAGACCCATAATAAATCTGAAGGTACTATAATGCATGTTTTCCCTAAGACAATAGATCAGATAAGAGAATGGGTCCGATATTGCGGATATCCACCGTCTGAGCTTGAAAGTAGAGTCCTAGAAGTCTTTGCGGACAAGAGGGGTGATCGATACCGCATCTGCAGCAGGCACTTTACCTCTGACATGTACTCCACATCATTGCTAATAAAGAAGAACACACCGCGAGCGAGGCGAAAATTGCTCTCAACCGCTATTCCCACTCTATTCGTCCACATCCCTCCACTGGTGAGTCAAGTTTACGTATTTATCTCTCGGCCTTGCGGTAGTGTGTAGCATTAGCTAACAATAATTTCCCCATTTATGTATCCACTCAATATGAAGGCGGAAGATTCTCCATCCGTGTCGTTATTGCAGTCATCAGCCACTTCAAGCGCCTATCGGGTAATCTTACTTGGCTATTCTGCCACTGACTTGTTTTAGGCATGTAAATCAATAGTTTTAATTTATCGTGTAATTATTTTACCTAATGGTACACCCTTGTACTCGTCCTCTAGTCTTTGTTTTCAGTTATAATTATTGTTATCCAAAATAATGCAAGTACTGTCTTTCAGGGAGATGCTGAGGAGTCCAACGTATTGACGACTACCGTTGATGTCACTCAGATGCTCGAGGTACGTTTCCGGACAGTTCCATCGATGGAGATCATCAGATCTTGCATTCTTGTAGCGTGATTGTTACACACAATGTTTCTTTCGTTTTTAGCCATTGATATGTCCTTCTGTCGTCACCCTCCTATGTGTCTTCTTTTTTCAATATTGTGTTCATTACTAATGAAAGTCCTATGTTTCAGGGAGTCGATGGAGCATTAGTCCAAGAAGAAGGGGGAGCATGCAGTTACGGGTCGGCGCAACAGCTTGCAGAAGTGTGCACCGCAGTTACATCGTCCCTTGATGTTCTTATGCATTTCGAGGTATGGATACTGACAGTTCGATCAAGCGAAATCATATGACGTGATTACATCCGCTATACTTCCTTCTTTATTAACGCAAGTACTATATTTCAGGGAGATGACGGAGCTTCTTCTACAAGAACATCACCCCTAGCAGTTGATGCAGATCTCTGGGTGGTGACACTTCCAACGATCGAGCAAATCGAATCATATTTACATATCCATTATTTATTTTAGACAACTGATCATTTGTGCAGATCTATTTAGATGAGCCGTTGACGCCTGCACACAGTTTATGTTCTTTTTAACAAAATAGAAAACCATACTAATGCAATTACTGTGTTTCAGGGAGTTACTGAAGCATCATCTTCAATAATATCATCAATGGAAGTCTATGAGGAGCCCGAGGTATGGATCTTGACAGTTCCATCTAACTAGATCAACTATGCGTGAATAATTGTCGTTTGAATGTTCTACACAAAGCGTTCATTCGTGTTTTTCTATTGAGATGTATGTGGGTATTGGTCCCCAAGTAAATTTTGTGTTTTCGATATTATTATACATACTAATGAAAGTTCTATGTTTCAGGGAGTCGATGGAGCTTCAGTGCGTGATGGATGTGCTTATCATGAAAATATAGTCGTTGCAGCGCAAGAGGAAGTGGAGACATGCACACACGAGTCGGAGCAACAGCGTCCTGATGTTGAAGTTCGAGGCAAGAAAGTTTCAAAGAAAAGAAAGCAAAAGAAGGTTAGTGTCCTGGTCACTATATTATGTTGTTTTTCACTGTTAATAGTTCAATACTGTAAGTTGTGTTTAAACTGAACATCCCTTTTCCAATCTGTCCTCTAGTTGCGAGTGGGTGTACGAACTAGATCTACACAGACAGTGAAGCGAACGAGAGATGTTGCTTGTCAAACCTTTTGGCAGGGACTTGAGACTGGAGATGCATCGTGCCAATGGGAAGAATATGAAGTGATTGACAACGGAGCTATACCACCACCAGCCATTGATAGTGAATGTCCTCCTGGTAGTTCGGATGCAGTCGGAGATCAATTCACAGAATCCACACCCGCAAAAACTAAAACCGCGAGAAAGTTGAAGAAATTGTTTTATTCACCCATCGCCGGAGAAGGAACAGATGTTGCAATGGAAGAGAATGAAGTGGACGACAATGAAACACCATCAATATCACTAAACATAGCGGAAGACGATATCAGAGATTCTACCTTTCATGTGAGTGACATGTCCTCAACGTTACAGGCCGAACCAGCTGGGATGCAGAGTGACAGTATAAGGAAAGAGGCCAAATTCATTGTATTCGATAGTTGTTTGATTGATATTATTATTCGGATGAAATGTGGGCATTCGGTTGGTGGGGAAGTATGCGGGGAGCCATTGATTAATGTGACTCGTGCAATTCGAGGCACTAACCTTAAAATACATGCCACCTGTACAAAATATCATCCTTTCTCATGGTCTGCACAACCCATGCTGGGGCAACTGCCAGCAGGCAATCTACTTTGTGCAGCGGCTGCACTTTTTAGTGGTTCAAGTTTTAAAAAGTTAGAGTCTTTCTTTCAGTTTGTGGGAATCCATTTCATTGCGAAAACTCAGTTCTACAAATACCAAACCGATTATCTATTTCCAGCCATTAGCGAAGCTTGGAGAATGGAAAAAATGTCTATTGATAGTACATTCACGGGCAAACGGTTCAGGCTAGCCGGTGATGGACAGTGCGACAGCCCAGGATTTTCAGCCAAGTACTGCACCTACCACTTTCAGGACATGGAAAGTAAGAAAATTGTGAGTTCGGTGGTCGTGCAGGTGTCACAAAGTACATCCTCAGTGGCCATGGAGAAAGTTGGCTTTGTAGCATCATTGCAAGAACTACAATCGCGGGGAATGGTGATCGACCTGATAGCCACGGACAGACACGTTTCAATTGCCAAGACAATGAGAGAAGAGTACAAAAATATAAATCACCAATTTGACGTTTGGCATCTTGCAAAAACAATCAATAAAAAAATGTCGGCTGCAGGTAAAAAAAAAGATATGCAAGGTATTTCACAGTGGTCCAAGTCAATCAGCAACCATCTTTGGTGATGCTCAAAAACATGTGGAGGGTCGTTGGAAATTCTACTGGAAAAATGGCGGTCAGTAATGCTACACTGTACCAACGTTCACCGTTGGAACACAAACCAACATTTCCACAATTGTGAACATGGCCATTTGTCCACAGAGGAGGCACGGAAGAAGAAGTGGTTGATTCCTTCATCACCCACTCACAAAGCCATTGAAAAGATTGTATTTGATAAAACTATAACAAGAGATTTGAGGGGACTCACAGAATTCTGCCACACAGGAGATTTGGAGGTGTTCCACAATATGTGCCTAAAGTACAGGCCAAAACGATTGCATTTTGGCATGGAGGGCATGATAAATCGGACTCTTCTAGCGGTCTTGGCACATAACCATAATGTTGGCCGTCAACAAAGTAGGACGACCGGAACTTTAGGGACGCTTCGCTACAATAAGGCCTTCACTAAAAGAAGTAAACAATGGATTATCAAACCAGTGTTTGAGGATATGCAATATGACTTTATTGAGAGACTTATTGTTGATGTCCTAGATAGGCACATACATGGAGTTGTGAACGAACCTGTGCAGGGGACAACTGCATTGCCCCCCAACATTGCCTTTGTTCCATGTCCACCTAAAGAAGAGCTCATTGAGAAATACACATCAGGGTTTAAATTATTGTAATTTGATTGTCTGTTCTCTCGAGTCTCCTCATGTCGCAGGCCCATTGAATATGTGTATCTATGTAATGTGTAAATAAAAGTGATTGCTCAGTGTACATGCAATGTGTCTATCCAACCTTGTTCATTTGCGCATTAAATTAAACCAAACAGTAATATAAATCATTTTTCAAAAAATATAGAATGTCTCCGTATTAATGGTTCTATGGGGCTGCAAATGCACGCAGACAAAATGCAAAGATGGAGTGTAAATTTCAAGTCCTGTGAGATGGCCTTACACTGAATGTAGCTAACTAGGAATGTGTGCTCGTTCAAAGTGAAGGTCAGCTGCTTTGATTTTTTGCTCGGGTGCCGGAATGGCCCACGACTCAGTATAAGGTTCGATTGTTATTTGACCTTGACAGGCCGGGACCATCCCAAAAGACTTCTTTTTGGGGGTGTGAGGCAATAACGTAAGAAACGATAATGAATATAATTTCAGAAACGAAAGCCATTTAATGTTCGTTCATTAGAAGAAATAACGTCGGCATAGAAGGAGTGGTATTTCGGGGCTGCCCTACGCACAGACACAATGGAAAATGCAAATATAATGTAAGTAACTCTTTAGATGAGTTTATACCGCAATTTAATTACTATACAGTAGCTTTAAAGATGGGTTAAGTTGTACTTGTTCGTTCTATGTGGCATATTGTTTTGTACCGCGCACTATCTTGAGGAGAACCATCTCCTTTTACGGATGCACCTCAAAACCTTCCTCTTTGCTTCTGCTTTCTCTCTCCCTCTCCCCTGCTACAACTGGTCCACTGTCTGCGACCTCGGTCCTGGGCCCTTCCACTCTCCACCTGCACTGCCTCCCTGTCAACCCCTGCACTGGGGGACTGTCTCAGTATCCTACAGCCCCCCCTTGACGTATAATACCCAGTTGCACTGTCCTAGCTATGAAATAATTTCCCGACCTAATATATAAAATGAATAATTTTAATAAAGATCTGATGGTGAGACTAATTTCATTTTTTATGTTTTTAAAACAGGTACATCCTTCATTACTGTATGTGTCACGAGTACCAGACACCGGCGGATGGCTTTTTTAACCGCCAGTTGCTTCTCCGCGTGAACAACGTTACCACCCTGACCATTTTATGGGACGATCGCCAAGTACAAGAATGCCCTTACGCGGTACTAACGGCTAGATGCAACATACAGACCGTTGTGGTGGCCTAGTGCCTCGTTGTTGGAACAGCCATGCGATTATCAGTGCGACCGAAGAGCTTATTTTATCGTAAACCAACACCCTGTGTACTGCACACGAACATCGCTTGCCTCAAGACAAACTATTTTGGATCGAGAGCAAATAAAAATGCAAATCGCTGAATATTCTCAAAACATTTGATGTCAAATAAATGTACTTTGCCAAATGTACAATCTTGCCGTTTGCTTTTAAACCACAGTTTCATATTCCGAATTGTGGCGCTGTATTGTGAGATGATCTAAGACCCTGTGTACAGCAAAGGAACATCGCGTGCCTCAAAACGAACTTTTTGGAACGTGAGCAAATAAAAATGCAAATCGCTGAATATTCTCAAAACATTTGATGTCAAATAAATGTACTTTACCAAATTTACAATCTTGCGGTTTAATTTAAAAGTACAGTTTCATATTCCCAATTGTGGCGCGCTGTGTTGTGTGAGCTCATCTGTGTTGATTTCCGGGTTCTGTGTGGAGTCGCGTAGAAGACGCCTGGGCGCGTTTGCCTACGCAGCTCAGTCACGTCACGGATAGAGGCCAGGAATATGAATGTTTTGATAAAGTCTATTTCAGGGGCGGGGGATTTGATTTAGTGCCGCAAAAGCAGGTGAGCCAGGGCGATGGGGGGAAATGATAGGATTATCAGAAAATGGCGGCTGATTTCGAGTGCGTTAATGGACGAAAAGTCGGATAAGGTCCATAGGAAAGTTTTCTACGATCTACCGAGTTATGCTTAAAAACACATGGCCGAACCGTAGGGACAATAAAAAAAAAGTCCCGGAACTATCCTTTAATCTGGGGTAATAAATGAATGAGGATTTCCAAGAGGGTATTGGTGATGCCAATGAGGATGGGGGGGGTTGGGGTTCCCCGACATGTTGCATTACAACCTAGCCCAGCAGGTCTCTCATGCTCTTTCCTGGGGCAGCGAGGAGTCGAGGACCAGATGGAAAATGATAGAACAGGCCTGTTCAGTGATACTGTTAGGTAAGCTTCTCTAGGTGGTCTCTTGGGATGCTGTGATGAGCAGGGTTCAACAATCTTAACCTTGACTATAACTACCCTCCAAAACTTCAAAGAGTGCTTTGCAGGTGTGGCACAAAGAAGGGGGATAGGCCCTCCTATCCCTCTGTCGAACAATCCAGCCTTTCAGCCAGGATGCATAGGGGGACAGGGGGGTCAGAGCATGGGTCAATGGGGAGCTTGAAGCGGTGCAGCAGCTCTAAAAAGATGGGAATCCATTGATATTTATTGAATGCAAGGAAGCATTCTCACTCACTGAGGCTGAAAGATTCCATTACGCTCAACTGCAGCATTGGGCAACTCACCTCCTTAATAGGAAAGGGGCCATTCATTCCATGAATTCGCTAGAGCTGTCCATACAGGGAGGGATGCCTACTGCAAAAATAGAGGATTAGGCCTGGTTGCGTATCTGGGCCAGAATGCATACATCCTCCAAATATGTATCTGACAAGGAATGTGCTTACAAGATGTGTTATAAATGGAATCTTAATCCACAAAGGCTGCATCATTTGAACTCTACAGACCAGACCAAGCAGCCAAGGGAGCTGGACTAAGAGGCAAGGAGTGGGAGAGTAGTGACCAAAGAGTGAAGTTATTGAGAAAGAAGGTGATGTCCAAAGGGGTGGAGACGATGGAAGAAATCTAGAGACCACTGAGCTGTGCCTGTACTCACCTGGAATTGCTATAGAACCCCACCACAGGCAGTCTTAAACACAGAGACTGTTCTGTGACTTTCTCTTGTAAGAAAAATAGCCTTTCCTGCAAAGGGAATCCAAGGAATTACTTGAATCAGGAAAGGAGCCATTTTTTTGATTTCCCTGAAGTTTTAGTTAGTCAAAATCATCGGACTAATCCTGACATATCATTCACGTTTTATTCCTACTTTGCTAATTATGTTACCCAAGACTGTGAAAGGTCCCTAATAAAGCTCCTTAAACTTAAGTTGCTGTGTTTGACTAATCATATGATTGCAGTCACAGACATGACAACACCCTTGCATTTCCCTTCAGCCTCATCCTCCTTCAGGGTAGCTTTATTTCACACACTGTTCCTAGCCACGCAAAGTCAGTCGACACTTCTGACTAAAAAGGATGTCAAGTTATTTCCATATCTTCGCAAAACTGTTTTGTGTTTTTAAGGATTTTATCATTATGTTTACCATTTTTAATATGTTATGTTAGTGTGTTTATTGGCATGAAAACCTTAAGTACAAAATGCATACTAAGCAAGTGAAATATGCGTCTCTTGTACCTCTCTGCTGAGGTACCCATTATCCCATGTGTTTTCATCATTTGGTTTCCCTGATAAACATTAATTACAAAACAGGAAGTAGACATGTGTTGTTCCACTGTAATAGGCCATCGGTTAGGTGACTAAATAATGATAACATTAGTGTACACATCATGAGGCTCCAAACCAAGCTCTATTTTACAGCTTAAGTAAAAAAAATAAAGTAACAGAGACAGGAGGAATTTTTGAAGGAAATATTTTCAATCATTCGTTCCCTGCCAAATGATTCAGACGACGCTCTCCTATCACCTCCACTAATAACATTTTATGTGATGGACCTCATTGCTGGCACCGAAGGAATGAAACATATTGCTAAGAAAAAAAATCACTCTTGGCAAGTTAAAGGTTATACTATTAAAATAAAGCCTTAATGGACCCAAAGTGAAGAGCTGTACGATTTCCAAGATTTGTAGTGGGAAATGTTCACATTTGATGGATTGATTCCCGCAACTCTGTAATTAGAGTAAATTTGTGGCACAGCAGAAACAATACATTTTGGATAAAGCACGGAGTGGTGGGAAACACTCCTTGTCAAGGGTAAAATGTGTAGGGTTTCACTTTGTGAAGCTGGTACCAGAGAGACCTCTGACAGGAGAAGGCAGAACACAAATGAAACAGTACAAAGAGCCAAGCCTCAAGTCAACTGTGTTTGCCAAATTAGATGACTTGGTTAAGAGTGTTTTTCTTTCCCTGCTGGTCTGTCATAACTAGCACTGCCTCTTGTTACCCTAGAGGGCCAGTGCATCAGGTTACACACGTGCTCATATGGAAACATAAAGACAACCAGCTTTTGCGATGTCAAGAAGATGAACGAGATATCGGACAGATTCGTCTTCGGTCATGCCACACACACATGCCTCATGTCTTACAGTTATGCAGGCAAACACACTGAGAGGTTTTATTTATTACATACATTTCACATGCTTATATTGAAGTCTGTGAATGCATGATACATCCGCTCAGCTGGGATCCTGTATTCTACAGATGGCTGACATAAATGAGGATACAGATAGGACAGTCACACTCTAGCATGCACAGGAGCCAGCTCAATGAATATGTTCTGTTTATCATTTCTTTGATGTTGCACCAGGCGCGTGAAATGTGTAAAAATACAGTCAAAAAAATGGCGGTGATGTTATTACAGTATTGAAACGATTTCATAAACAGTGACGGTCTGGGTCTGACAGGATTCAATGAGCTTCATCAACAAAGCCAACCGTCGCAAATTAGATCGGAAAAGCATAGTGGGATAATTTACACATTTTCAGGTATAAGTTAGACTACACATTTTTGCTTGTGTAAATTGTGCACCATTCACACAAGGGAGCTTGTATTTGAGTTCCATTTGCACACAGAGTTGCAGTAGACAGAGACATATTACAAAGACACATCAAGAAAAGAACAAGAGAAGAGTAGAGATTAGAAATAAGTGAAGATGAGGGCGTAGCTATGTTCCGGCGGTGATGGCCGTTTAATCCGGCACTCCTGCTCTAGCGAGCTTATACACTAGTAGACCGATGTGTAGCTGGTCCGATAGCACAGCGAGTAGAGTGCTCGGTTTGACATCCATGCAGAGCATGCTGATGCAGGTTCCAATACTGGCAGGGCCAAGCTCATCTTTTCATCCTTCCGAGGTCGATAAATGAGCACTACACAACGTGGGTAATAATAAGCAGCGCTCAGGTACATGAGGGTTTGTAGCGCTATATAAATGCTAATGTGTAGTATCTCATCATCCCTCCATCACGCACCCCTGCGCGCGATGGAGGGATGGATAGAATGTGGAGACTAACGCATGGAATGCGAGTTCAAACCTGCATTCGTCAGTTGCTGTCTGAGATCGGTGGGGCCTTTCCACTCCTACTGAATATCCAAAGTTAATAAAATAACGTGTATCCTACCCACGTTTCCTCCCGTATTTCAACCACTACAGCTAAATTATTATTATTATTTATATTTACCGAAAACATCCAATAATGACTTGCCTGTTTGTCCTTTATCAATGTGGAGTAGGTGGCTTCCTGTGCGGCGCCTGTACCTCGCCTGAAGGGTGAAGCTGAGGAAGTGGGATAGAGGTGTGGGCGTGGCCTACAGCAGCGAGGACGCGTAGTGGTCAGGCCGACATTCCTGTCAGCTGATGCGGCCCAAGTTAAGGAGGAATACCACTATGAACCTGGAAGTGCAGATTCTCCACAACACGGTCAAATCAACGTGTTATAAAGCACAACACTACAAATGAGGGTACTTTTAACACATGGCTGTGTGGATTATAGATGGAAAGCAGCAATTTAAGGTCCTGAGGCTTTCATAACCAGTTATCTAGTGGCTGGTATTATCACTGGGGAATTTCCTTTATGTAATTTTGGAGCAAGATACAAAGCTTTGGATGAAATGAGACTTCCCATTCACTAATAAGGTCCTCTTTATACGTGTCTTTCTCACCTTTCATGAAATCCTAGGGCAGAATCTCTGTGTAATATATCAACACAATATACCAACAGGTTTTCAAGCTGTGGGCTACATGGTATGTTATATCTATTAACAGGGGGCATCGGTTGTGTGGCAGTCTAGCTACTGGTTGAATTATGGAGATTTATTTTTGCACAAGTGCTGTACCACAACCACACTATAAACTGCCAAGTTACTGGCTCATATAGAGCTGTTCTATCAATAGTAGGGTCCACTAATTCTGTGATTTCTCCATTCTAGACTGAATGTCGGAGCAGATAAGATATGCTAATCTATGACCACAACCTCAACAAGATACCAGGGGCTGGCGTATTTGACCTTTGTTACTACAGAATAAGACATAACTTTTGGATTATACCCTCACTATCAACTGAATTGTGAAACAGAAATTCTGCATAAAAGCAGTACCAGATTTCTCACCAAAGTATGGCTTTCAAAAAAGGGCAACCCAAGGTCCTACGCCTAAGTTCAACCAACAGTGCACCTAAAAGAGAGAAAAGTGATGCCCCCACACCCAAGGACAATTTACAAGATCCAGTCATGCAAGCTATTCTAACAGAGATTAAAGCCGTTAAACCATTTATGGATACCAAAACTGCCAAGTTGCAAATGTTAGATTATAAATGGTCCACTTTTGAATCAAGAATAAACGAAGGAGAAAGAAGAGATAGTGATGCTGAAGATGCAACAGGAAGAGTGACATCACTAGTAAATTCAGTCAACTCTTAGCAGAAACAAGTTGAAAATTTAGGAATTGGAGGAACAATGTACAAACTTGGGTCTTCCAGAGAAAATTGAAAAGGACAATCCTATTCAATTCCTATACTGTATGCTTCCTTTACTCCTGGATCTTTCTACACCCTTGCAGCTGAACATTCAAAGGGCACAACCTGTTGGACCCATAACGTATTTATTTATTTATTTGATAATATACTTCTAGCCTTACAGCTTTGTATATACAATGTCTATATAAATAAAAATGTAAATGTTTGTTTGTTCAAAATCTTAAATCTCTGAAAGTTCTTCACCGATTGATTTGAAATTTTGACAAAACATGGCATTTGAATAGGCACGTGTTTTTATATACCTACTATACACAGATGTCACACCTGTGACTGGTAAAAACATGCTTTTTCTGAAAAACAGCACCATCTGTTGGACGTAAAAAAAGCTTCAGATTTGCTTTGTTCTCAATATAATGAACGCGACAGGCTGAGAGTGGCTGAAAGACGTCAACGAGAAACAGCAGATCAGCGTCAAACACGATTCCTTGCTCAATAATCACGCGATTACAATCGCCTTGCATTCCGGTACAACCCAGCTGATGATTATAGTTTGAGCCGGCATGTTCTCATCAGCACCATGACTGAAGTGTGTCCTTATTGCAAGGCTCTGAAATTTAATGGAGAAACAAAAAGAATGTGTTGCACCGCCGGGAAAATTAAACTGCCTCAACTTGGAGAACCGCCAGAGCCATTAAAAACGTTGCTTGCTGGATAAACCGCCGAATCAGAGCATTTCCTATCTAACATCAGGTAATACAACTCATGCTTCCAAATGACGTCATTCAGCACAGAAATCGTAACAGCTCAATTCATGCCAACTTGCGTTTGCAATCACCATCAACAAAGCACAAGGCCAATTTTTAGAATTGTGCGGTTTAGATCTAGACACAGATTGCTTCTCAAATGGACAATTATATGTTGCGTTTTCTACAGTCTGCATATCTGCACAGACAATGGAACAACAAAAAATGTTTCATACCAACAAGCATTGTAAAATTAAACATATTATAAACGTGTGCTTTCTCTTTTATTTCTTTTCCATTTAACCATACTGAGCCACAGCAACGCGTGACCGGGGACAGCTAGTACATAAATAAACAATACACCTATCCACATCAATGTTAAATCAATAGCCAACCACGATAAAACCATCCAATATATTCACAAGAATATCATAAAAACATTTAATAAATAACACATCTTAAGATAAACAATGTAAAATTTCGATAATTTACTGATAAAATGTTACCATATAAATGATAAAACGTATCTCATTGTCTTGCATGAATTTGCACCATATGTATGATACATTACTCACATCCAACTGATTGTTAAACAATTTTAAAATGATTTAAAAAAACTAGTAGGAATAAAAGATAAACTGGTGCAATTCACTAAAAGGTGTTCTAAAGATTTCAGCACCGAACACCCACATAGGCGACACATTCTTTCCGAGCGACTTATTCCCATTCTAGCTCCTTTTATCTCGAGCGCTTCACAGTGATTAACATTTTCTTGAAATGCTCCAAGAACTCAAATATTTGCCTTACTGGATTATACTCACATCCTACACATCATGGATAAGGCTAAACAAAAAAGGCATCTTATATGGTAAGGATGAGTCTAATGCCAGTGTGGCAAGAAGAAAAGAACTGTTGACGTTCAGGCCTGGTCTGAGTCAATTAAATGTTAGATACAGAATCATCCATTCTGCCATTCTAAAGGTTACTCTCAATGGTCATTCTTTCACCTTCCAAAATCCAATTGATCTGCGCAACCTCATTCAGAGCTACAGAAGAGAGGAAATGGACACATCCAGATCACCAATATGAACTTCAATGTGCAGAATGAATTATTCTTTCTTTTGTGATATCCTGCTGGAGTGGGATGCTGGTTGAGCCCTTCAGATTCCGGCTCTCCATCCCACTATTATCTGTTCCAATCACAACATGGTTTGGAGTGACTATTTCCCGTTAGCCATGACTCTTTTGTACAATATTCGGTTTACTTGGAAATTACAGCATTCCATGTTGTTTATGTTTGTCTTCCCCTGTCCCTTATGTTTCTCTCCCATTAGTCTGTTAATACAGTTATTGATCACTGTTAAGATGGATTTCTGAACTCTGTCATGGAGGAGCAGAGGTTCAGAAGGCCAGCCTAGTTTCTTGGAACAGGGTAACCTCTGGAAAAGCCAGACAAATCAGGGTAGCGATGGCGGCGGTCAAGACTAGGTCTCAAGAGGGGTGAGGGTGACTGAAAGCCCACAATGAGCACACAAAGCAAGGACACTTACAAATTACTCCAGACAGGTGTTATATTAAAAATATAGACACATTTATTACAAGGCCTTTGTAACATCGGCCATAGTAAAGAATCACGGTAAAACTCCAGTAAACCAACACATCACAATCAATACAATATATATACAAGACCGAGGGGTCTAAAGAGTGAGAAGCACGAAATATGCAGACCACCTAGGTGGGGAGGAAAACAGGCAGTGCAAGTAATCGTTAGACCCAGTTCGACATCAGAGGCCACCTAACTAGAAGGAAGTACGAGCCTTACGAAGAGTGGAGCCTTGTGCTCAAAAGTACCTGCACACGTGGGTGCCAACGGGCAAAGGAGAGTCTCTTCAGGGAAATCAGGCAGTTCAGAAAGGTGGACGAGAGGATGTGAACAAATCCCCTTGACTCAAGCAAGGCCTCTACTTGGGGGCAGAAGCAGGGCGTGAGTGCAGGAAAAGGTTTGCTGGTTACAACAGCGATGGAAAACCACAGGCTCCTGCGGGAGGGCGACCGGTTAGGGTATTGACTACTCACCGGTCCCCGATGCAGGCAGACCCAGGCTTCCCCCGGTTCAATTTCGGTACTGGCAGGTTCAGATGCGATCAGCAGGATGTCTCGACGCCGTGTAGATTCTGCGACAGCAGGAGTCAGGGTCGAGGGTGTCCCAAATGCAGCCAACACGCACAGATTGTTACCACACCAGGTCAACTCGGCAACCGCGTGTATTCCGGTCGCAAAGCACACGTCTCACTTCAGACCTGGGAACGGCAAGTGTACGAATCGTGTGAGAGTGCCGAGGACTCGGAATTTAGCAGCAACCAGACGGCCGTGACAGAGCAAGATACCTGTGTAGGGTGGTCAGTCCACTGGATGGCCCAGGGACGCTTCCGAAGGCTTACGTACAGGATTTAGTGAAGATGCCGAGAATAGTTGTTCCCACTATTCTAAAGGGTCGAAGCGCCTTTGCAGACCTTCTCGTTCGATCAGAGGCCAAGTGGTCTCGCAGGACGACAGCAGTGCAGGGTGCCAAACCTTCAGCGGGTCACCAGCGATTCCTCGACTCAGCTTCTTAGTTGCAGGATACTTGGCTCCTTATCCTTTGTTCGTGAGAACTCAGGAGATCGACATGGTAGTGGGGTTTTCAGCCTCCTCTTAATCAAAATGTTCCCTTTGCGCCAAAATGGATAGGGCCCAATGGGAGATCCGCTCACAAACACTCACACCATATGTGGACCTATCATGGACCATGGTGGTCCCAGGCATTCAGGACACTCAAGACTCTCTGGCATCCAGGATGTGTACTGGCAATAGACATCCCAGCCCACATCCTGGAGGCACACACAAGGCATGCAGAAGCCTGCGAAAGCGTTGTGTTTCGCGGGAAAGTGCATGACCAAATAAGGACTGCCCCGGGTCGGCTCGACCTGGGTGAAAGTGAAGGGGCAAGACGGTCAGCGGACAGGACAAAGAACCTTGTGGCATGGCCATTTTGGAGGCCAGGCCACCCATTTGGGCCAAACGCGGGAAGTGCGGTTAACATGGCAAAAAGAGGTTCAAAACACAAAGAAACGATAGCTGCCACCAGTCCCGTCCGTGACACACTTGCACATTTCATAATAAATCCAGCGAGAGTTTCTAGGGCCTTTGGAATGACTAGAGTACCCAAGAGCACGGTAATGTAAGTTACGGTGCACTCTTGTTTCATGTTGCTCAAAAGCTGCAACATGATGAAAGGACTAAGGGAAACAAAGTCTCCCAGTACTGACTGTTTTAAGGGCATGTCAGTTTCCCCAGAAGAATTGAGCGAAAGCCCAGAGGGGTGCGGCGGAAGGCTGCACTTCTCTGGCAAAGTCTAGATCAGGGTGTAAAACAACAGCAAAAAGGTTGTCGGTTGCCACATCGAAGGAAAATTACCTACAATTATGAAATCTTTCCTAACTCTCGCCCCGCACAGACTAAAGACAGGGGGAACTAATCCACCCCTGGATGAGTTTCTTGTTCAGGTTGGTTAAACATTCTGGACAACCCATCAGCATTGCTATGTTGGACACCTGGCCTATGCTCAATAGTGAAGTCAAAGCCTTGCAGACTTATGGACCACCTTAGCAACTTTGGATTCTCTCCCTTCATGTTCATTAGCCACTTTAAGGGCTTATGGTCAGTTTGCACAGTAAAGTGGGTGCCATAGAGGTAGGGCCTCAGCTTCCGTAGGGCCCACACAACAGAGAAACATTATTTCTCTACTGTGGACCATCTGAGCTCTCTGTACTTTAGCTGGCGACTAATGAAACCAATAGGGTGTTCCTTACCCTTCTCATCTACTTGTGATAGGACAGCTCCTATCCCAGTGTCAGAGGCATCTGTCTGCACAATAAAAGGTCTTTGGTAATCAGGGGCCATGGGAACAGGGGCCTGGCACAATGAGTCTTTTAAGCCATTGAAGGCCTTCTCACACTCTTCAGTCCACGTTACCTTATTGGGTTTCTTCAGAGTGGTGAGACCAGTCAGAGGGGCAGCTATGGTACCATAGTCTGCCATGAAGTTGCGGTAATACCCCGTGAGTCCTAAGAAGGCTCTCACTTGGGTCTGTGTAGTGGGGGTAGGCCAGTCTTGTACTGCTTGTACTTTACTGGGTAGAGGCTGTATCCTCCCTCCACCTACTTCATGTCCAAGGTAAACCAGAGAGCCTTGTCCAATCTGACATTTACTAGCCTTTATGGTCAAGGTGTTTCACATGGTCTTCCCAGGTGGCACTGAAAACTGCTATATCATCCAGATATGCAAGACAGAATTCATCCAACCCGTTTAACACATGATTCACAAGCCTCTGGAAAGTGGCAGCTGCATTCTTCAACCCAAACGGCATTACCCTGAACTGGTAAAGACCGTCTGGAGTTGAGAACGCTGTCTTCTCCTTGGCATGTTCTGCTAGGGCTATTTGCCAATAGCCTGCAGTGAGGTCAAACGTGCTGAGATACTTGGAGGCACCCAAGGTATCCACCAGCTCATCTGTTCGAGGCAAGGGGTGTGCATCTGTCTTGGTGACAGCATTCAGAGCCCTGTAATCTACGCAGAGCCTCAATTCAGAAGTACCTGCCTTTGGAACCAAAACCACAGGGCTGGACCAAGGACAATTAGAGGGTTCAATCACCCCAAGATCTAACATTTTGTTGACCTCTGTCTTAATGTAAGACTGTACTTTGTCTGACATTCTGTATCCTCTACGCTTGGTAGGTACGCTGTCTCCTGTGTCTATGTTATGTTTGCACCAAGGTGTCAAACCAGGGGACTGCGAATACAGAGGGGATAATTGCCTAAGCAAACTTTTCACCTCAGCCTGCTGATCAGAAGTCAAATGAGGGGCCACTCGGACACCCTCAAAGGAGCTATCTGAAGGACCGCTTTGGAACAGGTCGGGAGAGGTTCAGACTCCTCTTCCTCAACATCTGACGCCAGTAGCAGTGCTGCGATTTCGACTCTTGGGACGAAAGCCTTCAGCCTATTTACATGGAACACTTTTGGAGCCTGTCCAGGCCTTCCAAGATACACTAAATAGTTGACCTCACCCAGGGGCTCCACCGCTGTGTAAGGGCCTGACCATTTATCCTGTAAAGCTCTAGGCCTTATGGGATTCATGATCAGGACTTGCTGACCAAGTGTGAAGTTGATGAGGGAAGTTTTTTGGTCATACCAATGTTTCACCAGGGCTTGTCCTGCCTTCAACTTGTCACTAGCCAGGCCCATCAGGAGTACCATCCGTTTTCTTTACCCTAACACATAGTCTACTATGTTGGTAGTAATAGGGGGGAGTGGGCATCTCCCACCCCTCCTTGACTAAGAGTCCCCGCACAGGGTGACCAAACAGAAGTTCGAAGGGGCTGAAGCCAACACCCTCCTGTGGTACCTCTCTGTAGGCAAACAGTAAGCATGGTAAAAGAAGATCCCATTTTCTTCTTTGAGGTTCTTCCAGAGCCCCAATCATACTCTTTAATGTTCTGTTGAACCATTCCACCAGACCATTGGTCTGGGGGTGGTATGCGGAACAGAACTTGTAGGTGACCCCACATTCTTTCCAGATAGCCTGCATGTACTTCAACATAAAGTTGCTGCCTCTGTCAGACAGAACTTCTTTAGGGAAGCCAACCCTAGTAAAGATGCCAAGTAACCCTTTTGCAACTGATTTGGCAGTTAGAGTTTTTAATGGGATGGCCTCAGGATATCTGGTAGCATGGTCGACCAGCACCAGGATAAACCTATTGCCTGAGGATGTCTGCGGGTCAATGGGACCAACAATGTCGATCCCTACCCTTTTGAATGGTATTCCCACAACTGGGAGTGGTACCAATGGAGCTTGGATTGTTGAGCCACTCTTACCAGATAACTGGCAGGAGGCACAACTCCTGCAGTGACTTTCTACTTGCACCCCCATCTTGGGCCAGTAGAAGTGCATGGATAACCTTTGCTTGGTCCTCTTAACACCAAGGTGACCAGCAAGGGGCACTTCATGCACCAACTGCAAGAGGAAGGGTCTTACAGCAAAGGGGACCACCAACCTCCTATGGTCTCCTTCTGTAGACTCTGTGGGCTCACTATATAGGAGTCCACCTTCCCAATAAATCTGATGCTTCTGAGGAGGTTCACCCTCAAGCTGGGAGCAGGCCAGTCTCCTTAGGCCTTCCAGAGATGGGCACTCACGTTGGCCTTTACTGAATTCTTCCCTGTCAGGACCACGTTCTACTAACAGGTCGTTTAGTTCAGGATGGTCATTGGGGTCAAATACTTCAGGCATCGCCGCCTCCTCATCAGGTCCGGGCGATTGACCAACTTCCTCCACCGGAGTGGTAGGTGAGTTCGGGGGAATATTTTCTTTCCCTCGCTTTGGTTTTCTAACTTTCTGACTCCTTTAGCCTTGGGTTTCCCTTTTGGCTGGGGCAGCTCACTCATCTTGATCAGTGCTGCCCTTGTTTGAGACCTTGTGCAGGGTCTGTCGGCAGTGTCTCCAACGAGCCCTAAAGCTCGGAGATCATTGCCCAACAAGACCTTTCCTGGGACGCTTCTCTGAATGCTCACTGGAATCCTGACTGCTGGACCATTGATAGTAAGATTTACAGGTATTACTGGGAACATGAGAGGTGGGCAGTCAGCCAATTTGGTGGGCATCAGAGTAGCTC
Organism: Ambystoma mexicanum; assembly: GCF_040938575.1. Taxonomy (NCBI): domain Eukaryota; kingdom Metazoa; phylum Chordata; class Amphibia; order Caudata; family Ambystomatidae; genus Ambystoma; species Ambystoma mexicanum. The sequence continues at coordinate 607,444,961 of NC_090928.1, forward strand.
TGGCAACTTCCTCTGAGTCTACCATGGTAGAATCCACTACAGTTCGACTGCACCCACTATCCCTAAGAGCTGGAGTATCTACTCCATTGATCAGCACACTGTCTTTAAAGTAGTGCTTGGTGTTATCTGGAATCCTAGCATAAGCCTCTGCGACTTTAGGCTCCCAGGAACCCAGGGAAACTAAAACTACCTCAGTTTCTATCCCACTGGGGAAGGAGTCCGAGGAGAAGGATGCTCGGTAAACTCTTCTTCCCCGTAGGAGGAGAAGACCAGATTAGCAGAGTGGACCCCCAAGGTTTTGACCATACATCTGGGATCCCCCTTCACGTGGTCAGTTGCTGTGCAAGCAAAACACGGTCCATTGGGTCTGTTCACATAGGGAGGCTTACTATAATCAGAGTTCTGTTTCGGAGGCTGACCTCCACTACCCTGTGAGTTCTCTTGTGTCTTACCCTTATTTTTCATTTTGTGGCCCTTTTGGGAAGAAGATTTATCAGTTTCCCCACCCTCCTTATCTTTGGACTTTTTCCCTTCCTCCTGATTACCAGGATGAGTCTTGTCTTTATGGGACACTCAATGTGACACTCATAAATCTTCTCAAATGGCAAGCTTCTTAGGATCTATCTCCTTTGAATCTGCCAAATGCTGCTTAAGCTCAGGGGAAGAAGATGCGAAAATATGTTCTAGCATGACAAGACTTATCATACCTTCAAAGGTAGAAACCTTATAACCTTCGACCCAGCCAGTCAAGTTTTTTAAGGATTCAGTTACATAAGATACCCAAGTACCACCTTCTTTTTTCTTATACTCTCTGAATCTTTTTAAGTATTGGGCAGGAGTCTTTCCAAACTTTAAAATGAGAGTTTGCTTCAACATTGCAAAATCTGCTCGCTCAGCCTTCGACATTTCCATAATTGCACTGCAGCCAGAATGGGACAGTCTGCTAAGTAACCAGGCAATTTTATCAGCATTGTCAACTTGTTGAACTTCACATGCATACCCAAATGTATTCAGCCAGTCCATAATGTCATTCTTTTCCTCATACACACTGAGCAGATCTTTTGGAAACCTTGGATGAGAGGAGGCCCTGGACCCATGTCCAGGACCTTTGAACCATTGGCAACTTGGAGCTTGGCCAGTTCCAACTGGTGATCCCTGTCTTTCTGTTTTTCTGCCTGTTCGATCTTTAGCTTGGCCCTATTGAACTCAAGCTCTTCCTGGAGTTTGGCCATATTGAACTAAAGCTCCTTCTGCCTAAACAGCAGCTCTTGCTTCTTGAATTCAAGCATGGCTTCCCATTCAGAACTGGCAGAGGAAACATTGGACATTTCATCCTCCCTGTCCTCATGGTCGCGGTGGAGCAGTGCGGCGGCAGAACTGTCAGTTCTGCCAGTGAGAGCAGCCCCACCTCCTTCCGCACTGTCCTCAGAAGTTAGAGCACTAAGCTGAGCTTCGTGCCACGCCATGATTCTTTGGATAATTTCCATTTTTGTGCCTTGCGAGGAGACACCTCTTTCAGCACACATCTTTTTCAATGTTTCAGATTTAGAAGCATTTAAAGTTAACAAGGTACTTGTTTCCATACTGTTAGATAGGACTATGGCCTTTAAAAAGTTATATTACGACAATTCACTACGTGTCCTGTTAGGAATAACTTGAAATGCCTTCGCTCGTGAGCAACACTGGATACCCTCAGTTGTATCCCACCGCTGTACACCAATTTGTTAGGATGGATTTCTGAACTCTGTCCTGGAGGGGCAGAGGTTCAGAAAGCCAGCCTAGTTTCTTGGAACAGGGTAACCTCTGGACAAGCCAGACCAATCAGGGTAGTGATGGCGGCGGTCAAGACTAGGTCTCAAGAGGGGTGAGGGTGACTGAAAGCCCGCAATGTGCACACAAAGCAAGCACGCTTACAAATTACTCCAGACAGGTGTTATATTAAAAATATAGACACATTTATTTCAAGGCCTTTGTAACATCGACCATAGTAAAGAATCACGGTAAAACTCCAGTAAACCAACACATCACAATCAATACAATATATATAAGACTGTATATATAAGACTGAGGGGTCTAAAGAGTGAGAAGCACGAAATATGCAGACCACCTAGATGGGTAGGAAAACAGGCAGTGCAAGTAATTGTTAGACCCAGTTCGACATCACAGGCCACCTAACTAGAAGGAAGTCCGAGCCCTACGAAGAGTGGAGCCTTGTGCTCAAAAGTACCTGCACATGCGGGTGCCAACGGGCAAAGGAGAGTCTCTTCAGGGAAATCAGGCAGTTCAGAAAGGTGGACAAAAGGATAGTGAACAAATCCCTGTGACTCAGGCAAGGCCTCTACTTGGGGCAGAAGCAGGGCGTGAGTGCGGGAAAGGGTTTGCGGTTTACAACAGCGATGGAAAGACACAGGCTCCTGCGGGAGGGCGACCGGTTAGGGTATTGACTACTCACCGGTCCCCGATGCAGGCAGATCCAGGCTTCTCCGGTTCAGTTTCGGTACTGGCAGTTTCAGATGCGATCAGCAGGATGTCTCGAGCCGTGTAGATTCTGCGAGAGCAGGAGAAAGGGTTGAGGGTGTCCCAAATGCAGCGAACACGCACAGATTGTTACCACACCAGGGCAACTCGGCAACCGCGTGTATTCCAGTCCCAAAGCACACGTCTCACTTCAGACCTGGGAACGGCAAGTGTACGAATCGTGTGAGAGTGCCGAGGACTCGGAATTTAGCAGCAGCCAGACGGCGGTGATAGAGCAAGATTCCTGTGTAGGCTGGTCAGTCCACTGGATGGCCCAGGGATGCTTCCGAAGGCTTACGTACAGGATTTGGTGAACATGCCGAGAATAGTTGTTCCCACTATTCTAAAGGGTCGAAGCGCCTTTGCAGACCTTCTCGTTCGATCAGAGGCCGAGTGGTCTCGCAGGACGACAGCAGTGCAGGGTGCCAAACCTTCAGCGGGTCACCAGCGATTCCTCGACTCACCTACTTAACTGCTGGATACTTGGCTCCTTATCCTTTGTTCGTGAGAACTCAGGAGATCGACATGGTAGTGGGGTTTTCAGCCTCCTCTTATCCAAAGTTCCCTTTGCGCCAAAAGCGAGAGGGCCCAATGGGAGATCCGCTCACAAACACTCACACCATACGTGGACCTATCACGGACCACGGTGGTCCCAGGCATTCAGGACACTCTAGACTCTCTGGCACCCAGGATGTGTATTGGGAACAGACATCCCAGCCCAAATCCTGGAGGCACACTCAAGGCATGCAGAAGCCCGTGAAAGCGTTGTGTTTCGCGGGAAAGTGCATGACGAAATAAGGACTGCCTTGGGTCGGCTCGACCTGGGTGAAGGTGAAGGGGCAAGACGGTCAGCGGACAGGACAAAGAACATCGTGGCATGGCCATTTTGGAGGCCAGGCCACCCATTTGAGCCAAATGCGGGAAGCGCGGTTAACATGGCAAAAAGGGGTTCAAAACACAAAGAAACGATAGCTGCCACCAGTCCCGTCTGTGACACACTTGTACATTTCATAATAAGTCCAGTCAGAGTTTCTAGGGCCTTTGGAATGACTAGAGACCCAAGAGCGCGGGAATGTAAGTTACGGTGCACTCTTGTTTCATGTTGCTCAAAAGCTGCAACATGAGGAAAGGACTAAGGCAAACAAAGTCTCCCAGTACTGACTGTTTTAAGGGCATGTCAGTTTCCCCAGAATAATTGAGCGAAAGCCCAGAGGAGTGCGACGGAAGTCTGCACTTCTCTTGCAAAGTCTAGATCAGGGTGTAAAACAACAGCAAAATGTTTGGGGGTTGCCACATGGAAGGAAAATTACCTACAATTATGAAATCTTTCCTAACAATCACCTTAACACTACTTCTTGTGTGACTGCTGTCTAGTCAACCTTTCATAAGAGAATATATTATTCTTCAGCTCCTTCCATTTATTACCATGAATTATATTTCAGTGATAATCATTCCCATTGTCATTTATGTCATTTAACATATCTTCATGGAATGGTAAAGGTCTGCATAATCCAATCAAAAGAAATAAAGGCCTTTCCCATCTTAACAGAGCCAAGCCTTCCATAACTTTCCTGCAACAATCTCACCTTTCTCAGATGGAAGCAGCAAAACTGAAACATCTATGGGTGGGTCAAGTGTTTGCGGCAAATGGGAAAAGAAATTGAGTCATTATCCTCATCAACAAACATTTCCAATGTAAGGTTATATCCATAGAATCAGATGTGGGAAGATGGGTTCTGCTAAAGTTACTTTTTGATTATACTGAATATTACATTTGAAATGTATACGGCCCTACTAATCCTGATCCTGCATTCTGGATTCAGTTAAGGAATCATATCCTCAACTCTAACCCTAACAACCTTATTGTGTGTGGTGACTGCAACAAGATTATGGATCCCTACCTTGATAGGAAATCAAATGTTCACTTCAAAAAAACTAAATCTCACCTACAATTTGCCAACTTATTCTCTGAGTTAGGTCTTATTGAAGAATGGTGCATAACCCATCCCTCCGACTTGGAATACACTGTTTACTCCCCCTCATGACTCATTCTCAAGGATCAACCATGTCTTCATCCCTTACGAATTGTCTGCCAGATGCCAACATAGAATGTATAGCTCTATCAGATCATGCTCCTGTTCATGTTCAACTACCCAATCCACAAAATTCACCTAAACATAATAGATGGAGATTTGATGGAGTACTCCTGAAAGATGAACAATTTTCACAATTTATTGAGCAACATCAAACACACCTTTTCTCTGAAAATCTTAGTGTTGATACATAAATTGTAAATAACTTGGATTGCTATAACGCCATTGTTAGAGGGCATATCATATCGTACACAGCTATTAAAAAGAAAAAACTTAAACAAGAAGCCAATGATATTATTAAAACAATTAAATATCTAGAATCTGAGTATGTGCACTCTAACTCAAACCTTCAGAAAATCACTAGACTTAGAATTCAGTACACGAATATGGCTACACAATACTTGTGTGCTTATCTTCTAAAATATAAATAAAAAATGTATTACTTCTCTAATAAATTCAGTAAATCTGTGGGATCCTATTTTAAAATGAAAAAAAGATAAGATTAAAGTTACAGTTATTAAGGATCAAAACGGCAATATAATCTTCTCTGATAAAGGAATTGTACAAGCATTTTCAGAAATGATATTCCTCTGAAACACTGCCCAATAGCGCCCATGCTCATGATTTTCTTAGACAGATACACCACAACTCACATATTCAAACACACACCTCCAGACGTTAAATGCTCCTATGTCCCCTAGTGAAATTAATAATGCTATCAAAAATCTCAGAAAAGGTAAGACTCCGGGCCTTGACAGCTTTCCGATTTACTTTTTCGCCCACTTTAATGATCTGTTAGTTCCTGAACTCAATCAACTTTACACCTTGTTCATAGCTAATGAAAAAGCTTTAGGAACCTTTTCAGAAGCAATGCTTATTGTATTCCCTAATCCTAACAAAAATCCTGAAATGACCCAGAACCATACACCTATTTCACTCATCAACACTGATTGTAAAATGTCTGCCAAGATTCTAGCTAATAGACTTATTTCATGTCTTCCAAATGTAATTAAAAATGACCCGGTGGGTTATGTTAGAGGGCGATTATCCTCAGCCAATATCAGACTCTTTATCGATATTATTAACAATATTCTTAACACCATTCAGAAATCTACCAACCCTTATGCAGCAATAGCGGCAATAGCACTCGATGACCTTTGATAGGGTCGAGTGGAATTATATGTTGTAAGCTCTCAAATGGCACAGAATCACTGATCCCTTTATTTCTATGGTCAAAGTTTTGTATTCCAATCCCAAAACATCAATCTTTGTAAATGGACTTCACTTCACTTCACAGAGCTACTTGCCAAGGTGGTACCCTCTCTCCACTTCTCTTTATTCTTGTGCTAGAACCCTTCCTCGAAGCAATTAGAAATTATGATGGTATAACTAGTGTTTTTTATGATGGCATCCAAATTAAGACAGCTGCATATGCTGATGCTGTATCACTACTCCTCAATATAACAGACATGTGTATTGTATGCATCATCTACTTCACACTATTGCACAATTTTCTCTGGCATCAGGATACAAGCTCAATGTTCATAAGTCAGAGAACCTACCACTTAATCGAAATTGTACTAAAAATCATATTTCACTGTCTGGCATGAAATGGTGCCCTGCAGGTATTAAATACCTAGGGATTCATATATCCTCCTCCATGAAAGATATTATCAAGCAAAATACCAAAACTATCTTGACGAAAGTAAAGGAGATTACTAATTCATAGTCCCCCCTGTTTTTATCATGGTGGGGTAGAATAGAATCTGTTAAAATGAAGATCTCCCCAATTATACTTTACTTTGTATACATGCTCCAAATCTCAATTCCGACTTCATTCTTCAAATCACTGAGTTCCTGTATTCTCAATTGTATCTGGGGTAAAGAGAAACAAAAAATATCCCTATGTAATTTTAAGAAGCCTCGAGCTGGTGGTGGAGTTAGCCTCCCTAATTAAAAAAATATATCATATGACATTAAGCTCAGCTGTGGTTTATACCTACTGGTTCTAACATGCCCAACTGGATGTGTTTAGAGAAAACAATGGTCTCACCCCATGATCTTGCAGATTGCCCTAATATTAAAGGAAATAATAAGATTCTTACTTGTCCTAGTACTCATATTTCTGCCACATACCTTCAAGCCTATTTATTTCCATCCATCACAAAAACGTCCCATTTTGTCTTATACAAAGTTTATCTTGAATTGCATACTTTACCATGTGACACGCTGTCATGGTTCCATATTCTCTTGATGATCGGTTTGGTATATCTTCTGCCTTTTCTTATCACTTGTCTTGGTATATATTGTAAGAGTCTTATATGCTAATTGATTTCAATAAAAATGTCGAACCAAAAAAAAAGAAATAAGTGATATAATGGGGTCCGATTAAGTTGTAATGTAGTTGTTGTTCACAAACATTTGCAATGCATGTCCCATTATCATATGCACATCGGACTTATGCATGAATGGTCTAGGTGTAAGTGTTGAAGAAAATGTGAGAAAAAGAACCAAAAGGCCAATTTGTTGAAAAGATCCTTGTAGTTATAATAAACATTTAATATGAAAGAATAGCCATAGAAAAAGATGTTTACATTTCATTAAGGTGTTATCCATATGGTTGAGTCAATGGGTTGTGTAAAGTTGCACAATTTAACCTTTGTACAGTTCAGGAAGTTTAGTGAACATTTTTTCAAATTTCAGGAACTTTGAATTTTTCACATGTGCCATTAAAAACCCCTATATTGGGTTTTGTGGGTATTCGAATATGTTTGTGATTTATGAGTAGAACAAATGGCGCTTCAGTGGTGCTTTGTGTTTTTTACCATGCACAAGCAGTTGTGACTGGAGAACAACGTTGCATACATATTACACCCACCAAACGAAGGAAGTGGGTGTGGAGAAATATGGCCACAAAACACTATCTATCTCTCTCTATATATATAAAAAGCTTTGGTATGTTTGTGTACTCAGCTGATGCAATTTGTCAATGTTACATTGGCATCTGCTGCATCTGCTGCATCTGCTGTCCAAATGGAAAAGGACACCTATGTGTGCCCTTCCACTTCAACAACAGCTATCATTTTAACAAACAGAATGAGCACGGTTCTACAAAGTCGCCTTCACCTTCCACTATAGCAAACATTCTGAATAATTTCAACTTACTTCTTTCCACCCCCACTTATCTTCACACAGGACAAGCCAGTTCCAGTGTCAATGAACAGTTAATTACTGGCTCAATGTTTCAGACTCTAAAGAGTAAAATGCTTTAGGACAAATGCCTCCTCATGAGCTAAAACTGACTACTACACAATGTTATGCCATCACAGGGACTCTGCAGTGGAACAAGGTTGACAATTACGCATCTTAAAAGACACATCATAGAGGCCCATGTAATTGATGGAATTTAGTTACTGTTCTTATATCATGCATACCTCTCATTCCATCTGATACAAATATGCCTTTGAAATTCAAAAGGAGACAGTTACCTATACCTTTAGCCTTTTCAATGACCATTAATAAGTCAGAGGTGTCTACGCCACATTCCTGGAAGCGATTGGTGGTAATTCCAATATTTAAGAAAGGGGACAGAAGTGACCCTATAAATTACAGACCGATATTGACCTTTAAGATATGCTAGAATGGTATATGTTTCACCAGGAAAGGCTAGTTTGCTGAAATGATTTAATGCAAAACATTTACTTCAAGATCAAAGATATGATAGAGACAAGCACAGGCATCAAGCAGAGTAGACAGTATGCCACTTCTAATTCCTGTTTTCTTCTCCGTACTGTGAAGTGGGCGATGATTGACTACAGACTCATTACTTGAAGAATCTGGTAGCATTGTTTGATATGCTATATCAGGCTCACATTCCTTTCCTATTTAAACACTGCTAATTCATTAATGAAACTAATTAGTCAATTTGTGGTGAACTTTCATGTAACATTTAAAAACAAAATTTGAGGGGTGGGTGAAGCTGGGGCTACAAACCTCTTTATGTAATGTTATATTGCCGTGCAATTGTATGCTTTGCTTGTAAGTGCAGAATGCACTACATCCAGAAGAAAGAGGAGGAGTTCAGAGGAGGAGGATGTGGCAGAGGCTGCAATGACTTGAGGTGCTGGAACAGGAAGTGATTTCTTTTTTCAGACATTTTGTTTGTTTAGTTAGTTGTTAGGTTAGACAAGACCCACTGTTTTCAATTTGTGCAGGACGGGAAGGACTAAGGGCTCAAAAGTAAAGTACAAAATAAAATATAATTACGTGCATAACAACTATACATATAAAAATATGTTTTTTATACATTTTCAGAAACCATTTTATTTTTATTTTTATTGTGTAAAAGGCTCAAAGATGTATAAAAAGATGGGCCAAATGTCACCAAGAATAAATTCCAACTTAGCTTGATGAAAGTGATGGAAAAAAGAGGAATGTATGTATGTGCAAGTTACTCCAATTCATCAACAGGCATATCATCTATTCAGCAACAGTAAGTACATTCCACAACCTTACACAGCCCTTAAGGTACACCCAAAATATTTGTAAAATTAGCCTTAAAGTGGTAAAAACACAATGAAAAATCAGTGGAAAAATGTAAACAATTATATTGAAGTCATAGCATCAAGGACAGAGTGGTCTATTTCTTCTTTACCAAGGCCTCCTTACAAAACACACAGCCACACTAAGGGCATGGCACTGTAACCCATGCACGCTCACACATTTTTTTGCTCCATCTGAAGTAAACCACTGCCACCAAGTGATACGCCCAATGCATCAGTGAATGTTGGGCAGGTGAGAATGTTGGGCAGGTGAGTACATTAGGAGCTACTTTGTTTCCCTGTGTATGCACACTTTGATTTTTCTCAATGTGTCTCTGCACTGCACATTACTGTCAACCAGCTCATCTGCAGAAACAATAGCACAAATTCATAATTTCATCTGAATGAAACTCTTCACAGATGAAGTACTGTCTTATTGGCTGAGTGAAACAACAGCAAGACAGTAACCGTAACTGTTGAGAGATAAAGGGTGCCATTTGTCAAGCTACCCAATCACTTCACCCACTTGATCCATTACTATGTCATAGCGACCACAGTGCATAAGCACAGGACAACATTTTATTTAATCCATGGATGCAAGACATTTTGAGTACACATACAACACTGCATGTAAATCAGGCTCAACAATAAAGCACATTCACGGATCCCTCGAACAGAATGAACCCTCCATTTCGCGCTGTCATCTAAAGGGGACATAAGGGAGCCACCTACTTACAATTAACCACAATCTGGGTATGCGCCCCATAATGGAAAAACATATGTAAAACATACACTGCACTAAAGCGCGGAAAGGACCTGATAACAGAAAACATATCAGACACCTGGGTGTCACACAGGCATCACACTCCGTGAGTTCAACACTGCTCTGTGGCATGTAAATGAAAGCTGTGTGACATCGATCCTGTCTACAAAATGCACAGCTATGTCTGCAGTAAAGAAAAAGCCATATGTGCCTTGGTTAAATAATGACAAATGGCCTGATTCATGAAGCATTTCATAATGGTGCAATCCCATAGGAAAACGCTCTGTTAATCAGGCCCTACATCTCTGGAGATTTATAGAGGCTACAGTAAATGCCAACATGCCACAATTTTGTAACACCCATGCAAAAGTGGAAAAAAAAATCACATGGTAGTCCTTCCAGAACCCCTCCCTGCCATGGTTGCAGTGAACAAGCATGTGAAAGTCTTTCTTTCATGTTCATCATCATAGGCATTCTGGGATTTGTAATGACAGAGATTTTACCATATACCCAATGGCAAGACAAAGTCCCTAATTCAACTGACATTTACATGGAGAGGTCAATACGAAACTTCACAGTTCTGCACTCACAACAACCACTACATTCAGGTGATTATCAATGACATGAGTGACCATTCTTAAAACCATCACACATTTAAACACTACAGAAGGGCACTTAATGAGGTTTTACCTTCAAGTGATGAATCACGGCAAATGGAATCAGCACTGTTACACATATCAAAGGCACCCACATTGCAGCAAGCATGCATCCATCGCTTACATACACCATGGAATACATCTAAATGAGTCAAAAGAAGTGATCATGTAGTGAAACATGAGCAACAAAGCAAGAAGACAATACAGATCATCAGGGCCTTTGTGTAAATTCACTACAACAGTCTTCGCTATCAGCCTCACGTGCCACCAAGCTGAGTTTCCTGAATGTCTATCCTGCAGCTATGTCATCTCATCACAAAGCACAAGACTGTATTTTGACCAACATCAATATGTGAGTCCAGCAGGGGCAATGGGGATCATGGGAATGTATGCAAAGCTCAGAGCAGATACTATCGCGCAGGCACAAGAGTGTATATGCTGAGGAAGTACACCTGAGGCATGGGTGTCGAGTTGGCCCAGGAGCATGCACAGTGTGACAGCACATCTAACTCCCTCAGGGTCAATCATTTTTCTAAGAAACAAGCTGGGGGTAGATATCTGTCTTCGGCTGGGGCCTCTCTCTGGAACAGCCTCCCTGCCACTCTGAAACTCGAGGAGAACCATCTCCGGTTCTGGAAGCACCTCAAGACCTTCCTCTTTGCTTCTGCCTTTGCTCCTCCTCTCCCCTGCTGATCTGTTCTGTCTTGCCATTGTGCACCTGCTCACCCTGTCTTTCGGGCCCAGGTACTTGCTCACCCTGCCACCCACCCGCATTGCCTCTTGGCAATCCCTTGCACTGGGGTCTGTATCTGTGACCCTACAACCCCTCCCACCCTCCTGTTTTCTTCTTCCTGCACTTCAGAAACCCTGTCTGCTGCCTTAAACCTAGCACTTTTCACTTGCTGGCTGCACTACCACTCTTTGTTGCTTTTATTATTTATTTACTTATTTATGATCTATTTTATGTTTATTTATTTATATTCCTTTGCTCAGCACTTTCCACTTCTCGATCCCTCCCATGCACTTCCCCCTTTCCCTCTCCCATGCACTTGCACATGCTCAATGTCACTGGGCCTAGTCAGATCGTTGGTTTTGTTTCTCCCTTGTCCCCTCCCTTGCCTCGTCGTGCTCTGAAACACTTGTGTACGAGCGCGATGCAAATAAAATATCAATATCAAAATCAATATCAATGCCAAGTGGACATGAATTTGAGAATTACCAGGGTGATTAAGCACTATAATTTCCTTGTAATATCTACAAAATGTGTATGTGCCTGCTGATGTTGAAGGTTCAATCAGGTGCAGTTTTCACATCAAAGAAAGTAATACATGAGAACAATCTGCTGCAACATGATCTTGTCCCACCCATTCATGGACATTGCCTCGCATCCGTCTTCCCACTGACCCTACAGATGGTTTCTGGTGGAGGTGAATGTGACAAAACCACTACTGCTCTGCAGGAGTACAGGCATCATTAGAGCCGACTAAACCACCTACTCAGCCCCAGACTACTACAAAACCAGCTGTGATTACAATCATAAAGGGGAAAGTGCCACAGCCCGATATGTATACTTACTTCACCCCTTTTGGTGACGTGGACCGAGGGCAGGCTATATCTTCAGGAGGACTACGAGCTGATAACAGTAGCAAACCAAACAGCTTTAGTACAAAGGATCCAAAATAAAATAAAGCCCAATCAAGACGTTTTTATTAAAATAGGAACTTTAGTGAAACAATCAATGAAAACAAAAATAATTAAAACACTTAAACCCGACCCCTGCAAAGGAAAGACAGATAAGTGTGAACTTTGATGGGTGAGGCCACTCTAGATTGATGAGCAAGGGTCTTCAATTTTACTTGGTAAAGGATATGTCTTTGGAAGGTATGGAGGGTGGCTTAAAAGTCTGTATGGTTTTTAAAATGGCCTAGGGATAGTGCTTCATCAAAATACCTTAGCTCTTGTTTTTGGGTACTCAACAACATAAATCAGGGATTCTTAATGATGTTGATGGAGTTAAGCCAATGTCAAGGTGTTTTAAGTCATATGCTTCCACTGACAAGTAGATGTCAAATTGCCACGATGTGCGCGCTCCCGGTGGGTTGAGCCAGCATGTGTGATGGTCGAGTCGATGACTTACCATGGTTTTGGATAGTGGTTGAGTCAGCAGCTAGAAAATGCATCTGCTAGGTTGAGTCAGCATTTGAATTGGCTGAGTTGATGGCTTTCAGCAGCTCAAGTTAATGTGCAAAGAGTTGCTTCAACAGAGTTAAGTCTGATATCTGGCTCGTGCATGTGGCCCACAGCAAAGGGTTGAGCCATGTCTGATATTCAAAGTTTAGTAGAGTGCTACAAACAGCACCTCTGGCCCTGTAGCAGTTTGATTTCTGGACATCAGGGTTGCTGGAAGACCTAATCCAGGGTCTCCTGGATAGGTTCTGCACTTCCATTCCAGCCAGGATTTTGGCTGGTACCTCCAGGGGGGTCCTTCATTTCCATTGCAGGATTCTGGTTCCAATACAGCAACCAGCAGTAAGGACTTGACCCACAGCAGTTCACCCCCACTGTTCTTTGGGGATTGTTAGGGAGCAGAGTCTGTGTCTGCCTTGGATGCCTTGATTGCTTTACTGAAAGAATAACTTAGTGAATAACCTCTTCAGAATGCCTGAACACATCACAACACAAGAATAATCATGACCTGAGTTTGAGTGTACACTTACTATGCCTATTGTTCTCACACTGTCATGTATTCTTCTCAGGGGAACTATTTTGGACATATTTACCCCTTTTTTGGTTTTTATACTGTATTCTTTATTAAACGTTCACTCTGTTTTGCTACCACTACTTCTTCAATATATCTAAATGTATGTTTATTGTGTTTATATAGGGCTTTCGTGGTGTCCAGTCAAAATGTCGAAACCATTTGGTCGAATGACAAAAATGTCGAAAAAATGATGTCTAAAAAATAAAATTTGAATGCTTTATTTTTTGATTTACATGTTTTTTTTTGGTTCTGCAAGTTAAAAAAAGGGTTAAAACAGAAAAAAATAATTCAGAAGAGGGTTTGGAGGGGAACCCCCATTTTGAACAAAAAACAAACTAAAAAAGACATTCGAAATTATTTTTTTCGACATTATTTTTTCGACATTTTGACTTTCAACCAAATGTTATTCGAAATAGTGACTATAAACCGGCTTTCGTCAACGTTCTTTACAAAATAAGTAAGGTACAATCAAACATTCAACAATCAACAGCAAATCTGAGCAAAAATAAATAAATATATAAACCAATATAAAAAGGGAATAACAATAATAAACCAAAAAGAAGCCGTGGAGGAGCTGTTATTTAAGTAAAGAATGGAAGAAAGACAAGCAGGAGACAGCTCAAATGTGCTAAACAGAGAGATCCGTCGGTTAAGGTCTAAATACCTCAAAGAATGAAAGCAGGATAGAGCATATGGTGTACAAGGGACAATCAGGAGAAACTAAGATGAAGGACATAGGAAGCCTGCTGGAGTAAATAGGGTAATCAATGAGGAGAGAGAAGCAGGAACCAAACCATGAATACACTTAAAGATTATACAAAAACATTCAAATATAATCTGGCTGTGAAACAGAGGCCAGCAAAGAGCGCATAAAGATGAAGAAACAGACAAAATAAAAATTGAGTTCAATGGTGTGAGGGCAAATGCTGGAACAGATCAACAGTCCAGATGTCAGATTATTAGGATAGTAGTAAGAGATTTAGTGGCTTGAAAAATAAACACAATTATATAATGCTATACACAAAGTTTCACTTACTGGAGTTATTGACATCCACTGCAAATGGGAAATGTAACTCATCATAGAATTACGAGATATAGAATAAGGGACCAACGCACACTAGTTTAGGCCACTGATCTAAGGCCCTAAATTCTATATACTCCTCTGGCCTCTACTCACTTAGACAGTGACACTAGGGCAGTCATTCCAAAAGACCTACACATTTAACTCAAAATATTCACTTCTTACAAAACAAGTAAAAGAAAAACATAACAGTGGTTTAGTAAAAACAATAATCTACACAAATATTATTAAAAAGTAAAATAGAAAAAATGAGTCATAAAAAGTCTGGGGTGGCTCAGTCCAGTCTTTTTTTGTTTTCCACATGTCTAATCCCAGCCCCATGGGGTCAAGCTGAAACTGCATTGCTCAACCTTTCACACTGATGTTTCCACTGTTTGATTTTTAGTTTTAGCTATTAGGTGGTGCTAAGACACCACCTAAAAGCCGACAACTATTGCATTACAGTACAGCTAGGGAGAAATGGCATATGAGGAAGGGACACATACCTTGTAGGTGTTGTTTGGTTATTTAACCACACATGACTGCCGATGGCCATGCTAATGCCTATGGCCATTCTCACACAACCCTTCCTGAGCTTCCCCACCTGAAACAACACCTCCTGGGATCTCTTTGTGCAAGAAATCTCAATCCTTACCATCAAATTGTGTTCTATTTGTGCCTGCCAGTGTTTTTTCGAAGCAGTGTTCTGAGACATAATAACTTTATTGGAGCTGTAAAGCCACTACTATGTCATAAAAATGTGTTAATCAGGTCTGCCTTTATCCAATCGATTTACAAGCACTATGTATGTTCTTCACTGAAGTCCTTTTAAAAATGGGCATTGGAAACATTAACAGTTTCGACTTATGTATACGTATTAGCCATTTGCCAGGCACTGCTGTTATATGCTCACACCATTTTTCAGCTGCTACCAAACATGGGCATTTCACACCGCTATGGAAGTGCCTGCCAAATGTCTTTCCCATGCCTACACAAATGCCAAAAATGCTGGCATTGCGGTTGCAGAAAAAATAAATAAAATTGTGTGAAGTTAAATAGATGGGCACAGAACTTTAACTGGACTGGCAAAGAGGTGTACTTTGGGTCACACTCTTTTTCTATCCTCTATCCTAGATAGGCAGCACACCATCGTTCACTAAGGATAGTAGGTGATGTAGCTGGTGGTGTCGGTAAGGGCACTTCGTTTTCTCTGTTTCCTCTGAAAAAGGAATTAGTGTGTTCCAGTGCCTTGTTAGTGGTATGTCTGTGAGAATCCAATGTGTTATAGGTGTACTGCCTATTTTTGTGTTAGATAGTTTGAGCGTTGGGCAGGTCCTGTCTAGCTCCATACACGCCACCCCTGGTGTTTTTATAATTTCACTAAAACATTTGACAAATCTTTACTGTCCATTGTTGTGAGAATCAAAACATGATGAATCCTTTCAAATATTTGTAAAGTCTCTGCAAATTATTAAACCAGCTATAACAATTATCTGCAAAGCAGTCACAACCAAAATACCACTCTATATGGACAGGAGATCACCAGATTGGAAACAAAGTACTGCAGAAGCGAACCATTGGATTTTCCTGCAATGCACACTGTCTCTAGAACTGCTAAGCAATGCATATTAGACTGGCCACCTCCATCCTACATTTTAGGAAATACTTGAAGACTATACACATAAAAGAGCATTTTGCCAATTGCTGTTCCCTACACTCAACCCTTCTTCTCCCGCTCCAAAGCATCCACCCTCCCCTGGTCCTTCTACCCATTTCTGCCTTCAGTATGGCGTAAATTCAATACATACATACATACATAGTAATTAATCTAATATTTAAGGTTTACGGTATAGCATATGATATACATATAGTTTTAATGTAGTATGCACCCTGTAGCAAGCACTGTTTCAAAATGGCATGCCCTTAGTACTAGGAGGAGACACAAAGGAGTTCAATATTATGTCAGAGACAAACTCTCCTGGTCCTACATCTCATCGCTACATCTCATCTACATATCTACCAGTGTTCTTCCACCAAGGCTCTCATTCTGTGTATACTCATGACCTCCTCCCTACCTCTCACTCCCATTCTTACTTCTGTGACTCAGTTCTTGTTCTGTTACTAATTGACTCACGTAAACTTGATTATTAAAAAGAGTTCAAACAAAGCGAATGGGTAACACAAGAGTTTTGATTAAGTTTGATTTTCCATCATCAGTTGAACATGTTCCTGTTAAAATGTTACAAGAGTTAAAAACAGTTCAAAGGTAGGAATTATGTAAGGTTACATTTTTTTAAAACTTTTTAAAAGTTAAGTTAAAGGAGACAAAACGATTCAGAAAATGGAACGAATTAAATTAAAAACCGATTTCACAAGTCATTTGCTCTTTTAAATGAGAAAAAAAATCATTTGTCACTTGGGCTGCTTTGATCATGCCACTTTTGATCACCAAATAAACTCCAACTGGTCTGGGTACCAAGGAAACACATAGACCCAGGGATGTCACACCTGTATTGTGGTGCTTTGCATTCCCATCCTTCTCTCCATTTCTGAAAACATCCTTACCCACTTCAACACTCTATCTTGGCTAGGGCAGGCTATCATAGCAGTCAAGCATGCTGGTCATTTACCTTGTTACTTAACGGATGAGGTAAGCCACTTACACCGAGCGAGTGTCTAAAAAATGAAATATGAAACATATAGGGACAGAGAGAGAACCAGAACCATTAAGACAAATCGGTCACAGGAATCGAAAATGACACACATGTGTTTTGTGTGGATTCATGGACTTCTACTGCTACCATGTGTTCTTTGTATGAGTCAACTTGCACAAACTTTGTTATGAGTATTGTGTTTCCTGCTAAATGAATTCTGAAGTAATAGAAATAAGCATATCTGGCTATGTGTATTTTGTTTTCCACTAAATATACTTACAGGTTGAATTGTGAATTTGTGAAAGTTTTGAATTGATGATCGTTAGCCACCACAACCATTAGTAGGACATTTCCACTACTAAATGAGTCATGCATTAAACTTTGCTGTCGGCACAAGTGAGAAACCTGTGAAGATTTGCAATTTCATGAAGGTTGTGCCATCTCGAATTTTATACACTTTGCACCTCCTACTCAAAACCACAGTATGATATGATATTATAGGATGTGATATGATATGGCATTTATAACGCGCCTATGCACAAGTGTTTCCAACCTGCCAATATTGTTAGGCTATATGCATATGCCTTTGTCTCGAATCGCTTTCAATTCATGCTCCTCCCACTTTCTCCTCCCTTCATTGCCCAGTGCCGAAAGGGTCTATGTAGGGAGCGTCCTTAGCTCTGTAAGAGGATTCAATTCAACACTACAGCTAAGTCAATGCCTAGTCTGGGATACTGGATGGAAACCCTTATTGATATATCTTTATGTCCAGTTCATGCGTTCTGGATGACTACCCCTATATAACACCCCTCTCTTGGAATCCTCCTGACCCCACTGAGCCAAGAAGTAGTTCTGTTTTGCAAGTTAAAGGTTTATTTGAGAATTTAAACAATGTATAGATATATCACGCTTTATAATAAATTAATAATTGAATATCACACTTAATCTGATCAGTAATCAATAATGGATAGTCTGGCACTAGCACACTTGTAAATAGGAACAGAAGAATAAGGTGGTAGAGAATACTTTATATCAGTTCAGATGGATGTAATGTGGAATGAAAATGCAGTACAGAAAATACTCAATATGCGTTCAACAAAACAATGTAATCACTTTTCTCTGGCAATTCACCCCCCCTTTTATGCAATGCAAGGAAATGGAAGGAAAGCACACAGTTCTCAGAAATGCAATCAAATGTAATTCAGTTCACCCCAGCAAGTTTAGCCTACAGAAGTTTGAAACACAGGCCCAAAATGCTTTTATATGTGCTGGCAATGAAGTGAAAAATATATGCTAAAAATGCTTTTAATTCCCTCTAGAGGTTCAGGGTGAGTGGTATCAAGTTAATATTAGTCCAGGCTCACTTTAGCAAGGATCTAGGAGTAACTAGCAGGTTAAACGAATTTTTGGCAAATGGAAGGCAAGCAGCAGCAGATTTTTACACGTGAAGAAATTTGCAAATCGCGGCAAAATTTGCGAGTGCGTTTTTCGCGATTGCGGCAAAACTATAGGGGGTAGGAATGCGATTCTAGGTTCGTAGAAAAGTCACGATTCCCAGATTTCAGAGGAAAGTTACTGCAAGTCTCTAGCACGAACGGTCACGGAGATATGAGCGATTAAATAAAGGTCGTTTTTCAGATTTCAAATTTTAAAGTTCAAAAAGACAAGTGCAGCTTGCAACTAGAAAATGACAGGTGACAGCTTTACAAATGACAGGTGACAGTTAGGAGGCAGTTCTACTTAGATTAAAATAGCTGGGATTATATTATTTTAACTAAGAGATTGGTTCTGCACAGTTCTACTAGGTACTCACACTATATTCTTGAATTAAATGGGCCTCGCCACGGATCTGGTCAGGTTTTAGACTGGACTCTGGTCTCTGCACTTCACAGTGATCTGGGTCAGCTCTCTCTCTCTCTAGCCTCTCTGGATTCTGGAGATTGATGGATTTGAAGTCTGGATCTCTGGATGTGGTATGGTCCGGCAGAGTGCGTTGCAGCAAATGGAATTGAAGGTCCCTATCTGTCCTGACTGTCTGCTTTTATTTGTTTTGAAAATGGGTGTGTGTGCAGCATCACTAGCCCCTACCCCTCTACACTTGCCATTGGCCCAATTCTCCCCTCTCCCATGATTGGGGAAGGAACTGTGAGTCAGAGTGATGCTGTAGGTTTTATGGGTCAGAGGATCCTCCCCTGTCAAATTGCACACAATCTATATTTGATTAAAAAAAACATATTTGCACAGGTACACATTCGTTTAAAATTACACGCACCCCTCACATATCACAGGAGGTATACCCTGTCCAAATCTGCTCTTCCTGGGGGCTTGCATTCAGAAATGGCAATATTTGCACTTTTTAACTGATTTTGCAATTTCGGACATTAACCCAAATTTACACACGTGTGCGCAAGGAGTATGGACATTAGTTGATGAAGTGTCAGATTTTTCACATGCACATATTTTGAGTAATATCCTCTTTTCCGCTAAAACCCCCCTGAACATACCACCGGGTCCTAACACGTCTTAAAATGTGGGCAGAAAAATCACAAGAATTATGGTGTCATTTAAATAATTTTCACAAGTCCGTACTATGAGTTATTCATCTTTTTCTAAAACCATATTCTGGCTATAGAGGTGTGGTTTCCCCCAGCACAAGGTTGAATTTCTGGTTTTTCCAGTTCTGCCAAGCCAGCTTGCTCTCACAGGCAGTGCCCCTCCCCTGTCCTTCCAGGAGGAAGCTCCATTTTACGACATCTGCAATAAACCATCTGCCTGGGTGAAGGGGGTTGCATTGTTCAGAGCTCCTGTATTCTGTGGGGGCTCCCCTTAATTCAATTATCAGAGAGATGGCATATCCTTAGTGTGGCCAGCAAAAGGCAGATAGGCCTGGGAACACAGCTGTGACTCAAGTTTCACTCCTGATGGGGGTAGTTGCCAGGCAAAATTGGAATCTCTTTAAGCCAGTTTTTAGCTACATGTCATTTCTGTTCCCCAGTTTCTGCATTCAAATAAAACTAAACATTTTTACATATGCAGCTAGAATGCTGATTCTAAGTTTAAAACTATGACATTTAAACAATTGCAACCTATGTGACACTCAAAAGTAGGTCACTCAGTCAATTTAAACATTTAGATTTTTAGTGTCTTTCAGTCCAAATTTACTTAAACTGCTGAAATCCACAGCTCAGCCAGTCTTGTTATAAACCTTCAAGTCACTTCAGAATATAACTTTACATTGTATCCACCTCTCAGTAAGTCTTTCTTTGGCATGTTTTGGGTTCATTTATTCAGTTTTACACAAAAAGTAAAATCTGGTGTTGTTTTAAAACGCCAGCTTTTTGATAGTGGTGAGTACTGGTACTGCACCCCTTTTTGGGATTTAAGAAAATGAATTCCCAACAGTTATGGGTTTGCTTTTGGCAATCAGCATTGCCATTCCCAATGGTTTCAGACTACTGTGTGGGTAGTCCAATGGTGGTTTTAGGCAGTGTCCTTCTGTGCCCATAACATCGGCAAAAATGAGTGGCAGCCTATTCTTCATGCATTTCCCTGTGCATTTTCTGGGAAGCTCTGGCCATCATGATGTTTTCCATGTCAGTACTGCACAGTTTTGAGGTAGGGCTTGGATGCGTGGATAAAAACATCCCACAAGCCCCCCTCTTGCAATGGCCATTCTATTTCACTAATGGGACTCGCAAGACCTGGGATGTTTCCTCATCTTCTTCCAATAGATGGCACAGTTCAGCATCTTTTTCTCCATCCGGTCGGATCGATCGGTTCTCCTCGCCGGTCCTGATGGGAAGATTGGGCGGTACCCCGGGCCCGTTGCGTCTCTGCTCCCGGTCTCCAGATCGTCCTCCTTGGCCCGTCTCCAGGTTTTCTTTCTCCTAGGACGACAAAGGAAGAGCGGCAATACCTATTCATAGACATTTTTCCACCACTGTTGAGATAGTGGGGCAGCATCTGCATTTCATCATAACGAAACATTACATTCTTATTTTGAAAAAAAAAACAGTATAACTAAGAGACAGTTTCATGCAAATCACAATATTTTAGAGACTAGATGTGGTATGTTTTATGGTTGGAACTGAATTAGTCTGAGACAGTTCCCGCTAGGATTCCAGAGGATTCCTCCAGTTGTTGCAGAGTGTGCCTGGGATGGCAACATTTCAACTGGTTTATGTGGACCCACTTGTCTTCCCCCGCTGCCAAAGGACCTTTGGGGATGTGGATTTTGTAGGCCACAGCGGAGATCTTGTCGATGATCTCAAAGGGTCCCTTCCATGTAGGCAAAAATTTGCGCTGTTTTGCCTGGTTTCTTTGGAAGTTGTATAGATAGACCCGGTCTCCCACCTGATATTCCTTCCTGGAAGTTTTCAGGTCATAATGGGTCTTCATGCTATCAGCCGATCTTTCTAGATTCCGCTGAGCATAAGCAAAAACATGTTGGAGGTGTTTCCTTAAATTCTCCACATACTCATGAGTAGTGGAGGCATTTATTAGTGTCTGCTCTTGGGTCCTATAGAGCAAATGCTGCGGAAGCACCATCTTGCGCCCAGTCATCAACTCAAATGGTGACATTTTGGTTGCAGATGAAGGGGTAGATCTGATGGCCATTAGGACCAGAGGTAATCGGATATCCCAACTTGGCCCAGAATCTGCCACAAACTTTTTTAAGATGCTCACAATTGTCCGGTTGTAGCGTTCCACTGCTCCAGAAGAAGCTGGCCTGTAAGCAATGTGTAGCTTTCTCTTGACCCCCAGTATCTCCCACATCTTTGTCATTACTTCACTGGTGAAGTGGCTACCTCTGTCTGACTCAATCCTTTGAGGTAGACCAAAACGGGAAAAGATGTGGTTAATCATCAAGGCAGCTGCCGTTTCTGCCTTGCAATTTGGGGCTGGGAGACATTCCACCCACTTGGTAAACAAGCACGTCACAGTCAACATGTACTTATTCCCCCTAGCAGAGCGAATCACGGGGCCTACAAAGTCGATTTGTAAATCTGACCATGGCAGTGTCATCCCCCTCTTTTGGAGAGGCGCACGGTGTGTGAGGGATGTTGGCTGAAATTGTGCACACACAAGACAACCCTTCAAATATTGGTTGAGGTCCTGGCCCATGTGTGGCCAGTATGCAACCTCTCTTAAGATTTCCAATGTTGTGTGAAACCCCCTATGACCGGCGGTGGCCGCATCATGGGCGTGACTTAACATCAGGCTTCGGAATGAGGTAGGAACCACCCACTGATCGTGGCCCGCTTTGGATTTCCTTACCAGCAAACCGTCTTGGATTCGGAACATTTTTGGACATTTCATCAACACTCTCAGGTCCTCTTTCCCAAAGTAATCGGTATCCGTCAGGGGAAAGTTCTCAGGGTCCTTAATGTGCTGGTAAAATTTACTGGATCCCCCTTCTGAGCGGTAATCAAATCAGCATCAGGGGTCTCCTTACTCCATTGTGCAATTGAAAGATCGTTGTGAGCATTTGTCTGGGACCTAGTGATAGCAGTGACCTGGATTTCCCCCAATAGGGACTCAATCTCAATTAGATCCCCTTGGATGGCCCCGGTTTTGGCCAGCTGATCAGCTAAGTCGTTTCCAGTTTTGTCTGGTCCCTCTACTTTGGAATGACCCTTGATCTTTTTCCAATAGATGGTCATCTCATTCGAGGTGACCAGATCATCAATGTTTTGGATCAACTTCCCATGTTTCAAGGGTTTGTTGTTAGCACATAACATGCCTCTGGTTTTCCAATTAACCAGGTGCTCCACGAACCCGTTCCGTACATAATCCGAATCTGTGATTATGACCAGTTCGTGGAGTTGATGCTGGACAGCAGTGAGGATGGCCTGATGCACAGCCATCAATTCTGCCACCTGACTACTTCGGGGACCAATTTTGTATCCAGCGGAGGGTTCTGGGGACTCATTCACCCATGCATTCCCTACGCCGGCCACCAGTTCTTTCTCCCCGTCGTTGTCAACATGGTAAGAGCATCCATCCACATAGACAGTGGGCATTCCCTCACACTTGTCCTCTTCAAAGACTTTGTCTGGGGAATTAAGGTATGCCTCCGTGTTGTCCTTGATTTTTAGACTTTCGTCCTCGAGACAGTTTGCTCTGGCACAATCATGCAAGTCAGCCAGACCTTGCGCGAGGGGACTCTTCTTGTTTTGGCCATATCTGACCTCCACAGGAAAGCCTTGCATTGATAGAATCCAGGAAGTAATTCGGGAATTACGCACATTTCCGGCCCGGATTCTGTCACTTTGGAGATATTGCAAAGGCTGGTGTGGAGTCTCCACTATGATGTGTTCCCCCTGGATAAACGGGCGGTAATTCTTCAATGCCCACACCGTTGCCAGGAGTGCCTTCTCACAAACGTTGAATTTTTCCTCCACAGAGGATAAAGTTTTGCTCGCATAGGAGATTACTTTATTGACCTTGTCATGCTTTTGGTATAATACTGCCGTCAAGCACATATTAGAGAACCCCGTCTCCAGGAAGAACTCCTTGTTTCTGACAGGGTAAGCTAAGCAAGGCGCTTGTGAGAGGCTTCTTTTGAGTTGTCTTACTGCCTCGGCTTGTTCTGGACCCCATTCCCACTTGACCCCCCCCTTCAGGAGATGAATCAGGGGTCTGGTGATCTCTGCGTAGCCCTCAATGAACTTTCTGCTGTAATTAGTCAGTCCAAGGAGGCTCCTTAGTTCCCGCAGAGTTGTGGGGTCTTTCAGTTTCTGAAGTGCTTCCACTTTCTTTTCCTGGGGACAGAGACCCTGGGGAGTAATCTCATGCCCCAAGAAATTAACACGGGTTCTACACCACTGTGCTTTCTGAAAGGAAAGTTTTGCTCCGGCGGCCCTCAACTGGGTCAGAACATAACGGATCTCCGCTATGTGTTCCTCCACAGATGAACTTTTGATGAGGACATCATCTACATAAGCCAGGTTACCCCTCACACCCAGGTCGGGCATGGCCTTATGTAGGAAAATATTGAACTCATTACCGGAGTTAAGGTATCCGAAGGGAGTCCGGGTCCATGTGTACTGCTGGCCCCCAAAGGTAAAAGCCAGCTTGTATTGGTCCTCCCTACTGACAGGCACAGTCCAGTATCCATTGGTCAGGTCTATTGCAGTGAATACCTGTGACCCCTGGATCTGGGCCAGCCCTTGGTCAATGTAGGGCAGAGGCCATCGGGAAGTATGGACCCGTTTGTTGAGCTCCCTGAGGTCGGCGCAGAGTCTCCACTGGCCGTTTGGCTTCAATATTCCCAGCACCGGATTATTGAAGGTGCTGTGAACTGGACGGGTTATTCCCCGGGACTCAAGGTTCTTAATTATTTCAGTAAGGGACTCCATTGATGCGAGAGGCAAGCGATATTGCTTCACAAACACAGGACTCATGCCAGGGTCCGTGGGGATTGTTGTTGTGTGGATGTCAGTGCGGCCACACTCATATGAGTCTACCGCAAAGAGATCTTGGAAATCCAAGAAAACTTGTTTCAACTTTTGCTTATGTTCCAGAGTCACACAGGCGTCAGCTAGGTTGACTCTCTCTTCCACCATCTGCCTGAAGCCTGGAAAGACTTCTGGTTTGGCTATTTCCGCGGCCTCCTCCAGCTGGGTGGAGAAGTCCCTGGTCAGAGTGCTGATTTGGACTGGTGGCTTCAGGTGGGACAGGCAGCCCTCATGGACCTGGAAAATCACCTCATCCCTCCTGAAGTCACAAGTCACATCTTCCTTACCATAGGGGCAGGAAGTGTACACCAGGAAGTTCCCCCCATGCCGGGTAAAAATCCTGTCTGGTGTTGTATTGTCATCACTGTCACTGTCAAAGCAGTCCTTGGGGATTGGCCCTAACAGTTCATTACCTAAATCTATGGAAAAATGTCGGTCATCAACCGCCATTCCAATAATGGTGCCTGCGGCTAGAGTAATACTCTTTAAGTCGCTGTTATCCACCTCTATTGGAATGGTGTCATGTTCTATGTTGACTAATGGAGTTGGGTTTACCCCCAACCCTTGCTTTTGGAGGGAAGCGTTTAGATGTATGTAAGCATCAGGGTTTTTCAACTCTTGTCCTCTTTTAACTTTCACTTCCAGGGAGAATTGTCGGGTCCTTTCTGGGATGGTGACTTCCTCTTTGACCTGAATTTCAACTGCATAGGGTAGCAATTGAGCTGACCTAAATGCTTTTTCTGGATCATCAAAGCCCATGGGATTATCCGCTAATCGGGACCAAGCTTTGAAGTTTATTAGGTCCAAACTAATGGCAAAGCGATTGAGAATGTCACTGCCTAAGTAAAAGGTGGCAGGGACGTCTCGCACGACCCAACAATTATGGACTATGCTCTTGTTGCCAATGGAGATTTTGAGCATACACCTGCTTGGCAGGAGATGTTTGGAATTAGGCGCTTCCAGGTCCATTTCCCATTTGTCTATCAGTTTGAATGTGGGAATGGCTGGATCTTTTGGGAGTTGGCGGAACATGGCTTCGCTGATGAAGCTCTTACCGTTGTTCACACACACTCGAGCGAGAACAGAGTCCTTCCCATCATTTAACTGGACAGGGATGAACAACTGCTCTCCAATTTGCTGAATATCAGTCAGGCTCTGAGATGATTTCACATCTTTCTGGACTATAGGAGTGGGAGTTTCTGATTGTGGATTAGTATAGAATCTCAGAGTGTTTCCTTCCAGCGTGGAGTACCACTTAAGACTGGAAGGAAGGTTGATTTTCAGAAATAGAGAGGACCCTCCATCACCAGTCTGTTGTCCGTCACGTCTGGAATCTGGTTATTCTGGAAGTGAAATTCTACTTGGTCAGATTTTTGTTCAACCATGTGGCAGGTGCCGTTTAAACTAACATGGTTGACACTCTGTTTTAATTTTATTGGTCGGCTAGTCTGGGTCCAGAGGACCTTGTTTACACAATCTATTAGGGGTGACAACCTTCTGAGGAGGTCATTCCCTAGTAAAAAAGGGGTGCCCTCTGGAGTCACAACTATGACCGGGTGTTTCAACTTGTGTCACCCAATTTTAATGTCCAAATCTGCAGTCCCCTCAACGGGAATTTCCTTCCCGTCAAAGTTCTGGAGTTGTCCAGGAAGTGAGGTGAGAGGAATTTGGTAATTCCCTCCCCATCCTGCATTCAGTTCGTCAAAGGCCCTTCTGGACAGAAGGGTAGCTTGAGATCCAGTGTCCACCAGTGCCAAAATTGTACCCTGCCCCTGTACTTGTACCGGGGCATAGTATCTTCCCTCCTTCTCCTCAAGGGGGCACAGATAATGCACATTTTTGGACAACTGGTGGGCTAACTTTCTAGTTTTGGACATTGCAAAAGAAGAAATTTGGGCAGAATTCTGTGGAGAGCCTTGGGAATCTGAAAGAAAAAGTTGGCAACTGGAGATCAGAGCCATTGTGGGTTCCCCTGGCTCCGGTTCTGGGCCGCCCCCCCCTTTTAGGAGGCAGTCATCAGGATGGGTTTGAACCAGGGGATTTTCTTGCTGTTGGTTCTGGGATGAGATGGTGGGCGGCGGTAGCTCAGTCTCCACATCTCCCCAGTCTGGATTTGCATCCCTAGGGACCCATTTTTCTTTGGGAGGAGTTCCCCCCTCTCTGAAGGAGAAGATCCTTTTCCCAGGATCCTCTGAGGATCC
Source organism: Ambystoma mexicanum (assembly GCF_040938575.1). NCBI lineage: Eukaryota > Metazoa > Chordata > Amphibia > Caudata > Ambystomatidae > Ambystoma > Ambystoma mexicanum. The sequence goes on from NC_090928.1 coordinate 607,471,667, forward strand.
CTCTCCCTCAAATTGGAAGATCTGTACCTCCTCCTTAAACTGAGTCTGTTTGGGTATTTTGTTTTTCCTACCCCCCCTCTGCTCCTTAGGAGGCAGACTTTCAGGGGCAAGAGATTTTGTTTCCGGTTCCTGGGTTTCCAGGGGCTGTTTACAAGTGAGGAAGGAAGCTTCCTCCAAGGCTTTACACCCCCCTTCCCTTTGTGCCTCCTCCCTGGGAACCGGTGAGTTATCGGGGTGCTGCCCCCGTCATTGTTCTGGAGCATCAGGTCCAGAGTTGGGTGCGTTCTGCGCCGGCATGCCGATCTGAGGGTTCTGCTGAGCCCTCAGTATGTGACCCAGATCCCGCGCCATGTTTTGAACCTGGCGCTCTAACTGGGAAACCCGCTCAGGCTGATACGGGGCCCTGTTTTCTCCCCTGGGCTGATCCCGGGAAGGGTAGCTATCCCTTCTTTGGTAGTACCCCTGGTTAGGAAGATTTGGATACCCCTCCACCCTTGGCCTCCCCTGTCCCGGATTCGGTTGTCTGGGCTCAGGGAATTGGGGAAAGAAGGGTGGAGGATTTTGGGGCTGGAAATTGGGTGGATACCTGGGGAAGAAGTTCTGCCCAGGATTTGGAGAATTTCTGCCCTCCGGTGGGAAGTTAGGAGGGAAGTTCCCTGGGTTAGGTGCTTGGCTGGATCCCCCCCTTGGGCTGGAGGAGTCCACACATAACCCAGGATGGGTCGATTTCCCTTGTAACGGGGACTTACATAATCAGGAGAGCGAGGGACCCCATTTGTGGGGCTGCCTCCCTGGCTCCCTGTCTGTGCCTGGCCCGAGGACCTTCTGGGCCTAGCATTATTAGGTGCAGGTAGGTTTTTAGGGGTGCTGTTGGTTTTGGGATTTTTCTGGGCATTACTTTTGCTATCTACCGGTTTCTGCACCTCATAGATCCGGGTAGCCTGTTCAATGACCCAGTCTAAAGATCTTTTCTCGTGAAAATCCCTCACGAGCTGGGTCATTATGTATTTGGGCAAGGCATGAAAAAATGTATTAATGAATTCTCTACTGTCTGTGCCCACCCTTCTGGTGGTCTGCGCAAAAGCACGTTTCAGTTCTTGCACAAATTCTTGTGGGGCCTGATCCTCCCCACATTGCAAATTGTAGGCTGCCTTGCGAGCCTCTTGAGGATTTCTGTGAACAGAAAAATGTTTCAAGATGGCCGCCTTATAGGTGGACCATCTTAAATGATTTTGGTCCTCCAGCCCCGCAAAGAAACTGGAGTATTCCGGGGAGAAGGTCCACTTTACATATTGAATACAGCTTTGGCTGTCCTTCAAATGGAAAGTCTCCATCATTTGCTCAAACAACTCTAAGTGCTCCCAAACAGAATACTTAGCGTTCTTATGGTAAGGCGTGATGACGCTCCTGATCGCCTTAATCTGCTTTAAGGGGTCCTTAAGCAAGGCCCTTTTTGCCTTACTGGCCCTTTTGGTTCGGGTAACCCTGGTCCATTCATCTTCTGACTCAGAGGCACTGCTCCCAGAGGTTCCCGTCAGATCTTCCAGGTTTTCCCGGATTCTGCGAGCCTGGGAATGGCTGGCAGAATGTGGGGACCTGGTCTCCTGTGTCCTGTACCGCTCAGAGGAGTCTTCAGATCCCTCCTTGCTGCCAGGATTTGATGGGTACCCCCCCCCCACTGACCTAACTGGGCAGAGGTTTTCAGGATGCCCTTAATGGGCCTACTCTCCTGGGGTTCCCCATCAAATTGCACTGTGCTTGGGTGCCTATACCCGGATGCCCGCCCCTCCATTCCTGGGTGGTACTGGCCTATGAGCCCCATGCTTCTGGCTGGATAGTAATCTGCCATCCCTGTGGCCCTGTGCTCATGTGCGCCAGGAGACATGGGGGTGGCAGAGTCCAGGGACTGAGAGAAATAAAGGCCTCTGGTACTAGGGCTCCTGGGGTTATGCTCAGGAGTTTCTCTTTCCCAGCGAACCTCATCTCTATCCGCCCCTGCTCCCTGTTGCAATGCAAGAGCCTGCGCCTTCAGTTCCTCAGTTAAGGCCTTACTAGACTCTATCAGTCTCTCCTGCATCGCTACCTGTTCTTGGAGCCTATCATTGTGTTGACAGAGGGCCTCATTTTCCCTCTGTGCTTCCTGGTTGGTCCTGGAGAACTGGGCCAGTCTTTGCTGCAGGAGGGTTACCTCCTGAGCTGTGTCCATATTGGCCTGCTCCTTTCTTGCCAGAGCATCCTCCACCTTCCTGGTGTGCTCTAACAAGTTCTGGTGTTCTTTTTGGAGGTCACCCAGTCCCTGGAGGGCCAGGTGATTTTCTTCCATTTTCCTTTTTAAGTGGCAGACTTCCTGGCCTAAGGTATCCCTTTCCTGACTAAGAGCCTGCATCTGTGCCGCCAGGTCGTCCCTTTGCCTTTGGAAGGCACCAGCTTTCTGGCGCTCCTGATCAAACTCTGCCTGGGTATCCAGGTCTTTCAGGATCAGTTTATTGCTCTCTGCCTTCTCCCTATCTAGGTGGCTTTGCAGGGTGACTTCCTGCTCAGCACATGCCCTATTGAAGTCTAACTGTTGCTCCAGCTTTTTCTGGCTCTGCAGTAGGGAGTCCAAACCTTCTTGGTACTCCTTCTGCAAGGCCAGAAATCTGGTATCCTGGTCAGCCTTTTCCTGTTGCAGGATGTCCATATCCCTCTTTATTTTAATGATGTGCTGTCTACTCTCATTTTCTGACTCCTGGCTCCCCTGCAGCCTCTGCTCAGAAGAGACCAGGTCAGATTGGACCTTTCTCTAACGCCATCTGTCGCTTATTCGCCAGATCTTGGCTTTCAGTACATTTATCCTGCATGTCTCCCATATATAGGTACAGGTATGCCGCTATCCTAACCATCTTGTCTTGTTCATCCTTAGCTTTAGGAGCCATGTATAGTTCACTCAGGGCCACATGTAAGGGACCCTGATCTCTCCATATATCTGACCCTGTTTCCGTGACCTGTTGCGTGATGGCCTGCAACCAGACCATCTGGTCCTGATGAGTCCACTCACCTCTCACAAATAACTTATGTAAGAAGTGCTCTCTGGCTATTTTCATGTCTACTAAGGTCGTCATTCTAGAGATTGGTCTCTGTCCTGACTTACAGAAATTAGTATTTTATTTTTGCAAAACAGACCTTTTTCTTAGAGCGTTCCTTTGAGGAGTGCTTTACAGCGTAACACAGCGTGTGATCCGACCGGATATGTGTATCTGGTCAGCTGGCACGCTGTATTAATCTGCACAAGTGATAGATCTAATCCAAACGTCCGGCACGAGCCCCCAATTTGTAAGAGGATTCAATTCAACACTACAGCTAAGTCAATGCCTAGTCTGGGATACTGAATGGAAACCCTTATTGATATATCTTTATGTCCAGTTCATGCGTTCTGGATGACTACCCCTATATAACACCCCTCTCTTGGAATCCTCCTGACCCCACTGAGCCAAGAAGTAGTTCTGTTTTGCAAGTTAAAGGTTTATTTGAGAATTTAAACAATGTATAGATATATCACGCTTTATAATAAATTAATAATTGAATATCACACTTAATCTGATCAGTAATCAATAATGGATAGTCTGGCACTAGCACACTTGTAAATAGGAACAGAAGAATAAGGTGGTAGAGAATACTTTATATCAGTTCAGATGGATGTAATGTGGAATGAAAATGCAGTACAGAAAATACTCAACATGCGTTCAACAAAACAATGTAATCACTTTTCTCTGGCAATTCACCCCCCCTTTTATGCAATGCAAGGAAATGGAAGGAAAGCACACAGTTCTCAGAAATGCAATCAAATGTAATTCAGTTCACCCCAGCAAGTTTAGCCTACAGAAGTTTGAAACACAGGCCCAAAATGCTTTTATATGTGCTGGCAATGAAGTGAAAAATATATGCTAAAAATGCTTTTAATTCCCTCTAGAGGTTCAGGGTGAGTGGTATCAAGTTAATATTAGTCCAGGCTCACTTTAGCAAGGATCTAGGAGTAACTAGCAGGTTAAACGAATTTTTGGCAAATGGAAGGCAAGCAGCAGCAGATTTTTACACGTGAAGAAATTTGCAAATCGCGGCAAAATTCGCGAGTGCGTTTTTCGCGATTGCGGCAAAACTATAGGGGGTAGGAATGCGGTTCTAGGTTCGTAGAAAAGCCACGATTCCCAGCTTTCAGAGGAAAGTTACTGCAAGTCTCTAGCACGAACGGTCACGGAGATATGAGCGATTAAATAAAGGTCATTTTTCAGATTTGAAATTTTAAAGTTCAAAAAGACAAGTGCAGCTTGCAACTAGAAAATGACAGGTGACAGCTTTACAAATGACAGGTGACAGTTAGGAGGCAGTTCTACTTAGATTAAAATAGCTGGGATTATATTATTTTAACTAAGAGATTGGTTCTGCACAGTTCTACTAGGTACTCACACTATATTCTTGAATTAAATGGGCCTCGCCACGGATCTGGTCAGGTTTTAGACTGGACTCTGGTCTCTGCACTTCACAGTGATCTGGGTCAGCTCTCTCTCTCTCTAGCCTCTCTGGATTCTGGAGATTGATGGATTTGAAGTCTGGATCTCTGGATGTGGTATGGTCCGGCAGAGTGCGTTGCAGCAAATGGAATTGAAGGTCCCTATCTGTCCTGACTGTCTGCTTTTATGTGTTTTGAAAATGGGTGTGTGTGCAGCATCACTAGCCCCTACCCCTCTACACTTGCCATTGGCCCAATTCTCCCCTCTCCCATGATTGGGGAAGGAACTGTGAGTCAGAGTGATGCTGTAGGTTTTATGGGTCAGAGGATCCTCCCCTGTCAAATTGCACACAATCTATATTTGATAAAAAAAACATATTTGCACAGGTACACATTCGTTTAAAATTACACGCACCCCTCACATATCACAGGAGGTATACCCTGTCCAAATCTGCTCTTCCTGGGGGCTTGCATTCAGAAATGGCAATATTTGCACTTTTTAACTGATTTTGCAATTTCGGACATTAACCCAAATTTACACACGTGTGCGCAAGGAGTATGGACATTAGTTGATGAAGTGTCAGATTTTTCACATGCACATATTTTGAGTAATATCCTCTTTTCCGCTAAAACCCCCCTGAACATACCACCGGGTCCTAACACGTCTTAAAATGTGGGCAGAAAAATCACAAGAATTATGGTGTCATTTAAATAATTTTTACAAGTCCGTACTATGAGTTATTAATCTTTTTCTAAAACCATATTCTGGCTATAGAGGTGTGGTTTCCCCCCAGCACAAGGTTGAATTTCTGGTTTTTCCAGTTCTGCCAAGCCAGCTTGCTCTCACAGGCAGTGCCCCTCCCCTGTCCTTCCAGGAGGAAGCTCCATTTTACGACATCTGCAATAAACCATCTGCCTGGGTGAAGGGGGTTGCATTGTTCAGAGCTCCTGTATTCTGTGGGGGCTCCCCTTAATTCAATTATCAGAGAGATGGCATATCCTTAGTGTGGCCAGCAAAAGGCAGATAGGCCTGGGAACACAGCTGTGACTCAAGTTTCACTCCTGATGGGGGGTAGTTGCCAGGCAAAATTGGAATCTCTTTAAGCCAGTTTTTAGCTACATGTCATTTCTGTTCCCCAGTTTCTGCATTCAAATAAAACTAAACATTTTTACATATGCAGCTAGAATGCTGATTCTAAGTTTAAAACTATGACATTTAAACAATTGCAACCTATGTGACACTCAAAAGTAGGTCACTCAGTCAATTTAAACATTTAGATTTTTAGTGTCTTTCAGTCCAAATTTACTTAAACTGCTGAAATCCACAGCTCAGCCAGTCTTGTTATAAACCTTCAAGTCACTTCAGAATATAACTTTACATTGTATCCACCTCTCAGTAAGTCTTTCTTTGGCATGTTTTGGGTTCATTTATTCAGTTTTACACAAAAAGTAAAATCTGGTGTTGTTTTAAAACGCCGGCTTTTTGATAGTGGTGAGTACTGGTACTGCACCCCTTTTTGGGATTTAAGAAAATGAATTCCCAACAGTTATGGGTTTGCTTTTGGCAATCAGCATTGCCATTCCCAATGGTTTCAGACTACTGTGTGGGTAGTCCAATGGTGGTTTTAGGCAGTGTCCTTCTGTGCCCATAACATCGGCAAAAATGAGTGGCAGCCTATTCTTCATGCATTTCCCTGTGCATTTTCTGGGAAGCTCTGGCCATCATGATGTTTTCCATGTCAGTACTGCACAGTTTTGAGGTAGGGCTTGGATGCGTGGATAAAAACATCCCACAGCTCCCCATCTCTTCAATATCTACCTTAGCCCTCACCGTGCACTCATCCAATCTCATAATCTCATCTGTTACAACTACATAGGCGACAATCAGAACATCCTCAAAATCCCCAAATCGCCAGATACTGCCGGCCAGGATCTCTCATTATGTCTTTCACACATTGATGACTGGATGACAACCAACCACCTCCTCCTCAACCCTGGTGTTATGTACAAAGGGAGGCTTTCACATAACCAGTAGTTTAAAGGTAAAGAACCTTTTATTTGCAAGTTGATGACATAAGACGACCCCCAGCAGGAGGAGTACAATCTTCCCACTAAGGCCCTGCTTCTTCACTGGCTCTCCTTGGAACCCTGCTACATAAGATGCAGTTCTATGTTCTATAGTATCTAAGTGACAATAGACATAGTGAAGGAAATATTATACACTCATGGTTTAACAGGTAAACATTGGAAACACTGCACATCCTAACACCTCTCCTCCTTAAACATAACAAGTAACTGTGTGGGTGAGGACCCACTAAAATTGAAACCTGTAAAACACATATTGAACAACTGAAATTGAAACCTGTAAAATAAATATTATACACTCTCGGTTTAACAGGTAAAACTTTGGATGCGCTGCAAGTCCTGGCACAAATCAAGAGCATAGATATATGACATCTAGTGGTTGATTAGGTAGAGTCACAAGAAAGTCCCTGTCTCCAACTAACTGAAGACAAATTAACATTGAAACGGAAAAGCCACCCTTTCCTTATTCCAAATAGCTCCTCCTTTGACCAACACTGACGAACCCAAGTCTTTCACAACTTGCTTGGGTTCAGAAAACAACGAGGCTCCTTTACGAACTTTGGTGGGGAGCTTGACTTTAATCCAATCACCCTCTTTGACCTTGAGTTCCCTACAACAATTCTTCTGATCATACCTCTCCTTGGATCTAACTCCAGCCTCAAAAATTCTCCTTTTTACACTCTCTAGATCCACATCCACCATTTTTGATTTGCCCATCCAACCTGGACATAAATGAGTATTTGGTTTTCTTCCTCTCAAGATCTCAAATGGACTCACGCCTGTGACACTATGGGTAGTTAGCCTATACTGGAACGTGCGTTCCATCACTGTTCTCACCCAATCTCCTCCAGTAGCCACCGCTATCCTAATAGCCTCCATCAGAGTCCTATTAAATCGTTCCACACACCCATTACTCTGGGGATGATATAAAGAAGTATTCACCTGCTCAATCCCATGATTCTCTAAGAATTCTTTAAACTCTCTGGAAACAAGTTGGGTCCCATTGTCAGACAAACACTTCCTTGGAAACCCTTCTCTCCAAAACAGTTGTTCCAAAAATCTGATTATACTACTACTGGATATGTCCTTGAGTACACATACCTCCGGCCATTTTGATAATAAATCCATGACTACTAATAGGTAGCTATCTCTGCCACCACCAATATTAAATGGACCGAGGAGATCCAACGCAATTTCGTCCCAAGGGACACGCGGGGACTCCCTCACTACCATGGGAACTTTTTGCACTTTCAAGCCTTTGTTTCCCTCAATACATTCCACACAGTCTTTGACTTGTTCCTCTATGTCCTTGTCGATACCAGGCCACCAAAGCTCCTCCTTCGCGTGGGTTCGTATCCCATCCTCGTCGCCAAATGTTATGTACAAAGGGAGGCTTTCACATAACCAGTAGTTTAAAGGTAAAGAACCTTTTATTTGCAAGTTGATGACATAAGACGACCCCCAGCAGGAGGAGTACAATCTTCCCACTAAGGCCCTGCTTCTTCACTGGCTCTCCTTGGAACCCTGCTACATAAGATGCAGTTCTATGTTCTATAGTATCTAAGTGACAATAGACATAGTGAAGGAAATATTATACACTCATGGTTTAACAGGTAAACATTGGAAACACTGCACATCCTAACACCTGGCAAAGCACAAATCCTGACATGTGGCAAAAACACTCTCCTTTCCCAGTCAAACCCCTGGCCTACTTCCTAGGACTCCCACCCCTGATAACTTCCACTTCTGTGAAAAAACTTGGATGAACGCTAGATTCAAATATGTCCCTCTCCCAACACATGAACTCCGTGTCCAGAACCTGCTTCTTCCACCAACGCATCCTCAAGCCAATCTTCCTGTACCTCACCTACCCACACGGAACCTCTTCTATCTATCCTTGCCATCATCTTCACCCGCATAGACTATGCAAACTGCCATTATCTAGGCCCCCGGCATTCCAGCTCTGGAAACTCCAAAGAATCCAACACACCACTGCCCATCTCCTCATTGGCCTCTTGCCTAGAGAACATATCAGCCCCACACTGGCCTCGCTCTGTTGACAGACTACCTTTAAAGCTATGTGCATCACTCACCGTGCCCTCCATAACACCTGACCCAAATTCCTCCAGGATAAACACATACGCTACTAACCCACTAGGGACCTCAGATCTGGCACTGCTCTTCCTCATTATCCCCAATTGCAACTCCATCAGATTGGGAGGATCCTCTTTCTCAATCCATGCCCTGCAATCTGGAACTCACTTCCTCTCCACATCCGCCACATTGGCAGCGACCTGTCATTCTGAAAGGCCCTCAAAACATGGATATTCCTTATCACAACCCAAAATCCTCTCCCCGCTCAATCCCATGACATTTCCTTGCTCACAAGCACCAGTCTCAGACTCATCGATACATCAACAAGACATGTTGCAGCGGATGCCGGCAGTTGTTGCAGAGTCCCACCTTTCACATATCAAGTAATTAAAACCTCTAATACACAAATCCACAGGTGGATGCTGGCCATTGTCATGGTGGCCCACCCTGCTAAAGTCAAACCCCAGTCCTCACCTTGCACAAGAACAGACATTGCTCTGACCGGTGCGTTCTGGTTACCGGTATACAACAACTTACAGTCAGATGGCAGCTGTTACATAACCATTAGAAAGGTTTAGAACAGCCAGTCAGGTCATGAAATATGCACAGGGGTCCCGTCCTTACACCCGCCTCGGTTGCACACATAGACGAACAATACCGGTAGCCCTTGTCATATCAAATATCAAACAGGCTTAATTTAGGAATAATGAAAAGAGGGAATGAAGGAAAGGAGAGAGGGTCTTCCCAAACCCTAAGAAATATTGAACAAGAACTAGACACTAAGAGAGAACATCCAGGGACCAGGAAGGAACGGGCTGCACACAAAAGGGTGTGCGCGATCATCTTATTGTATGCATTACAAGCTATATGGTAAATGCAGGTATGAATGCCATTTTAGCAAGGGGCAGCTATCTTAGAAGTTAGGCCAAAGTGTGGAGAACAATATTAAGTGCAGTAGTATTAGGGCCCCTGCATGAGTGTGAACACCACCTCCACCCTGGCCAGGTCTCAGAGATCCACAACTTCCGCCATTATTCTGAAAGTTACAGGCCCTTGTGCCCTGCAAGGTCATGAGGAGGGAGAAGAGCACCTCTTGGCAGAACCATCCCACAAAGCAGATAGCCCTCCTGCCCCCAACAATCCCCACATGAGAAATACAGCTTTGCCATGCTTTCATTCCATGACCCCCACATGCCCCAGCTCCTTCCAAACCCAGCCCACTGACCAAAAACGTTTACACCCCTCGATCGATCACTAAGATCAGAAGGCAAGGAAATCGCACCTTCAGCAATGGGCCATGTGATTTGTGCAGCGAGGTGTAGGGTGGCATCAGAATTATAGCACAAAACTAAGGTAGAGCACCTTGGGGGTTGCTGATCTTTCTGGGAACAAGTGACGTATGTGTGAGTTAGTGTAATCTCAGTTCTCCCTGAGCCCATCCCTGTATCTGTCCGGTGCAATGTTACAATTGTAAAAATAACATTGTGTGTTAAAGTAGCTAATTAATTGTTGGGTCAGCTAACCATGGATGACGAGCCCAGCAGCACCCAGGTGAACAAAGATGGACAGATGAAGATGGACCAATGGCCTGGCATAACATATAGAACAGGCCCTACATCTATAGGCCTCTGCCAATCCATACTGCGAATTGTACTACATAGAATGACAGCATTAGTGACACTGTTTGTGCTTATAATGTAAAGCACATGCTAATGGACCTCAGAACATTCTGTGGCAGCAGAGTTCTTCGCTGATGCAGTCCTATTTTTCTAGAAATAAATACTTGTTATCCCTGCAAGAGTGTCTTACTGGGGACCCATCCATCCTTCTAAAGCCCCTCCTTTTCTATCACGAAAGACAGGAATGCACTGTTGTAGTGACGTATGCCGAGTATGCATAAATGGTCACATGGCACCCCTATGATGAATGCAGTGCTTCAATGAATGTAATGAGTTCTGCTGCCTGTGTGGAATAATGCATTGGTGATATTTTCAAAATGAATGTCTCGTACTCACTGTCAACTAGGTGGACTACAGCCACGCCCGTATGCCTGAGACCTGTGTCGTGGTAAATTGTCACTGACCCATCAACGAAGAGGACCTACCCACCTCGAGTGGTCTGTCGTTTGCTTTTGGAGTGTCATCCTCCTCCTCTTTATATGTTACACAGTTGTGTCTGGTAAAACCCTTATTAGTGCACATTTCTGTAATTAATGTCTATCCCTAACTACTCATTTCTTGCCTCATGTAATTACAGGTGGCCACCTAACCTACTTCTGCTCTGATTGTATCTACTGTATCATGCCTGTAATATTACCGGTGTACAGATGCCCTTGTGTTCTGCCCGCTATACAAATGTCAAATAAATAAATAAAATATATAATGTTGCAGGGTTCACTGTTTCACACTGTATGATGTGTGTGTTTGGGCAGAACAGAATTATCACATATGCAGATGCTCTTTGTGTAGTCTGGATAGATTTTGACCTTTCTAAAATGGCAATGACAGCATGTTCCATGTATAGCGTGATTGAACAGCCCATTACAATTGTGGAACTTTTTCAATAGCAAATGATGCAGCTGCAAGAGCCTGTTCGCAAGCGAACTGCCCTTGCATTACTGAGTCTAACATGCCGCTGTAATATGCCAGTGGCTTGTGCCCATTGTGCTTTTCTGTGTCAAAACGGCAGTCATGAGCTAGCCGTTAGAGTGTGAGAACAAGTAAAATTCCTGTGTCTAGTCTTGGGTGCCTACAGGGGTGCAGTTGAGATTACCTTTTTAAGTTCATTGAAATTTTGTAACATCTCTTCAGTCCATGCAATTTTGTTGTCAGTCTTTTGTGCTTCTTTGAGGCCCTGTAAGAATGGCCTCGTTTATGCTGCATAATCAAGAATCCATGCTCTGACGTAATTGCACAACCCTAGAAATTTCTGCATTTCTTTCACTGCCGTGGGCTGGGGCTTGGCACGGACAGAGGTATTATTCATTTGCCATGTTCTGAAATCAACTGCCCTAGATATAAAACCGATTGTAGACAATATTGCAATTTTGCCTTGTCAACTTTATACCTCTTGTGAGCCAGAAGCTGCAAGAGTATGATTGAGTCTTGCCTGGATTGCTGCTCAGTGTCGCTGCATACCAGCAGATCGCCCACGTACTGGATGATAGTGTTGGACCCTTGAATGTTTCCTAAATCTGCGTGGAGTATTCTATTAAAAATATTGGGGGCATCACAGTACCCCTGAGGTAATCTTGTATGTTCGAACCTCATCCTCCCATGAGTAAGGCATTGAGGTACTGTGATTCTGGGGGCAATGGTATGGAGAAGAATGCATTCTTGAGGTTAACCACCAAAAAATGTTGTCACCTCTTTCAGGATGCTACACAAAATCATGGCAGGGTTGGAAACTACTGGAAATTCTTGCTGCACAATATCATTTAGGGAGCGCAAATCCTGGATCATTCTCCAATTGCCCCGTTCCCTTTTTCACAGGATAGATAAACGTGTTGCCTACTTCGCAGGATAGATAGTTGTGTTGCATGAGGAGGTAGAAGGTACAACTATCCCTTGGATGAGTAGTGCACTGAATGTGTCCTTAATTCCCTCCTCTACCTCGCTAGAAAGTGGGTATTGTTGCACTCAGGGTAGTACTGCTCCTGGCTTCAGTGTAATATGTACTGGGGTCACTCCCTGTAGGAGCCCAACGTCATGGGGGTTTGTCATCCATAGCCTCTCCGGCACTTGCTCTAAATCTGCCTCAACATACTGGGGCGGGGTCATAAGAGCCATCATGGGACACTGTCCTTTTCTGTACTGTACCATTATTTCACAGGTATACATAGGGCTAGCACAATCTCTTTGTCATCTGGCCTGTCTTCGAAAAATTTTGCATCAGTCACCTCCTTCAGAGGTACAGTGGGTTCAATGCAAAGTACTGTTCACCGCTCGCACCCATCCTGGTCAGTTCCTATTACAACAATCGTCTTTGCTGAAACCACCAATCCTTGTAAATCTAGGGACATCTGATGCCAGTTCAGGGGACACAACAGGACGAACAATGAAATCTGTGGGCACTCGGCAACACCCTTTGACAATTTGAGGCACCACCTCCACAAGCACCATGATTCCATACACACACATGTGCAAATCTATAGGAATACCATAAACCACCACCTCTCCTCCCATTGCATGAATGATCAACATTGCTCTGATGGTGCATATCCCTTGGATTGTGCAAACTATGCCACTGTTTGTGAATGATATGACCATGTTGATCTTGCTGAGCAGATCCTTCCCCAGCAAGTTCAATGGGGAACTTTCTGAATGTAGTAGAGGGGCCTACACCACCTTCCCCCCTTATTTTGATGTCAACCTCTTTAGTGTATGTAACCATGGAGACAGCCCCAGAGAAGTCCTGTGTGTCAAGATTGTGGGCCGATAGCGGGAAATCTCCCTCACTGATGAATGATTTTGTGTCACCCGTGTTCACCGTAAAAATTAAATGTTTGTTTTCTTATCTCTGCACACACCAAGGGTTCCTCCTCTTGGTGAACTGTCATATATAGGACTGGGCAAGTAAGAGCTCTCTATGGGCTTTCCTAATCTGGGTATGTGTGTTCGACCCTGGGTGCATGAAGGGTTTGTTTCCTATCAGGCTCAGTCCTCGCTATGGCCCTATGGTGCAATTGGGTACTTTGTTGCATGTGTGGATGTTTCCATTTCCATACAGGAAGATCGCTTGTTGTGGGTATAGTTGCTGCTGGTGCTACTGCTGCTGGGCTTAATGTTGTTGTGGTTGCTGTTGCTGAGGGTGTGATCCATGAGGTTGGGTTGGCAGATGTGTGCATGCTTGGTATATTTCATAGGGTATGGAGCTTATCCTAGATGTCGGCATCTGTTGTGCATTCTGCGGTGGTGGGTGACAATCATTGTGCGTGTTGTATCCAAGTCCTGTCCTGCTTCTACATTCTGTCAAAAATGTCCCCATTTCCCACAGTTTTAAAGCTTTGCAGGGCCCATACCCACCCCTCTCAGTTCCATACCTCCAAAGACCCCTCTGCCCTCTCTAAATCCACCCCTCCTGTGCTGCTGACCTCTTTGCTGCTACTCCTGGTTGGGGTACTGATGTCTGCCTCCCCACTGCCCTTGTCCTCCTTCTGGCCAAAATGCTTCCATTCGAATATCCGCGGACCCCTATGTGCTCCCTGTTCCTTCTTTCTGTGCTGGTGTAGATACCATCCGTTCTACAGCTATCTTTGCTAGCTTCCTCTGTACCAATTTTGCCTCATTTGCCTGCACCTGCTTTGTAGTTTCCCATTCTTGTTCCCTTATTTATTTTCAGTGGAGTATTATTATACTCTGAATTTCCACCCACTCTGTCACTTCAATGCCCACAATTTTGTCTTGTACCTTCAGTACCTCTTTTGGTAAGCCCCTTTTGATAACAAAATAGAAAAGAGGAAATGATCAGTCCCACTGGTCCTCTTTCTCCACTCTCCACATTTCCTGAACCTTAATAATGTACTGAGTGGGGTCTTCATCATCACCCATAGTGTTTTGCTCAATTGACTGTAGGTCTGGGGCATCAGGGTATGTGTTCCAAAGTGTACCCCACACCTGCACCCTGATGTTGTTGAACGAGGAGCTGTCATGCGCATTATCATCCAACCTTACTCCGGGTATCCTGCCTAAATCCACATGTCCCCAGCCTGCTCCCCCACTGTCGCCACTAATAAACCTTTCATGTACGCCCGCAGTCTTTTTTTCAAACACATATATCCTTTTCCCCACCCTCGCTGTTAACTGTGGGAGCACTTTAATCAGATTGTTCTTGTCCATCTGCGCCCATGGTACATACTGTGCACTGCACACACCCTTGTGTTTCAAAGGCATCTGAAATCCTACTTTTTCCCTTCCTTTCTTCTGGCACTTCCATTTTCCTTGCTACTACCATTCAACCAAATCTCTTTACCCTTTAATCCCACACACTCTCCACTTGAGGTGTTATTTGTGGCACCTGTTGCACTTCTTCCTCACCAATGCCCTTAAACTCATCCACCGTACTCCACCCATCCTCTGCCTGATCGCCACTGAGGCCTCTGTCGTACCTTACCATTCCAAACCCTCTGCTGCATGATCATACATCTTCTCTCTTCTCTATATGCACATCCTTTATTGCTGAGCTATCGAACCTGAACAAAATGTCCCCCGCTCTCCACTTGTCTAGGCCACTCCATTTTGCCTATCTCTGTGTTTGCAGTCGCTCTAGCTCTGCTAGCGCTGACTCTAATACATCTTCTAACTCCCTCTGTCTTGCACACTCTTGTGGTGGAGCAGTTGCTGGAGTAGGTATATAAGGGGGTGGCGGGACCATTGCTTGGGTGGACACATAGATTGGGTTACTGTACCACATCACTGGTAGCGCTGTCAATGGATATACCACTTTGTGTTCTGTTCATGTTCCACCTACTTATGCTTGCTTGCCCCCTTCATGGGTGTTCCATGCCCCCCTCATTAGAGTCCTCCATCTCCTCAATCATCTTCCATAAGTCTAGAACTTCCTTCCTGTTCTGCAACTGTTTACTCTTGTATTTTGCTGTCAGAAATGTAGTCATGTGTTCCAGGATCCATTTGTTATGGTTGCCTTACTCTGACCAGGAGGGTGGCATTCCCCCTTGTGTTTCTGTCACCCACTATTTGTGATACTTCTCGATCTTTTCTCGGTACAAGGACAAAGCCCTGTATATGGATTCTAAAGGCGTCTCCCCCCCCCATTGCAGCGATGTATGCGCTGTAAGGCGTCCCTACGCTTCTAATCGCAAAAATCACCACCAAAAAAATCAATGTATCACCCCCTCCTCCCTGTCAGCCCACATTGCCTTCCTTCCCACCATACACACCCACTGTCACACTCCACGCACGCAAAACACACCACTACATACACAATGCCCCTCCTCGGGATTCCACTGTGCACTACAAATACACAAAAACAATAAGCTAAAATAAGAAGCTAAAATAACAACCACTAAAATAAAAGTGGTACCAACACTCCTGTTTTCTTTTCCATAATGAATTCCTTAAATATTCAATAATTAAAACCAAAAAATCACTCCCGCACTGCACAAATGACCTCATTCTCCACATGCTCACAACCCGCACTCTTTCCCATATAGCATTACCTTTAGTTATGCCTTGAAAGGGTATATTCACATAAGCGTGTTCACCCAAACTCCTCTGTCACAGGGGTACAACACCGGCCTGCACTGACCTCTTTCTCCAGAGCTGAGCCCTGCATCAAAGAGCAGTCAGGAATTCTGCAAAGACAGCTCCTGCAAAACTCTGGGATTTTATGCATTTTAGGATTGGTCATTGCAGGTGGGCGTGGCCCCTTGGGTGAAGCGGCCTGGAAGCCTCTGTCAGTGCTTGGGTCACTGGGATCATGTTGGGGTTACCAAATGAAAGTCCGCCCCTGCACGCTCACACCAGAACAAATACAGCTGCTATGGAAAATGGCACAAGACACTCTTGCAAGGATAACAAGTATTTAGTTCTACAAAAATAGGAATGCATCAGCAAAGAACTCTGCTGCTGCAGAACGTTCTGAGGTCTGTTGCATGTGCAGTACATTATAAGCAGAAACAGCGTCAGTAATGACGTCATTAAAAATAGTACAATTCTACAATATGGATTGGTGGAGGCCTATAGATGTAGGGCCTGCTCCATATGGGATGCCAGGCCATTGGTCCATATTCATCTGTCCATCTTTGTTCACGTGGGTACTGCTAGGCTCATCATCCTTGGTTAGCTGACCTATCAATTAATTAGCTACCCTAAAACAGAATGTTATTCTTACAATTGTAACAATGCACCTGCCAGATACAGGGATGGGCTTGGGGAAGAACCGAGGTCACACTAACTCACAAACACTTCACTCATTCCCAGACAGATCAGCAACCCCCAAGGTCCTCCACCTTAGTTTTGATCTATAATTATGATGCCACCCTGCACCTCACTGCACAAATCACGTGGCCCATTCCTGAAGGCACGATAGATATGTTAGTGATCGATTGAGGGGTGTCAATGTTTTATGGTCGGTGGCCTGGGTTTGGATGCAGCTGTGGCAAGCGGGTGACATGCGATGAAAGCATGGCAAAGCTGTATTTCTCATGTGTGGATTGTTGGGGGCAGGAGTGCCTTGCTATCTGCTTCATGGGATGTAACTGCCAAGAGGTGCTCTGCTCCCTTCTCATGACCTTGCAGGGCACATTCTTCCCAGGGCACAAGGACCTGTAACTTTCTGAACAATGGAGGAGGTTGTGGATCTCAGAGACCTGACCAGAGGGGGGGTGGTATTCTCGCTCATGCAAGGGGCCTAATACTGCTGCACAAAATATGGTTCACCGGGCTTTGGCCTTACTTCTAAGATGCTGCCGTTTGCCAAAATGGCGTTCATACCCGCATTTACATATTGCTTGTAATGCATACACTAAGGTTATCGCACGCCCCGTTTGTGTAAACCCCCTTCCCTCTTTCTCCCTAGTTGTGCTCTGTTAGCATCTAGTTCTTGTTCGGTATCGCCTGGGGGTGGCAAGACACTCTCTCCTTCGCAACATTCCCCCCATCATTAATCCTAAATTAACAAATTTCCCTGCAGTGTCATTGGCAAAAAAAAATTGAATATGTGTTTTCTTCCCCCCTCTGCACCGTATCCAACCTTTCAGCTTCCAGGAATGGTTGCAACCCGACTTTTGGAACACATGCTCTGCAAACATCTCGTAAATGTGCTTCAGACTGGGCATATTCTTCTGGGGTTCATGTCATATAAATACAACCCCTGTCCCCTGCTAAATCTAGCCAGTGCTCTCTGTAATTCCCAGGGTCTGGTGGGGGTGTGGCTATGGTGCCATGGGAATCTAAGGGGTGGTAGATCTCTATCATGCGTGCTTTGTTTCAGTCATCTGTTTGGGTATCACTCTCTGTAGTACCGCAAAGTGCTTTGGGTGCCCCCCAATTGAGAGCATCATCATGCGCTACTGGACACTGCTTTGGCAAACCATTGGTGTCCCACTTGGCATGTGCAAAAAATTACCAGGATGAAGATGATGATGGGTACTAGAATATTCACAATCGTCCCCAGTCAGGATGCAAACCAAGAGAAGGTGAAATCGAACCAGTCTTCCTCCTGTATGGCAGCTTCTTTCTTCATGCACACTCCCAGGTTGTGCACAAATTTGATTATGTGTGACAGAGCCATTTTCAGCATCTTCAGGAGGCACTTATTTTCTTGTACACTTCTCCTTACATTGCAGTCAGCATATCAAGGACATAACGGTTTTTCATTGTCATTAGCTTCAGGGTGCAGAGTTCGACCTTTATGACGTTGAACCCTTGCTCAGTGTCGTTAGCCAGCAGTATTAGTTCTCAGTGGACAATCTGCAGCCATTTAGTACTGGTCGCAGCTTGCACACCAGACAATAGTAGTGAGGCAAACAAAGTCTCTGATTTGGTGAATAGGCAGCATTCATCTGGTATTTCCCCGAGTAGGTTTGAAGAGTCCTGGATAGATAGTTTGCTCTTTTCTTCATACTCAGCATTACACCATTTTTCTTTCCCGGGCAAGGTGTAAAACTCTGGCCCCGGCAACAGGTTTCTTGTTTCTTCTTCAGAGGTTGGGAAGGTGGTAGGGGCAAAAGTCTGTCGGCCCATCTTGCAAATGTACTTCTGGGATTACAAGCAGGGCTGAGTGCAGTGTGACCAGTGAGCAATAGCCCCTCCATGATGGTGGGCGGCGCAAACACATTTTTTGGCCGCACACCCGTAGTAATCCATCACTGCTGCTGTGCCTTTCTTGAGATCAGGAATAAACAAAGTTGTATTGCAATGTTCATTGGCCCCTACAGATACTGTTCGGGCACTGTAAAAGCAAAGTTTATATGATTCTTATCTGTGTACTCTGTGTACTTTCACCAGTTTCTCCATTGCCTCAATACATGTTAGCTTTGTGATATGTTCATTCCGGAATGGTGTGCACACTGCTTCCATTTTTGCCAGAACTCCTTCTTCATATCCTACTAGACCCTCTGACATGCAGCTCACTGTTGTTTCTTGCCATTTGTTATTTGTGTATTTTAGTCCTTGGATCACCAGGTAGGGTCATTTTAGGCATTTGCTTCCTTTTAGCTTTTTGTCGTATTGCAGATGATCTGGATCAACAAGTTTGAGCCTTACATTATGTGCCTGATAAGTGCCACTGAGCCTACATAGTGCCAGTGCACTAAGCATTGCACTACTAGAGTTGGTACTTTCTGTTGCACTAGGACCTTAGGTGCCCCTGATGCATGCAGTATTAACAAACACACATAACTTCCATTCACTTAATTTCTCCCCACCAAGATCATGTCTGTATATCAACTGTTAGACATTTCTGGGTAACACACATCTTCTATGGCGTCAAAGCCAAGCCTGTGGTAGGCATCATACTTCGCAAAATGTAACAAAAACAAAATACACTGACAAACAATCTTAACATGAAACCAGTCCGATGTAAGATCTGGTGTAGCTGTTGTTACAGAAGGGTTTAGCAGAGATGGAAGGTCTGTGTAGTCTGAATAGTTCAAGGAGAACTACCCCGATGGCACAAGGACGCCTAGGAAGTTCCAAGTCCAAGTTCCCAAAACTAACCCGACGGCACAAGGACACCTATAAGCACCTGCTGCAAGTGTCTCTAGTCCTGGTGCTGTATATTCCTGAACGTAAGAACAATGATGTAAAAGGTGTATCGGTTCCAGTATATGAAGGTCGATTAACAATCTAAGCTGGTAACGAGAGGTGATTTCAAAACCAGCCGTGAGACAATTGCAATCCGTTAGACAAGCAAGGGGCCGGTTAACGTGATGGCAAGGTAAAAAAACAAATCAGGTGCCAAAGTCTGCAGGGCCGGTCTTTGCATCAGGCAGCCCAGGCGGCTGCCTGACGTCAGTCAGCCTCTAGGGGGCGCTGCACCAGCAGTCCACAGTTCTAGAATCACGTTTAACACGTTTGTTTCCTAACATTATAAAAATGAATGTGCCTGTTCATTTTTATAATGTTAGGAAACAAACGTGTTACACGTGTATTCTACCACTGGCACTGCTGCAGGCAGTGGCCTTGGCCAGGGCAGGTTCTAGTCCATTTGGTGGCCAGGGCGAAAGGAATGCGCCTCCCCCACACCCCATCGGATGCGCCACTAACACCGGACCTCGCGCTCCACTCCCGCCGCATCCCGCGCACCAATCCCACCGCACCTTGCACACCACTCCCACTGCATCCTTCGCGCCATTCCCAAACTACACCGTTAAGGAACTCCTACCCAAAGTCAAAAAGTCTGTCACACAAGGAACAAATTGTCATTTGCAACGATGGGCCACTTTTTCACTGGTGCCAAGACAATTTTATGCCCCAGTCCCACTTAGGCTGCAGATAATGAGGACTGGGCATACCAACCAAGAGACCATGAATATGGCACATGATGCAGTATATACAACCAACAAAGAACACAAGATGCTGAAGGGGGTTTGGAGACAACCTAAGCCAAAAGGGCAATGACAAGGAGACACCTGAACCCAATAAACAATCACTTTAACATTCTTTGAATGGGAATCAAGGGTTATGCTTTGATACAGTAAAGTCTTGACTGTTGTAAGGATACATGGACCAGGATTATTTATTTATTCATGCAATGTTTGTCGGGCACCTGCATATTTATTTATGCAATATGTTTCGGATACAGGTATCCGACAAACATTGCATAAATAAATAAATTATCTGTCTCCATGTACCCAACAAACATTGCATAAATAAATAAACCAGTTCGTAGCTTAAAGAATATTTACTCAGCAACACTGGTCAAAACTATTATCCGCATAGTGAAGTAACTCATCACCAGTGCCATGGAAGTGGTTTAAAGTGTAATTGATAAATAGTTTGGAAAAGAAGCGGCATGAAAGAAATAGTGCTGCTTTAAAGTATTATTTTGGCCATTTTCTGGGCTTGCAAGGACACACCATGGGCCCAAACGGGTCTCCGTTTGTACCATGTCAGGGCCCACGGTGAGTCCCTGCAAGGCACGCCCACTACCCACAGCCTACTGCACCTCCCCTCCCATCTCAATGCCAGCACAAAACCATTTAGTGACTAATGGGCCACCATTAGCAGTTTCCTGCCGGCATTGTGATGGAAGGGGCTGGTCTTAGCTGCAGGGTGACCTAAAGTGTTTTTATTGGTGTGCTTATGCCCCTCAACCCAAGTGGCGCGAAAGTGGTCAGAGGGAGCCTCTAACTTCTGTAATGTCACATAGTACTCTTGTACTATGTGACATTACAGTCGGAAGGGGCAGCGCCAGCACTTGACCTGCAGAACTTTCCCCACGTCAATGCGCCGCCCCACAAACTGGGGAATTCCATCCCCTCCAGAGGCTCCAGGGACCGGGGCAATTGCACCCCTTGGGGCTATTGCGCCCCGGGCAGCTGTCCGCCTCGTCCGGGCCAAGAAACGAGCCTGACCTCGGCCCTCAGGCAGGGCAGGGCAATTGGCAAATAAATTAGCAACATTTTTTGCTTTATTACCTTCCCCCGGCCCCAGGTGGCGCCGGCACTGCTGGCACCAGCCAGGCCCATGGGCGCACGTGCGGTGTGCCCTCCTCCAGGCTATGGGCACGCACTGACACTGAAGTGTGGATCGATTGGGGCTGGCTGGTGTTGTCGGCCCCGGCCATTGCAGAAAAGAGGAGCAAGTGGGTCACTAAATCCTGAAGTTGTTCCCATCATAAGCACACACTGCCAAGCAGCAGCAGAATCAGCAAATACAAACAGTTGCTGCATCCTGCCCTCACTGATTGGCCTTGTTTCAGGAAACCCGGCAGAACTGCAGCCTGCCAAGGCAAGCACACTTCTGTCCTCCTGCTCCTGTCCTCGCAGGTGAGGCCTATTGCTGCATAGGTGTTTTATTTATTTAAAAATGGTATTGCAGAGATGACTGGGCCATCCAAGAACAGCCTCTGGAGGCCACAAAGCTAAACAATTTTGTCAAGGCTCAAGTAGTCATGAAAAAGGAAGCAAGCACTGATGGTGGACTCTCCTCAGGAGAAGGCCGGTTCTCAGAAGACCTGGGCAGAGTGTCACCGTCAGCAGATCTTAGACAGTTGCACGTTCCAGCGGGGTTGGATTGGTCGGTCCATTAGCCGGACCAAAATCACTTCGAGGGCGAGGCCCTGGGGGCCGGTACCACGCTTGGGCCGGTTAGGGGGATACTACGCCCCCCCTAGTTCCCACTCCCAAGCATATTGTTCGTTGTTCCCTCTTTCCTGGGCATGCACTGCTGACTTTATTTTAGTGCAAGAGTTTCATACATTTCACTGTTCGCTCAGACGTGTCTTATACTCTTCTTTGTCGTTGTGCTTCTTTTGTTTGGAATAGCAATCACGCTAGTCTAACGAGATAAACAAACACCTACACGAACATGCCTTGTGAATGATGGTGTGAAGGATGAATACAGGCGTTGGACCAAAAGCTGAGCAAAGTCTACATAGTAGCTGGCTTGGGAAAGCGACTCAGCAACTACAGTAGAAACCGTCTCCGTGGACGGTTGGCCCATCTTCCGTATAATGCAAATACCCAGACTTGCAGGATGCATGCTTCACTTTCTTTGTTCCATTGGGGGCGACATGCTGTAGCATCAATTCATGGCCTTTAAAATACCCTGCACGGTGCAGTTTACGATCTCCTTTAAGACAAACACTGGGAAATGGCCATGACTAGCTAACGCCACATTAATCAAAGCCAGGTCTCTAAAGAATGGTTCAAGTGTTGGGGAATCACCTGCTCACACTTTCTGTCGTGTGACCAACCAGTGCGCAAAAGATGTTTCTGAGAGTGGGGCTCTTCATGCCACCCATTTCTGCATTTGATACACCAGTAGCTAAACACACCCTGGGGAGGCAGCTCCTTTTGCATAGTCCATTTCTCTCCTAAACTCGGGACAATGTTTTTTACCATAATGGAGAATGTGAAAAAGCGCAGGGCTGCAAGGCTGGGGGGTGAGGGTGGAGGGCAAAGCGCACTACGCTTGGGGTACACTGGAGATGCTTCCCCTGATACCCACAGTACTCCAAGTCCCTTGAAATGAAATTCGTCTATACACTTCACAATGTGCAAGGGCCGCTGTTATTCAAGCAGCAAGCGACTAGTAATTTGCAAAAAGTAAACTTAACGAGTCCCAAGAAAAGGTAATCTTTGATTGTTTTTGTTTTTATGTTGGGATGGTAGACATCGTTTTTCTTTGCGATCTTACGTTTTCATGGTGCTGTCAGGAGCTACGAGTGATCATGAAGGAAACATTTAAGAATTTTGAGAGTTCACAAGCATGAGCGAAACAAACCCCAATACTCGAACTGCCATTTCTCTGCCGTGGTAATGCACTGCACTGTGTTTCAATGTAAAGTCCACATTGTAATGTCATAATTTTAGAACGCCACCTCTCCAACATTAACATTGGGAGCTATGTTGAATTCTACATGCATGTCAACCCTCTGCATATGTTTAAAGTAGACTTTACCACTCACATGAAGTAGTGATATTGTTTACGTGTGTCCCTCCTAAATATATTTAACTTCCCGTGAAATATTTGATGCAATACATATTGCATAAATGCATGTATTTTAATGCTGAGATAGACGGCTTGTACAGCTATCGGTGGGTATGTTGCTGGTGCTTGTTCTTGAAGGTTCGAGTAACACTGTTCAAGACCAGTTCATCACCTTTTAAGAGTGGCTAAATGTTTGAGGTCATACAAATGACATAAATGTAGATCTGAAATTGTCGATTCTCTGACCTGAGTCACAGCAGCAAACTGGTCATTGTTACTAAAAATGAAGAGCAAAAGCAGACTAACATAACCAGGCCTGTTTGGGTTTGACACTCTTATTGCTGTTTTCTGAGGTTCATGAAATTCAGCAGATGCCAGCATTGACAATTTTGTTAACTCATAGTCCCCACTCCCGCTGCTCAGCCCATGACACATGCATGAGATCACAAGTGGGGGGGGGGGGGGTTCACCAACGATGCTACCCGCCTGGGGTGTAATCTGTTGTAAGACTGGCCCTGGCAGTCCGTGTAACAAACCGGGTCTGGTAACGTGCAAGCAATGTACTTAACAGTTCATGTGCCAATGGGAAATGGGAGTTCACTTTCCGAGTTGGTGCACACTCGAATGGCACCAGGATACAATTGTGAATTCCGAATCAATCCATGAAACAATCTGTGTCGGCAACAAAAATGACCATGCAGCAAAGAAACAAAGCGGGAGAAATGCAAACAAAAACAAAGTTCCGTAAGTACGGGGAGACAGGAACAGGGCAAGAACATGCAAGGGTTACAAACAAACTGACCAGAGCAAAATTGTGGAGGCTAAAGTACATAGTAAGAACAAACAGGTCCTGAACTTCAATCAGAAGCACCCGATGTTCATAATGGGCGGGCTTCAATAGGTCAGCGTGCGTGTCCCTTTGCTATGCGAGACTCAGCTGTAGTTTTGCTTTCAGCTGATTGTCGCCATGGCTACCTGTAATGAAAGAGGAACAGAGACTTTCTCCGAAGCAAAGAATGTTTATAGATTCCAACGTGGGTACTTGCACGTTCTGATGCTAGGCTACACACATTGCTGTTTACAGCAACGCCCCTCAGTGGATGTTTTTCCTGATTCCTGACAACATATGACACCTGTAGATTGATTTTAGGGTAGGAAATGTGATGCGCTGAGGTAGATTTTGGTGGTAGGAGATGTGACACATTTAGATCGAATTCTGGGGATAGGAAAGGTGGTGCACTTGGAGGGTCTCTGGGCAGCATTAAATGTGAGACACTCAAAGGATTATAGGGTATATCGGAATGCTGAAGCATTCTCTCGCCAGCCTGTCCTTTCATGCAAATGTATTACAAGGATTCCCCCAGCACTCTGAAGATCATCAGGAGATCTGGCCTAATGCGCCTGAATTCTTTTAAGGACAGACTGCTAATTGTACCAAGAAGATGTATGAAGATTGCCCCTGCTGTGCTTAAAAGGCCTGTCAGGATAGCTTCGCTTGCCACTGCTCCGGGGCCTTGGCACTGGATCTATTAGTTTCTCCATACCAACCCGCTTATACGCTTACAACACCTGTAAGGATAGTCAGGGGGTTGTGTCTAGGTATGCCAGTGAACAGGCATTGAAACTAGAAGAAAAACAAATGCAGATTAACACATGTGCCACGCTTGGAGCATCTATGACATATAATGTGTTGCCCGCCCGCTCGTAGATACATGTTGGTAACGTCCAAAATACTTATAACTGCTTAGGTTATCTATTGTTATGCACAGTTGTTGTGTGCATGTATCCTTGATATCACACCTAGTAGACTCCCTTTGCCAGCGTTTGTAGAACTTGGAAGATATGCAGTATAAATATTAAGGTAACCAGTCCATGGCACTCAGTGATTCCCATTAGCCTAGCTTCTATGGCAGCCTTTAAGTCCCACCTAGAAGAAGCTATCGGACATCCAGCCCATTGCACTTAGCAGACTTAAGGGTAGACTGTGTATTCTGCAATCCATGAAGGTAGCTGGATATTTCTTCCCCACAGAAAATCAGATGACACAGCAACTTCAAACAAAAACTCCATCAGAGCTTATGGTATCTGTAAACTTACTACCTTAGTGGATATTGGCCACAGGCCCGGCTATCCATCCATGTACAAATGCAGCTGTGACTATGACAAATCCGGTCTAAATGGTAGCATAAGCTCTACGCACTGAAACACCAGTCTTACCGCAGCACCTCTGCCATTAGAATACAGCGTCAACCTATGACAAATTTTGGTCTAGCTGGGTACATATCGAGTCTCTTGCACTAGCGCCATGCCGTGACCTCCCTCAGTGCCCATCCACATGTCTACCCTCTTGGGTTGCTTATTGGAGCCTAGTCAGCTCTCCTAAGTCCTAACCTTGGCCAAATGCACACACACATCCTAAGCCTCCCCTTAGAACTTTCCCATACCTAGACTTTGGTCTCTGAGGGTGTTCCTACCACAAAGCGCTTTGAGGACATACAAATAGGAAAGGGCACTATATAAATGACTACTACAATACAATACAATATTGAATTGCTTTTCAAACCTGGTTGTATCTGTGTTTTTATTTCCTTTAAATGTTCGTAAGTGTAAATTTTCTACCCAATGACCCAGTGCATCAAATTGAAATCAAAATAGAACAGGTGGAAACATCAACACTTGTGCTGGAAAGAGTTAGCAACACCATTACAAAATGTACCTTCATACATTGGAATGGTGCGCTTTCACCAGCCCTCAATATATATCACAAGCAAGCGAGAGCTGCTGCAATATTCGGAGCAGAAATCTGGGACTATTCAAACACAACCAGATTAGCCATTGTGGAAAATAAATTCCTAAAGAAAATATTGAATTTACCCGAAAGTAACTCAAACATGTTACATATTGAAGTCAATCCCAAACATATCTTGGATGCCATTGCCCTTAGGCCAATATTGTATTGTACATGGTTGTGGTCATCTCCACATTTGGCTCGGTAGGATAGCTCAGCGGCAACATGCTCAACTTGGAAACAAGACGACACGGAACAACACAGGGTCGATCCCCGGGTCTGCGCTTAGAAACCTCTGGGTATTAAGCACATTTTAAATAAACTATCATATCATATCATATCACATCTAGGGAAATATAGAGCAGTAATGCTTGTCTTGCTGAACAGGAGGGAAGGCAAGCTTTGCGCCGGGTGTGAAGACACCACGACAAAGCTTGGCTCCCTAGGGACCGAAGAGATATGATGAAATACATTGAGAATCAGATGTATTACAAAATTGAAGATTAAGAAAGCACGCACTACATATTTCGAGGATCAAGTGCTAGCATATTGCACTCATTTGAGGCATATTGCAACGTACTAGACCAGCCAATGGGATTTTGGTTACGAGAGATATTGTTGGCCTGACCACATGGTGAGAAGGGGAGCCTTGCAGCGGCTCAATCTACCAATCGTAGTTAACCTTTTGGGGCTTAATTGTTGCTGCCTTGCGGCCGGATTGTGTTTGTCTCTCTACAGTGTCTTCCCTCTGCTACCTTCCTCCACCCACCCCAGACCATTATTGGACAATGGCTCACTCACTTCCCGTGTCTGGATCTACACCGTGTGCTCGGCATACCTCATCACACGCTAGCCTGAGATGACAGTGAGAATGTTGAGTCTTGCAGCCACTCGATCAACCGCTTGTAGTTAACATTTTGGGGCTTAATTGTTGCTGCCTCATGGCCAGATTGTGTTTGTCTCTCCCCCTCCTCATCCCTGCTTGTGTCTTCCTTCTGCTCCCTCCCTCTGCCTGCCCCCGACCCTGGTTGGGCACTGACATGCTTGCTTCCTGAGTCTGGCCACTGTGTGCTTGGTACAGCTCATTGCATGCTGGCCTGAGCATACAAGGTGAACCTTGAAGCAGCTCAACGGCTAACTTTTTTGGGCTTAATTCTTGCCACGTCGCGGCTGGATTGTGTTGTCTCTCCTCTTCCCCACACCATTTGTGTCTTCCTTCTGATCCCTTCATTCAACCATCCCCAACCATGATTGTGGCACTGGCCTGCTGGCTTCCTGCATCTGGATCTACACTGGGTGCTCAGAACAGCTCATCACGCACTGGCCTGAGCACAAGGCGAGAAGGTGAGCTTTGCAGTGGTTCAATCTACTGCTTGTAGTTAACTTTTTGGAACTTGTGCTTGTTTCTCCCCTTCCTGACCCTCCTTGTGTCTTCCTTCTGATCCCTCCCTCTGCCCACCCACGACTCTGATTGGGCACTGGGCTGTTTTAACTGTTGCTCCCTGGGCAGCCCCACTGCCAGTTACAGCACCTGCGGCGAAGGGCCTCAAAGCTCAGGGCAGCTCCAGAGAGCGTCTACCAGTTTCCAATGTGATAGCAAGTAGCTTGCAGCTGTCAACTTGCTGCAACTTAGCAGGAAAGTCGAACCTGAGTGTGTTGTATTGCACTGTGCTAACAAAACATAGCCTGTTTCCCCCCTTCTGGTTAGTTGAATCTGGGTGGTTTGCATTTTGGTATCTGTGGCACTGTTACTGGGCCTCTCTAGGGTCCTACCTAGATCCCCCCCACCCGCAAGGCATGCCATTCATTGTTGTGAGTTACTTGTTTTGGTCCTGTGTCATCCTTTGTGTAAGCCCGGCCCCCTTCGCCCCCTCCGCACATTCTGAGTTGTATTGGACAGGGCTGTGCATCTCTCTCTCTTCTCTCATACCCTTCTCCTCCTCCGACCTCCGTTGTACCCCTTTGGTGCTCTCTGTCTCTCCCATCTTCTCCAACTGCTACTCTTTCTCCTATCCTACTGCTCTCACTAAGTCTGGAAGGAAGAAGTTTAAGAGGGACATCCTGGTCTCCAACCCAGGCCTCCCTATCGCTGATACGTACACCAGTGCTTCCTCAAGACAGACTATCACTGACATCCTCTTTGTCATTCCCTCTCCAGACCTATGGAGCTTCATATGGTCTTTGTTATCCTTCCTTTGTCCTCTTCTCACATTAACGGTGGCACTAGGTGGGAGGTCTTCTTGGACTCTTCCACTCATCCAAGACCATCATTATAGTCTATCTGAATGGCACCGTCTTGGTTCAGGGGCCTCACCCCAATCTCCTACTTTATGGTAGGTGTTTTCAGTATCTTATCAACTTCCTCCCTTCTCCTGCTACTCCTTACGCCACCTCTCTGGGGACCCTCCTCTTCCTCCTCTGCCCACCCTTGGGCCCCTCCTAGACCTCTGCAGGGCATACCTTAAGCCTGTACCCCTGAACGGAAGTCTTTCCAATGTGTCGACCTGCTCCACATCGCTACTTTCAACTCTTGTTCTGCTGTCAAACACTCCTCTGACACCTCTCACCTCCTTAAAGAAGTCGACCTAGATGTCTTTTCTATCACCGAGACATGGTTCACGGCCAGTTCTGTCACAAGTTTTGACACTATCCTCCCTGAGAGCTACAAGATCCTCTCCAAAAACCAGAACCAACCGTCCTGGAGATGGAGTAGCCCTTATTATTCCAGATGGGTCCCTGCCTCTGTCATACCTACACAGGCCCACTCCTCCTTTGAATGCCTGGTCTGCAGGCTCTATATGTCTCTGGGACTTTATCTAACTGTGGCCACCATCTACAGGCCACCTGGCCAGGTCGCCCTCTTCCTCTTTGAAAGGGCTGACCTCTCATCTTCTCTCCTTGCCTCTACCTTTCCTACTTGGAGACCTCAACATCCATCTGGATGCTTCCATTCCCTCCTCAGGTCTCTAACGCAATCTATGTGACTCTCTCTCTCTCTCTCTCTCTCTCTCTCTCTCTCCCTCAATTCTACCATCGGGTCCAACACACTCTGTCGGGTATACCTTGGATGTCCTCATCTCATCTGACATCCCCCTCACTAACCCTCTGACCACACTCTCTCTCTTGAAATGACCACTTTCTGCTCCCCTCCCACCTGACACTCTCTGTCCCCAAGGTGAAGCCTACCCCAACACTGCCACCAACCTTCTCGGTCATCCAGCCCAAGAAGCATGTTTCAGTGGAGGACTTTGCTGCTACTTTCTCTCCTCCTCCTACTCCTGCGACTGACTCACACTCTGACATAGCCCTTTCTAGCCTGCATCTTTCTATTACTAACACTCCTGATGTCCTTGCCCTTGTCATGAGAATCCACATGAAGTGTAGAGGAGCAGCTGCATGCTTCTGCAGGAAATCCCATCCCCCTATCTCCTGTATGTTGGAAGTCTGCGATTGTGCCATGCTTGACACCAGCAGTTGTGACCATAGCACAGTGAGTATTCGAAAGAAGGTACCCTCTGAGAAAACCCTATCAAATGTATTCCTGAAGAGGCGACAATCTGACGGAGGAACTCCCTGAAGAAATATGAAAATGAGAGAAAGAGGAGCTGTTGACGACACAAGAGTTGAATGCGACGTACTGAGAAGACTGGCTGAAGAGAATGCAATGGGCCTTATAGAAACTTTGATGAAGTAAAGAATCAAGGAAACTTTCATGTACGAAAAGAAGATTGCATGTGTGTGACGCACTGTAGAAAATGCAAGACATTCAATAACTGTACAGATACAGCAACACAAGTATAATATGATATGATAGGTTATTTATAACACACACAATAGCCAGAGGTTTCTAAGTGCAGACCCAGGGATCGAACCTATGTTACTCTGTGTCATCTTGTTTCCAAGGTGAGCATGATGCCACTTTGCTATCCTCCCCAGACTAAGTAGACTAATTGATCTTAGAGGTTGGCTATACATAGTGAATAGACTGCAGGTGGAGCTGCCATTGTATAGAAACTGGACATCGGGGTCATTCATTTAGTAAGCTTTGAACCATGAAAAAGTTAATCCGAGAACTGTGTCGCTGCAAGAATTAGCTGAGATTGTGGAGACGATTCACAAGGCTGTTTGGCCTAGAATCAAAGTCAAGGCAGCCAAGGCCGGTTATCTATTCTTGAAGGCAGTAAACGTGAGAAGCTGAATCATCCCTTGTTAAGGTGCAAAGAAAGAACACCAGGCATGCCAAATGTTCTTCAATTAAGACATTTGAATGATATGATATGATAGTTTTTTTATATAGCGTCTATACACAATGTGTTTCAAAGTGCTTCATGTAGAATGTAGAATGTAGATGTAGAATGCTACAAAATGGCCCAAATCATGATCTCCTGTCACTGATTTCTGAATGATGCAGATTTAGTTTGGACTAAAACTCAAGTGATACTCATTATATATATTTTAGCAGGAGTACAAAGACTTGCAGCGAGTTTTAGTAGGTTAAAAACGAACTCTAGAAACACATTGAAGGATCGAAATTATGCCTAAACGTCATTTCTTGATCAGAAATTGGAAACAAGATCAATATCCAGATTTATTACATGGTGCATACCTGTTATAAGAAGTTAACGTTACGGTAGTCACTGTTAGTGATGTGCATGGGCTTGTTCTTGCTGTTTTTGTATTTATACTTATTAGCTTATTCTGCTCTTGTCACAAGAGTAGTTGATATTCACACTTTCTTACATAATCCTAAAAATAGCCCTATGATTAGAAGGCTACTCATTGCTATTATTGAAGAGATTGTGAAACTGCAGGTGTAAAGAATTTTGATAAAGTGTATTAAAGATGAGAAATTTGGAAGCTGGCACATTTCTAGAGAATGAACAACAAATACCTGGATGACACAAAAGGCAGTTGCCTATGTTTTGGTGTATAAAATATGCCTGCACTATTTTTTACATTTTTATATTTATTTATTTATTTAGCGCACAATGAACTCATAGGCATTATGGCACATAACAAAACAGAAGAATAAACAAATACAACATAACACATAAAGCAAAGTGAGTACAACCTAAAAATCCAGGTGGGCCCAAAAATATCTATATTATAAGAATAATAACAGTAGAGCTAAAGTATGACTTTGCAAGGCATCCCACTAACAAAGTACTTAAAGTATTAGTTTACAGTTCGTACCCCATCTTGGGAAATAGTTGCAAATGCCAAGAAACTGTGGAAGCCCACTAACCCCGCAACCCACTATGACACAGTCAGTATTAGGAGAGTGACACCATGTCAATTCGGCGGATGACCTTCAGGTTGGACAGTCTAACAACACCCGGTCCTGTACGTGAGCGCAGCCAGGCTTGAACTTTATTGCGTTAGGCATCTCTCGTCTCGGTTCCAGCTGCTTTTCCAATGTTAGAGATGAAAAAATGTCATTGATCCATGATAAAGTCATGGATGCTGCTATCCTTGATACTTGGCATTAAGGATCTTTTTAGTCGCACGTCTCTGATGGGTGCCTGTTTAGGAACAGCATTAACCTCTGTAGCACGTGCAATAAGGTTTTGATGATGGTTATAATCCAGTATCAGGGTTACAGAGGGTGTTTCCTTGACTTGAAACATGGAAACAATGCTGGAATGATTGGTCTCACCGTGAACAGCAGGTACGGAATTGAAAGATACCTGAAGAGTACCTCTAATAAGGATAGTTTGGGAGGCCTGATACAAACTCTCCACTGATGTGTTGGCTTGGCAGCCACTATTTGTTTTATTCGGTTGATTCAACACAGCTGTAGGAGATAGTACTACAGTCTGAATTGCAGTGTTTTCTCTGTGAGGGCATATGGCCGAGACAAACTTGTTCAAGGTATCCATAAGTGAACGAAGATCCTGTAGGCTGTGACACTGGTGCAGTTCTTTCAAGATGCGCTCTTTAAGGTGTAGACATTGGGAAAGAGTAGCTTCATCAAGTTGAGTGGCGGAAGGCCTGGGGCCCTCTGCTAGAGTTCCAGGTGATGAAGTCTTGTAGTCAAGATTCCTCTTGCCGTATTTCTTTATCCCTCCTATTAGAGAGGTCACTGCAGGTGAGAAAGCTGATAAACCGGGGTCAATACTGTCCCTTCCCACGGAACGGTCTGGGGTGGCAGGTACTATAATATCATGAATTGGTGACGTACCGCCCAAATCCCTGTCAAGCTTCTTGCAAATGGGGTTTTGTGCCTTGGGCTCTATAGCCATAGTAAAGTTACCCCTTATACACTTTGTCTCCTGTGAGAGCTTAGGAGAAAAAACTCAGATATGTGGTCCCTATTTGACACCAGAGAGGCAGCTGCAAATCCGAGTCCGGACCACAAGAGAGCCTCGCTTGGCTCAGAAGTAAAATTGTTTACAGACTGGCTACCAGGCAGAAAGCTTAGTAAACCACCCTATTAAGGACCTCCATATAGAGGGTCAGGAACTTTATAGGAGTGGGCAAACGGACCACACAGCTGTCTCAGCGCCACTGACTGTTAGCACTAGCTGTTAAGGAGTTTTATTACACTCTTTGTCTTTCTATTTCTCCTCTTGCACATTCTCTATCACATTAGTACTCTGAGGCAGGTGCCCTTATGGATCCCCCACTACCGCAGCTTCTTTTGATTTATTTACTTCCACTGACACAGAGACCCCTTTGGTTCTCTGCAGGGGAGAACTGTTCTTGATTTACTTTGTGAGTATTACAGAGCTTTTCCATATAGAAGGCATACAAGAAGTGCAGAGGAAGATAAAGAGGGGATAAATACCAATCTAGACAATGCAGCATATGTGGGTAAAACATGTGGTATCAGCACACGAAAGATGTGGGGGGAAAGAACATATAAGGAAAGTTGCTACGTCTGCGCTATCATACCCTATGCCATTGAATGCAGCACAAACTTTAATTTCCCGAGAAATTCCAGAACACGATGCGATATGCCTCATTCATCTTGCAGCACACATGACCAGAGGATAATTTCAGGGACGTTTGGCTACTTTGCGATGGAAGTAAAAATGGTCATTTCCATTTCAGAATGATTATATCAAGACGTCACAGATGGAGAAGCAACCTGGATGGGAGGGCAAGATGCTTGTGTATCCTGCAAATGGACAGAAAGTGGTGATCATAAAAGACATGACGAGAATGGAATGCCCTGATATAACCGAGATAGCTGAATCACCTGGATGTTAGGAATGAACTCAAGTCCTAGTATATGGGCAAGTGAAGTCCAAGAAGGGATGGTAAGGAGGACTGATGTCCTGTGCAGCTCATTTAGTGAAGTAGGAATTTGTGCAAGAGGTACAGAGAGTAAACAATGGGTGTTTGAAGTCATGGGCGAAGCATGCCAAACTGCTGACATGGGTTGAAAATGAATCAGGTCCAATGATGGTGATCCCATTGGTGAATGAATCATTGTGCGTCCGAAGAAAAGAAAGGAATTGTGTGGGAGATAGCAAGTGGTCTGATGGACCAATATTGTGCTTGTGGGACCAGGGCCTACATGAAGTTGCCCAAGGATTGGGGAAGAACGTGTTCTTTGGTGCTCATCCATGTTCCAGCATTAGTAATTCCTCAAAGTGATCTGAACATTGGAGAATTTCCAAAAGTAGATGCCCATTTGAGTAAGAGAAGAGTGCTTGAATTTCTCAATCGAATCAGAATAGAGAACTACTTCTCATCCAAGCTAATAGAAGCCTTTGAGGCCATTCCATATGAGCATAGGTTGTTCAGCCAGACTGCTACAATATTCACAACTATCTTCATGCTTGGGATCCAGACAATGGGGATTGCCAAATGGTTGCAAATTACCAGATGGGAGCTCCTGCAATCAATGCCAATATAAAGGGATTCAATGCTATCAAGGAATAGTTTAGAGCCATAAGACTGATGACCTTGCAAAACAGGTATGACTTTGACATGATCACAGCAATGAAAGGAGGAGTTTGTGCCAAAATCAGGCCATCATGTTGCTCTTTCATACCTATTCATGTTGAAGAAAATGGGACTTTGACAGAGGCCTTAATGCTGTTGACAAATCTGCATACTCAGATGACAGTCGAGACAAAGGACATTGCAGATGACAGCTAGTTTGTGTCCGTATTCTCATGGATTCCGCAGTGGATGGCAAACATCTTCAAGTTGCTTGGAGCACTATTACTCTTGGTGATGTTTGGATTTTATGTGATCAAGATAATAATTGCCCAATGTAAGAAGACAGCAAAGAAGGTAGTAGGAATGAAGATCATGATTAATGTCGAATCAGGGTTTAGACCCAAGGAACTGACAGATGAAAATGTCAGAAAATATATAGAGGCCAGCATATTAGCACCTGAAGGAACGAAGTTCCTGTATCTGAAGAATCACAAGAAGTACGTAGGATAATGGGTATATTGTAATCCGACTGGACACTGCAGCTTTATGACTTGGAGTATGGGTGAACATGTCAAATCAGCCAGCACCCTGAAGGATCCAAAGAAGCACTTTTTCAAGAGCAAGTATCAAGATGTGGAAACCGGTGAGGAGGTGGTTGAGTACTCAACCAGAGGCGGGAGTGTAGAGGAGCAGCTGCATGCCTCTGCAGGAAATCCCACCCCCTACCTCCTGTATGTTGGAAGCCTGAGATTGTGCCATGCTTGACACCAGCAGTTGTGACCACACCACGGCCAATATTCAAAATAAGGTACCCTCTGAGCAAACCCTATGTTTGTTTGTTTGTTTTATTACTTGTATTGGGCACCAGACCCGTGGGTATTAGGGTGCATTGCATAAGATCACTCACAGCTTGGTTACATATAGAGGCATACATTTACATCAGGCAGTTAGATTACATACAGACAAATTATATACATACAGAATTTATACATGCATAGGGTGCAGGCTATGGGCTCAGAACAGGCACATGATCTAGGCGTGGTTCGTATATGGTAGTCTGAGAGTGAAGAAACAGTAAGGTGGTCAGTGTTAGCATATATACAGTGTAGTGGGCCAGTAGTCTAGGTGCCATGGGTAGATTTAGTGATCAGCATCTTCAAATCGCATTATAAGGCTCCGACGGAATTTTTGGTATGAATGTTCAGCACTTAGTGGGGCGGGTAGCGATTACCACAGTTGGGCCGCCTTGACCTGGAAACTGCTGCCTCCCACTCTGGTCAA
Source organism: Ambystoma mexicanum (assembly GCF_040938575.1). Taxonomy (NCBI): domain Eukaryota; kingdom Metazoa; phylum Chordata; class Amphibia; order Caudata; family Ambystomatidae; genus Ambystoma; species Ambystoma mexicanum. The sequence continues at coordinate 607,506,912 of NC_090928.1, forward strand.
CTTAAATCTCGGGATCAGGAGGCATGTCGAATTAGAGAGTCTGGTTGTTCTAGTTTCAGGTTTTGTGGTGATTATTTCTGAGAGGTAGCGAGGTGCTGCATTGTTCATGCATTTATGTGTAAGAGAGGAAACTTTTAGTTTAATTTTGTCGTGGGTGGACAGCCAGTTGTTGGCTCTTCTTGTCTCAGATATGTGTTCTCTCCTTCCCATTCCCAAAGCTGCTCTAAGAGCATTGATTTGCAAGAATTGGATTTTCTTGATAGTTTGTTTGTTAGCTACTATGTACAAGGCATTGCAGTAGTCGAGCTTGGATAAGATAAGTGCTCTGGCAAGGGTAATACAGCTAGTGTTAGAGAGGAAGGCTTTACCTGCTCTGATCAGTTTGCAGGTGCAGGCCGTGGCTGAGGCCATGGCGTTCACCTGTTTGTTCAATGAGAGAGTAAAGTCCAGGTAAAATCCCAAGGTTTTTACCTCCTTAGAGACGGTGATGATATTATGGTCTATGTTAAAGGCTGAGTAATTGAGACTCCGTTTTTTAAGGGATGATGGAGTGCCCAAGATGATGCTCTCTGTCTTGTCATCATTCAGGCATAGTCCATGGGTGCCATCCATGTCTGAATGATGAGATATACCCTAGTCACCAAGGCCAAATCATAATCACCAGTAAGAGGTAGGAGGATCTGAGTATCATCTGCATAATTCATGTAGGTGATACCCAGATGATTGAGATCATCGAAAAGGGGCTTGGTAAAAATGTTGTACAGGGTAGGGGAGACACAGAATCCTTGGGGCATTCCACAAGTGATAGGGATAGGGTCAGCTGCTGCCTTAGGTGAGAAGACTCTCATAGTCCGATTGCTTAGAAAGGATTGTATCCACACTATGGCTTCTATTGAGAAGTATGCCGCTGAGTCCAAGTGACTGCATAAGTATCAAATGTATTCCCGAAAAGATGACAATCTGAAGGAGGAACTCCCTGAAGAAATATGGAAATGAGAGCAAGAGGAGCTAGTGACGTCACGAGAGATGAACGTGACACACTTTGAAGACTGGCTAAAGAGAATGCAATGGACCTTATAGAAACTGATGATGAAGTAAAGAATAGAGTAAACTTTCAAATGGGAAAAGAAGATTGTATGTGTGTGACGCACTGTAGAAAATGCAGACAATCAATAACTGTACAGATGCAGAAATGCAAGAAGACTAAGTGATCTTAGAAGCTGGCTATACGTAGTGAATAGACTGCAGGTGGAGACACCATTGTATAGAAACTGGACATCGTGTCATGAATTTAGTAAGCTCGGACCCAAGGAGAAGGAAAACCGAGAACTGTGTTGCAGCAAGAATTAACTGAGATCGTGGATATGAATGGCAAGGATGTTTGGCCTGGTATTAAGGTCACGGCAGCCAAGGCCGGTTATCGATTCTTGAAGGCAGCGAATGTGAGAAGCTGAATCAACCCTTATTATGTTGCAAAGAAAGAACATCAGGCATGCCAGGTTTTATTAATTTAAGACATTTAAATGCTGCAAAATGGTCCAAATCATGCTCTCCTGTCACATGAGCCAAGGATGGAAATAAAGTTGGGCATGGAGTTCTAGAACAAGCGATAGAGCAGGCTTGCACTCCCTTATATTCTCACTGACAAGAATACACTGCAATGCCAAGTTCAAAGACAATCTTCATGGCAGAAGATATGGGTGATGAGAGACGTTGGACTAATTAGGTGGGGAGGTAAATTCAAGTTCACCTCCTTGCACCTCGGTATGAGCTTACCTGCTGCTAAGTGAATCGAATGTTCCAGACATGGCATGAGCGTGCCATCCAATTATAGAGGCCCATATAACAAAGGACCTTATAGTTTGAGAGCCATTGATAGACTGTGTACTTAATAATGTTGAAGATGACACATTTTAGAGGTGGGCATAAGTTGTCTACCTGACAGTAGACATCCAATTATAATCCCACCCCTTAAAGAAAGTATACTTAGATGTTCCCCTTAAGCCTATCACAACTCTTTGCAGGTTTTTCTCATTTACCACATAGTATAAAGTCATGTATGATGAATTTTTAGTATATAAATTTGTTTTTATGTGAAATGAGCCGAGAGCTTGAGCGAACGTCCTTTGATGTTCGTTGCAACTCCCTGTTTTAGACAATTGATATTAAAACAGTAAATTTTGCCATCTTCCTGAGTTGGCTCGATTATTTGGTGTCAGATTTATTCTGCATCCCATCCATTGCATGAGCGCTACCCAAAGGGTTCTAAACTCAGAAGCCTACCTCCGATTTCAACTCTTTGTATGACTCTGACCTTGCCACCCTAAAATGCAAATGTAGGGTCGCTGAGAGGAAGTGGTGGACAACTGGCACATCCTCTGACAAACTGGCCTGTCACCTGCTCCAAAGGCAATACCGACTCTCTGTGCTGTCCAAGAAGAGAGCCTGCATCCAAGCCCATGTCTCTGCGGCCTCTAACAACATAGCCAAACTCTTCAAAATCTTCAAGGAGCTGGCCAATTCTGCTGCAGTCTCCACTTCACCTGTTCCCCCAAGGCCCACTGCATGGCTCTATCTTCTTACTTCTCTACTCACCTTCTCTCTTTCTTCTTCCTTTCCCTCCCCTGACCCTTCTCTGGCTGCCTCTACCACTTCTCCTCCCTTCTCCTCTTTCTCTGTGATCACTCCTCATGACGTCTACGGACAGGTCCGATCTATGAAAGTGTCATCCAAGCAGCTGCTCCCCTTCTCCTCCAGAGCCATCAAGGACCACATTGACACCCTCACTTCAGCCTTGGCTGATTTCTGCTATCATTCTTTTTCCACTGGAACTTTCCCCTCCCTGCGTTAAGCACTCACTTGTCGATCCCATCCTTAAGAAACTGTCAGCCGATCCTTCCTGTCCGGCAAACTACCACCCAATCTGTATCACTCCTTTCTTGGACAAAGTCTTGGAAAAGCTGGTCATCTCCCAGCATACTGAATCTGTTGGGTGTCTCCATGACCAACAATCTGGCTTCAGAGCAGCAAGAGGCACATAAACTGCTCTTCGGAACACCTGTGAAGACCTGTTCACTAATTTTGATTCTAGCCTTCCTTCTGTCTTGTCCTCTTTGATCTATCCACTGTTATCAGCACGGTCAACCATGCCATCCTGTTCAATCATCTCCATCAGAACCTGGGCATCATGGATCAGGACCAGGCCTGGTTGACTTGCTTCCTCCTGGAACGTCCCTCTGAGGTCCAACCTGGGGTCCTTTTTCTCCACCACATCTCACTCCACATGTGGTGTCCCCCAGGGCTCCAATATCTCTTCTGGGCTTTTCAAACTCTACGTGGCCCCTTTGGCCCACCTCATCTCTACCTTCTCCTCTAACTTTCAGTGTTATGCGGATGACAGTGAGCTCTCCTTTAGGCTCTCCTCTGCTTCTTCTCCTCTCTTGCTCATTCCTGACTGTTTATCCACGATTCAGGAATGGTACACATGCAACAATCTCTGCCTTGATGCCAGCAAGGCAAAGATCCTCCTCACTGGGACCCCTGCCCCTGTTTTCCCTATGTCACTTTGCACCCCCTCCTTGGGCCCTGCCCCTGTGTCTTCCTGTGAAGCAGAAAGCCTTGGGGTCATCTTCGACTGCACTCTCTCCTTCTCCCCTCACATCACAGACACCTCAAATAACGCCCACTATCAGCTGCACCTCCTCAGAGGTATTCTTCCTTTTCTCACTTTTCCCCAGAAGCTCAACATCTCCAGAGGCCTGGTTCTCTCTAGGCTGGACTACTGCAAACAGCCTATATCTCAACTTGCCTTCCTCTACTCTCCGCCCTCTGCAACTAATCCAGAACAGGACTGCGAGACCTGTCCTTGGCCTCAAGCCCAGGGATCGTATCTCTCCAGCCAGGAAATCTCTCCACTGTCTCTTGGCGGCTGCAAAGATAAAGTTTAAGACCTGCTGCATTGTCCACAAGGCTGTCTAGGGCCTGGGCCCACATTACATCCAACTTTCCCTTCCTCAACACCTTCCTTCTCAAGCTCTTCACTCAGCTACCTCTAACTCTCTGACAGTCAGGCGCCTCTACAGGCAGAGAGTTGGAGGGAGATCTCTCTCCTCTGCAGGGGCCTCCCTCTGGAATGGCCTACCTGCCCCTCTCAATCTCGAGCAGGACCACCTCAGGTTGCGAGGTGACCTTCCTTTTTCCTTCTTTTGTCTTCCATCTTTTCCCATCCCTGTCTGCTGCGCTAGTTGGTCGCCTGGCTACCCTCTGAACTCAACAGGCAACAGGTTTCCTCCATGACCTGCAAGCTCCTACACTGCCCCCGGTCCCTGCGCACTTAGGGGCTGCCCCTGTATCCCTACAGCCTCCCCTTTTTCTGCACTTATCATAGCTGGCTCCCCCTGCTGCACTTATTCAGAGCAATTTCTGCCCTGACTGCACTTTCCTTTCTCCCTCCCCCTGGCACTTCTCCTCTCCTACCCTTCTGCACTTACACGATCTGAATGACACAAGTCCTAGTAAGATTATTTGTATTCACCCTCCTTATGTCTCCCTACCTTGTCTTGTCACGCCTAGGCCTAGAAACACTTGTGTACAGGCGCGTTATAAATAACTCATATCATATACAATATCATATCTAAATTTGATAAACTCCCATTATGCATGCTTGTGAGGAATTCGACCATCCGCACGGTGGTTGTGCGCTCAACTGGGCCTTTTTGACATTTTAAATTAAATGGAATGATGGTAGACTAACCTCAGGAAAATGTGTTGGGCTAATCCACACACAATTTACTATGCTCACACAACAACAAATTCATAGACCTGTGTACTCTGGGTGGACATCCCTGTCATATTTAGTTGGAATGTGACAGCCAGGAGTACACTATATCCACTCCAGGAAGGGGGGGGACCAAGTTTCCCCCTGCCATGGCCAGCCTGAATAACTAAGGAAGGCTTCATGGATCTGCCCTGCTCTTTTGTTGGGCCCTGCATCTGGTGTCAGTGATTAGGATACCAATTAGAGTGTACTTCAAATGTGTCAACCTGATGCCAGCTCCCACCCTCAGTATCTATGACAGTGAGCTGTCATGTCTGGGAATGCGTGTTTACAGTAGGCCACCGCAGGTGGACCCCATTCATAAGATACAATAATGTGGTTTGCAGGAGCCAGAGAGTCTGGTCTTGCTGCGGCTTCAAGGGAGACCTGTCGCTTTAATCAGGAACAACAGAGGGATACATTAACCAGAGAGAATCTTTGATCAACAACAGACAGGAGAATGGTGGGAATTTGTATCACAAGTTTTCACTCTTGTACCTTCCTGTTGCAAAGCACTCTGGTTATGACCCCATGCATACAGGACATTTTTGGTAGGGACCCCATGATTGGTTCATTAGGTAGGCTTAGCCTACACCAATCATTGTGGCCCACTTGGCTTTAAAAGAGGGCTGAGCCCTTCCTTTGGGAGATCATCTGAATACTTTGTAAGGAGTAGCAAGAAGAACTCATCATTGGACCCTGGCTGAAGGTACAGTCTGCCTTACATCTTCGGCCAGTGAAGGATGGCCAGGATCCCCAAATAGGGAAGCAAGATCCCTCCCCTAAACATCTCCCAGGGAACAGAGTAAGATACCGAATCCAGGACTCTCTAGCCGCTCCAAAACTGGTACACAGCTAGCACACAGCATGCACTGCTAGGCTAAGCAGCAGGCTTCCTAGGTAAAAAGTGCCAGAAGGTCTCTGAACCCGAAACCAAGGACAAGGCAGCTGCCTGCAACACACTCCTCAGCTTTGGGCCATCCACCTTAAAGTGCCTTGGTGAGCATCTACCGACGTCCGCCTTAAAGGACATTTTCGAGCCAGTCGATTTCCTCAGGCTGCACCCAACTACAACACTGACCATTGTCAAGCCACAGTCACTTAAAGTCATTTTAGATGTTTCGACAAGTGCTTCAGAATCATGAACAGCATGGAGACAACGATTCCTGGCCTAAGCCACCATGTAGGACAGCCTACAGCCGTTCATCCAGCTTTGCTCACAAACCGTCTTATCGCCTTATACACCCAGCTGACTCCCATCTGGAACTCTGTCACAGAAGCCTGCAAAGTGCCCTGAAGCTAACTTGACCCTTTCAAGCACCAAGAACAATTTCAGCACAAGGTACATTGTGGTTCTGTTCCCATGGTCCTTCCCAGAAGGCCCCTAGAGGCATAGTAAGACCTATTTCTCCCTTTGTGCTGAAGCCAAGGAACCTTAAACTGTCATGGTTATTAACCATACTGACTACCCTCCTGTCAGTATTCAGAGGGTGGTCGGTCAAAATCTCGAAAATAAAATCTCGACTAACAATAAGGTCAAATTTCTCTTTTTTTTATTATATATTTATTTTGGGGTCCGGGATAAAATAAAATGGTAAAAAAAAAAATACAAAAAAAGGGGGATTGGGGGGGAACCCCCCCATTTCGAATAAAAAACGTCATAAAAAAAAATGCGACTTTTTTTTCGGCCTTTTTTTCAAGATTTTTTTTTTCGAGATTTTCTTTTTCGTTCTTATGACCATAAACCTATTCACAGTGCATTCCTTTTACTTCTTTGAAACTGTCTCTCCCCTGGACAACTTTACAGGGTGAGTTGTATTTCATAGTGTTGCTAAAACTGTGTTGTGATATAAATAAAGTAGATATTATTGATGCAACCTTGACTGGCCAGTCACTTTGTCATTGGGTAATTGTGGGCAAGGAGGTTTATAATTTGCTTGTTATTCCAATCTGTCCAGATCTCTTCTGGTGTACTAGAGGGTTGGGGCTGATGGATGGTTTAGAAACCAATATTGAATCCCGGACCACTGGTGCCCCGGAAGTTGATTTGTCACAGTTACTGGAGAATAGTACATCTCCAGTCCAGAAATATAAAGAGACTGAAAGTCTTACATGTGGGCCCTTTTTAAAACTGTGCATGTTTCTGGATATACATTAATACGCTCTTGTGTAAGGATAACGACACACGCACACACGCTCCTACTTTAATATAAGTCACATATATATGCCTATAGAGAACTTCACCCACACATGCAGGAAACAGTGGACATGTGGGTACAGAACCCAAAACACAGATTCCCGGAAAACAGTATTTGTGAATGCAAATTGCCTTTTGCATGTAAATGGTTTAATACATTGCCCTATGTTAGTCAGTACTTGCCTAAATGTCAAGTGGCCTCTACATAGCTAATACATTCACTACCTTGTACTCAGGGGAGTTGGTGACAAGATATTTCTGAACATGAATTATATCAATTTCTCCAGCACCATACTTGTTTTGATGTCGGAGAAAATGAAATGTTTAACCTTTTTTGACTTTTGTGAAATGTTACATTGAAATGTTAGTAATGTTCATAGAGAAACCCAAGCTAAGTATTATGTTGGTATGTTTAGTGTATATTAGAATATGGCATATTTATATGGGGATTATTGTGATTAAAAGTGGATGCCTTTGTGGATTTATAATGGTGAAATTCATATACAAACAGGCAAAAATGTCATTTTGGTCTAAATACTTTTGATTCGCACACCATACTGTAGTGGGCTCTAGGGCGAGCTGGAGATCCAGTTGTCTGAAAATAAAATAACTATTCTTTTAAATGCTTTTTGATTTTTGAATGCCTCATTTTCTGTTCTTTGCCCTGAATTTTGGGGTGCGATTGAGTAAGTGAGAACATTAAATTGGCGTTTCATATCTGTGCCAATAGTAAAACATGTACAATTATTCAACAGAAAAAAATACCCTGAACTTAATAACTTAACAACAACACAGACTCCCACTCAAACCTGCCATAGTCACAAACCAAGCAAACCAACCGGTGACTGAATTCCCAATTTCATACAACATAGTAGTACATCAAATGAGCTGCATTTGACTTGTGGTATGCATTCTTTAATTGTTGGATTTATTTTACTTAGTCCTGCTTCCAACACATTTTCAAAATGCTTTTGACTACAATACATGACATTATTCTGCCAGTGTAAGAAGCCATGTTCATGCTGGATGGGGCCACTAATATCAGTATTGCCATGGTAATCAGGCAAGTCCATGCATGCTGTGCCAACATATGGCAGGATGCTAGCATTGCTACAGAAGTATACACCCATGTTGACTTTTCCCATATTGGCACTGCCAAGAATGCCATTAAAACAAAACATTCCCATTCTGACTGAGGAACATATTTCAGTATTCCCAATGTCATGGAGGTCTGCGGCATGTACGAGACACTGGACTCAGAAGATAGAGTTTTAATGTGTTTATTTAACTTGTTAAAATTTTTAACACAAAGTCCAGAATAGCAAACCAAGAAGTCTTAGAGGCCGATTCATGGAAGAAATGTGCGCCGAAAATCTTGGCGCAAGCTGGCGCAAGCGTGAAAAATGAACCTGCGCGTGTTTTTCCTGAAATGTGCGCCAAACCCGTGCGTGGCGCACACGTCATTGCAACATCCCGAACGCCGTGCGCGACGCACACAGGGAAAGCGCACAACGTCCACGCACACCCCAAAAAGGGGGCGAAACACGGAGTATAACATGCGGAATGGGGAACAACGCGTGAAAATGAAGGCGTAACTGGGGAAGTACTGGAGGGAACTACACAGAACACCCACACGCACGCGAACAACCCCGTATTCATGGATTCGAATACGGGAAACCCGTGCACGGCAAAAGACGCGCATAGGCGTCAATGCGTCTGCCACACAAAGTCAGGCGGAAGCATCCCCACGCACAGTATAAAAGTGCACACAAACAACAAACACGTATATTCAGCTACGAAGAATGCCCCATTTGTCGCAGCACTGATCGTGGGACACCGCAGGAGGAGGAGAATAGCCAGGGCCTGCATTTTTTTACCCCGGACAAGCCTTTTTGGGATGCCTGACAACCAGGTCTACGGCAGGTATAGGTTTCCACCTCGTATCATCCTAGACCTGGTCAGGGAGTGGGAATATGACCTTACATCCCCCACCCTCTGCTCCCAAGCATTGAGCCCCTTGGAGAAGGTGCTCAATGTCCTGCATTTTTTGGCGACTGGGTCATTTCAGCGGACTACTGCCATAATGGGGGGGGTCTCACAGGCCACACAGTCACGCTGCCTACACCAGGTCTTGGCAATCATGACAGCGCGCCCCTCAGTCCACAGGCACATATACATGCCCAGAACACCCGCAGAAAGGCAGGCCGTTGTCCAGGACTTTTACAGGGTGGCACACTTCCTCAAAGTGCTCGGTGCCATAGATTGCACCCATTTGGCCCTACGTCCACCTAGGGCCACTGAGCACATTTACCGAAACCGCAAGCACTGGCATTCCATCACCGTACAGGTGGTATGCGATGCAAAGGGAATCATCACCTCTGTCTATGCAAACTACCCTGGCTCCACCCATGACAGTTTCATATACAGAATGTCCGCCCTGAGCCGGGCCCTGGAAGCTGGGCAGCATGGTGACACATTGCTCCTAGGTGAGTACAAATGCCTGTGCACATGCATGCATGTCACACACAGAAAAATACACAAACCCCAATAATCACAACCATCAACTCTCCAGGGGACAGTGCCTACCCTCTGAGCAACCACATGATGACGCCAATCCAGAACCCCACCACACCACCCCAGGTAAGATACAACGCGGCCCATATTGCAACCAGGGCCATAGTGGAGCGCACATTCGGAGTGCTCAAGTCACGCTTTCGCTCCCTTGACCGATCTGGCGGGCCGCTACTCTATGCACCCCCAGTAGTGTGCAGGATCATTGTGGCAGCATGGTCCTGCACAATGTTGCAACACGACAGGGAATACCGGTGGACATGGTGGTGCCCCCACATCCCCAACCACAGGCACAGGCGCTGCCCATGGGAGGGGATAGGGCACGTGGCGAGGAAGCCCGGACCCAGCTTGCGGCCACATTTTTCACCTCCCAGCCCTGCGGAGTGCACACAGGCCTGGCACATACCAGGTGACAATCAATGATGACAAAGAGACAGTCAACTGTCACAACCTTACCACCCTGAGAATGTTGCCATGGAAGTGCCACATTGTGTGCATCCCTAGCTACTTAAACATAAGCAATCCTGTGTGACCAAAAGGCACACATGCAAGGTGTGAATCACACAGACCTGCAAAACAGGCCATGACTATCACTGCTATGTCACCCAAACCCTCCCAAACCACAACATGACATGGCAAGCAATAGCTATACACCAACACAGTACCAATAAGGTACACATTGACACGTGAACAATGTAAAGTGGCATCAGACAATGATGCCTGACATGGACTCAGATGAAATGACTGACCAACAACCTCCCACCCAAAAGAGGTCATACTCAAATGCATTCCAACAGTTGTAGTTGTAACATAACAATGAATGCCTGTCAACATGCACATTGTGCATTGCAAAATCAACAATGCAACTTCTGTGTGCCGTGGCCACCTCCTGCAACACACTGCTCAGCGCACAGCATAGTGAACAGCCATTGAGTGTGACGCACACCCTGAGCATCACATCTAAATGACAAACTACATCAAAAAGCAAATTACGCATGTACAGGATCCACAATTGGTCATAGATCATGTGCTGCAGCGACACAGTGGGCACCAGAAGGCAAACAGAGTGCACATGTGGACATGGAAGGGTGGTTGTACATGTAGTGGATGATAGTGCGAGGGTGTGGGTCAGTAGGGACATGCACTCAATATATGCATGTGCAATCAAGTGACCATCAGTGTCCTCTACACATCACATGTGAACATTGACCATGTGTACACCCCAGCATGTCAAGCCACAACTATTCCCTCACACCTGAAAGGTAAATACAACACATGAACAGGCATTGATCAGCAGAATACATCATGTACATAGGATACCACAATTACAATGTCATGGTGCGTATCACACTGTAGGGCAAGGCAACTGTCAACAACAATACACCCCCCCTCCCTCACAAATCACCATGACCCACTAAACAACTGCACCTGGGTTATGTAGCCTTCATCCATGAAGTTCACCTGGCCACAGGATCACCCTTCTCCTTTGTCACCATCTTCCACCTTGTGTGTAAAAAGTGTACAGCACCCTCAGAGGCCACCTTGACTTGCAAAAACACCAAATCAAAGAGAACTCAAAGCAGGCCAACACAGAAGCCAAGCAAAAAGCCTGCAGGCAGCAAAACAAACCAGAAGAGCCTCCAGTAGATGACTTGAAGTAGCAGTATGTCACAAAGCCCAAGTACTACCACAATGACATAACAACCAAGGTAGCACAGTAAAACAATGTCACAACAGGATGTGTACCTTGTGTGGTACATAACACAGAATGATGTACCACAAACTGATGTGTACTGTCACAGCTCCCGTGTAGAGGCGCAGGAGTGGCACGAACGAACCACCCCCACTGTGGTCTGGGTGCCTGCAAGGTCAAACTCACACAGGCCTCTGAGACCCTGGTGGGGAAGGAGGGTCAGGGATATGCAGTCAGGGAAAGGCATTGCTGTACTGGATAACCAGAATAAGGGGCAGGAGAGGGGAGTAGGATTGACACGGGAAAGTAGGAAATGCACAAAAATGTACTACTCACATTAACACATACACAATTACACCAAACTTGATCATCATGCACATAGTAACACATTACTCAATGGAAGACAAAGAGAAACTTATCTCTGGGGTGAGTGCTGGCCTCCTGCCTGCGCACTCTCAGGTCCGGTAACAGGAGCAGTTCAATGCTGCAAAGAGAGCCACAGTTACTAATCTGTGTGTACCCCTAACACACAAACACACCACCATATATGCCCCAAAGTAACAAACTCCTCTACAAACAATCTGGTGTGGATGCTTAGTACCCATTTGTAAAATTACCCCTGTGATGGTTCATACACAGTCAATGCAGTAAGTCAGGCGCTGGTGGGTGCGTGGCAAATGGAAGACCAATGTGTCACGATTCACACAACATGCAATGTTCCCTGGGTAAGCAGCCAGATGCATATAGCAAGGTATGACTTCAGAACAAGTCGTGTTCCACCATGACCGAAATAAAGTAGGTAGTGCAAGTGTCAAATTCTACATGGAAATGAAATGAACTGCACACAGGTCTGTTCCTCGCTGTCTGTCCCTGTGAGCTGCTTATTTCCATGTCTTGGAATGCTACATGGCTAATACAAGTGCCTCAATGGACCATGGTGGACCAGAGGGTATGTGCCACTGCCCCTGCAGGTGCCCCAGACAACTTTCTCATCAACTAGCCATTAGTCCACCAACGCATCTCATCTGTATTGTGCGCTTCAACACCAATATTTGTCCAAGCTCACTGTCAGTGCTGCTACTAAGCACGCATGTGCAACTGGCCTGGTGAAAGGTTTGCTGCGTTGTGGCCCCCCTGTGCTCCTCACATTGCCTGGAGTCCCTTGAAACACGTCAGCTGTTTTTGGATGTATGAGCGCAATCCCTGTGCCTCTGCTTGCGCACACATGCGCATGTCCGCACCACCAAATGTGTCCAGCTTCCAGACGTCCAATGGGCCATGTCTGCTGGCAAAGGTGGTCTGAAGGCTCATCCCTCTACAGGAAGGGCATGAAAGACATGATTAATGCTTTAAAATCATCTGTGTGTGTCTCTTCAGGCATTTCATGACTGGACCATGTCACAGATGTACATCAGAAATCACACCATCCGTTCATCTTTCACAGGCAAAGTGTAGTACACACAATCTACGGCATGAATTGCAACAAGCACGTGTACAATAAAGATAAGAAACATACTACACAATGCATAGCAATTAATGTACACATTAATCATGAAACCCCCCATCTAGCGAAAGAAGAACAGTGGTCAATAACACCCCTATCATCCCCACTAGGGGTGTTAACACAAGTTGGACAGCAGCAGACATGCCACAGATATGACAGTCCAAAGCCCTTGGGTAATAGGCTGTTACACCGAACTAGCCTTGCAAGCCCATGGATAAGGGAAGCAGGAATGGCATATGTGAGTCAGGACCACAAGCTGCAAACACATACAGAAGACAAGCTTGAAGGGCCCAGCTGGAACAGACAGTGGATGCTTTCAAAAGCCACAAAGCACCACACCATCACATGAAAGCACAATAGACAAGCAATTTTAAACTATATTAACTAATTACACTAACTATGAAAAACCTACATTACCTAATTAAACTAACTATCAAATTGAAACTAAACTAACTAAACTAAACGAAAAATCAAAAATGTCCACATATGACCTGGGGGAGAGAGGCACCCAGGAGGGGGGAGGTACAGGGTGCTGCTCAACACCCACATGCGATGATGTTGAGGAAAAAAAAAAACTCCATGGGCTCAACGCCTGGACAGCCCGACCTATGTGGGAGATAAATTGTCTTCCGATTCTGGCTCCTCCTGGAAAGGAGGACGTGACACAGGAGCCTGACCACGCCTAGCCGCAGCTTGACCCTCGTCGGCAGCAAGTCTCCCGGATGGGTGAGCCTGGTTCTGTGTGGCGATGACATGTAGGTCTGCATGCAGAACCTCCCGTGATACACGTACTTCCTCTTGCAAGGTAGCACGTGTAACACGGAGTTCCTCCTCCAAGGCCTGGCTGGACAACTGCTGCACCTCCCGGCAAGCATGTAGCTCAGCTGAGATAGTATGCTCAAGCTGCGCAAACCTCTCCTCTGCCCGCTCCCTCTGGGACATCATAAGGACACCCAGAGTGGACCTGAGGGAAGCATACTCCTGCCTCAGGGCCTCCATGTGTGCCTCTGCGTGAGCAGCAATTGCTTTACGCAGAAACAACATTTCAGCCTGGCGTGCCCTGTCTGAGGCCGCCATGCCCAGCCTGAGCGAGCGGGCCGTGGACCGTGCCGCCTGCTGCTGGAGAAGCACCTGCCTAGCAGGGGGGAGCACGGATTGGGCCACACACTCCATGCTCTCAGCGATGTTCTCCATTGCTGTCCCCTGCCGTTCAGAATTGGCAGTCATGTCTTTCTCCCACTCAGTATACTGAGGTTGCGCGCAGCGACTGCGTTGCTAGGCTTGACCCCTGTGGGACCCAAGGACCGGGTGTCCTCGTTGTGTTGGCACCGCCCGCGGCTGCACGACTACATGCCCCCGTCGACTTGATGTCCCAGGCACATCAGTGACTGATGTGGAGGGTGACCCTGTGTCCCGATCCACCACAGGCAGAGGTTCCAACACTGTCTGACTCCTCAGTGCAGGTGTCGCGGACAGAGGATTGCCCACATCAGAATCACTCACCCCTGACATATGGACCTGATGCATATCCAACTTGACATGGACGTCAGAGTGTTCATCCGAGCTGGACTCATTGCCAGTCAGAGACAAGATGGACTGCAGCACATGTGGGTTTTCGTGGCCTACCACCCCACTACCCCCACTTGTGCGGGTTGCTGTAGTGATAACAACCCTGTGCCTGGCATGACAACACCATCCTCTGGCTCCATTGCGTCATCATCTGAAAAGTAGAGAGAAAAAAGGTCACTACACATGTAAGAAGCACACAACACACACACACACACAGATATCACACAGACACCAAACACATCAAGCAGACATGTCACACACAAAACAGAACCTGCCATGCATGCTGGGTCTACTTGACATTGCTTCTGTGATTAGGCATGTAGACTGGTGTCAGTTTGCACAGAAGTGGGTTGATGCAGTGCAGCAAATGTGTACGTTACTCACTATCTACATGTACAAGTACTTCCTGATGTGTCAGACAATGTGAAGGCAGTGCAAGGTCAACTTCAGGTATCATGTGCAATGTGCATTCAATGGGCAGCCTGGCTACAAGCAAACCACCCCTCCCCCCAAGTGCAAATGCAGGGATGCATAGCATGGTATCAAAAGGCTGACCATAGACTTGTGTATTGACAGACAGTGTTGACTAGCATCAACTGCATCATGTGAGTCAAGTGACAACACAGCAAATGATGATGGGACAGTAAGCAGGACACATGATGAAACCTCTGGAGTACACCCACGTATGAAGGAGACACTACACCAGTTGGACAGAGTCATTGGCCATTAAACAGGCTGAGGCCTGTGACCCACACAGACTGTCACACCCTAAACATGTGTGTGACGCAGGACTGAGCCACAGTGGACATGGGAAGGCTGATGAAATGCCATGCAGGTCACCCTGGACTCGTACTACAATGATCATCCAGTCAAGGACACATAGGGGCATGCGTGGAATACACATGGAGCATGAATGGGCACTCATGTCCCTGCGGGGCATCTGACCTCTGCACAGTCCAAGTGAGACACCCTGCATCAAGTACAAAGGATGTACCACACAGCATATGTCTGGCAGATTGGCCGCTGGAAGTTAGCATGTACACAGGACGCATTAACAGGGAAGTACTCAACGGCAGAATTGAAGCAGACCAGTGCAAAGGTGGAATTGGGGTGCAGAGCGGGGGGTGGAGGGGCAAGGGAGCATGCCTACATTGAGTACCCGCATGCAGGCAGAGGACACATGCACGTCAGTCATGCTATGACATAGTCCCTGGGCTTAGAGGAAGGTCACCCCACGCTACATGCAGAAGGGCCAGCAAGCTGGAACATGGACTGGAGGGGCATCCGGGTGACCAGCTTGTGAGAAGGGTGCAATAGTGGTGATGCGGACAGTCCCCGTCCGCTCCACATGTCCACCATCCAGCAGAGCAGCCATGCATCAGGGAAGTATTGCATCACTTGCACATCAGAACCATGTACATGTGACATGTAGTGGCAGTCATGCACAACACAACACACAAGTAAAACACACATGTCCTCAACAAACACGCATCAACACTCACTGGACTGGGCATCAAAGTCCGGCATCTCTCCCACTCCTTCGACCGATTCAGATGGTATGAACTCTGCAACGAGTGACTCATGCGGAGTGAGGTCTTCCTCCTCAGGTGCAGGCCCACTGCCATGCCAGTCACCAGAGTCAAGTTGTAATTTGAGGCACACTTAGCTTTAGCGCTGCGTTTGAGGTTATTCCAACGCTTTTTGCACTCTTGCGCCGTGCGCACAT
This sequence comes from Ambystoma mexicanum, assembly GCF_040938575.1. Classification (NCBI taxonomy): domain Eukaryota; kingdom Metazoa; phylum Chordata; class Amphibia; order Caudata; family Ambystomatidae; genus Ambystoma; species Ambystoma mexicanum. The sequence continues at coordinate 607,522,988 of NC_090928.1, forward strand.
CATGGCCGAATGCACTCACATGTTCCGCAGCTTGCTTCTAGTGGGTATCACGGTGGGCAGCCGTAGTCTGACAATTAGGACCCACTAGCATGTCACGGCTGTGGTCCCACACGTAGTCCACGAGGAAGTCCAGTTCCTGGTTGCAGAAAGGCTTCTTCCTCGACATTCAGGAGGTCATGGCTGTGTGTGGGGTCCCAGCCTGTGCTGCAGGTGCAACCTTCCTCCTCTTGGATTGTGGCGCAGACCCTGGCTGGCAAATGCCGCCCTGATCAGTATGGCCAGTGGCACTGGTGGGTTGAGCCAAGGGAGTGGCAGGTGGAGGGGCGACCAAAGGCCTGACTTGCGTCAGTGGCAGCTGGGTGCTCTCTAATGGACCCTGAGCAGCATCATCCGCTGTGGCAGGGTCATTGACCGCGACTGTCCTGGTTGGCAGACTCACAACCGGGGTGTTGTTGTCTGCATCTGCCCCTGCACTTGCCAACACAAAGCTGTTCGGGGCAGCAGATGACATTACTGCCCCAGGGACACGTGTCTTGGTCAGGGCAGCCCTGCGAGCACCTACAGTTTCCCTCCTGGCCTGTTGGAAATCTTCCAAGGACTCTTCAAGTGCCAACGCAGCCTGCGCTGGCAGACCCTGAGCCTGGGTGGTGGTGTCCACAGCTGCACCTGCAGCTACCACTACCCTTGGGCCCTTTGTAGTCAATGAAACGGACTGCCGGGTCACACGGGCGCCAGTGCCAGATGGAGAAGCTGCATCTCCCGGAACCACAGGGGGTGGTGGCATGACTGCACCGACACATGGCACAACATCGTGCTCAAATGGCGTACCCCTGCCTCTTACCCCTCTGCGGCCACCCTGGACACCCTGCAGTCCCCCTACTCCCTGATCACCCCGGCCACGTCCCTGACCACACCTGCCACAAGGAGGATGCCCAGCTAAGGCGCCCCTCACCTTTGGTGGCCTCCCGACCATGGCACAGATGTAGTAGTGCCGGCACAGATGGAGGAGTGCCAATGGGAGGTATACACCACAATTGTCCTGGGCAATTGGGGCGAAGGGGGTGGGATGCAAAATGTTAACAGCCCCTCTGCACCTGCAAGGCTGTATGTGACCCCGGTGATGTAGTGACGGGTCACGCAACGCTCAGGCACCCCAAAACTACAGTAAAACCATGCACGCAACCCTGCAGCCTACGTAGCGTGGAATTAACCTCCCACAGTACGCGGTGACACCCAGTAACATGAAAAACGCGTACGCCTGGGACAGACAGGCTACTATGACCTCGAAAACGGGTGCGATACACAGGGGCACCCGCAGTGGGAAAAATAGCATGCGCGACTCACCGTCTGACTAGCGTGATAATGAAAAACATGTGTAGCCAATACCCCTGCCAAAAGAAGAGATACGTCCTTGATCCGCTGTGAAGTTGTGATGGGGCGCGAAACAACACGAAGTAGCAACACACGTCGGTCTCCACGAAAGGCACGTACAGCGAACTGCTGGTCTCGCTCACCTTTAAACCATGCTGAGGAAAACGCCCTCGCGCGTCGTGTCACAGACGCGCTTACGCGCTAAGGGCCTCTCCTCGAATTACACGCTGACGTGCAATTTTTCACGTGCCAAATCACTGCGTATCAAGCTGGCCACGCAACAACACACGGAAGACCACGCTCCAGCCCAGAAGGCCGAATTACTGCCCCCCAGAGCCCTGAGCACGCTCCCACCTGCCATCTGCTGCTGCCTGCCTGCCGGCTGCCCACGTGCCCTGCTATTTGGTGCCTGCACATCAGCCATGGGTGCAGTTGCTGTGACCACCCCTGCTGGAACTGAAGACTCCCGACTGGGATACCATCGCTCCACAGCCCAGCCCCAGGACTCAGTTGCCCACCTACACCTGCCTCTGGGGTTGCCATGTCAGACACAACACCATCTGGCACTACTGGCAACCCCCGGCCAGAGAGGCAGAGGGCCACCAGCTTCAGTGCCAGGGAAGTTGGTGTCCTGGTGGAGCAAGTCCTGGGGCAGTATGATGCCCTCTTTGGAAGTTCGCGAGCCGACAATGAAGGATGGACCAGGATCTGGATGGACATCATGACTGCCATCAACATGGAGGGGGTGGCAGTCCGTGACATCAAACATGTCCGGAAGCGCTGGGAGGACTTCAGGTCCTGGACCCTCGACAAGGCCCGGCGCCTCTTGAAGTCAGCGGATGCGGAGGGGCGCCGGGGCCACCTGTCCGACCACCAAATGAGGGTCCTGGAACGCATACGCCCACTGCTTCACGTCCAGGTCCTTGAGAGGCAGACCCGTCTGGAGTTGAGCGGTAAGTGTACATGCATGCTGATTGGACGCTGTGCGTGTTATGGTGTGCCAGTAGTGTGCAGGTTGCACATGTGTTTTTGTAGGGCCATATATGGATGTGTATGTACAGGAGCGTGAGGCTGCCACATGTGAGTCCTCTCATGTGTGAGACACATCAATGCTGTACGTGTTGCTAAGCATGCTGGCCAAATGCACGTGTGGGAGTACACATGTTTGAATTTCTGTGTATGTACGTTGGCATGGTTGTGGTGTCACACATGGATGGTGGTTCCTGCTGCATGCATCTGCACTGTGTACATGTACATGTTTGTGTATTTGACAATTGTGCAACTGTGATGCAACATGGATGCATGTGACACTGACATGTAGGAGGCTGATTGCCAGATGTGACATGGATGGTGATCTCATCACTGCGACAGTTGGTGGAGATGTACGCATGCATGTAAGTCTGGTGGCATGTGTGCATGTGTTGTGCACTCCCTGTGTTTCATGTGACGTCAGGCTCACCTTTGGCTGCTTGTGCTGTTGTTTGTGTATGGACGGTGCTGCGTGGTGCAAGATTCCTGTTGATTTGCTCATGTGTGAGAGTTGAAATGACATGTGTGTTGGGGATTGTGATGCCATGTCTGTAGTTTTACACTGCCACTCATGTGCAATTGTCATGTGTGTATCAGTCCAATGTAGAGTGCCCTGATGCCTGTGTTCTATCTCTCCCTGTCTGCAGTGTCAACTGATGAAGAGGGCGGAGAGGGTGCTGTGGAGCAAAGCGGCAGGGATCGCACCACCAGCCCGAGACGCAAGGCCTAGCTCCCCTCCCAGGTTGTCATCTCATCGGGGAGTGAGGAGTCTGCTGCCGCGTCCCAGGCCGCAGCTGCCGAGGGTATGTCCAAGAGGCGGAGATCAGAGGTGTACTCCTCGGCAGCAGAAGGGGCAGCTGAGACCCCACAGGGTCCGATGGCGGAAGATGGCATGGAGTCATCCAGGTTGGTGGGGGGTTTGGTGGAGGAGGAGGCCGTGGAAGGGACACACACAGGGTCTGGAGGCGGGGATTCCACTGGTGCTAGTGGTGCAGTGCAGGGGCAGGGACAGGAGGCCGCACAGGCCGCTGTGGAGGTGCCTGTGTGTAATCCTGTCCCCGATCCTGTGACTGCATCATCCTGCACCAGCAGGGATACCTACGCCCAGACCCGTTTTCAGGGAGGGGATGAGCGCACAACAACTGGCCTTCCTCTCCCTGCAGACGTGGCAATCCGTGACCGGGTTGAGCCTGTCCTGTCTGGGATGGCGTTGCGTCAACGGGGCATGCGAGGTGACCTGCAGTGTTTTTGTGAAGACTCTGCACGTCATCTCGGATGCCTCGTTGACTGCGTTGACCTACTGGGACAGGTCACCAGGGCTGGATTCCTCCATATGCTGGACCTTGTTCTGACCCCCTCCTCACCTGAACTCCCTATGCACCAGTCGTCCTCCATTCCATCTTCCCACCCATGTATCACCTGGGTACCCTGTGGAGCTACCTCTGACCCTGCGGCCAGGCTGGTGGAGGACACATCCCTGCCACAGTTGGGAGTCGGACGTCCAGCAGGGGTGGCCACCTCAACAACTGCACCCCAGGTGGAGGAGGATGTGCAGGCAGCAAGAGCCAGGGCACAGGCACAGCAGCAGCAGCAACAAGGTGGGAGCCATGATAGCTCGGGGCCTTCAACGTCCGAGCGGCAGGTATCGGCCAGAGGGCAGGAAGACCCAGGATTACAATTGTCTTCCGTGTGGCAGCGGTTGGGCCAGGCCATAGGTGCGGAGCGGCGGCGGCCAGAAGAGGCACGGCTCACAATGGTCAGGGTGGAGAACTCCATGCGGAGGGCACTGAGGCGGGCCGAGTGCCTCGAGGCAATTCGCAGGGAGTTGGAGGTCAACATGGCATCGTCCCTGCGAACCCTCGGGCCATGGAAGAGGACCGCCTCCAGGACATCGAGCAGGAGTTTGATGATTAGTTTAACAAAGGTAGCGGGCGCCCCTCTCTCGCAAGAACAGACATGATAACCTGTTCAGTGGTTATTAACCACTTGAGAGTTCGCAGCCACTGCTTTTACTCACTGTGCCTTTCACAGATGGGAAATATCCATTTGCATATCAGTCTTTGTCCTGCCCAGGGGCAGTCCAGCACCGAAATACAATGGCAATTCCAATCTGAACGAGAGTACCACCAGCAACCCCATACACGTGTTTCACCCTTGTTGGGGATCATCAGTGAGGTGAAGCTGATGCCTCTCTAAGCACAGTGAGAGGGAGACCACGTCTGGTTGCCCCCAGGAGACCTAGGGTTACCAATCCCAGGTTCCTTAACAAATAGTTTAACAAAGGTAGCGGGCGCCCCTCTCTCGCAAGAACAGACATGATAACCTGTTCAGTGGTTATTAACCACTTGAGAGTTCGCAGCCACTGCTTTTACTCACTGTGCCTTTCACAGATGGGAAATATCCATTTGCATATCAGTCTTTGTCCTGCCCAGGGGCAGTCCAGCACCGAAATACAATGGCAATTCCAATCTGAACGAGAGTACCACCAGCAACCCCATACACGTGTTTCACCCTTGTTGGGGATCATCAGTGAGGTGAAGCTGATGCCTCTCTAAGCACAGTGAGAGGGAGACCACGTCTGGTTGCCCCCAGGAGACCTAGGGTTACCAATCCCAGGTTCCTTAACAAATAGTTTAACAAAGGTAGCGGGCGCCCCTCTCTCGCAAGAACAGACATGATAACCTGTTCAGTGGTTATTAACCACTTGAGAGTTCGCAGCCACTGCTTTTACTCACTGTGCCTTTCACAGATGGGAAATATCCATTTGCATATCAGTCTTTGTCCTGCCCAGGGGCAGTCCAGCACCGAAATACAATGGCAATTCCAATCTGAACGAGAGTACCACCAGCAACCCCATACACGTGTTTCACCCTTGTTGGGGATCATCAGTGAGGTGAAGCTGATGCCTCTCTAAGCACAGTGAGAGGGAGACCACGTCTGGTTGCCCCCAGGAGACCTAGGGTTACCAATCCCAGGTTCCTTAACAAATAGTTTAACAAAGGTAGCGGGCGCCCCTCTCTCGCAAGAACAGACATGATAACCTGTTCAGTGGTTATTAACCACTTGAGAGTTCGCAGCCACTGCTTTTACTCACTGTGCCTTTCACAGATGGGAAATATCCATTTGCATATCAGTCTTTGTCCTGCCCAGGGGCAGTCCAGCACCGAAATACAATGGCAATTCCAATCTGAACGAGAGTACCACCAGCAACCCCATACACGTGTTTCACCCTTGTTGGGGATCATCAGTGAGGTGAAGCTGATGCCTCTCTAAGCACAGTGAGAGGGAGACCACGTCTGGTTGCCCCCAGGAGACCTAGGGTTACCAATCCCAGGTTCCTTAACAAATAGTTTAACAAAGGTAGCGGGCGCCCCTCTCTCGCAAGAACAGACATAAAAACCTGTTCAGTGGTTATTAACCACTTGAGAGTTCGCAGCCACTGCTTTTACTCACTGTGCCTTTCACAGATGGGAAATATCCATTTGCATATCAGTCTTTGTCCTGCCCAGGGGCAGTCCAGCACCGAAATACAATGGCAATTCCAATCTGAACGAGAGTACCACCAGCAACCCCATACACGTGTTTCACCCTTGTTGGGGATCATCAGTGAGGTGAAGCTGATGCCTCTCTAAGCACAGTGAGAGGGAGACCACGTCTGGTTGCCCCCAGGAGACCTAGGGTTACCAATCCCAGGTTCCTTAACAAATAGTTTAACAAAGGTAGCGGGCGCCCCTCTCTCGCAAGAACAGACATGATAACCTGTTCAGTGGTTATTAACCACTTGAGAGTTCGCAGCCACTGCTTTTACTCACTGTGCCTTTCACAGATGGGAAATATCCATTTGCATATCAGTCTTTGTCCTGCCCAGGGGCAGTCCAGCACCGAAATACAATGGCAATTCCAATCTGAACGAGAGTACCACCAGCAACCCCATACACGTGTTTCACCCTTGTTGGGGATCATCAGTGAGGTGAAGCTGATGCCTCTCTAAGCACAGTGAGAGGGAGACCACGTCTGGTTGCCCCCAGGAGACCTAGGGTTACCAATCCCAGGTTCCTTAACAAATAGTTTAACAAAGGTAGCGGGCGCCCCTCTCTCGCAAGAACAGACATGATAACCTGTTCAGTGGTTATTAACCACTTGAGAGTTCGCAGCCACTGCTTTTACTCACTGTGCCTTTCACAGATGGGAAATATCCATTTGCATATCAGTCTTTGTCCTGCCCAGGGGCAGTCCAGCACCGAAATACAATGGCAATTCCAATCTGAACGAGAGTACCACCAGCAACCCCATACACGTGTTTCACCCTTGTTGGGGATCATCAGTGAGGTGAAGCTGATGCCTCTCTAAGCACAGTGAGAGGGAGACCACGTCTGGTTGCCCCCAGGAGACCTAGGGTTACCAATCCCAGGTTCCTTAACAAATAGTTTAACAAAGGTAGCGGCGCCCCTCTCTCGCAAGAACAGACATGATAACCTGTTCAGTGGTTATTAACCACTTGAGAGTTCGCAGCCACTGCTTTTACTCACTGTGCCTTTCACAGATGGGAAATATCCATTTGCATATCAGTCTTTGTCCTGCCCAGGGGCAGTCCAGCACCGAAATACAATGGCAATTCCAATCTGAACGAGAGTACCACCAGCAACCCCATACACGTGTTTCACCCTTGTTGGGGATCATCAGTGAGGTGAAGCTGATGCCTCTCTAAGCACAGTGAGAGGGAGACCACGTCTGGTTGCCCCCAGGAGACCTAGGGTTACCAATCCCAGGTTCCTTAACAAATAGTTTAACAAAGGTAGCGGGCGCCCCTCTCTCGCAAGAACAGACATGATAACCTGTTCAGTGGTTATTAACCACTTGAGAGTTCGCAGCCACTGCTTTTACTCACTGTGCCTTTCACAGATGGGAAATATCCATTTGCATATCAGTCTTTGTCCTGCCCAGGGGCAGTCCAGCACCGAAATACAATGGCAATTCCAATCTGAACGAGAGTACCACCAGCAACCCCATACACGTGTTTCACCCTTGTTGGGGATCATCAGTGAGGTGAAGCTGATGCCTCTCTAAGCACAGTGAGAGGGAGACCACGTCTGGTTGCCCCCAGGAGACCTAGGGTTACCAATCCCAGGTTCCTTAACAAATAGTTTAACAAAGGTAGCGGGCGCCCCTCTCTCGCAAGAACAGACATGATAACCTGTTCAGTGGTTATTAACCACTTGAGAGTTCGCAGCCACTGCTTTTACTCACTGTGCCTTTCACAGATGGGAAATATCCATTTGCATATCAGTCTTTGTCCTGCCCAGGGGCAGTCCAGCACCGAAATACAATGGCAATTCCAATCTGAACGAGAGTACCACCAGCAACCCCATACACGTGTTTCACCCTTGTTGGGGATCATCAGTGAGGTGAAGCTGATGCCTCTCTAAGCACAGTGAGAGGGAGACCACGTCTGGTTGCCCCCAGGAGACCTAGGGTTACCAATCCCAGGTTCCTTAACAAATAGTTTAACAAAGGTAGCGGGCGCCCCTCTCTCGCAAGAACAGACATGATAACCTGTTCAGTGGTTATTTTGAATTTGTTGAATTCTTTGAAGGAACTTGGGGTTGGTCACCCTAGGTTACCTGGGGGCAACCAGACGTGGACTCCCTGCTCACTGTGCTTAGAGAGGCTCAGCTTCACCTCACTGATGATGCCCAACAAGGCTGAAACACGTGTATGGGGTTGCTGGTGGTACTCTTGTTCAGAGAGGAATTGCCATGGCATTTCGGTGCTGGACTGCCCATGTGGGCGGGACAAAGACTGATATGCAAATGGATATTCCCTATCTGTGAAAGGTACAGTGAGCAAAAAAGCAGATGGCTGCGAACTCTCAATGTGGTTAACTACCACTGAACAGGTTATCATGCCTTGTTCTTCCGAGAGAGGGGCGCCTGCTACCTTTGTTGAATTCTTTGAAGGAACTTGGGGTTGGTCACCCTAGGTTACCTGGGGGCAACCAGACGTGGACTCCCTGCTCACTGTGCTTAGAGAGGCTCAGCTTCACCTCACTGATGATGCCCAACAAGGCTGAAACACGTGTATGGGGTTGCTGGTGGTACTCTTGTTCAGAGAGGAATTGCCATGGCATTTCGGTGCTGGACTGCCCATGTGGGCGGGACAAAGACTGATATGCAAATGGATATTCCCTATCTGTGAAAGGTACAGTGAGCAAAAAAGCAGATGGCTGCGAACTCTCAATGTGGTTAACTACCACTGAACAGGTTATCATGCCTTGTTCTTCCGAGAGAGGGGCGCCTGCTACCTTTGTTGAATTCTTTGAAGGAACTTGGGGTTGGTCACCCTAGGTTACCTGGGGGCAACCAGACGTGGACTCCCTGCTCACTGTGCTTAGAGAGGCTCAGCTTCACCTCACTGATGATGCCCAACAAGGCTGAAACACGTGTATGGGGTTGCTGGTGGTACTCTTGTTCAGAGAGGAATTGCCATGGCATTTCGGTGCTGGACTGCCCATGTGGGCGGGACAAAGACTGATATGCAAATGGATATTCCCTATCTGTGAAAGGTACAGTGAGCAAAAAAGCAGATGGCTGCGAACTCTCAATGTGGTTAACTACCACTGAACAGGTTATCATGCCTTGTTCTTCCGAGAGAGGGGCGCCTGCTACCTTTGTTGAATTCTTTGAAGGAACTTGGGGTTGGTCACCCTAGGTTACCTGGGAGCAACCAGACGTGGACTCCCTGCTCACTGTGCTTAGAGAGGCTCAGCTTCACCTCACTGATGATGCCCAACAAGGCTGAAACACGTGTATGGGGTTGCTGGTGGTACTCTTGTTCAGAGAGGAATTGCCATGGCATTTCGGTGCTGGACTGCCCATGTGGGCGGGACAAAGACTGATATGCAAATGGATATTCCCTATCTGTGAAAGGTACAGTGAGCAAAAAAGCAGATGGCTGCGAACTCTCAATGTGGTTAACTACCACTGAACAGGTTATCATGCCTTGTTCTTCCGAGAGAGGGGCGCCTGCTACCTTTGTTGAATTCTTTGAAGGAACTTGGGGTTGGTCACCCTAGGTTACCTGGGGGCAACCAGACGTGGACTCCCTGCTCACTGTGCTTAGAGAGGCTCAGCTTCACCTCACTGATGATGCCCAACAAGGCTGAAACACGTGTATGGGGTTGCTGGTGGTACTCTTGTTCAGAGAGGAATTGCCATGGCATTTCGGTGCTGGACTGCCCATGTGGGCGGGACAAAGACTGATATGCAAATGGATATTCCCTATCTGTGAAAGGTACAGTGAGCAAAAAAGCAGATGGCTGCGAACTCTCAATGTGGTTAACTACCACTGAACAGGTTATCATGCCTTGTTCTTCCGAGAGAGGGGCGCCTGCTACCTTTGTTGAATTCTTTGAAGGAACTTGGGGTTGGTCACCCTAGGTTACCTGGGGGCAACCAGACGTGGACTCCCTGCTCACTGTGCTTAGAGAGGCTCAGCTTCACCTCACTGATGATGCCCAACAAGGCTGAAACACGTGTATGGGGTTGCTGGTGGTACTCTTGTTCAGAGAGGAATTGCCATGGCATTTCGGTGCTGGACTGCCCATGTGGGCGGGACAAAGACTGATATGCAAATGGATATTCCCTATCTGTGAAAGGTACAGTGAGCAAAAAAGCAGATGGCTGCGAACTCTCAATGTGGTTAACTACCACTGAACAGGTTATCATGCCTTGTTCTTCCGAGAGAGGGGCGCCTGCTACCTTTGTTGAATTCTTTGAAGGAACTTGGGGTTGGTCACCCTAGGTTACCTGGGGGCAACCAGACGTGGACTCCCTGCTCACTGTGCTTAGAGAGGCTCAGCTTCACCTCACTGATGATGCCCAACAAGGCTGAAACACGTGTATGGGGTTGCTGGTGGTACTCTTGTTCAGAGAGGAATTGCCATGGCATTTCGGTGCTGGACTGCCCATGTGGGCGGGACAAAGACTGATATGCAAATGGATATTCCCTATCTGTGAAAGGTACAGTGAGCAAAAAAGCAGATGGCTGCGAACTCTCAATGTGGTTAACTACCACTGAACAGGTTATCATACCTTGTTCTTCCGAGAGAGGGGCGCCTGCTACCTTTGTTGAATTCTTTGAAGGAACTTGGGGTTGGTCACCCTAGGTTACCTGGGGGCAACCAGACGTGGACTCCCTGCTCACTGTGCTTAGAGAGGCTCAGCTTCACCTCACTGATGATGCCCAACAAGGCTGAAACACGTGTATGGGGTTGCTGGTGGTACTCTTGTTCAGAGAGGAATTGCCATGGCATTTCGGTGCTGGACTGCCCATGTGGGCGGGACAAAGACTGATATGCAAATGGATATTCCCTATCTGTGAAAGGTACAGTGAGCAAAAAAGCAGATGGCTGCGAACTCTCAATGTGGTTAACTACCACTGAACAGGTTATCATGCCTTGTTCTTCCGAGAGAGGGGCGCCTGCTACCTTTGCTGAATTCTTTGAAGGAACTTGGGGTTGGTCACCCTAGGTTACCTGGGGGCAACCAGACGTGGACTCCCTGCTCACTGTGCTTAGAGAGGCTCAGCTTCACCTCACTGATGATGCCCAACAAGGCTGAAACACGTGTATGGGGTTGCTGGTGGTACTCTTGTTCAGAGAGGAATTGCCATGGCATTTCGGTGCTGGACTGCCCATGTGGGCGGGACAAAGACTGATATGCAAATGGATATTCCCTATCTGTGAAAGGTACAGTGAGCAAAAAAGCAGATGGCTGCGAACTCTCAATGTGGTTAACTACCACTGAACAGGTTATCATGCCTTGTTCTTCCGAGAGAGGGGCGCCTGCTACCTTTGTTGAATTCAGGAGTTTGATGATGCCCTGGCCCGGGAAATCGGGAAGTGAGCCGCCGGACTAGCCCGCCGCCATTGTATATAGTTTGTAGTTTTAGGTTTCCTTTATCTTTTTCATTCATTTGGGGCGCTTGGACTATGCCCCGCCTTTTTGTATATAGTTCTTTATCAGGTCGTTTTTTGGCTAGGTTTCATTTCATTCGTTGGGCTCATGGACCCTGGATTACTTCTTTGTACATGGTTGAACAGTGGATTTATCTATTATTATTTTTCTCACCATGGAGCAATGGATTTTACTGTTTCCGATTCCTTTGGATTTGATTTGGTGGCCGGAGACTTTGGACACATTTTCATTTCGATTTATTTGGATTCAGACTTCATGTTTTTCTTTTTGTGTTTTGGACATGCTCATTTCATCTTTTTTTCAGAAATTTTTTTCATGTTTTCATTTGATTACATTCTTTTTGTGTTCAATACATTTTGGTTTATTACTTTGATGTGTGGTATTCTCTCATTGGTTCATGGATGTCACGGTGTAGGTTTTCACAAACACCAGTACCCATTGTGTGTGTGTGACAGACATGTGTTGATGTACATTCTTGCCATTTGGGTTGTATCATGTAATGGGCATTTCAATGTGGGGTGGATGGGATACTTAGTTGGGTCTTTGCACAGGGGTGACGTGCAGTGGGATTTGGGAGGCCATGAGGCCCATGATTGTGGATCATGATGACATGTTGGGGGGACATGAGTCGGGGCCTGCTGGCAGGTGCCTGTCAATGCTGGGTGGGTGGGGGTGCTGGGGGACATGAGTCGGGGCCTGCTGGCAGGTGCCTGTCAATGCTGGGCGGGTGGGGGTGCTGGGGGACATGAGTTGGGGCCTGCTGGCAGGTGCCCGTCAATGCTGGGTGGGTGGGGGTGTTGGGGGACATGAGTCAGGGCCTGCGGCTCACTGCTGGGTGGGTGGGGGTGCTGGGGGACATGAGTCAGGGCCTGCTGGCAGGTGCCCGTCAATGCTGGGCGGGTGGGGGTGCTGGGGGACATGAGTCAGGGCCTGAGGCTCACTGCTGGGTGGGTGGGAGTGCTGGGGCACATGAGTCAGGGCCTGAGGCTCACTGCTGGGTGGGTGGGGGTGCTGGGGGACATGAGTCAGGGCCTGAGCCTCACTGCTGGGTGGTTGGGGGTCCTGGGGGACATGAGTCAGGGCCTGAGGCTCATTGCTGGGTGGGTAGGGGTGCTGGGGGACATGAGTCGGGGCCTGCTGGCAGGTGCCTGTCAATGCTGGGCGGGTGGGGGTGCTGGGGGACATGAGTGGGGCCTGCTGGCAGGTGCTCATCAATGCTGGATGGGTGGGGGTGCTGGGGGACATGAGTCAGGGCCTGAGCCTCACTGCTGGGTGGGTGGGGGTGCTAGGGGACATGAGTCAGGGCCTGAGGCTCACTGCTGGGTGGGTGGGTGTGCTGGGGGACATGAGTCGGGGCCTGAGCCTCACTTCTGGGGGGTGGGGGTGCTGGGGGACATGAGTTGGTGATCACTAGTGCAAGGTGACATGTGGGCTGGCTGGGGGGCATGCCCATGGTGGATGGGCTGCATGCGGGACATGACCAGGGGTACTGGGTAGTCCCCTGTGGTGTGGGATGCCTGCAGGGGCCGTGGAGGGGGTAGAGGGCACACCTGGGAGGACCCACACTGCCAATTCACGTGTGGGACTCCCCGCGCACCCCACTGGATACACGTACCCTGCTCTGACAGCGAAACCGCGTGTGAAACTTCCCGTGAACCCCAGTAATACACGTACCCCGCTCGCACAGGGCCATTTGCGTGTGAAACTTCCCGTGCACCCCCGAAATACACGTACCCCGCTCGCACTGGGCCAATCGCGTGTGAAACTTCCCACGAAACCCCGAAATACACGTACCCCGCTCACACAGGGCCAATCACGTGTGAAACTTCCCGCGAACCCCAGTAATATACGTACCCCTCTCGCACAGGGCCAATCACGTGTGAAACTTCACGCGCACCCCAGTAATACACGTACCCCGCTCACACAGGGCCAATCGCTTGTGAAACTCCCTGCGAACCCCAGTAATACACGTACCCCACTCGCACAGGGCCAATCGAGTGTGAAACTTCCCGCGCACCCCCCCGAAATACACGTACCCTGCCTGCACAGGGCCAATCGCTTGTGAAACTTCCTGCACACCCCCAAAATACACATACCCCGCTCGCACTGGGCCAATCGCGTGTGAAACTTCCTGCGAACCCCCGAAATACACGTACCCCGCTCGCACAGGGCCAATCGCATGTGAAACTTCCCGTGAACCCCTGAAATACACGTACCCCGCTCGCACAGGGCCAATCGCATGTGAAACTTCCCGTGAACCCCTGAAATTCACGTACCCCGCTCGCACAGGGCCAATCGCGTGTGAAACTCCCGCGAACCCCAGTAATACACGTACCCCACTCGCACAGGGCCAATCGCGTGTGAAACTCCCCGCGAACCCCAGTGATACACGTACCCTGCTCGCACAGGCCCAATCATCGTGTGAACCTCCCCGCGAACCCCAGTAATACACGTACCCCGCTCGCACGTAGGCCCAATCGCGTGTGATTCTCCCCGCGCAGGGGTGTACATGTATTCGGAGGAGTATGCGGGGAGTTTTACAGGTGTTTTCGTGGTTGGGGGTCTGTATGCTTGTCCACTGGCCTGTGCGCCATGTACGGGATTTGTGCGCTGTGCATGGCGCATGGGGAGGGGTTGGGGGCGTAACTGGCGCTGCTGCACTGTCGCTGCGCCACTCTGCGCCACGGCTGGTTTTGGATGTTAAAATCCATGAATAGGCTGTGCGCAGAAATGGATTTTGGCGCACGCGGCTGGTGCAGACTGTTGCACGCGCACACTGTGCGCCAGCCGCATGCGCCACTTGTGCGCTGAATTCTATTAATGACCCCCTTAGTGACTATTGAGCAAGGTCTCTCACCCTTGGGTATCAAGTCCCCTCATCCCCTCATCCCAGGAAGGGGCTAGTGCTTTTAGTGTAACAATATGCAGGCTTTCCTGGCTCCCATACCCGTATCTGTTTGGAACCAAGTATCTTCCAATTGTGGTGTCCAAGATAGGGCCCCCTCGGCAAGCCTCATTTTGCAGCAAATAAGGAGATCAGACAGCCAGGTGGTAAATCAAGCTTCATGTATTTATATTGCAAATACACAGCATACAAAGTTAGGAGGGAAACAGCATGCAACATGCAATTGTTCGAGTAGTCGTCACAAGGAGCCCTCTCTGGCCCCCGACCCAAGAGTGCTGGTTTATATAACATATCATAGGTAAAAACTAACATGGTTCTGTACTATCACAATTTGTGTGTTACTTGGCACAACATTACAGCTGTCAAAAATGATCGACACCTTCCCTGTGACCTTGTGACGCAGTCCTACCGGGACATCGTGTTGTATTATGAATAAGCGCCATTCGCAAAAACCCCTTCTGATATCTCCCTCATATGGGGCTAATGCTAAACTTGTAGAGAATAAGTGGAAGGGAAGGGGAAGGTCTGACGTGTCCTCTGCCCTATGAGGTGTATGGACCTGTCTGGGGGTGTCATGTAGAGCAGGCCCAGGGAGGCCTAGGGAGGTGACATGGAGGGTCTGAGTCCTAACTGTATGGGAGAGCCTAATAGCATTACATTGCATAAGATACCATAGTATTGCATAGCAATCTTGCATATCACAGTAAAGCATAGCAATCCTGCATAACATAGCAAAGCAATCCTGCAGAGCTTAGCATAGCATAGCAATCCTGCATAACATAGCAATCATGTCACATCAACCCCCCCACCCCCCCCTCGTTTGGTCGTCCCTGAACAGGGTGTAGATGACAGGGAGCAGGATTGGGGTATAATCTTAAATAAGATACCCCGGTACATGGGTGACATAAAGATAGGGTGGAGAAGCACAGAGATTGCAGCTGAAAGAATGTTGTTCATAGAGACAGAGATTGTGGACCTAAAAAGTTCCTAATTCAAAACTTCAGCCCAATTGGTGTTGCACATTTGAAATGTCCATGATTTGAAGCTTTTCTGTTTCAAGTGGCAGCACTCTGACCTCGGTGGGCCAGTAACACACCTGTCTAGCACAGCATGCCAGAAGGCAGCGAACACGAAAATGGAAGAGCCCTGTGAACTAAAAAGTGTTTGAAAGTGGTGAAAGAGATCACAGCATAACATATTGGTGTAGATGAGGTAGAAGAATCCACAGGACAAGGGATGGGTCATCTTGGGACAAGAAGAGTCATTGATAAGGAAGTCATAACACCATTCCGCAATATTGAATGAGGCAGGGATGAAGGGAATCCCCCCCACTGGCATACATAGGAGTGTGGGAGCATATCTAGCCTTCAGAGTCATTTATCAGGTCTGATTAGGCCTGGGGGAAATTGGGAAAGGTGTAAGTGTCTGGGTGTAAGATGGTGGATGTAGGGTGAGGCAAAATCAATACCATGGTAATGAACTGCAACATGGTGCAAATACTTCACATTTAATATGGTAGTAGCAGCACTATTCCTAGCTTTCACAGTCCAAAGCTACGCAGAGTGGTGCCTTATGCCCAAAGGTTCCAAAGAGTGTCAGTCATTCCAATGGGTAGACAGGAGGGACGCTGATGCAAAGGTTCAGGATCCCTGCCAGGATGATCATGACAGATGCGTAGAGCTGGAAGAAATCAGCTGCGGTGCTGGGCCCACCTAGCTGGCCTCCAAAAACCCATTTGGCTGGAGCACTTATGATCCTATACTCCAGGTGAGCAGTATTACTCTGGCTGCTTGGTGACAAAAACCTTTGAGAGTGATGGGCCACCCGCAGGACACAAGGGCAGCAAACATCTGAGAGCGATGGGTCACCTGCCGGAGACAAGTATAGCAAAACATTTGAAAGCGATGGGGCACCTGCTGAATTCAGGTGAGATGGTGGGCGCCTAGATACTCTTGGGCTAGGTCCTCTTTACAAATGAATAAACAAAACTAAACTAAACTCCTCAAATTGTACCTTGGAACAGGTAGCGGAACTTCTTCTTTGAGGAGTGCTCTAGGCATAGTCACCAGTGTTTTAGCTGCCGGGAAACCAGTGGGATGCTGAAGAGGGGTCTCTTTCTGCTGTAAAACCTGCAGATTGCAGGTTTGCTGTGTCTTTGGTGAGGTTGACGATGGGTTGTCTTTGTCCTGGACTTCTTGCTGTTCATCATTGTCGAATGGAGTTGCTGCTTTCACACACAGGCTGGGGTGGCCTGCGCCGTGGGTGTTCAGGAACTTTGCAGCGAGGATGCAGGGACTATTTTCGATGCAATTGAGAACTGACAATGGGCCTCATTACGACCCAGGCGGTAAGTTACCGCCTGGGCCGTGACTTTACCACCATGGCGTAAACTACGTTTACGCCATGGTGGTTGGCGGACTTACCGCCCCATTCCGAGGTCGGCGGGGCGGTAAGTCCCCAATCCCCATTTACCCTTCCCCATTCCCATTTTTGCCCCATAGGGCATAATGGGAGTGGGGAAGGCGTTAATTACGCCACCGTAAATTACGGTGGCGTAATTAACTCCATGGTCCCTTAGCGCCATGGATTTTAACACCTGCTAAAAGCAGGTGTTAAAAGCGCCATGGCGCTAAGGGACCTCGTAATTGGCGGTAAGGGGTCGGCGCAGCTAACGCTGGCGTTAACCCCTTACCGCCAGGGTCGTAATGAGGCCCAATGAGCATTAGTCTTTTGCAATACATATATTTTTTTATTGGTGTATAGTGTATTACAAACTTTTACCAAACAAAAATCATATCAACATATTACATATTAGTCTTATTTACTTTCAAACTCCAAAAAAAGAAAACGTGAACGTAAACCTTCCGTCATAAACCTAAATCGTGTCTTTTGTCCAAATGTCCTTACAATGGGCCTCATACACGGTAGGCGGAGGACCAAGGTGCTATTAGCACCTTGGTCCATGCCGGTAAAATACCGGCACCGCCTTGGTGGAAAGGGGAATTACCGCCCTATTCGAAGGTTGGCGGGGCGGTAATTCCCCCTTCCCCCATTGCCCTTCCCCATTCCCATTTTTGCCCCATAGGGCTCTATGGGAATGGGGAAGGCGCTAATTACGGTGCCGCAAATTGCGGTACCGTAATTAGCACCCTGGTCCCTTTGCGGGTTGGTTTTTAACGCCTGCTAAACAGCAGGCGTTAAAGTACCTACCCGCAAAGGGACCTCGTAGTAAGGCGGTAAGGGGTAATGGTCACCGGTACCATTACCGGTGACCGTTAACCCTTACCGCCTTCCGTGTAATGAAGCCCATAGTCTTTATCTCTGGAAAAATGTCTATTAAAAAGAGTACTTCTTTCATGTGGATTACATTTAGCCTGTACCAAAGGAATACATTTCTATGTACTGGCCTCGGAAATTTCGTCAAATATGTAGGGATCCTGTTTAGCAGTCTACCATATGTTTTTGTCAATCTCCCCAATTTAGACGGTCCCATTTGTTTTTCAGTGCGATTCCACTCAGCACACCACAGTTTTTGTTTTGTTTTATTAGATTGGTCTTCAACTGTGTTTCACTAGAGTTGATAAGGTGTAATGTATACTTACAGTTTATAGACAATGATGATAGAACCACATCATAAGCGGAGTTGGGTTTGTTCTTTAGAATCTCAAATTGAGCGGGGCTATCTTCCAGTATTATTTTCCTAAAACTATTGAGGGAATTGCACATAACTTGTCAATATATGGAGACTAAACCCAACTCCCATTGGATTGCAGCTATCAGTAATGAGTTCAGAAGACCTAGGATCTTTTCCCCAAAACTGAACTCTAACATGTCCCATGTTTCCCAAGATGTCGTAAGAGCCGCCTCTCACCATATGTCAAGACTGGGATGACTTTCATTTTGTAAAATTTGATCACCGATGATAAAGAGAATTTACCATAATTTCTATGGAATGTTTGGGCCTGGGCTCTCAGACTTATTAATTTCCTTTTCAGTTCTAGAATCCAAAGATGGTCATCTCGGTTTGAGTTTACACACATACCTAGGTATTTAGTGATTTCCACTATTCGCAAAAAGTCAATGCCTAGGCCCCAACGAAAAGAAAACTTATTTTTTCTGACTTGCATACTTTGAAACAAAAACTTCTGATGTCTCTACATTAATTTCTAGATTGTTGAAGTTAGTCTAAGTCTGCAAGGTAACTAGTCTTCTCTGTAGACCAATGGGTTATTGGAATAACACGACCAGATCATCAGCGTTAATCATCCAGCCTATGGGCCAATTTTTGAGATGTTTTAATAGGGTTGCAGCAAACAATTTTCCAAACATGTCCAATAACGCGATAGGCTGATAGTTTGCAGGGTCCGCTCGGTCTCCTTTATTAAAAATTGGCACCAAAATTGCATATTTCCATGATGAAGGTATCCGGGTATTCGGCCATAGATGCTTAAACAAGATGAAACAAAAATCAGCCCAGTGTTCAGGGTTTGTTTTCAAGATGAAATTTGAGAGGCCATATGGTACCGCCATTTGTGAGGCACTTGTGTGTTTTATCAGACCAAATATCTCATCTCTGTCTAATGGCACATTCCATGTGGAGACCCTATTTGTGGCTTTCTGCTGGTCACCAGGATTTAACTACTGGAAAGTTGGCTGAAGTGGGTCACCAAAATTTCCTCCGAAATGGGATTACATTCTAGTGCTTTATTATGAGACCCTACATTATTGATAGTTCCCAGAACTGTCTGGAGTTCTTTCCAAGTATTAAATGAAGCATTTTCTCCCCATCATTCTGCACAAGAGTTGATTTATACTGTTTCAGCCAATTCTAGTAATGTTGCCTGTGTTTTCTTAATTCTTCCACTCTCGTCAACCTTCTCAAGGTTTTTTTGTCTTTCCTTAGAGCTTTCCGTTGAGCAACTATTTTGGAGTCAAATTCATAATTATTTAGGTGATTATTGTCCTGACATATAGAAGCATCTTCTCTGTCTGACTCCACTTCCGGCTCATGATGACTACCATCTCTGGGTGCAAAGGTGTTAGGATCAGAGTGACGACTCAAGTCTTTCTTCATAGTGCTGGATTTCACGGCTTTCTCTGAAGTGTGTGAACCCCTGTTCTGGTCACGCAGACCATGACCTAATGCTCTTCGGTCCCACCCTCCCGCTAGAATATGCTTATACACTATATTTGAAGGAATGTGTATGCTTACAATATTTGCAATATGACACAAAAAGATCATCATTCAGTTGTAAGTGAGAGAGCTCAGGGGAAAGTGGTAAAGTAACTGGGATTTGCATGGGGCTCCTCATGAGGATCTTGTTGGGGGAGAGACTTCTGTCATAGTTTATGGAAATGGAAGGCCACGATGAAAAGAGATGCTATGGGGTCCTCAAATGATAGTAGAAACAGCGGATCATCAAAAGGAGCCTGAAGGCCATGGAGAGTGCTGTCAGAATGTTGAGTGTGGGCCCTGCACTTCCTAATGACCTACACAGTATGTGGCAGAATTGCAATAAGCGGATACATCAAAAGCATACCATGAATCAGTGTGCATTATGTGGCCATCGTGCAAGCCTGTGTTAGGGTAGGGTTGTCAGCTTTTGTAAGGAGAAGGGCCGCAGCAGTTACTGCTCTGAGCCCTTTGGGGAAGGATGAGGCTACAGTGTCTGACTGTGAGCTAAAATAGGCTACAGGGCATTTTAGGTCCCTGTGCTTCTGTGTGAGTATGTCTATGGCATACCCTTCTTTCTCATCACAGAACCGGGTAAATAATTTAGAGTCATCTCACTGCGGGAGCAATGGAGAGGTGCAATCTCGCTCTTGGCAAAGGCTGTGTTCACGTTAGGAGGCCCAGTGAGCCAGTGTCAGAGAGTGAGACCTGAAAGGAAGTTGATGCTAACTGTAGGTCATCCATGTATTGGACTATAGTGTAACCCTCCCCAGGAATGTGACATCCTGGAGGTCTTCCTGCAGAATCTGTGAGAAGAGAGATGGGGCATCAATAAAGCCAATTGTAAGGGACCTGTAGGTATGTTTACGTCTCTTGTAAGTGAATGCTTAGAGGTACTAATAGTCCTGCTGGATAGGGACAGAGAAGAAGACAGAGGCAAGATGCAAGTGAATCATTTGACATAGGATCCTGGAAGTTGTAGTATAACACACATTGAAAGCCGCAGGCCTACAGAGCCATGTAGAGGACAACAGCCAGAGGATGTGTTGGAGGTGCAGTGCTTTGGAGAAAAAAAAACAAAGGGGGTGGAGAGCTATAGGAAATGAGCAGTGAACTAAAGGAGGAGATCCTGAATGAACAACAAAAACAGCAGCAGAACACATAAGAAAACTAGACAAGAAAAAGAATCAGGTGTTGTACAGAAGGATAAAGACACAAAACCTGGTGAGGATACGACCTGCAGACAGTAGGAATGATAATCAGGAATAAGAAAGCTAGAGAAACGGCCAACCATATGAGACAGAGACAGGAAACAATATCTAGAGAAACAGTGTGAGTGAGAGTTTCTGAAGACCCAGGACCATCAGGAACACGAGAACACAGCGGGACTGTTTGCCTGGACCAAGCAAGAGAGGCTGAATCATTGGAGAATAGACAGATGGAACGTGTCAAAATCATTGAGGAGAAACAGAAATATGAGACAGAGATCATTGGGTGCTCTGGACATAGAGCGTGGAGGAATGATAGAGGTGAGTGAGTCTGTACATTGCTAGAAATATCAGTAATAAGAGAAAAGTGAGTGTGGGGTGAGGGAGAGTTTGGAAACAGGATAAAGTGAATACTAGAAGGAGGGCTAGAGACAGTATGGAAACTCAGAAATAAGACCAGGGATAAGTGAAAGAGAGTCAGTTCTAGTATGTGCGAAGAGGGGAGGGACGACATGCTTGATACCCTCCTCTGCTTGAGGTGATATGCTGTACTGGGGCACATGTGTTGAGAGGCACCCCTGGATTGAGTGGATGTGAACAGGTTGAGCAGAGAGAATGTGCCACCATCACTGAGTCAATAAGGCTTTGTACATGTGTATCTTGTGCAGGTGTTAGTAGTGAAGGAGGCACTGTAGGAGGCTCCATATGAGTGGTGTGTTGGAAGCAAAACCAACCATCAGCTTGCCTAGATTGCGGATCCTCTAGATAAATACCATCATGAGAACAATCACTAGTACAATGCATCATAGATAACACCTTAGTAGGTGAGCAAGAGCTTAACAGAAAGTCATGGTGTTTAGTGATGGGACCAATGGAAACAGATAATCCCAGTGATACTGGGTGCCACAGCATTGACAATTTCTTGGAGACATCCACAACTAGAAAATCAACAGCTGTCTGCGTTGGGTGACTGGCACCAGTGTCAAGTAGTCCAGTGTTAGCAAAGCAGCAGACAACCTGGCAGGGTTCCTCTGGCAAAGTCATTGTGGACCATACAAGATCTGAATGTCCTGGTTGCCACCGTTGTGAGGAGGAGGCGGTGGAGGGGCAGGTGGTGTGGGTATAGGATAGCAAACAGGACTGTTTGGAGGAATGAAATCATTGCGAGCAGTAGTGGGACCATATTACCATGGACTGGAATGCTTGGTAGGACATTGTTGGATGAAATTATACCCCTCTGCTTACAATATCTGCAGAAAGGTTGCCCTGGCAGGGGTTGCTGGCCAGGCAACAACGGGTGTGCAAAATTCTACAGTGGCCGATGGCCCTTGTGAAAAGGTGGTGGAGGGTTCTGTTGGGCATAGGTCTGACGTGGAGTACCCAGGCATCCCCGGCCCCCAGAGGCACTCTTTTGTTGAGCATGCTGTATTTGCAAAGCCACGAGGCGGATAGCCCCATCTTGCTCCTGGTGTTTGAGTTTGTCATAGAATCTTGAGCTGTTTGTTGTTTTTTTCCCATAAATTAAGCTTGCTTCCCACAAACATTCATTTGTTTTCATTAGAAATTCCTGGAAGTAGACGGTGACCGTTAACCATTACCGCCTTACTACGAGGTCCCTTAGCGGGTTGGTGCTTTAACGCCTGCTTTTTGCAGGCGTTAAAAACCAACCCGCTAAGGGACCTCAGAGCTAATTACGGCACCGCAAAATTGCGGTGCCGTAATTAGCGCATTCCCCATTCCCATAGAGCCCTATGGGGCAGAAATGGGAATGGGGAAGGGCAATGGCGGAAGGGGGATTTACCGCCCCACCAACCTTGGAATGGGGCGGTAAATCCCCTTTCCGCCAAGGCGGTGCCGGTATTTTGCTAATAGCGCCATGGCTCACCGCCTTCCGTGTAATGAGGCCCAAAGGGTATTCACATTGGTTCTGTTTGAAGATGTAGTCTTTGATCAGTCTGATTTGGCCGAGTATTTTCTTTGATGAGGACGGGAAGAACAGTAATATTAGCTTTAATATTCTCACCTTCTGCTATTGTTTATTTATTATTTATTTGTAGCGTGTGCCAGACCCGAAGGTATCAGGGCACAGAGATAAGAATCATGGGCATCAAAATACAAATACATTTGAATACAGTAAATATTACAGGTGCATTACAAAAATGGAGTCAGTACAGCATTCAGGTAATACGGGTTAGGAGTCGTCGCAGCAGGAGGCAAGTGTCCAGTAATTAGCTTGGTCAAGTAACTCATGCAGTTATGTTATAAGTCATTTTCTTTGAGCCATTTGATCATGTTTAATCTGAAGAGTGGGTAAGATTGGTCAGTTCTTAGAGTAGGTGGAAGGGAGTTCCACGGTTGGGCCACTTTGACGGGGAAGCTATTTCCCCCGGTTGTAGTCATTTTGAAAGAGAGGACTGATAGGCAATTTGTATAGGCTGTTCTAGTAGGTCTGGATGTGACTCTTCTTTTGAATCTCTCTGTTAGGTATCTCGGTACCGCATTATTAAGGCATTTGAATGTTATAGAAGCAGTTATAAGTGTCATTTTGTCAGCTGTAGCATGCCAGTTGGATTGTCTTCTGATTGTTGTTATATGTTCTCTTTTGGAGATTCCTAGTGCCGCTCTAAGGGCATTGTTTTGCAGTATTTGAATTTTCTGAGTGATATATATATTGGATCCCAAGTAGAGGGCGTTACAATAATCCAGTTTGGACAGCAAAAGTGCTCTTGCCAGCGTGGTGCAACTATTGGAAGAGAGGTAAGGTCTAGCTACCCTGATCAGCTTACAAGTGTAGGCTGTGGATGAGGTTAGAGTTGAGGTAAAAGCCTAGTGTTTTTACCTCCTTTGCAACTGTAATTATGTGCCAATCTATGAAAAAAGATGTGTAGTCCTGGCTAAGTTTCTTGATGTTCTGTGTAGTTCCCAGTATGATGAGTTCTGTTTTGTCATAATTCAGGCATAGACCATGACGAGCCATCCATGCTTGGATGATGAGGTATATCTTATTCACCAATGCCAAATCCTGCTTGTAATCCCCCGATGGTGGGATGAAAATCTGGGTGTCATCTGTGTAGTTAGTGTAGGTGACACCTAGAGAGTCCAGATCGTCAAACAGGGGCTTAGTAAAAATGTTATACATCTTAGGGGAGACGCATGATCCTTGGGGTACACCACAAGTAATAGGGGCAGGGTCAGCAGCTGCGGATGTAGAGAAGACCCTCATGGTTCTCTCACTTAGGAATAATTTGATCCATGCTATGGCATGAGGAGAGAAGTGTGCTGCTGACTCTAGGTGGTTGCAGAACACTTTGTGATCCACCAGATCAAACGCTGCTGAGAGATCCAGTAGGAGAAGCAGGGCAGTTTTTCCTTGGTCTCTCAGCTCGTCAACCTGGGTCTTAAGATCAATGAGTGCTGTTTCAGTACTGTGTTATGGTTTGAAACCTGATTGCCGCGAGCCTAGAAGTTAGTGCAGCTCCAGGAATTTCTGTATCTGTAAGTAGGCAACTCTATATAAAATCTTCAGTAAAAATGGCACCGTGGTGCTGGGCCTGTAGTTTGTGGGTATGGCCGGGTCCACTGATTGCTTCTTAAGGAGGGGGAGGACCCAGGATTCTTTAAGATTACTCGGTATGGTACCTGAGGAAAAAGAGGAGTTGATGAGTTTAGAGATGAATGGTGATAAATCTCTAGCAGCATCTTTTATTATTTGAGCAGGGCATTTGTCGCCTCAGCAATTTGATGGTTTAAGCGATAAGATTATTTTTTCAACCTCCAATATGGAGACTTTGGTGAAGTTAAATCTTTGTTCGGGTTTGGCAGTGGTACTTGGTTTGTGGTTTTGGGTAGTGGTAGGAGGTAAGTTTAGATTTTTTCTTATTGATTTTAGTTTGGAGGGTGGCGATTTTGTCGCTAAGGGCCTTCTGGATGTCAAAGCACCATGTCTTATTTTTGATACAGTTATCAGGTACTGGGATGGGGTTCTGCAATTCTGTTAGTATTGTAAAGAGCTCCATAGTTCCTGCTTTTGCTTGCATTATTCTACTGACATACCTTTCTTTTTTTGCTTGCTTTATTTCAGATTTGTATTTAGTCAATGTAGTGCTAAGGGTGGCTTTGTTCGCTTCTGAAGGTACTAGTCTCCAAGAGGATTCGCACTTGTGTTTTTCTTTCCTTAGTGATTTTAGGTAAGGGGTAAACCAGGCATTTAGGTGTGCTCTACGTTTGACGTTTCTCATTTTTAATGGGGCGATAGAGTCTAAGGTATTGGTCATGACTGTGTTAAACTCGTTGACTCAAGATGAGGGATCTAATGTGTCAGGCAGTGAGTTTAAAGTAGGTAATATTAGCAGCAATTACCTGTCTGTGGTTATATTTTTTTTATTCCTTGTTAACATTGGGTGTGCTGGAGTATTATTTTGTGGTTGGAAGGTTTTAACGTCTGTAGAGAAGGCTATAAGAGCGTGATCAGTCCGTACTTGAGGACTGATAGACATAATAGTTGTGTTACATTTGTGGTCAGCCACCCAATGTATTGTACGGCCTTTCGCGTGGGTAGGCTGTGTCACTCTTGGGGTAAAGCCGAGCTTTGAGAGGGCATTAGCAATGTTTAAGGCTTGTACATCTTTATGATCATTAAAGCTTAGGTTTATGTCTCTTAAGAGAAGAGCTTGGGATGTATTTTTTAAATTATCTGAAAGTATCGTAGAGATGTCCTCTTCGAAGGAGCCAATGGGTCCTGGTGGCCTATAAATGAGATGTATGTTAATAGTTTGTGAGTTAGAAGTTAGGAGCTTGACGGTTAAGGACTCACAAGATTTAGTATGCAGGGGGGTTTCTATTCTTATTGACTGATTAGTTTTGGCAATGAGTGCTAAACCTCCTCCACAGGAGTTGGTTCTGTCTTCTCTGAAGATCGGATAGTTAGTAGGCACAGCGAGCATCAGGGCTGGGTCAGCCGCTTCATGTAGCCACGTTTCCGTAATGGCTAACACGTCATAGTTGCCTATTTGTATAAGGTCAGCAATTTCAGTAACATGGGCTATTAGTGACCTGGCGTTGATAAGTGCTCCTTTGAGAACGGGTTTGGGTAGGACCAGTCTGTTATGCTTGGCTGGGCTGGTTTGTGGTTTGTGGTATTTGTCTATTTGGTCAATGTGATTGGTGGTGGCACTTATTAGGGAGTGGTTTTGTTTAGTAGTGTCCTTATTATGACTTCTACTATTTGCGCATGCAGTAAGGTACCTGGCGGGTAGTTCGTAAATCTTAGGTAATCTCAAACGTAGTTTAGAATTCCTGCACATGATGTCGCTAGGAATGTTAGTTGTGATGAGATTAGGAGTAGGAACATTTTCTAAAATCTGTTCGATGCCTGGGGCAGTCATGTACAGTCTGTCGTTACAGTTAGGGCTTTGACTAGGCTCTTCTAGAGGAGGTCTGCTCGCGGGAGGCAATGTCAGCCTGAGGGCAGTCATAACGAGGAAGATAATAAGCATTGTAAGCAAGAAACATGTCCATAAATCACAGCAAGAGTGGTAATGCTGAAAAGGTAAGTCACAGGTAAATCAGGCTAGGTATAAACTTAAACAGTACATTCAGTAGGCAATACCATGGGTCAACTGCAGTTCAGTTAAAGAGACTTTAAGTTAGCAGGGTGTGGTTATCTTGGATATACTTTGTGTCAATGCTAGACAATGTGATTAATAGCTGGGAGTATTATGACATCAGATAGATATAAAAGCAATGGTATAAATGGTCAGCTTGGCATTGTGAATAAGATACATGTTGACAAGGCATTCAAGTTGCAGAAAGTATTTTTTTTTTAAGAACTTTATTTTTAGATTTTTCAAACTGTTACATAACAAGCACGCCCACATTAGGGCGTGGTCCCCATGCGTCATCCGAAACCCCAACCCCCCCCCCCAGTCCATTCCCTCCCTCAGTCTATTGTATTGGTAGTGCGATGTTTCTTCCTCCCTGTGTATCAGTGAGTGTGCTGGCTTCAGTTATTGCGTAAGTTAAGTCTCAGTGTCCTGGGTGCTGCGTCTTCCTGACGAGGATGACGTGTCCTCGTCTGCCTCGTTGATCAGGTATGTTACAAGTGGGCCCCAGATATCGGGGGGCGTGCGTGTTGGGGCAGTGTCTTGATGAAGTCTGATTCTATGTCTTGGCAGTAGAGAATGTCTTTTCGCCAATTTGTTGCTTTCGGGGCTGGTCCTCTGCCACATGACATGGCGACTCTTCTCCGCGCTAGAGTTAATAGTACCCCGGCTAGCTTCCTCACTGCTGGCGAGAGCTGTTTTGTCATCCCGAGTAATGCTACCATCGGGATTGGCTGAGTTTCCTCTCCACTGATTGCCGATGTCATCTGAAGGACCTGGGTCCAGAATGGTGTCAGTTTAGGGCAGTCCTATGCTAGGTGTATGAAGTCAGCCGCGTAGCTCCCACATCTTTCACACTTTGCGGGTACATCTGGTTGTTGTCTGCTCTTTTTGGCGGGGGTACTGGTGTAGGAAATGGAAATGGATTTGCTTGAGGCGTGAATTGAGAGCGATTTTTTGTGTTTGGCGCAGGATATATGTCCAATCCTCATTGGGGATTGTAAATTGGAGGGAGTTTTCCCATCTCGTTTTTAAGCGTGTGTTGGCAGGTGCAGTGTCCGTTAAGATGGATTTGTAAATGGTTGAAACTAGTGCCCTCACCCTGTGACTGAATCACATTATGTAATAGTTGCCAAGTTGGGGGTTGCTGTGGAAAGGAGAGGATAAATGCCTGCAGAGTATATCCGGTTCTAAAATATAGAAACTTGTCTAGGGGGGTGTCGCCTCCTCTTTCTGTTGCTTGTTGGGGTGTAATAAAGGTTCCTTCACTGAACAGGTCACCCAGAGAGTTTATCTGTAGCTTCTTTACCTATTCTTTACCCATTGATGAAATACCTTTTCAGAGGTCAGAGGGATCCCTGGTATAAATTTTACCTGGAGGAGGGGCGAATATCTCACTTGAACTTTGTATTTTTGTGCAAGCTTCCTCCAGATCCCATAGGTCGCGAGGACCACATTCATGGTGTTAAAGGGTTCTGGGAGCTGACTGATGATGACCACCCTCAGCAAATTGGGGGATGCCAGGGCACGCTCAATCTGCACATGTGGTCTGATGAAGTGCGTTGCGTACCAATGGCTGAGGAACTGTGCTTGGGCCACCCAGAAGTATCTCTCCAAGTCGGGAAGGGCTAGTCCTCCGCTGGACACTGGAAGTATCAGTGTTGAGTGAGCGACTCTGGCCGGTTTGCCCGCCCATACTAGTTTGAGGACCAAGCTTTTGGTTCTCTTTAAAAAGGCTTGTGGGACCAGAATGGGGATGTTAGCAAAAAGGTATAATAGTTTCGGCAGGATCACCATTTTGACTAGTGAGGCCCTTCTCCACAGGGTCAGCGGGAGAGACTTCCAGAGCCTTACTTTCTCTTGTAATGTTTTTAATACTACTTTGCAGTTGTCTTGGAATACCTCGTGGTAATTTAGTGACATCAGTATGCCTAGGTATCGTACCCTGAGGTTTCCCATGCGAAGTGATAATCATCAGTGAATGCTCTGGTCACTGGGGTGAGTGGGAATACGATAGATTTAGTATGATTAATTTTTAAACTAGATATTGCCCCGAATTTAATTACTTCTCTCATGGCTGGGTTTAGGTTTTCGCTGGGGTTGCGAATGAATAGTGCTACATCATACACATATAGGGATATAATCAGCCAGTGTGGGCCGATGATGAGCCCTCTGTGGAGTTGCTGGGATCGAAGGTTCGATGCTAGGGGTTCCATTATCAAGCAAATATTGGCGCCGACAGCAGACATCCCTGTCTAGTGCCTTGTTGTAATTGGATTGTAGAGGATCTTGCCAAGCCCACTTATATGTTTGCTTGGGGGTTTTTATGAAGCAGGGAGACTAGTCTAATGAATTGTGCACCTACGCCCATCTGGGTGAGCATTGCGAATAGGAAGGGCCATTCTACAGAATCAAAGGCCTTTTCGGCATTGAGCAGGACTGGGACCGCCTGGTGAGCGGGGTTAAGAGCTTCAACAATTCCAAACAGCCTCCGGATGCCAAATGTCGTACTGCGGCCAGGCACGAAACCTGCTTGATCCGCGAGCACGAGGGCGGGCATCAGCGGCAGTAACCTGTTTGTGAGTATTTTTGCTAATATCTTGTTGTCAAGGTTTAGAAGTGATGTGGGCCTGTAGGATGCTCATTCTTCTGGGGGTTTGCCAGCCTTGTGCAATAGAATTATATTGGCCTCGCGAGTGGACTGTGGGAGGGAGCCTGTGTCCAGAGCCTCTTCGTACACTTCTTCTAGAAGGGGGGCTAGGGTGTCGGCGAAGGCTTTGTAGAATTCGCCCGTTAGGCCGTCGTGACCAGGGGCTTTGGTGTTGGAAAGGGTTTTGATGGCTTCTACTATCTCCTCTGGGGTGATGGGTTCATTGAGGTGTTCACGCAGCTCTCTCTCCACCCAGTAGAGCTCAGTGTCATCAAGGTATCTTTTTAAAGTGTCAGTGTCCGAGTTATATTTTGAGGAATACAGGTTTTGGTAAAAGGTTTTGAATTCTTTGAATATTTCTTCGTCTGTGTGCACAAGCGTGCCTTGTCTGGTCCGTATCCTTTCGACTGTCGTCGGTTTCCTGTTGGCGTTGAGTAGTCTTGCAAGGAGGGCACCTGGCATTTGGCCTTCGCAAGATTGACGGATTTGACTGTTTCGGCCTAGGAAATTTAACTCCCGTTCTGTGGTGGATCTGAACGTTTCCAGCTCTTCTTTTAGTGCTTCTTGGGAGCGTGGGTCGTACGTGGTAGAGCTTTTAAGTTCGAGGTGTTTTAACCGTTCCTCACTGGTTGACAGTTCCCGTCGGATCAATTTAAGGATGCTGTTCTCCTTTGCCAGGCAGACGCCTCAGATAAAGCACTTCAGCGTTTCCCAAATTGTGCTCATTGAGTCCACTCTGCCCAGATTTGACTCTAAAAATGAAGAGATTTTGTCCTGTAGTTCTGAAGCGAACATTTGGTCTTGCAGGGACCCAGGTTTGAAGCCCCAGTGCAGCAGGCGAGATGTAGTGATTGATGGGTTGCAGACGAGGGTTACCGGGGAGTGATCTGAGAAGGTTTTAGGAAGGATGTGGCAGGGCCCCCATTGAAGAGGACCCCTGGCTGAGATGAACAGGTAATCAATTCTGGAGCTGGTGTTGTGCACTGCTGAGTGGAACATGTAGTTGTGCTGCTCCCAGTTGCTGTGTCTCCACGCATCCACAAGATCGTAGGCTCTACACATTTCTTGTACCTGGAGACTGGCTTTGGAAGTGGTCGATGTCGTGGTTCATGACTTGTCTTTCGAGGGGTCTAGGGCAGTATTCAGGTTGCCTCCCCAAATGATCATCGTAGAGGTTTATGCCGAGAGGTGTGTGAGGACCCAGTCAAAGTTGTTTGCTCCATCTATGTTGGGTCCATAGGAATTGACTAAAGTGATATCCTTGCCTGCTACGATCCCTCTCACCAAAAGTGATCTGCCTTCGTGTCTTTCTCGATGTTTATCAACCGGAAGCCCATTTTGCAGCTGATCAGTGTCGCCCCACCTCTGGCATATGACGAGAACGATGAAAAGTATCTATGACAGCCCCAATTTCGAGCCCATTGGTGTTCTTTTTCGGGCGTTAGGTGCGTCTCTTGGAACATGGCTACATCAATGTCATGTCTTTTCAGGTACTGTAGGATCCCTCTTGTTTTAGAGGGGATGTTGCCTCCCCTAATGTTCCATGTGGCGACCTTGAATTATTTGCATGGGGTGCGGGTTTAAGCTGGTGTTGTTGTGTCTGAATTGAGAGGTCGCAGGGTGCTGTTGACGTTGTCTATAGCTGAGTATGGGAGGACTCCATGGTGTTCGAGAGAGGTAGCATGGTATTGCCTGGTGGCCTGGGGGGTCGTGGTGGACCGGCTGTCCGGACGTGCCGACCCATCCCCCTTCTTCAACTTCCTTCCTTACACGGGCAACCTCCAACTCGCCCGATGGCTCACTTGAACAGGGTACGCATCGCAATAGTGCGTGTCCATTACCTGGGCGCCCACCCATAAACAATAAACTGTTCAGATGACTTTTGCTGTTCAAGGTGTGCTAGGGGCTTCCCGGGCTTCACGGCCTCGGAGTGTATAACCCCTGTGTTTATTTCAGTAGAGTAGCTGCTTTTTGTACTTAAGACTTATGCCTTTGACCTTGAGTTGGTTATGTTGGGTTTCTGTGGAATCTTTCCCTCTGAGCACGTGCCTGGTTGGGGTTCGGCCCAGGGCAGCCCGCACGGTCCAGGAATGCATTTCTTTCCTCCAGTGTTTGGAAGAAGTGGACTTTACCACTGTGTTGGACTCTCAGCCGAGCAGGGAAGAGCATAGAATTGTCTTTAAGCCTTTGTCTGATGGAGGTAAAGGATCTCCTTTGCGACTGGACTGCTGGGGAGAAGTCGGGGAAAAAGTGTATCTTGTCTCCGTCATGGTGTAATTCGCTTTTCTCTCTGGCCAGTCTGAGAATGGTATCACGGTCTTTGTAATCAAGAAGTTTCGCAATAATTGGCCTGGAGGGAGCGCCTGGAGCAGGTTTGGAGGATGGAATTCTATGCGCTCTCTCTACTACGTACATGTGAGAGAAAGCTTCCCGACGGAACAGGGTGGTGCAGAGCGTTTCAATGAAGTCCTCCATTTTGGATTGCAGTTGGTGTTCTCTCACTCCGACGATTCTAATGTTATTTCTTCTAGAGCGGCCTTCCAAATCTTCACACCTGGCATTGATTGCTTTCAATTGGGTTTCAAGTTGGGTGAATTTTGCCGACAGGTTCGCAGCGCCGTCGTCTAGATTGGATACGCACTGTTCTACTTCATTCAGGCGCTCAGTATGGGTGTCCATTCGGTGCTGTAGGAGATCGACTTTGGAGGAGAGTCCATCCATTTTGTTGTTTAGGTTTCCAATGCCTACTTTCAGGTCTAGCAGGAGACCTTTGATATCGGTGGCCGAGGTCCCTCGTCCATTAAGTGTGAGTCGACCATTGGTGGTTCCGGATCTTCTTGGAGCCTGGGGGTTTTGGGGGCCGCTCCGGTCTCAAAAGTTAATTTCCTCTGTGATCTGTCTGTTTTCCCCATTGGCTTTACGTAGCTGGTGGTGGCCCCGCGTGGAAAGTGGTGCTTGTGGATGAGTAGCAGTGTCCCTGCAGCGTTTCGGTGCCGGAGCGGAATGTGGACTGTATGGGGGCAGCTGGTGGTGGAGATGTGGTCTTCTGTGGCTGGACTGACAGATGTGGCGCCTGGTTCTGGCTTGGTCTGCAGGTTTGAGGTGCCTGGGAGGGCTCAGGGGCTCAGTATTGGGTTCTGGGGGGAGAAGTGCGCTGCTTTCCAGATGGAGTGGCTCAGAGATTGCTCCCTTGGCCGATGGGGATGTGGGCTGGTGGTCGTGGGCATCCCCTCGCCTCACTCTGTTGGGGAGGGCAACCTGAGGTTCGGTGCCCTCGTGCAGTTGAGGTGCTATGAAGAGGTGGCGCCAGTGTGTAGGACGTTTTCCCCGGGAAGGCAGTCTGCTCGAGCATGGGGGGAGCACAGCAGGGGTGCGGTGGGCCAGGCCCTTATAATACGAGATTGCGCTGTACTTGCTGTGACGAGATGTTGGTGGGGAGCCTGCCGCTGGACTCCTCTGGATACTCTGGAGTAGGTGCTGGATGATTGCTGCCTAGGAGGGGCCGGGGTCCAAGGTTCCTGGATTCTACTTCTCCTTTCAAACCTCCATTAGGCGTGGAGAGCAGGGAGCGCCGTGCGCCATGCCCAGCCCCGGTAATGCAAGATAAAAGGGGGGAAAGCCCTGGAAGAGAGCGCACCCCTGTCTCACCTCCTGCCCCGCTCCGCTGCTGTTGCCGAAACGGGCCTGCTCCTCCTGCGGCTCCCCGCCGTGAGACGCGGCCCACATGCGACCGCGGTTGTCACAGTTGTTGGCGCTGGGCCCCGATGTTGTCTCTGCGAGGGAGGGTGGGGGAGGGGGGCTCTTGCTCCGGCCCCCGGTCACGGTCTGAAGAGGCACGTCTAACTTGCACCTTCCAGGAGTGTTTTGGGGACCGGAGGAACTCCCCTGCTAGGTCTTCGCGCGGCCTTGGGTCGCCGCTTGTTGCTCCGCGGACCGCTGGGCTCATTCACTTGCCTCTGGAGCCAGAGGTAGACAGCCGCATTTGGGGTCACCGCTTCACCGTTTGTGCCCCAAACTTCACGGGACTACGGGGCAGTGACTCGCCTGCTGGGATGGTGTACAGTCAAGGCGGTAGGTTACCGAATTAGGCAGGATTATTCAGGATAGTTTTTGGCCGTGCGGGAGCTCGCTAGGAAGCGGCCATGTTGATTGGCCCTCTAGTGCCCTCTAAGTTGCAGCAAGTATGATATATATTGTGGTAGGTGCAGTGTGTCAGGCCATTGCAGTTTGTCCATAATTCATTTTTGTATAGAGTATCTTTGAGCACAGATTGTAAGAGTTTCAAGGTTGTCAATGGCGGGATCATAATAGGCAATCACTGTGAAAGCGGTGGTCGTTGTCAGGCAACGTGGGGAATTGTAAGTCAGTGGAGCTCCAGGGAGTGTGAATCTTTATAGGGTACGCATCAGTATTAGCCTGAGAGAAGGTGCGCATAGGCATGAGGGCGGATGGGGAGCGTAGGATGTTGAGGCATCTACAGTGCTTAGCGAGGGTGCTCAGACATAAATTAATGTGACATATTAATATCTTGCCTGGTAAGCACTGGGGGTAGACAAGGCAGTCGATGTACATTGAGCTGGGAACCTATTTTGCTGAGAGTGGGTCCAGGGTGGCATGTAAGTAGAAGCCGCTGGGGGGAAGGAAGATGAGGTTGTGGTGGGAGAGGAAAATGAAGTGGCCGGGTGCAGGTGGGGGTGTGAGAGGTAAGGGAGGCGGTGGGTGGTAGCTGTTCAGGCAGCTTGCTGTGGCATGGGTGGTTGGGGGAGTGTGACAATTGGCAGTGGCTTGGTGGGTGGAGGTGGGGCCAGAAAATTAGGATTGCGGACGGGCATGGTGCTAGTCCATCTAAATAATCTACAAGTGGCGCTGTCGGTGCCTCTGAACCAGCAGCAGTGTCTGCAGAAACACTTGGGTAGAGGCCTGTTTTGCTAGTGGGTCTACACTTTTGCCGGCTGACTTTTGAGAGCAGCCTGTTCTGCTCTAATGATGTCTCCAATTTAGCCTGAGAGTTCTTAAGCGATCTAATGTGACGGTCGCGCAATCTATCCATAGACTCTTTGTAGCATGTGAAAAAAGCTGACCAATGACCATCAGACACCTTACACTTTTTGATCCAAGGCCTCACACAAGACAACAAGGCGGTCCACCTAAAACAACCCTTCCAATGGCATACTGACCCCTAGTCAAAAAACTCCACACTTTCAAATATTTACAGGTGAATGCCCCATATGTTGAAAACACAAAGAAGGCATTTGTTCCTACTGCAGGAGTAAGTTGTGTTTTGGAAAGCTCAGAGCCCATAGATAAGTCTAGAAATCGTAAAGAGTGGGGGAGACATAAAGGGAAGTAGGCCTGCAGGCACTGCAGATCAAGAGGGGAATTGCAAACAACCTCCTGGCAATAGGTATTTGTGGGTGGTGACAGCTTAAAGACAAACAGGAGAGTTGGTACACAAAAGGGAGACAGGAGCAAGCAAATATTGATAGAGTTTGCTGAATATAAGGGTAAAGTCATATACAAGAACGACCAGAGGAACTGTGTCTCAGTAATAACATTTAACACTTAACTATCAAATGGCCAAAATGCCCTCCACTTCGCCGCTATAATGGAAATAAGAACATAGATATAGATTGCAGGACTCTGCGTGTTGTGATAAGTAAAGCCATGAAGTGGGAGGCCAATCACGCAAACTTAGTTCAGCAGAAACTCTTTTCTTGTCAATCCAGGCCTCCCTGTGTTTGGAAGAAAGCATGTAGGTATTTCTGAGGTACTACGCACGCACAAAACCCATCATAAATAAAGAAATAAAACCCAAAGTCAATTAATCAAAAAGAAATGACAATTACAAGTATCCCCAAGGGAATATGGCAATTCCCTAAGCAAGGCAGGCATGCGGGCAGCAACTTAAAGATGTCTGGAGTAGGCCAAGGATATGTGTGGTAATGGCACACCACAGCAACGCTTTGATTGAATGGCAAATGTATGCCACAGCATGGAGAAAATCAAAACTAAAACAGCGACAGAGAATAATCACAAGGTCAATCAATCAGCTGTGCACCACCTAAGTAAAGCCATGAAGTGGGAGGCCAATCACGCAAACTTAGTTCAGCAGAAACTCTTTTCTTGTCAATCCAGGCCTCCCTGTGTTTGGAAGAAAGCATGTAGGTATTTCTGAGGTACTACGCACGCACAAAACCCATCATAAATAAAGAAATAAAACCCAAAGTCAATTAATCAAAAAGAAATGACAATTACAAGTAACCCCAAGGGAATATGGCAATTCCCTAAGCAAGGCAGGCATGCGGGCAGCAACTTAAAGATGTCTGGAGTAGGCCATGGATATGTGTGGTAATGGCACACCACAGCAACGCTTTGATTGAATGGCAAATGTATGCCACAGCATGGAGAAAATCAAAACTAAAACAGCGACAGAGAATAATTACAAGGTCAATCAATCAGCTGTGCACCACCAGAATAAAACAGCAATGGAGTCCTGATACAGAACACAGACACAGAACTCCTAATAACCCATGAAGGACATGTGCCTCGAAATCTGCACAGTCCTGTCCAATGATACCAGCAACCAAGGACCAAAATCATGGTACCTGTGGTGGTAATTGGTGGTAATTAATTACCAACTCACTCGATCTGGGGGCAGTGACATGTGCCCTGTTTTTCTGAACAACAGCAATAGACTATCAAAGGAAAGAAATAATATGGTGGTGGAGAGAGAAAGAGAAATTAAAGAAAACAAGGCAAATCCTGTCAGCTGCAATCCTGGAAACGGCAGTCCACAGGAATACACAACAATCAATCTGAGAAAGTTCCCTTAAAAGCCACCCAGTGGCAAATACATTGCAACCAGGGGGCCATGTGACAACACACTTGGACCCCCACACCTAGTCATAAACCATGTTTATGTGACAACACACATATACCATAGGCTCAATGACTCAACCAACTTAACTAGGGGACAGCATCATGTCACACTAAATCCAATCAGAAATCGACCGTGACAGCACAAAGCCCCTTTCCTAAATCACAAGAAAAAGGCAATCAGTATCTAAACATTGTCTTCAAACAGTGTGAGCAGCAAAACAGACTGCAACATAAACAGTTAAACCTAACATGACCAATGTATACTACAAACAGACAGTGGAACAAGCAATACCAAATTTACCAGTATTATAAACAACAACACTTCCTTTTTCCTTACACAGAACATGACAAATAGACAGAAATGATATTACACGATAGATTAGTTGTTCGTCAGAAAGGCCCCCCTTTCAACAATAAAAAACAACACCTCTCCTGCTTTCTGTAGTCCAGAGCTTGGCTTTATCATTGTTTTATGTTTGTCGAGAACATTTGCAAAAACATTAAACACTGAACATTAAACATGTGCCTTCGATGTTGAGCTGTGCCAGTGCTTTCCACATTCGGATCGTGCTGCACTAATACAGGAAAGAGGGGGTCATAGGCAAATGCATGGGCACTGCTCTGCTCTGCTATACTATGGGACACTATGTGGCACTATCAGTTTCTCTATTTGCCTACAATAAACTGTACACAAACTTGTAATACTATTTATCTCTTAGTAAATGGTAAATAAAAAATAAAACATATTCGTTACACGCAAGCTAGCTTGCTACACTCAATCTTAGTTATTCAATGTTATCTCTACACCAAAGCCATCATCTAGCACCTAGAAGACTACAACTGACACAGACCACTTACAAACACAATAAATGTGCTCGACCGAGCTGAAACTCTCTGCTGTGCTGCTATCACATTCAAATACTCTACACAAAACATCAGGGCATGTAAGGAGAGCGATAAAGAGCATATAAGACATTGCCTAACAACTTTTGTTAAAATAACATGCAATTCCGAGAAAACACAGTGCCATAAGTAGAAGGTTGATATTCACCACTCCATCTGGGGAAAATCAAAACAGGTTCATGGTTGTGCTCTGCGACAGATATTTTCCAGAGGCCACTTCCCAATCACACCAGTTTGGCATCTTTGCAGATAACAGGTGTGCCAATGCTTCTTAACAGCATCGTCAGTATGATGAGGACCTAATGTAGTAGGCCGATGGTGTTGGCCCAGAGAAAAACTCCTGCACAGTACTGATCTGAGCCACAGCACCATTTCTGTGGTGGCCAAGATAAGGCCCCCTTGGCCAGCCTCAGTTTGCAGCAAATATGGAGATCAGACAGCCGAGCGCTAAATCAATCTTCATGTATTTATATCACAAATACACAGCATACATAGTTATCAGCAGGGAAAAACAGAATGCAGCATGCAATTGTTCAGGCAGCCTGCACAAGGAGCTCTTCTTCGTGCCCCCACTCTCCTGCAGGTTTATATCACATATCATAGGCAAGCACTAATATATTTCTGTACTATCACAATGGGGGTGTTGCTTGGCATGACAATACAGACAGTTGGTAACAATTGTTGACATCTTCTGTGTGACCTTGTGATGCAGTCCTGCAAGGACATTGTGTTGTATTATGAATAAGCAGCATTCGCAGAAACCCCTTCTGATATCTCTCATATATGGGGCTAATGCTAAACTTGTAGCGAGTAATAGAAGGAAAGGTCTGACGTGTCCTCTACCCTAGGAGGGGTTTGAGACTGTCTGGGGGTGTCATGTAGAGCAGGCCCAGGGAGGCCGAGGGAGGTGACATGGAGGGTCTGAGGCCTAACTGCATGGGAGAGCCTAATAGCATAGCATTGCATTGCATAACAAAATATAGTATTGCATAGCAATCCTGCACATCATAGTACAGCATAGCATTCCTGGATAACATATCATAGCAATCCTGCATAGAATAGCAATCCTACCAATCACAATGGTTCTGAGTTAAGACTTCTATTTGACACTCATCTTGAATTTTCTGCTATTCTACCAGTTGCAGGTACAACTTCAGTCATAGCTGAAACCGGGACCCGCCCCCTTGCCTATCTTTAGCTCCCAGGCCCGCTCTCTAGCTTCTAGGCTGTTTCCTTGAGGCACATTTCCGTGCACCTCTCTGAACTGATGGTAAAATTCCTTTTCCAACCTTGTTTTCCCTCCCAAGTTCTGGTACTGCTTAGGGCCAGTATGGCCTTCTGGAACCTTCCAACTCTTCCTGTCACTGTCCCCACCTCCTTGCGATGTTACAAGCTCCACTTGTGGTTCGCCACCACCACCTGATTTTGCTGCCTCTTCAAGACTTATGCCACCTCTTCCCGTTACAACAACTTCATCTAAATCCTCTCCATGTCCTCCAGTCTCTTACCGCCTCCTTCTGATGCTACCATCTCGCCACTCTCATACCACCTCCTCCTGAATGCCACCACCTCTTCTGGCTACTTCTCCCCCACTCACCTCCAACAGCCTCCTCTCTCCAGAGGCTTATAATACACTCCAAAATCCCCCAACTGCTGGACACAACCTTGTCCAACAACTTAGCCCTACCAACTGAGACTAGCTGCATTTACCATGTGCTTCCCACTCCCCCAGGTGTGTTTTACTCTGATTGTCTCCACCTGTGAGCATTGAATGAGTGAGGGTGGGTACACCTGGAGATTATACGGGTTTAGAGGTGGGCCCAATGCCCTAGCTAGCCTGTCTACTATCTTAATGCCATAATTGTCCCTCTGACCCTCCTTGAAGCTGCCTGTGCAGGACTGATGGCTCCAATGGTTTCAGCATTTGACCAATGGGCTGGAAACACACTGGCTAAGCTTACTCGACAGTCTGCTTTACAGTGTTAGTGGGAAATGTTATACATTGTTTCACTAGTGCAACAAATGGGTTCTGTGGAATGCAGCAGTTGGCACCTTCGTTCCTAAGTCAGTTTACCCACATTTAGTAAGTCACAGGCTTGACATCATACATCTATCAAACCCTGGTGTTGGTTGTAGTGTTGTAAAGGTCCAAATGCAATGTCACCAAGGGGAACGCATGTACCAGTTGCACAAGTAACATAATGATGTCAAGGATGACATGGTGGTTTACCACAATGGTGGGGACGTCATTGAATGCAGTGCTGCTTGCATTAGGTGACACAGAAGCAGGTGCAGTGCAAGCAGTATCAGGGTGGAACTCAGGGAGGTGTGGGTGCTTCAGGTTTAATATGAGGTAGTTGTAGAGAGCGGGCACAGGGTGGGGGTGTAAGATGGGGCTTGGGGTATGGGTGTTTTCTTTGAGCAATATGCAAACAGTAGAGAAGTCATTTTGGTTGTAGGCCCACGTTAAGAAAGCATTTCTCACAGGAAGCTCATAGGAAAAGAGATGCATGCCCTTGTGTGACAAGCAGAATGCATTTTGAGAACATTCAGCAGAAACAGTGTGCTGAAATGCTTAATGGCTGAAGTTTCCCAAGAAAATGCTGCTACAGCAAAGTTACCCTAAAGAGATATTTTCAAGGCAAATGAGTCGGGTACCTGGGTGCATAAGGAGAATTGGCAGAGGACTAGAAATTAAACACCATTAATAAAACTCCAGCCACAGTGTGGTATAGTTTTTCAGACCGCACTTGGCACAGAAGCAAGCTGGGGGGCCAGAGAATTGGGGTTGGGGCTATGGGGCGCGGGACAGAGAGCCAATCAGCGGAAGGATGTTTTGGTGTCCCATAGGTACAACATTGTATAGTGTTCTCGCTGATGTCCGCGGGGCACACCATTGGTCCGGCTTGCTGTGAACGGCCTGCCCTTTGCCATCTCAAGTTTTTTTTTATATTGGACTTTGCCAACCAATAGCAAACAAATGTTTTTGACTGTTCAGCACAATCACATAATTAAGGGGTAATATTGGAAGGTGAGTTAATGTAATGTTATGTTATGTTATCAGTACTTGTATAGCGCACCGTCACCAAGGGAATTGGTCCCCAGGTGCTCTGGCGGATCTGTAAACAGGAAGGGTGGGGGTAGGGTTAGTCGGGAGGAGGGGAGAAGGAGAGTGGGAGATGTGGTGTGCTGTTGGCAGCTTCAGCTCGGTTGACACCGAGTGCTAGGCTTTGGTGCTAGTATCGGATCGGATGAAGACCTTGAGTGCTGTGGGTGAAGTTTATGTGTTGTTGATTCAGTGTGGTAAAGTGTGTGCGGATTGCTGGGAGAGAGATGGTTGTGTGGTTTTGTGTGGGTTTAAGTAAGCAGAAGATTGAGTATTGGGTTAGTGGGGTCTGTATCCAGGTTCAGGTACGTACGATTCCGACTCGATTTGGTGGTGTTGCACTGGTCCAGCTGTATCCTATTGAGTATAGTATGGATTGGTGGGTGCGTCTGAACCTAATCTTCAGGTGTGGGACTGGGTGGGTGATATCTATACTTAGGTAATCTAGTGTGACCCTGGTCAGTTAAGGCTTTGAGTGGTTCAGGGTTGCGGTCATGTTGAAGTGTTGTCATAGTGGGTCCGTCTTGGTGAGCGTGTGTATTCAGACGTTCGTATCCTTCTGTCGTGACTGATTCTTTGATTTCTGCAGAGCGAACATCCTTGAGACTGTTGTTTAGTTGTAGTTTGTGTGGTGGGGCATTGTGCTTCCTGCTTTGTATTGGTGGGCCGTGTGTAGTGATGAAATATTCTGTTTCTCACCCATTGCCTTGGGCTCGTGATGCAGTGCTTCCTTTCCCTCTCTATGATTTTTTCTAAGGGCTGATGGGGAAGGTCATAGTTAGATCCATGTCCTCTTGATGATTTGTTCTAGTTTTTCTGTCTTAGTTTGCTATGTTTACTGTCTTTGGTCGTATTGCGAGTGTCTCCCGTTTGGTCCTTTAGTATGCCGTTGGATAGTTGCCTCAGCTTTTCCCATTGATTGATCGGTGCGTATCGTGGTCACTCTACGTTCGTTGGTGTTTTTTGGTATGGTAATGGTATGGTATGGTATGGTAATAGTGGTCAAAAGTTGTAGCAACCAATTAGGATCATTCAACATATATTTGGATGGTGAATTTCGTATAAAAAGTTCAGCCGCAGTGGGCGGTGTTGACAGCTCACTTTATTCAGTTAATTTCTATGAGGCTGTCTGAACTGTGCTTCCCAGCTGTTCGGGTCCAATAAATTTGTGTTACTTGCTTGGTGTATGCACATTTTCTTGATTACTTTTTCTTCCTTTGGATTACTTTTTATGAAGGTCCCTTAGTACAGTAGGCTCCACAGACTTCTGCCCATAGTTCCTTTGAATTTGGGGCTTAAGTGGAAACAGTAGCATGGTTAAAGCTACATTCCCGGATCAAAGAGAGAGTTTTTCCTTAAAAGAGAAAGCTTTCTTTTCCAGTATTGGAGATTTAGGTCTACTAGTGTGAGGTTTGAACTGTGTCTCTTTGTGGGGAGGACATGTTCCTCTAGCCTCCAGATTATTGTTAGGGTGTCTATCTTAGTAAAGGTTCCCAGGCTCTGATGGGCCAGTGTGTTGTGGATGAACTGGACCCATTGTTCTGGCCCGTGGTGAGAAAATGTGACTGCAAGTTTCAGGGACCGGGGAAAGGTGACCAGGGAAACCTCCTATACATCCCCTTGCACAAATTCCACTGGCTTAGGGTGAACTCCTAAAACACCTCCCTGGTGGTCTCCAGATTATGTATGGGGAACTTGCCACACCAAATAGGAACACATTAATGTTGGCTTTGCCCATAATTCCAATAATGTCACTATATGAAAAGATTTCCCTGCAGGCTTCTTCAATATATGCCAAAGTCGACATGTAATAACACAAGATTGTTAGATTTTCCCACAATTCCAGTAAGGTAACTGTAAGCAGACAACATCCTTATATGCCAGCAGGCCATTACTGTCAAAAAAGTATGCTCATTTGGCTATGCCCATAATGCCACTGCCAGTAATGGCACTGTGAGAAAATATGGCCATATGAGCTAAGCCAATAAATGCACCACGAATAAACACTTTCATTTTTGGTTTTCCAATAATTCTGGTAATGTCACTTTAAGAAGACATGTCCCTGCTGGATTCTCCAATATAATTCAATATAAGTGGTCTTGTACAGCACCCTTCTGCCACTATGGGTAGCCTTGCCGTGCTTGGCTCTTTAAGAAAAAAACAGGAGTGGAGGGATACATTATTGGGACAGTAGGAGAGACAGATGGGAAACCTGTGGTGTTGATGGGTGCAGGATGGAACTACTTGGACTATTTGCCAATATTCAAATGGAAGAACACATTTATGTTGGCTTTGCCTACGCATCAATAATGCCACTGTTAGAAGACATTGGGCCTCATTACAAGTATGGCGTTCCAGAAATAAGGGTGCCAGTAGAAATGTACCGGCACCCTTTTTTGCACGCCAGACTACGAGAATGCCTGCAGGTGCCGATGCTCCTGGCAGGTCAGACCTGCTGGGAGCACGGCACCAGCAGGCATGGTTTTAGCAACGGTGCTGGTGCTTCTATGTCCCCATTCCTGTGGAGTCCTATGGAACTCTACGAGAATGGGGACTTCCACTTTCCGCTGCCTGACATCGTGGGCCACCAGAACTTGTCATGTGGCGGAACGGTGCTATGAGGTCGGCGGCAGGTTACCGCCAACCTTTTAATGAGACCCATGTTAATGCTGGCTGTGTCTATATACCTAGTATGCTAGTAATATCATTACATACACACTCGTGTTAACTTTGTCCATAATGCCACTGCCAATAATGGCAGTGATGTTGGTGCTAGCTGCACCGATATATGGCAGTATTCCCACATAAGGACACACTCACGTTGGCGTTCCCTGTTATTTACTACTGCAACGGTAAGGAGACTTGTCTATATTTGCTCTTAAATGACACTGCCAGCACCTTATTATTTCCCCTTTCTTCCTTCCCAATCACTGACACTCTTCCCCACTGACCTGCCCACTTTTTACACATGCACATAAACACTGCACATTTTCTCATGTACACACATTCATTGAGGCTCACATTCATACTTGCACATGTCAAATGCATGCACTCACAAATATGCACAAACTCTTTCCTGCATGCAT
Organism: Ambystoma mexicanum; assembly: GCF_040938575.1. NCBI lineage: Eukaryota > Metazoa > Chordata > Amphibia > Caudata > Ambystomatidae > Ambystoma > Ambystoma mexicanum. The sequence goes on from NC_090928.1 coordinate 607,565,873, forward strand.
GGATGCATAGACATACATACATATTCTACATTTGCCTGTTGACCACTCTGCTGATGACTCATGCCACCAACATACAGATGAAGAAGTCCCACCCCATACCTCTGCAGTATGAGCATTTCTCCTTGTCAATGCTGGGTGAGCAAGGACAGGGACATGTTTGGCCAGTGGACAATAAGTTATTAGGGTGGAAGGCAAGCACTGATGTTTCTTTAAGACAAGGCCTCTGTTCTTGTCTGAACGGATGGTTATTGGTGGATAATAAGCTGCAAAGTATAAGCTTTTCGATACAGGAAAATTAGATCACCTGCGGCCAGATGAAAGATCCTAGTGAAGTTGATACTAGGAAGGCTCATTAGCGGAATCAGCAGAGCAGCAGGGCCGCAACAGTATGGCTCCTACCAGGGGCGTCGCTAGGGGGGGGCTAAAGGGGCTATAGCCCCTGATCTTTTGGTTGTAGCCCCGGATAGAATCTCAGGAGCTACAGCCAAAAGACTAGCTAGCCCCCAGTCCCAACAGTTCCGACATCAGCTTAGCCCCGGGTCTTTTCCAGACCTAGCAACTCCCCTGGCTCCTACATGACTGGTTTGAAACATGGAACTTGTTGTCAGGACATGTCTTAGGGAGTGAGTGAGCACATTAACAAATGTACTCAATTAACATCATATGACAGTCAAAGGCTCAGTGTTCTAAATAATAACTCCCCATTATGATTGGTATAATGAATGACATGCTTCCAGTGGTTCTTTAGTACATCGCTTGAATTTTGGGAGACAATTATTAATACCCTATTAGGAGACAGTATAATGGCACATAGTATTCAACCACCAGCCTACAGAATTTCCAGAGGTGAAAATCAAGCAAAAATGCACAAACAGTTGTTAGGTTTAATTTATTTTTAGCAATCCAACCAGCATGCAACGGTTCAAAATTAGAAAATGATGGTTACTGAAAAAAATCAAGCTATGCTTCCATGTGCCACAATTGTTCATGTGTACTGAACACTCCATTTTCTACCTAAGTTGTGTTGTGAAATGTGGATGAAAATGATCAGGTGAGTTTGATCATCTATTCTTGAAATGGGGTTGTATGATACAACAATGATTTAAAAAAAATATTATTCTTATGATATGATTTTTAAAAGTTAACCTTTCACAAATGATCAAAAAATGATAATGCATTATAAACATAGAACTAAAAGACAATTCCTATAAACAAAAAGAAAAAAAAAGAACATCATAAAAAAAGTCCAACTTCATTTAAGGCCAAGTACTCTCATTTTTCACTCATTGTTGACAAAGTTTAATTGATAGTCCTTAATGTGGCAACTGTTAAGGAGGTTGTTAAACCTTCAAGTAGTCTCAACCAAATATACTCGGTTAATAAAAATCCATGTTTATGTGCACATTTTTCCAGATAAAGTATTCTTATCTGAAGGATAACTAAACAATCCCTCAAAAGGGGGTGCCATGATTATGACTGATGAGTTTGATTACAGAAGCTGCATGATATTAGATTTATGGGAACATCCCTAATTTTGCCATTTTGGAATATATCTTGGCAAAATCTTAAATCTTAAAAAGATATTGTGAGAATCTTGACAGGGAAACCCTACGAGATAGATTTCAAAGGGGCCCTACTTTTCTTAAATTCATAGATGTTTGGTTATACAGCCTATATTTGGAGAAGGAGTCAATTGTACATATCCAATCAGCCTCCCACAACTTATCCCTTGCGATATATCTATTATTTTTAAAATCATCTGGGGAGATCTCAAGATCATGCAGGCTAGCATTACATTTGTACATTAGTTCTTTTGTGGGATAGATTCCCCTCTCCCCAAAAAAAAGCCTAAACATGCCGAGATGAATGCCAAACTGAAAAGGCAGTATTTCATTTGCATCTGCCACGTATCATAATGCTGTTTCAAATAAAGAGAAATCCACTTACTGATTGGGCCTTGCATGTGATTGATAAAGCCACAAAAAATTAAAAGCTTAATATATATGGAAACCATGGTAGTTGCAAACACAGGAACTGTGATCAAGGAAGTGGATGCATTTTGCAGCTGAAATAATAAACACATGGAGTTAAAATGTTCCTTGCCAAAACGAACATATCATGATGAGAAAAAGAACAAGTGAGAGCATAATGCGAAATTTGAAAATGCCTCATATGAAGAGTAAATGCAGCAGATTGGAAAGCAAGTATTTCTGTTATTCAGAGCACAGAAGGCATGTGTGAGTGTAAAGATTCTTCCCCTGAAAGATAAAATCAGTGAACTTCCCCCATCACATGCTCTGCTCAGACTATCCATCTGAAAGACAATTATTTTGAAGTGTGACAAACAGAGAGAAGAGTGGTATGCAATGTTGTCTCTTAAATTCTCTGCAATATTATTCAGAAAATACTGTTCAAAAATACTTAACAATTCTTTTTACTCCTCTCTTTAGTATCATTAACATACTTTTATTCTGTGTGGGTCCCATGAAATTGAAAGAGAAGATGCAAGGGGAGAGAAAGGAGGAGAAGGCCCCTTCCAAATCCTGGCAACCTGGAAGAAGGAAAAAAGACCACTCTGGATGGACTGTCCTTGACCAAAGGGATGGAGAAACATTGATACTGCAACTAAACCAAAAAAAACACACTTTCCCCTGCTCTTTTCCTCATTAGAAAAACAACAGAAAAGGGCAGGGCGTAGGGGAAGGGGCTTGTGGGGTGGATTTTGCCCCCAAAAAAGAAGGAAACTGCATTAAGCCACGTTGGGCCCAAAGAATGCAGGGCAATGAAAACATGCCGAGATGAATTCCATACTGAAAAGGCAGTATTTAAATTTGATCTGCCATATATCATAATAATATTTCAAATAAAGAGAAATCCACTTACCGATTGTTCCTTGCATGTGACTGATGAAGCCAAGACAAATTAAAAGCTTATTCTTTTTGGAAAGCATGGCATTTGTAAACACAGAACTCTGATCTTAGAAGTGAGTGCAACCATAAATCGCAGAAAAATAAATCAACTATCATTTTAAAGCTTACACAACGGCTGTTCTTTTGCCACAACCTCCATCAAAATTGGACCTGGAAACTCAAGTCGGGGAGGTGGTAGCTTATTAAATTAGATATCAACATAGAAAGGTTTGGGTTGATAACTGTTATAATTTTTGTATAAACTGCTGTTCACACCTGCAATCTCTTGCCAAGACAGGGGTTAGTTAATTACGAGCTGCCTGATTAGAGGAACCCAAAAATATTTATGTTGTTAGGTTTACGTGTAAAATGAAGACTGTTGCCATGTACTGACTTTTTAGGTGAAAAATTGAAAATTGGAAAATGAAAGTTCCAGTGGGTGGATTCATCCCTCCCATCATTTCAACTACATAAATCAAGGGGCCCATCCACGGAGAGGGGCTGGGCCTTGGGGCTGGAGAGGACTGTATGGATCCAATTAAAATGCAGGGCTAATAAGATAACACTTCCTAACTTTATTATTTTGGAGGTGTGGCTTTGAGGGTAAAAGTGGTTGCAGAAGCCAGTGAGTGGAGAACTGCCTAATATCATTTGGTGAATACTGAAAGGGGGTTGCAGAATTTAACCTTGCGGGAGAGCTGCCTAAAAATCACCGGGGTCACCACTAAGCATTGCTCACAATCAACAATGGTAGCATGGGATAATCGGAAGAAACGATAGTCAACCTCAAAAGCTCCAGCAGTTCACTTACATTGCCCATCAAATACGGAAAAAATAAAAAATGCCACTTATGATGAAAAGCAACCTAACACAAGCACAACACAAATATGCAACTTTTTCAGGCCTATCCTGCATTAGTACCCATCAAGGGTCAATGAGCGGTTAAAAGCAAGCTCATTGTCCCTTGCCCGGGCATTACCTGCCCAACAACACTCCAACGCTGCGAGTTCTTTCCCGTGAATGGCCACCATAGAAAGGGAGAAGGGACTAATGTAGTCCTTTCGCCCGTTCCATTGTGGCAATTTTGCTTTTTTACTTTTTTTTTTCATTAATTTTAATGGCTGTCATGAAAAGGGAGAAGGGACTACGTGTAGTTCCTTCTCCCCTATACCTGCCGGCCATTTATTTTTGCTTAGTTTTCTCGAGTTGCGAAACGGTTGAAGCGCCATTTCTCAACTCGAGAAAAATTGCTGTTACTACCCTGGTACGACATGCCAGGGGTTTTGTGTATGATTTAGGCAATATAACCCTCCTAGGGGGGCATTACTGGTAGTGGCTACTGGTAATGCCCCCCTGCAAGAGTTATATTGCCTAAATCATACACAAAAACATAATGAGTGATTTAATCTTCCACCACAACACTACCTGACTCGGTTTTACAGAATGATGTCTCCCCCAAATATCATCGAAAGTGAAGCTGATCTACTGCTAGAGGATTGGTCCATCTTGAAAAAATCAGGTGCAGTCAGACAGGAAATAACTTGTTGCATTTTATGTGTTTATTTATTGACATTGAAACGTACCGTTCATGAGGCACTGTACAAATTGTCATGTTGATTTTTGGAGCAGTGTCACTGTTGAGGACTTTGCGTTTGGTTTGGACTTGAGAACAATCAGACCAATTAGGAATCTAAAACGTTTTGTGCCTCCTAATTGGCTGAAAAGATTGTGCACCTGCATCAAAAATAAAAATAAATAAAAATGTTAGGCCAACATAGCCAAAAACATGATTTTCAAATGTGTTGCGCTGGATAACGAGGGACAGAGATCTCTCACTATCTGCCATTCTTTATGCCATGAGAAAATGGGTCATTTTGTCCACCCATTCACACCATGAAGTACTGGATATTTATTCAGTAAAAAAATAATAAACATGAATAGAACATTCACATAAAATATATGCATTTTTTTTTACTTCATTCTCCTGCAACACATCTCCAAAATTATTAAGACAATGTAATTGAACACTGATTCGTTTAATTGATACCGTTGACCGTTTGGAAAAAAATACTCGTGAGGGGTCTGCAACACATTAAAAAAAGGGCGCCAACACAAACACACACCACATTTTCATTGTTAAAGAACTACCTCCATAAGCGTTCCACAGTTTCTTTGTGAAAGCACAATGTGCGGGAGAACTATTGTTTTAGCACAGGAATGGCATTAGCTGCAAATTCATCTTGGAGCGCCCGAGTCGGAGCACTCGGAGGATTTAGCCTATTTTTATATGAAATGTTGATGTCAGCTAAGCAGCCACTACTATGTCCCTGGCCCGTGTATTAATTTCCATATTGTAAGATTGCTTTTGGCAAACCATAAAATTACTCACTGCCTCTGGAGAAATGGTGCTGCGCAGCGCCGCGCGGTATTGGAAATGCGTTCTGAAAAGAAGGAACTGGGAGGCCCGTTAAATAGGCCTCATTTCCCCCCATCTTTGTCTCCTTGCTATTGACAGGGCCAGTGTCTTCTAAAACTGTCTGGACAGCCTCATCAGTGCAGCATCGATGACCTCCATCGAGCCTCCGCATTGATAGGTGATTGATTAGGGCCGCCTCTCCCTGCGCCATGTGCAGTCCCTAGGCATGACCATATACTGAAGCCCCTGGTGCGGGCACCTTCGCAGGCACTACTTAAATCCACGAGTCTATAAATAAGTGTTAAATAATTCATGAACATCATTTTGTAAAATCTGCTAGGCCACACCTCTCTGGGGGCATATTTATGCTCATGTATCAGGGTGGAAATCAATGCGCCTGCCAAGCTCCCTGCCTCTGAGGCAGAATTCCCCCACCAGGCCCAAAATGCTGCAAACTACTCTGCTTCCACTCCGCTAGTCATCCATCATGCTGTCACTTTAATTCAGATGCTGCTACTTGTTTTAATAACATACATCTTACACAAAGAATATTGCTAACACAAGAATCTCGAGGTGGGTTTTACAGCCTCGTAAAATGTTATTAACCCTTTGATCCCTTGGATTCTTTTCATACTGCAGAGTGCTCTGAGCTCTTTTTTTGATGCTTATCAATAACTTCTGTTCGTGGGACCTATTCCGCGTTAGAAGCTGACATTCATCACCACCGTGGAGCAAAATATTATTTCTGCAGCATTACCCCGAAGAAATAAAGAAGGAATAAAGGCATTATGGCGGGAATTATTAAAAAAAAAAAAAAGAATAGGTCGGTGAAGTCTTATGGTAAGTGATACATTATATTAAGCTCGTTACAGGAAAACTACCTGCGATGGTTGACTGCTGTTTTTCAGTAGTTTAGAAGAACAAAAGAAAGAGCCCACAAAAGATGTTGTTATTAAAAAGGAATTGCTTATGGGACATGTAATTCAGCTCCGCAGACACAGAAGGGAAAAGCGAGTGTAGGAGGAGAGACCTTGGTGTAATTACTTCTGACATTGCAGCCTTGGTTTCTGGGTCAATGCTTCTCATCTTGAATTCAAAAAGTAATGATGATCCCAAAATGCGTTTTCAAAAGTAAAGCTCCCATATTAAAAGGGGCAGTAGCAGACCCCAACCTACAGTTTAGTACTATATGGGAAAATGACAATATTTTGGTAGAAAGATAAGCACAAATATTAAAAAAGGATAGGGTGTTGGGTTGCACGTTCAGCTCCCATGCCCACTCAAACGATTTAGGCTCCGGAAAAAGCACGAGAAACTGAAGGGGGATGGAACATGCAAAGCGGGAATATCCGATATAGGACCTGATTCATGGAATTTATTGCACTGTGCAAAGTGACTTCACTTGTGCAAAGTGACTATAAACTGCCATCAAACACCCTGATTCATGGAGCAGTGCGAAGTATATTTTTGCAATGCAAAGTCACTTTGCACAAGTGAAAAGTCATTTTGCACTTTGTAAACAATTCCATCAATCTGGTGGCACAAGTGATATTGAAGTAGAGTAGTTGATATGTAGTCTACAGGGATGTAGATGTAGGCCTTTCTCCCAAATGAGACAAATACTGAAGCACCGCCATATTTGAAGTGAGGGCTAGTATGTTGCATGCACTGGTGAACGCAGGAGCATAGTGTGGTAATGAGTTCTGAATCACCTTCCCATGCCTAGCCCCAGCAGGGAAACGGGTCATAGAGGCCTTCAAGCCTGAAAGATGAAAATACAATTGTATTGTGTTGCAGGCCTGCGAAACCAGAAAGGAATGTGAATGGCCGAGCATGGGCAAGACTGTGCCTGTCCCGAAGGACAAACTCATGGGAGCAGGGGTAAAGGTCTTGAGGTGCCAAAAGGCCCAACCTAGATTAAGAACATTAGCGCCCCCCCAGAATGATGGCCATCCCATTTGAACGGCCAGATGCACATCAAACAGAACACCTAATCTATCACGATTTGGCTGATTGGTGTGGTCCTCGAGAGGCTCCGGAGAAGCTCTGGGCAGGGGAAGCTGATAAGGGGGGAGTCAGGAGTGAAGCATTCTGTGATTTGTAATATGAGGAGCAAGACGCCAACACATTTAGTCCCACAGCAGGGAGGCATGGTGGTGGCCCTCGCATGTCAAGAGAACTGCTCCATTATTCTAGAGGGCCAATTTGACCTCAGAGTTATCCACTGAGAGCATTTCTACAACCAGGTACACACCATATGACTAATCCCATGGGGAGGGTAAGGATCTGAGAGGCCTACCAATCAGGTAGCTTAAACCATGGTGATGGATAAGGAGACGACGTGTTATGAGGCAAGGGTAAATTAGATTGTGGTCTATTGGCTGAGGGACTGTAGGGGACTGGTAGTATGCTTAAAGATGGTAGAAATGAGGGTGGGGGATGAACACTGTATACTGTGTGTGTCACGAGTGATGATGTTTTGTCTTATAATGGCACGCCTCATTTGAACTAACTGAGAGCTCCATGGCAATTGGGTTCTACAGTACCTTCTGTCACCTTTTTTCTTTTTGTATACAAAATAAATCTGATTTTCTTTGCAAAGAGGTAGAACCAAGCTTTTTCTCTTAGAGGATTGTTTTTTTCTTTGTCTGGTTGTTTGGAGATCTGCATTACAAATTTTGTGACCCTGACGTGACCCCACACTCTCTGCGGTGATGGTGGATTCCTGGCCACACATCCGGAAGGGCCATGCCCACCTGCAGTGACCAGTGATCTGTGCTCAAAATTGGAGAGGTTTACAGGAGTCGTGTTGTCTGGATTCCTGTTTGCTCTTTGGAGCGGGGAGCTGCACCCGGATTGTGCAGGCCATTGATGGGACCCTTTAATGGAGGATCTCGTGAGAGCAGCAGATGTAAGTGCACCTTTTATGGGAGAAAACAATACGGGTTTAGGGTGTGAGAGTGTTGGGGAAGAGTGGCAGGTTGTTGAGAGTGGTGTGATTGTGGAGTGGAAAGACCACATGGTACTATATAATGTTTTATTTTTATTACATTGGGTAATGAGGATAAGAGGAGTAAATGAATCTTCTCTGATTGGGGGAGAAGACAGCGCTGTATGACTATGAGGAAAAGAGGAATAAAGGTAGAGTCCCTATGTATTGAGTGGGTCTGGGATCCCTCCGCCCGATGCAAAGGGGGCTAGAGGATGAGAAGTAATATTTTGGTGTTTTTAATGTTAATTTTATTGTGGTGGTGTGGACCAAGGAAGGTTTGGGTTTTGTTTCAATTGCTAATCCCATAGGAAGAGCACTTTTTGGGCACCTTATAACTTCGCTCTCCCTGGACGAATCCTCACCAAACTTTGCAAAAAAAAGTATATTGCCCACTCTGATTTTATATGCAAAATTCTGTTGAGGTTTGGTCCAGGGGGGGCAAAGTTATAGGGGGGGTCCCAAAATGTCTTTTTTTCCCATAAACTGAATGGGGAAAAAACTTTGCTCATGGCTACAGCCCAAACCGCTGGACGGATGTTCACCAAATTTGCGGCAGGAGCAGTGGCTTGGTAACGAAAGCGTGATTTTGTAAATTTGGTGAAAATCCGTCCAGTAGTTTTTTTTAAAAAAATGACCAAAAAGTAGGTCACAAAATCTTAGTGATATCTATGTCCGGTCCGCAGACACACTTCCCTGTTCGGAGCCGGACAGTGTCCTGATTGGCTAATCAGCTTGCGTCATGTCCGCGGACATGCAACGTGTTCGCTGATTGGATGATGAGGAGCGTGGAGTGCGTCAGATTTTTGGAAACACCTGCCATCTTGGATTCGCGGACAGCGGCCGATGTCCGCGGACATCGCGGTAAAAACATATGAAAAAAAACAGCATTCCACTTGTCAAACCTATCAAATAATCTCTGGGGAGGTGAGGGTGATGAGGATGGGATGGGATATGGCTGCAAGAAGCAAAAAAAACATGTGTTTTTTGCTGCAAAGGTCTGCGAACAGTCCTTATGTTCGCGAACAGTCCTGTGAAGTTCGCGAACACCTTAGCATTACAGGGTTGGTGAAATGCAGTTATTGGATGGCTTATAACTTTGGCGCCATTTAATAGAACTGCATGAATTTGGCATGTATATTCCTGGGCTGATTCTGAGTGGGTTTGCAAAGTTTGGTGGGATTCTGTCATGAGGGGGCAAAATTTGAGGGGGGTCTCAAAATAATGTAGAGGCTTATAAATGAGGTGCCATTTGACGAATCATCACTTAATTTGGGAAACTGATAATACATTCTGATATTAATGTTTTTCCGAAGTTTGGTGGGATTTTGTGAAGAGGAGGCAAAATTTGAGGGGGGTCCCAAAATAATGTAGAGGCTTATAAATGAGATGCCATTTGATGAATCTACACTTCATTTGGCAAACTGATAATATATCAAGATATATATGTTTTTGCAAAGTTTGGTGGGATTCTGTCAAGAGGGGGCAAAATCAGAGTGGGGGTCCCAAAATATTGTAAAGGCCTATAAATGTGGTGCCATTTGACAAATCTACACAAAGGTTTGCAAAAAGATTATAGATTTAGATTTAGATGTTTTCGTAAAGTCTGAATGGATTTTGTCAAGTGGGGGCTAGGTTATATGATGATTGTATGTGCATACATTTGACACTTTTGAAAAAATAAAACATGGGTGGATTTCCAGCAAACTTGGGTAAGGAGCATTGGCAAGGACCTACAATCATGGTTTTGTAAATGTGCCAGTGTTTTATTATTTGACAAGTGTCATAATGTAGCTACAAAAAATAGTGCTATACCTTTAGTGACTGAGGGGTAGCTTGTGGCCGTGGGCAGTGGCCAGATTGTCCGGGTCATGGAATAAGGTCATGATCCGGACAATCTGGCTACTGGCCATGATCACAAGGGACAACACATAGGATTAAAGTGGCTATGTCTACCTGGGTCTGGCTTTGTGGTAAAGTTATTCGAAATTAGGATAGATTTGAAAGGGAAGAAAAATGTGCTTGTGGTAATATGGTCATAGGGTTCTTTTTTTGCCTTCTGCAGGCTGCTATGGAAAGTGAAGAGGGGCCCTGTATGGAATCCTCATCTTCCCTTTCCATGGTGGCCATCCTGGAAAAGGATTTTCCTTCCTACACCGGGATGCTGCAGGTGTCCCGATTTTGGAAGAAAAATACTATTTTTTAGCACCCCGGGTTCCCGCTTTGGGAACCTAGGGTGCTAATGGCCTTCATCCCCCATTTCAGGGGCCGGAATGGGGGGATAACGGTCCAGAGACCTCGTTATCCACCCTCTCTTTGCTTGGGATGATGACTTGGGCTGCTGGGCCGGTATCCACCGTTCCAGTCCCTGGAACAGAGGATGAACGCCACAATATTCCCACTAGCATAACACAAAATGCAAATGGCAATGTTGGAAAATGTTATTTAGTCTATGTACTTTACTGAGAAATATAAAGTAGATGGAGTCTATACATTTTTTTTTAGTTCTATTTTTTAACTGTGAAAGGTGGTTCCTAAAGGAATTTGTTGTTTGTTGTTTTTGGATGTATTTTATTGGCAGGAGAGCTGAGAACAAAAGGTAGGGAGGGAAATGAGGGAAGAGCAACCAAACACTAATATGGATGGGTAGGTGGACAATGGAAAATGTTGCGTGTGTGATATTTCTAAGTTAGGGAGCACTGTTTCTCATGCTCCTTGATTACAGGAGTGGTGGTGGCTCTTGGAGAAGAGGGATGGCATTAGCTGATGCCATTTTAAGATAAATAGCAGTTTTTCTAAAAGTATGTACTGTGTACTAGATTGTTAATGGATAATGAGTAGGAATAGGTGTTGGAGCTGTGCAAGGGAAATTTTGAAGTTGGAAGTTCCTAGATTAGTAGAAAATGCAGTTCTGAACTGTCCACCAAGCAGAGATCTTATCGTGAAGTGCGGACGGGTTGTCAGACACATCATCATGCCGCGCGCCAGCGGATGGTCATGTGCCACTGTCCGGAAGGTCCGCTATGAAGTCAGATGTTCGTAGACGTCTACGGATGCAAAACTAGCTGAAATAGGTGCAATAAGTGTATAGAAGTGTCAAAAATTAGTCCAGATGGTGTGAAATGGAAATTGGACACAAATATAGCAATATTGGGTAAGTATGATATTAGTAAGTTGTAGGAAAATAGCATGCACTGGTAAAAACCTATGAAATTCAATGAAAAAACTTTGTTAAAAGGGACGCTATGGTTAAGTTGGACTAATAAAAACCTATGAAATTCAAAGAAAACTCTTTGTTAAACGTACGTTATGGTTCCAAGTAAAACCGAAAAACCCCTGAAATTCGCCAGTTATGGTAGGCTAAGCAACCATAACTCGCACCACCACTGTCCACTGCTAAGACTAACACCCAGGACATCAACAATGACATCACAAATGTAATTGATGGCATCACTGATGACATCACACATGAAATACATTTTGATGAAAAGTCTCTACAAGGAGTTGTGTTTATATTGTTGATAACAAGATGTCAGGAGTGATCGGGAGACCTATCATGAACTACTTAATCTATTAAAGAATGTACTCATCTAATATCATTTTATTGGAGTGTTGTTGTTAATATAGAAACCTAATCATATATAAAGATGGGCAATGACTGCAGCATGCACCATATAAGTACACTATTTATAATATTGTAATTATGGATAGTACAGTAATGAATGCTCTCTTATCAGAGTTTTGAGTAATGTTAAACATGTAATAACTAGCTAACAATTCAAGACTTACAGCACTTGTGCTGGTACAAACAATACATATGAAGCACCACAATGCACACAAATTAGAGGCACATACAGCGAAACTAAAGTAAGGAAGAAAGAAACTGCATCATCAGAAAATATTAATGACATTAAAGTTTATCTTCATGTATACAAATGAATTGTGTGTTTGAGGCCTGCTCATTTCCCCATGTATGTGCACCATAAGCTGAGACCACACCCTAAGGAAAGTACATAAAGAACATATGACAATGTTAACATCTAGATATATAGCACCTTTTTAAATGTTATTATTCTGACTGCCAGTGAATAAAACCACTTGGCCTATATATGTCAAGGAACAAAAACAAGTGGCCCAGATATGTGATGGCATCAGTGATGTCATCAATGACATTTGTGATGTCATCTTTGATGTCCTGGGTGTTAGTCTTAGCAGTGCACGGTGGTGGCACAAGTTATGGTTGCTTAGCTTACCATAACTGGCGAATTTCAGGGGTTTTCCAGTTTTACTTGGAACCATAACGTCCGTTTAACAAAGTTTTATCTTTGAATTTCATAGGTTTTTATTAGTCCAACTTAACCATAATGTCCCTTTAACAAAGTTTTTTCAGTGAATTTCAAAGGTTTTTATTAGTGCAACTTAACCATAATGTCCCTTTAACAAAGTTCTTTCATTGAATATATATATATATATATATATATATATATATATATATATATATATATATATATATTGGAGTAAATGAGGGTATGAATGATTTGGGTGTGGGTGTATGGGATATATTGGTGTGTGAGGTGTGCCTGTGTGGAGTTTGATGAAGGGAAAGGGCCGAGTATTGTAAACAGGAAAGGGCTGGGGAAATGGGACGGCAAGGCACAAATGGATCGGAGCGTGAGTTAACAAAGTGTGTAACATCATCTGAGTAGAGGTAGCTAATATGGAGCCAGTGATCCAATTGGAGTATATGTGCACAGCTCTTCTGTTGTATGGGGAAATGATAATTAAATACCATAAAGAAAGTGTGGCAGAGACAAGAGAGGGCATGTATAAGACATGACCAGAACAGGGAACAAACAACAAGGATGTTCTGGGTCACATGCACACATTCCTAGCAGCAAAATATAAGGAGAAAAAGCTAAAGAACAGAAAGGAGGTGTTGGAGCTATGGAAGATGGTGGAGGATTTAAACAATGCCCCCTGATCCTGCAAAGACAGCAGACATACCTCCTCTATTGTGTATCATGGCCCAAACCACATGCACCACCCAAGTGTTACGGTGTTCAGGTGCACCCCATCCCACCAACTACGGCACAAGCAACACGGCCTCTCCCAATTGGATTATATGACACACATGCAGCATTAGGGTACACAAATCCCACCTATGCCCAACTCCCTGCCACTGCTCCTCCTCTTCTTTTGTCATTGGCACAGTATCAGAATATCCTGAATCCTGCCATAGTGTCTGTGGCCGCTTGAGTTCAGGAGTATAGGGACATAGAGCAGATACCAAAGAAAGATTTAGAAGAAGCATTCAAAAGGACAGAAGAATAGAGTTAGTGAGACTGAAGCTGGATAGAAGGGATGGGCAGCAAGCAGCTATTGGAACAGATGAGTGAAGAGTGGGGGACATATTGTTTAGAATTTACAGCACAGCAATAAAAGATGTGCATGTGGAGAAGGAAAAGAGTGCATGACAGTCTGACAATATGCATGGAGGAAGGCCGCGGTCAGGAAGTTTGGATTCTGGGTGAGTTAAGTATAGCGCTGATATAGACGATGCAATTGATGAGGAGGAAGAGTGGGACACAGTGGATGACTTGAGAGACGAAGAAACCCCACACATTATCTCGCAGCAGTTGGAGAGTTTATGGGGGCCTAGGCTGAGAACCCACCATGGGCGCATGGCATCATGAAAGCAAAGCAGATAGGGAAAAATAAGGTAGTGAGGATGATGGGGGCACAGTTCCCGTTGTTACACGAAGGGCCTGGAAGAGCACAAAATGTACCCTGGCCACAGATGGACAGAAATAATTTAATAAAGGCATGACCAGCCCTCACTGCAGGGGCAGGAAAGTGGATTTACCTGTTCATGAAATGAACTGCAGGCATTGCCAGTGCTGTTGGCGACACATAGAGTTTGTTTGCTGCACTGCGAGGAGTCCAGGTCTATGAAAATTGGGTCAAAGCAGGGTACCCCAGGGTATGAATAGAGGATGACAGTCATGACAGAGCCTGTTTTAATGATTGCAGGGCCCAAGTGTTAGCGCAGCTGCAGCATGCGTACCCTGACATGCTAGATCTCCAGTCAATAATGCTACAAACTATGCAGGACAATGAGGACATGGCCCAAAATGTACTACAGATACAAGAGATGTGGAGGGCAGGAACAGGGGGACCATGGGATCGGTCAATGGCATTTTTCTGTTTTATGGTCAAGAAAGGACTCCCGAAGGGAGTGCAGAAAACACTCTATAAATTTGTGGGGATTGAAGCAAAATAGGAGTTTGGCAAAGCAGTCTATAATCGTGCACCATTGTAAATGACAACAGAAACTGCATACAAGGTGCAGACAGAGGAAGCAAACTAGTGCAAAAGAAGCGGGCAAAACTGTCAGTGGAGGGAGCGGTAGTAGCTTCACCACAGAAGGGCTGACAGAGAAGAGGGCGATTGTGGGAGAGGTATGGGCAGCACCTCTGTGGGGAGGTGTATCCAACTGGAATAGTGGGTATCAAGCGAAGTACCAGGGATAACCCCAGGAGGGTACCCCCAGGGGGAGAGGAAGCTTTGGAGGATCCAAGGGAGGCAGATGTGGTTTTGGAGGGATGAAACCAAGAGGGGGGACGTGGGGCAGTGTTGGACATGCAGGAGAATGGGTCACTATTCACAGGAGTATAGGAGCAGATAGGCGGTTGCATACAACCAGCAAATTTCCCCATATGTGCAAGGCGCCCCAACTAAATTTCCACAACCCTATGTTCAAGCACCCTCAAATGGTCAGTATAGCACACCACCACCCATGACCCCACCTGCTCCCACCTGCTCCCCCACCGCAGTTCCCACAGCTGGAATTACTGGCGCCCAATGGTGCAACAGCATATGCAATACACTCCATGCAGCTACAGACCACTCAAGTACCTAACAACAATGCAGTGCCTCATGCCACAGTAACAAAATACCCAGGGGCATGAATGGTTGGAGGAAATCCCTTTGCCTTTCTGGGGACAAACAGTTACCCAGATTAGGACAGCCCACACAGAACCATAGTGTGCCCAGTCCTATCAGTCACTGCCAACCGAGAAGAGGAACCATTGGTGGGTGTGGATATGTGTGGATATAGGAAGTAAACCATTTGTTTTTATGGTAGGCATAGGTGAAACAAAATCATGTATTTGGGAGGGGCATTTAACCTTGTCAGGTGAGGTAATGGACACACAGGGGGTCTATGGGGCAATAAAATCAGTTCCATTCACAGAACATCTGCCTATCAAGGTAGGTAACATCGTAGTATGAGCCCCCTTGTTGTTTTCAAAGGTGTCCCCAGTAAATGTGTTGGGCAGAGACATGCTTAATAAGCTTTCCCTCTCTCACTCGCCTTCCTGTGAAGAAAAACACCTTGGTGTCATATACGACTACAGTCTCTCCTTCTCTCCTCACATCATGGACCTTGCCCACTACCAGCTGCACCTCCTTAGAGGTATTCTTCCTTTCTCACGTTCCTCTGGAAGCTCACCATCACCAGAGCTGTGGCTCTCTAGACTGAACTACTGCAACTGCTTCTTCCTCAATCTGCCTTCCTCTACACTCCACCCTCTGCAACTAATCCAGAACAGGACTGTGAGAATTGTCCTTGGCCTGAAGCCCAGGGACTGTATCTCTCCAGTCCTGAAATCTCTCCACTGGCTCCCGGTGGCTGCAAGGATCAAGTTCAAGTCCATCTGCATTGCCCACAAGGCTTTCTGGGGCCAGGGTTACACTACATCCAACTCTCTCTTCAAAAATACCTTCCTTCTCATGCCCCTCATTCAACTATCTCTAACTCTCTGAGGGTCGGATGCTTCTCCAGGCAGAAAGTGGGGAGTGGATCTCTTTCCTCTGCAGGGGCCTCCCTCTGGAATGGCCTTGCTGCCCCTCTCAAACTTGAGGTGAACCACCTGAAGTTCCGGAAGCAGCTCAAAAGCTTCCTTTTCTCCTCTGCTTTCTCTATCTCTCTCTCTCCCCTGCCGATCAACCAGTCTCCTCTGCACTGACTCCGGGTCTTGCGTGCACTTAGGGGCTGTTACTGTAACCCAACACTCCCCTGTCACCTTGCACTTACCCAGAGCAGCGCTGCCCTGGATGCAGTCACTAAGAGCAATGCTGCCCTGATTGCACTTCCCCCTGCCCTCTGCTTTGCACCTTCCCCCAGCACTTGCACAATCTGAATGACACAAGGCCCAGTAAGATTGTTTGTCTGATCCTACCTCTGTCTTCCTTGCTTGTCTTGTCGCCCCTAGAAACACTTGTGTAAAGGCACATTCTAAATCACTTATATCATATCATAACATGCCCCTCTCGTTCACAGAGGGAGGGGTAGTGTGTTCCACCTAGGCATTTGTTATGTAAGGGCAATGTTAATTGTCCATGCATTAGGGAATGTAGCAGCTACTAGGGGAATAACAGTGCACCCAGATCTGTTTATGTACGGAGATACATTATAACTAAATGCAGTACCAAATGTGGAAAACAATTAATGACAGTACCAGAAAAACCAAGAGTTGAAAGAAATGTAGAATGATCAATAGCATTGAATGTGGCCCTAAGTCACAAAAGATAAACAAGAATGAAAGCTTATGAATGCGAGCATGAATGAATAAAAAGAATTAGATACAGACACAATTGTGGTTTTGGTGCAGAAACCAGAACCAAGTCCTGATTGATGAGGAGGGAGGAAGTTGTAAGAGTTGAGATAGGAAGAAAGTAGAACATTTACTAGTCATTCTAGAAGCTTAGATGATACAGAAGAAGGGGGATGGGCAGAAGATTAGAAGAATCAGAAGAGTCAAGAGAGGGCTTTTTTAAGATTGGAACAACATTTGCTATCGTAATGAAGAAGGAAAATAACCTGATGACAGGTAGATATTAAACAAGCAAGTGAGGACCAGAACAAGAGTAGGAAAAGTTGACTTCAGCAAAGAGGCAGGGAGAGGATCTGAAGGAGCGGATGTGGGGTGAGTCTGAGAGATCCTGGATGTGACATCGCCTACAAAAATTGGTGAACATGAAGAAAAAAAGGTGCAACTGAAGGAAGGAACCCCCCCCAAGGATAAATCAGGAGAATCAAATGAGTCTGGACTGCAGGGGAGGCAGAGGGGGAGGGGAAGAGCTTATACGTTTAATCCCATCAAGAAAGAAGTTATCAGAGTCAACTGGAGAAAGATTGGAAGATGTGGAATGCTTAGCAGGAGGCTGGTGAAGAATATTAAGAATAATTAATAGAAGTTTAGGGGAGATAGCCTGAGATTGAATATGTGTTTGAAAATTGATAATCTTGGCTTGCTTGAGACAAGCAATATATGAACAAAGAGGAAGGTCTTGAGGTGCTTCCAGCCAAAGAAAGAGATCTGCCACCAACTTGTTTGGAGAAGCGACTGACCCTGGGGGAGTTGGAGGTGGAGGAGCGAAGAGCTCGAGTAGGAAGGTATTTACGAAGAAAGAGTTGGAGGTATTGAGGACCCAGGACCCAGATGGCGTTGTGGACAATGCAGAGGGTCTTGAACTTACTCCTTGCATCCACTGGGAGACAATGCAGAGATTTCATTGCTGGAGAGATACGATCCAAGGACAAGGACAAGGGCAAGGACAATTTTGCAGTCCTGTTCTGGGTGAGTTGCAGAGTGCTCAGGGTAGAAGCAGGCAGATCTAGAAAGAGGCTGCTGCATTAGTCCAGCCTAGAATGAACCAGCGCTCTAGAGACAGTGAGCTTCTGGGGGAAGGAGAAGAAAGGAAGAATACCTTTGAGGAGGTGCAGTTGATATTTTGACTTCTTAGAGACATCAGAGATGTGAGCAGAAAAGGAGAGTGTGGAGTTGAAGATGACCCCAAGGTTCATATCCTCACTGATGGGAGCAGGAAGAGGGCCAAGGGAGGCCGGCCAGAGTGACAGGAAAGGAGGGTGCAGGTGTGCCGATGAGGAGAATCTCAGTCTTATTGGCATTAAGAAATCTGAGCCAGAAATCCAGTGTATTTAATAAACAGAGGGATGACCTGGATGAACAGAGGGGCACTCTAAGTCAGCAGAGGGACACCTTAGGCCAGGAACTCAACCAACTAAAAACCAAGCTAGAGGAAAGAAAGCTGGCCCTACAGGAGCTTAGTGACGTTAAAACCGAACATGAGAAGCTACTAGAGCACACCAGGCAGGTGGAGTATGCTGTGGAAAAGAACACCCGGACCAATAATGACAAAACTCAGGAGGTGAGTCTCCTGCAGCAGAAATTGGCCCAGTATTTCCAATTCAGGCAGGAAGCACAGAGAGACAATGAGGCTCCCTGTGAAAAGAATGATAGGCTCCACAAACAGATAGCCATGCAAGAGCAAATCATTGAGACTAATAAGGCCTTAATAGAAGAGCAAAAGAGTCAGATTTTGGCATGTCACTAGGGAATAGGGGCTGAAAGAGAAGCGGTAGGAAGGGACAGAGAAACCCCTGAGCATAATATCAGGACCCCTGCAATCAGGGACTCTAACCCCTTCAGTACCATGGACTCTGCCACCTTCATGTCCACTGGCTCATATGAACCAAGGGCCACGGGGATGGTAGACTTCAGAAGAATTAGCAACAAGGGACTGACAGATCAGCGCCTGCCATAAATGGATGGGCAGGCGTCTCTGTATAGATTCCCAAATGTTAGGGCTAGCCTCTCTGATCAGGAAGATTCCTGTGAGGGGAGAATCAGGGAATGGGATCCTCAAAAATACCGCCTGCCAAAGGATCAGTCTGTCAAATTTGGTGGGGAACTCCAGGAAAGCAGCCCCACAAAGCCTCTTAAAGACCTCTTCCCAGTTAGGGCAGTGGGCCAGGGGGGGGGTGCTCAGCCAATCCTGGGAGCAGGGGAGAGTCAGAAGACTCTTCTGAGCGCCACAGGCATCAAGAAACTAGGCCCCCACATTCTGCCAGCCATTATCAAGCTTGCAGAATCAGGGAGAGCCTAGAGGACCAGATAGCCACCTCCTGTAGCAGTGCTTCTAAGTCAGAGGATGAATGGACACGGGTGACTAAGACTAAAAAGGTCAACAAAATTAAGAGGGCTCTACTAAAAGATCCCCTGAAACAGATCAAAGCCATTAGGAGCGTCATAACTCCCTATCTCAAAAATGCCAAGTATTCAGTCTGGGAGCACCTTGAGTTATATGAGCAAATGATGGATACTTTCCACCTAAAAGAGAGCCAGAGTTGCATCCAATATGTCAAATGGACATTTTCCCCTGAATACTCCAGCTGCTTTGCAGGGCTGAAGGATCAGAACCACTCAAGATGGTCCACCTACAGGGCGGCCATCTTAAAAAAAAATTCTGTACATACAAACCCCCAAGAGGCCTGCAAGGCGACCTACAATCTGCAGTGTGTCAAGACCAGGCCCCACAAGAATTTGTGCAAGAACTAAAATGTGCCTTTGCGCAGACCACCAGGAGGGTGCGCACAGACAGTAGGGAGTTCATTAATACCTTCTTTCATGAACTCCCTAAATACATCATGACTCAGCTGGTGAGTGACTTTCACGAGAAGAGATCACTAGACTGGGCAATTGAACAGGCGACTTGTATTTATGAAGTGCCGGTAGAGAATAAAAATACAAATAAAAACTCCAAACCAGCTAACACCTCTGCTGCTGCTAAGGTGGCGAAGGTGAAGGTTGCCCCCATTTTAGATCTGGAGATGCTAATCAAAGAAACAGGAGGCCCTCGGGCCAATCCCAGACAGGTAGTCAGGGAGGTAACCCAAAAAATGGGACCCCTAAATCCCCTGATTATATAAGCCCCTGTAACAAGGGCAACAGACCCATCCTGGGGTATGTGTGGACTCCCCCAGAGCAAGGGGGATCCAACCAGGTAGCTACCAACCCAGGAAACTTCCTTCCTAACTTTCCACAGGAGGGCAGTAATCCCCCAAATCCCGGGTTGAGCTTCTTTTGCCGGTACCCGCCAAACTTCAACCCACAAAACAACCCTCCTTTCTTTCCCCACTTTCCTGAGCCCAGACAGCCCAATACGGGAGACGGGAGGCAAAAGGTGGAGGGTTACCAGAACTATCCCAACCAAGGGTATTATGGGAGAAGGGACATTTACCCTTCCCGTAATCCACCCAGGATGGACCAGAGACCCCCGTACCAGCCAGAGTGGGTGTCCCAACTGGAACGCCAGGTCCGGAACTTGTCCCAGTATCTGGATCACATGTAAAGGGCTCAACAGAACCCTCAGATGAACATGGCGGCCCAGAACTCCACGAACCAAAGGTCTGGTACTCCAGAGCAATGACGGGCAGAGAACAACGACAACCCACCGGTTCCAAGGGAGGAGGCACAGGGGGAAGGGGGTTATAAAGCCTTAGAGAAAGCTTCCTTCCCCACTTGTGAAAAGCCCCTGGAAACCCAGGAACCAGAATCTCCTGCCCCAGAAAGTCTGCAACCTAAGAAACAGAGGGAGGGTAAGAGAAATAAAGGACCTAAAAAGACCCATTTCGTGGAGGAGGTTAGGATCTTCAAGTTTGAAGAAGAGGGGTCCTCAGATGACTCTGGGAAAAGGATCTTCTCCTTCAGGGATGGGGGAACTCCTCTCAAAGAAAAATGGGTCCGGAGAGATCCCAATCAAGACTGGGTAAATGTGGGGATGGAATTAAAACCGCCCATCATTGAACCCCAGAATGATTGCTTGGAAAGCCACCTTTCCCAAACATGTTCTGGGGGCTGCCTCCAAAAAGGATGTGGGTGGCCCAGAATCAGAACCAGGGGAGCCCAAAACTCCCCCAATATCCAACTGCCACCTTTTTCTTACAGATTCCCAAGATCCCACACTGAATTCTGCCCAAACTACTCCTGTGTAAGAAATTAACCCACCAATTGGACCAAAATCCACATTATCTTTGCCCCCTTGAGGAGAAGGAGGGAAGATTTTATGCCCCGGTCCAAATACAAGGGCAATGCACATTTTTGGCACTGGTGGACACTGGATCCTACTCCACCCTTCTGTCAAAAAGAGCCTTTGATCAGCTGAATTCCGGAAGGGGGGAGAGATACCAGATCCCTCTCTCCCCTCTTCCTGGACAACTTCAGAACTTCGATGGAAATGAAATTCCTGCCGAGGGGACTGCAGATTTAGAAATTAAAATTGGGTGACACAAGGTGAAACACCTGGTCATAGTTGTGACTCCAGAGGGCACACCATGTTTACTGGGGAATGACATCCTGAGTAGATTGTCTCCCCTAATAGATTGTGTAAACAAGGTCCTCTGGACCCAGACTAACCGACCAATAAAATTAAAACATAGCATCAACCATGTTAGTCTAAATGACACATGGTTGAACAAAAACAGGATCACATTGAATTCCACTTTCAAAACAACAAAATCCCTGACGTGACAGTAATTGCAGTAGGACAACAAACTGGTGATGGGAAGTCCTCTCTATTTCTGAAAATCAACCTTCCTTCTAGTTTAAAGTGGCATTCCACATTGGAAGGAAACACTCTGAAATTCTATACAATTTCACAATCAGAAAATCCCACTTCCATAATCCAAAATGATGAGAAATGATGAGAAGCTTGGCTGACATTCAGAAGATTGGAGAACAGTTGTTTATCCCTATTCAGTTAAATGAGGGGAAGGACTCGAGTGTGCATGAACAACGGTAAGAGCTTCATCAGCGAAGCCATGTTCTGAAAATTCCCAAAAGATCCAGCCATTCCCACATTTAAATTGATAGACAAATGGGAAATGGATCTGGAAACTCCCAATTCCAAACATCTCCTGCTTAGCAGGTGTATGCTCAAAATTTCCATAGGCAACAAGAGCATAGTCCATAATTGTTGGGTCATGCGAGATGTCCCTGCTGCATTAGGCAGTGACATTCTCAATTGCTTGGCCATTTGTTTGGACCTGATAAACTTCAAGGCCTGGTCCCGATTAGCAGGTAATCCCATGGACTTTGATGGTCCAGAGAAAGCATTTCGGTCAGCTCTCAACTGCTGTCGTATGCAGTTGAAGTTCAGATTGGAGAGGAAGTCACCATCCAAGAATGGACCCACCAATTTCCACTTGAAGTAAAAATTAAAAGAGGACAGAAACTGCAAAATCCTGACCCATATGTTCACCTCAATGCCCATCTCCAACAGCAAGGGTTGGGGTTAAACCCAACACCACTATTCAATACAGAACACAACACCATTCCAATAGTGGTGGATAAGAGCGACCTTAGGAGTATCACTCTGGGCGCAGGCACCATTATTGGAATGGCGGTTGATGACTGACATTTTTCATAGATTTAGGTAATGAACTGATAGGACCAATCCCCAATGACTCTTTTGACAGTGATAGCGGCAATGACACAACACCAGACAGGATCTTTACCCGGCATGGGGGGAATTTCCTGGTGTACTCTTCCTGCCCTTATTGTAAGGAAGAAGTGACCTGTGACTTCAGGAGGGATGAGGTGATCTTTCAAATCCACCAGGACTGCCTTCCCCACCTGAAGCCATCAGTACAAGTCAGTACTTTAACCAGGGACTTCTCCATCCAGCTGGAGGAGGCCACTGAGATAGCCAAACCAGAAGTCTTTCCGGGCTTCAGGCAAATGGTTGAAGAGAGAGTCAACCTAGCTGATGCCTGTGAGACTCTGGAGCAAAAGCAAAAATTGAAAGAAATTTTCTTCAATTTTCAGGATCTCTTTGTGGTGGACTCACATGACTGTGGTCGCACTGAAATCCATACAACAACAATTCCCACCCAGTATGACTCCAGTGTTTGTAAAGCAATATCACTTGCCTCTCGCATCCATGGAGTCCCTCACAGAAATCATTAAAAACCTTGAGTCCCGTGGGATAAGTCGTCCAGTCCACAGCACCTTCAATAATCCAGTGCTGGGGATTTTTAAACCAAATGGCCAGTGGAGACTCTGTGCTGACCTAAGGGAGCTAAACAAATGGGTCCACACTTCCCGATGGCCTCTTCCCTACATTGACCAAGGGCTGGCCCAGATCCAGGGGTCAAAGGTATACACTGCCATTGATCTGACCAATGGGTACTGGACTGTACTTGTCAGTGGGGAGGACTAATGCAAGCTGGCCCTTACCTTCAGGGGGCAGAAGTACACTTGGACCGGGACTCCCTTCGGATACATCAACTCCGGCAATGAATTTCATATCTTCTTGCATAAGGCCATGCCCGACTTGCGTGAAAGGGGTAACCTGGACTATGTAGATGATGTTCTGATCAAAAGGTCAACTGTGTCTTACCTAAAGGCACAGTGGTGCAGGACCTGTGTAAATTTCTTGTGGCATGAGATAACTCCTGAGGGTCTCTGTCCCCAGGAAAAGAAAGTAGAAGCACTCCAGAAACTAAAAGACCCCACAACTCTGCAGGAGCTAAGGAGCCTCCTCAGACAGACTAATCACAGCAGAAAGTTCATTGAGGATTACGCAGAGATCACAAGACCCTTGATCCATCTGTTGAAGGGGGGCTCAAGTGGGAGGGGGGTCCAGAACAAGCCGAGGCAGTAAGACAACTCAAAACAAGCCTCTCACAAGCACCTTTCCTAGCTTACCCTGTCAAAAACAAGGAGTTCTTCTTGGAGACAGGGTTCTCAAATACATGCTTGACTGCAGTATTATACCAAAAGCATGACAAGGTCAATAAAGTCATCTCCTATGCGAGTAAGACTTTATCCTCTGTGGAGGAAAAATTCAACGATTGTGAGAAGGCACTCCTGGCAATCGTGTGGGCATTGAAGAATTACCCCCCGTTCATCCAGGGGGAACACATCATAGTGGAGACTCCACACCAGCCTCTGCAATATCTTCAAATTGACAGAATCGGCGCTGGAAATGTTAGTAATTCCCAAATTACTTCCTGGATCCTGTCAATGCAAGGCTTTCCTGTGGAGGTCAGATATGGCCAAAACAAGAAGAGTCCCCTCACGCAAGGTCTGGCTGACTTGCATGATTGTGCCAGAGAAAACTGTCTCGAGGACGAAAGTCTTAAAATCAAGTATGGAGGCATACTTCACTTCCACACACAAAGTATTTGAAGAAAACAAGTGTGAGGGAATTCCCACTGTCTATCTGGATGGGTTTTCCTACCATCTTGACAACAACGGGGAAAAGGAACTAGTGGCCGGCGTGGGGAATGCCTGCGTGGATGATGCCCCAGAACCCTCCGCTGGGTACAAAATCGGTCCCCATAGTAGTCAAGTGGCAGAGCTGATGGCTTTGCATCAAGCCATCCTCACTGCTGTCCAACACCAACTCCACGAACTGGTCATAATCACTGATTCAGATTATGTACAGAACGGGTTCGTTGAGCACCTGGTTAATTGGAAAACCAGAGGCATGCTATTTGCTAACAATAAAGCACTAAAACATGGAAAACGAATACAGAATATTGATGATCTGGTCACCTCTAGTGGGATGACCATCTGCTGGAAAAAGATCAAGGGTCATTCTAAAGTAGAGGCACCAGACAAAACTGGAAATGACCTAGCTGATCAGCTGGCCAAAACCGGAGCCATCCAAGGGGATCTACTTGAGATCGAGTCACTGTTGGGGGAAATCCAGGTCACTGCTATCACTAGGTCCCAGACAAATGCTCACAATGAACTCTCAACTGCCCAGTTGAGTAAGGAGACCCCAGATGCTGCTTTGATAATGGCTCAGAAAGGGGATCCAATAATTGGTTAATTTTATCAACACATTGAGGACCCTGAGAACTTTCCCCTGATGGATACTGATTGCATTGGGAAAGAGGAACTCAGAGTGTTGATAAAATGTTCAAAAATGTTCTGAATCCAAGATGGTTTGTTGGTGAGGAGATCCACATACGAGTGGGTGGTCCCTACCTTATTCCGAAGCCTGATGCTAATTCACGCCCATGATGCGGCCACAGCCGGTCATCAGGGGTTTCATACGACATTAGAAATCTTGCGAGAGGTTGCATACTGGCCAAACATGGGGCAGGACCTCGACCAATACTTGAAGGGGTGTCTTGTGTGTGCACAATTTCAGCCAACATCACTCATTCACCGTGCTCCCCTCCAAAAGAGGGGGATGACACTGCGTAGGTCAGATTTGCAAGTTAATTTCATCGGGCCCGTGATTCGCTCCTCTAGGTGGAACAAGTACATGTTAACCGTAATATGCTTGTTTACTAAGTGGGTGGAATGTCTCCCGGCCCCAAATTGCAAGACAGAAAGAGCAGCTGCCCTGATGATCAATCACATCTTCTCGCGTTTTGGACTACCCCAAAGGATTGAGTCAGACCAAGGTAGTCACTTCACCAGTGAAGTGATGACAAAGATGTGGGAGATACTTGGGGTAAAAAGGAAATTACACATTGCATAACGGTCCTCTAGTGGTGGAGTTGAGAGGTACAGTAAAACTATTGTGAGCATATTGAAAAAGTTTGTGGCAGACTCTGGGCCAAGTTGGGATATTCGATTACCCTTTGTCATGATGGCCATCAGATCTACCCCATCTTCTGCAACAAAAATATTTGATCTGATGACTGGACAAAGGATGGTGCTGCCCCAGCATCTGCTCTACAGAACCCAAGAGCAGACATTAATAAATGCCTCCACAACTCATGAGTATGTTGAGAATCTGAGAAAACACCTTCAACGTGCTTTTGCGTATGCTCAGCAGAATCTAGAAAAATCTGCAGACAGTATGAAGACCCACTATGACCATAAGACAACTGAATATCAAATAGGAGACAGAGTCTACTTGTACAATTTCCAAAGGAACCAAGCCAAGGAGCGCAATTTTCTCCCAAGTTGGCGGGGTACTTTTGAAATTTTGGAGAGAATCTCACCACTCCCCTACAAATCCACATCCCCAAGGGAAATTTGACAGAAGGGGAAGACATGTGGGTCCACATAAACCAGCTAAAGAGTTGCCATCCCAGGCATACTTTTCGGCAAATAGAAAAGCCTACCAGAAACCCAGAGGGGGAAAATCCTGAGATCTAAAAAAATTATTAAATGTTCATTGATTACATGCGAGGAAAGTGTTAAGACTATCATTGAATATATGCAGGGAATATTGTCAATTGCTATTAAATGCATGCATCTGCCCCACTGCTCCCCTTGGGGAACAGTAGTGGGGAAATGTTTCATAACCGTGTTATGTTCTGTTTTCTAGTATTGTAACTAAATCCACCAATCACCAAGGAGGACCTCCTCGGGGACCGGGAAGAAAAACCCAAGAGATCCAGAGTGTCGCTCCACACTTCCAACCAGAACCACCGAGTAGAGCGTGTCGCATCCATCATTGATGGGAGAAACAACCAGATTTCTTCACATGGAATGAAAAAAAAAAATTCCCACGTGCCTGACTCCCCCATGACTGGAAGCCAAGCTGAAGTCAGGGGGGATGTGTGGAATATTTTTACCCATGCCACTGCACCCCTTTGCCAATGGGGGAAAGAAACTGCCAAAGATGGACGCGATAACCGCTGTGCGCGCCAAATCTGAACCATGCAAAACTGTGCATGGTTCGTAAATCACAAAAGGCTGCAAACCCCTGCCACACACAGGCAACGTTGATGTCAAAACAAAACTCCCTGCAGGAGAATGCCAGTGGGTGCAGTTAACTGTCACACGAAGCAAAGCCACAGAAGTGAGCTAAAATCCGAAAATGCCTTTAAAATACAGTTTTCCTAATCAATTGCAACCTTCAAAGTGCTTCTTTGGCGCTAATTTCAGTCATTTTCCAAGTGAGCTATTGAAATGAAAAGTGTGCTGGAAACACTGATCATCCAGTGCAATCAGAGAAAACAGGGCCTCACTGCCTGACAGCTGCATAAGAAAATTAGATGTCAAACCCAGTTTAAAGGTGTTTCTTTTTCCTGAAGAAATTGCAAAATTCGCCTCTTTAAAGCATGTTTTTTTGTGTGAAGGGCTTAATTCCTTTAATTGTCAAAATCCATTATAAAATCTGTTCATTTTATATCTTTTAAATGAAAGCTTGGAGGTGAATCATAAAATGACTAGTTGGAGTTAACTGCTTAATTCTGCTTGGACAATGCCCAGCCTGGGAAAGAGTGACACTTCAAACTTGACACTCCCTTGCTACAGGAAGCCTTAATGGTCCCCGCATATTGAAAACAAGGAGCACAATGGACTCATCAGACGTTCGTCTCTGGCTGAGCCAGGAACAAAGGACAGGCTGAGCATTGACCTCTGCTGGGGAGGGGCAGGATACTTCCCTCCTCACCCACCCTGATCAAAGGGACCTGACAGCTGTTTGTTGAAAGGAGAGAAAAAAAACTCTGTTCAAAGGAACTTTTGGTCTTTAAATCTTTATTTGTGGTTAAGTTTGAAACTCTTTAACTGAGCAACCTGAAGGAGGACAAATCTAAAAATTTGTAGATCTTAACCTGGTTTTAGGCCCATGATTTGAAGACATTAATGAACATTATATTATCTAAGGAACCAAATTTATAGGAAAACCCTGATTGTGGCAAAACTATTAATGTTGCAAAAATGATATTGTATACCCATGTTCTAGGGGCCATCGCCCAGATATGTATTGAATTAGAAATTGTTAGGGCAAACTGTTATGATTAAAATTGATAAAATTACATAGAATTACAAAATCAGCTCTCACAAAGATGAGGATTGAATGTGAGCATAACCCATCGAATATACAATGTATGTGTCCAGTTTTATTAGGGGACATAATTTTAGAAATGTACATTTGTGCAAAAGTTATGTTTTGGTCAAAATCAATGTGGGAGTTCCTAAATCCCATCACGAAGATGGCAGCTCTTTTCTGACTGCCAACCAGAACCAGGCAAGTGCCTGTGGCCACTCACAGCCATGGGGGCGTGTTTTGAAATTCTGCCCACACCATAAAATGTATGATGTCATTTGATAGGACAAATATCAGAGTTTCACCATACATAGGACACACTGCTCCCTGAACACATCCAGATTTCCGCACCGCGCTTTGTTCTTGACTTCTTCATCTTGTCCAGAACTCTTCATTTTGCAGCTTACTCCAGATTTCTTTGCAGAATCAAGGCCTTAGCATTGCTGAACTCTTTTTAGCTAGGCCCAAATTCAATCATCCCAAAAAACTTAAGGGATTGAATTCTGATTCAGTCTGGCTTGCTACCATTAAGGCTTGCACGCTGAAACTCGCATCCTGTTATCTACCGTGTGCAGTGACCAGAAGAACCCATCCAAATCCAGGCGGAGGTGCAGTCCAAAATTGACCAGAACTGCACTGCTGATCCAATCCCGCCAGAAGTGCCCTGTTGCTGGCAGATCTGACCCGATCCAATGACCAGAACCCTGATGGTCCAATTTTAATTACAAGGGACTGTAAGTATCAATAGGAAGAACAGTGACCCATAGTATATTTGCATTGTCTTATCCCAATTTCAACCCATCCCATCTTTAACTTCAGAACCCTAGTATTGTCAGAACCATTCTTGCGCTGATTTTCTCTCATCTGTGTAACAAAACCCTACGTCATTAGTGATTTTGAGTAACTAAAGTAAATCCCAGAAAGAAAACAGAGTATCCACCATGTGAAGGGTTACGCTGGCCACGTAAATGTAGAGATTCATGGGTGGCATTTTCTTTTTCACAGTCATTAATATAGTGTAATAAAATCAATCTGTCATCTTTAAAACCAAATTTCTGTTTCATTTCGCGCCTATTTTGCAAAAATGCCTCTCACCAAAATCTCCATAACTTCTTCAATTTTATAGATAGTAACACAATTTCAACTCTCATTGATACCTAAGACCCTTAGCTACATCCACATCGCAACAGTGTATTTGACCCATTTTAATCCCGTTTTAATCAAAAATCGCATAGTGAAATTTTGCCTCAAATTGACATTTTAGCTAAAGTTTCCCATGGGTCTTTTTCTTATTCAAAGTATTTCTACACTCCCATTCTGATCTAAAGTGTGTACTGTTGTTTATCTTGTAGCTCATGTGTGTTAGGACCGGTTTAGTGTTGCTTTCCTAAGAATTTTTATCCATTTAAGCATTTTTTCACACTTGGCGTTGTTTTATAAAGCCATTTTCACCTGTGATTTTAAAAGTGTACATTTCCAAAAACGGTTTTCTCTCTTGTTTGGGGAGGCAAGATTGCATTTAAATTCTAGACATTGTCTTTCATTCCTGAATACCTGCTGACTACTTACATCTGTGTAGGATTGCTCATTTGTACCTTAGAGAACTTTGCAGGGGGAATATTAACCTAAACGCTATCTGTTCACAAACCAAAAATGTTCTTTTTCCTGTGTTTTTTTTTATTCTGCATTATTATAAGTGAATTAAATTGCTTTACTCATATTCTGAATTGTATTTTCACTGCTTGATGATTGCTGCTCTATATATATATATTAAACTTATGTGTGATTTGAATATTAAATAAATAAATAAATATTTACCTTTACAAACTAGCCTGATTCCTGGTCCACTGCGACCTGGGGGGTATTTGAGACTTGTGTGATATGAGTGGTATCTCATTCAGAATATTGAACTTATAGACACAAATAAATAAGTATTTCATTGCGCACTACATGCTAGGCGGGATCTGGGTTTGTGCCTGATTGAAATCCTTAACACAGCAGAACGCATAGCAATACAATGCAAAACAGGGCAGGCAATGAGGAAGAGGAAATGAGGCGCATGTGTGCAGGAGGCTGGAGAAGGGGTGGTGTGAGGCACACGCGATAGGGAGTTGCTAGGGACCACGCAGTCAGGGAGGTGCCACTGTGAGCGAACCGCACCCACATGCTGCAGCGCAAGAATATAACTTTTCCAAATGCACAACTTACTGTGCCACATCCACCTGTCCTCACCCCAGCACCGGAGAAGTTGATTTTGGCATTGCCTGATGATGGTGGGGATGGCCTGTGGGGACAGATGGAGTAAACACATGTTGGTGCATGCTTACCTGGTATCTGATATGATATGATAGGTTATTTATAACGCGCTTAATACCCAGAGGTTTCTAAGCGCGGACCCAGGGATCGAACTTGTGTTGCTCCGTGTCATTTTGTTTCCAAGTCGAGCACGCTGCCGCTGAGCTATCCTCCTGGACATCCTCTGGGTAGGGATTTGGTTGCTAGGTCCTCCTGGTCCGAACAGGTGCAATCAGGAATTGCCCTTTTCTTTGTCTGCCCTTCTCTTCGGATGCCCGGGCGAGAGATGGCTTTGATCTCAGGTTAAGAGCAGAAAGGAAGAGGCAGGGCTAAGAAGGTGGGTTGAGCTTAGACTAGATGACCTAGATCCACTTGCACCTGCTCCCCACTTGCAAAGGAAAAGAGGCTGGAGGGCTCCTTAAGTAGGGAAAAAGAGTGGCAACCATGAAGGCACCAGGTGGGTGGGGATTAGGCCAGGGGGTTCCATAAATTGCTACGGGATTGGATGCTAGGAGATTTAACAAAAAAAAAGGGAAATACAGGGTTGAGGAGACCTACCATTATGTTTAAATTCTACGAGAGGGTGAACAATATCTAGAGATGAAGTAATAGAATTAATGTTATTAAGAACACTTTTAATATCAACAGAGAGAAAACATGGCAACATTCAATGAGTTGTGATGATAAAGAGGTACTAGGAGCAGAAGAGTCAAGTTGCGTAAGACATGGCAAAGGAAGGTGGAATTAGAGGTTGGGGAAGATGGGAATTGAGGATGGTAAAACTAAAGAGATGAAAAGACTGAAAAATGGTCATCAGTGGGCAAAATATGAGTATTGATAGAATCAATCGAGTTAAGGTCAGAAGAAACAAAGATGAGGTCCAAAACCCCATCTTTAAAGTTAGTAGATGGAGACGGGAGTAATGTAAGAATATGAGCCTAAATAAGAAAAATTAAAGGACAAGATGTGGGATCAAGGTGCTAAAATGGATGTTGAAATCGCCAACAACAATTAGAGAAGCAACAGATGAAGAAACAGAAGATACTTGGGAATCAAAGTCATCATAGAAAAAACCTTGAGAACCCAGAAAATGGTAGAGGGTCCAAATAGAAAGAAAAACAGGGGAAGAAAAAGAAAAAAGATGACATTAAAAGGAAGAGAATGATGGTGTAGATAAAATGGAAGGGACAATAGTTCAATGTGGACAGAATAATAAACCATACCACTACCAGGACAAATAAGTCTAGAAGAGTGTGGAATGGAAGAACAGAGAGAGATAAGAGGAGCAATGAAGGCAGTGCCATGATGTGGGAGCCAAGTATCAGTAATTCAAAGAAAGTAGCAGTTAAAATAAAAAGATCATGAAGTAAATCAGTTTTTTGTACAAACGGAACAAGTGTTCCTTCCAGAAGCCAAATCGAAACAAGGCAAAGCCATGTCTTGAATAGTAGTAAGGTAATAATGGGAAGCAACACAAGTGACATGGTGTCTTTGATGGTTAGAGATGTGAACAGGAATGTTTATAGAAAGAAACAAAAGCAAAGGAATAAACAGAGTAAAAGAGTGAATATTCATGATAAGATATAATCAGTGAATCATACTGCATACAATAAAATATCTGTAACAATGTGGAAATGAGGTGCACCCTTATTTCCACAACAAGGCAAACAAGGAACTGTAATACTCTTAGAATGACCACCCATCTGATGGACACCCTAGGAAGCCCTTTAGAAAGGGGACACAACGTGATGGGGGCCGCCGGACACTATGTAAAGTGGGAACGGCTTATGACAACAAGCCTCTGGCAAATGCTGAGACCACCACTTAGAGTCTCTGCATAAGATGATAAATTGGTGTACCGGGAACCGACTGCCAATTTGATATCACATGACCAGGCACGTGTGATGATGTCACCACAGCAAGGATTGGGTCAACCAACCTCTTTGAAAAGTGGGAGTGGCTGATGGCAACAAGCCTCAAGCAACAAATGCAGCGACCACCACCGAGAGACATTTCACAAGATGTGGGAACAGAATGCCGGTAGGATATCATATGACCAGGCTCACATGATGGCATCACCATGGCAGGGTTCAGGGCCACCCACTGATATGGAAAGCAGGAGTGACTGATGACAACACGCCTTCAGAAAATGATGTGACCACTGGCGAGAGTCACTGCATAAGATGGTCAATGTATCCACGGGGAGCGGACTGCCAGTAGGTTATCATGTGACCAGGCTCACATGATGACATCACTGCAAAAAGGGGTGGAGCTGCCAGCCCCCATGGAAAGCGGGAGCGACTGAAGACAACAAGGTTCCAGGAAATTCTTGTACCACCGTTGAGAGTCAGTGCACAAGATGGTAACAGAAAGTGCCCGATTTTCTTAATTTAACTAATCCTAGAATTATTGCACTATATTAGAACAACCTATGCCGGTGATGCCAACACTTTTTAATGGTTTCTAAGAAAACTGAGTGTATTGCTTTGTTTCAAATTTTATTCTGGGAAGTCTTTTACTTTTTTATTTTAGTGGGAGGTGGTTTCAGGTAGACATTGTGCGAATAAATTATACGTGTTATTATGAAAAATAAGTTGAATATTATATTTGGAATTTATCAGTGAGACAAAAGCTGGCTGGTCACATTTTCCGTTCTGAAAACAAGCTGCCTTTATTCATTTGAAGTATAGTGGGTGACCTGACCAGCATTGTAACTTGAGGGACCACCTTTAATTCTGTGATTTATTATTTTAAATAAAACAAAATACTCAGATTAAAAGAGCCTGTTTCTTGTTCGAGATTTTGGGTTGCCTTTCTTGGAGTGGGGAGTATTGGATCAGGGATATTGTGCCATAGTAAAGAACCAACCCCAGGAAATGTAACTATATTCCATATATAGATCTAATTACAAAAGCAAGCCAATGATGTGACCATCAGCGCCACCGCAGACCAGCACTGAGAGGCCAACCAGACCAATTGAAGAGAATGGGAGTGAATAAAATTGAATATGCTTCATAGTGGTTTTGTAGGCAGGGTAAATGTTGATCCGTGTAGCTTGTAGACCTGAAACCCTTTCAATAACATCCTTAAGAAGGAGTTTTATCTAATAAATGGAAATTTGCCATTTTGTCAACTCCAAATTAGCAAAGGTTTCATGTTTTTCTCTTTAGGTTGCAACAAATTGTATGCTGCACCCAATCACCACTGCAGTCGTCCCATAGCACCTAGACATGTCCTTGTGTGTAAAATGTTTAAGGCCAGTGGTCACTGTCTTTGGCGCTACACTGGCAGAGCTTTTCAGCCTTCCACAGTGATAGATGTCTGGTCATGTTAGAAAAAAGGCCAAGAAAACAGAGGGCAAACCCTTCTACTTAACTCTCCTAAGCCACGAATACTCAGGTTCAATAAATAGGCGTAATCAATGCAACTGTGAGCACTATTAAATGAAGGTGGGGTTTGAACAATGGCTTCCTTGAGAGTAAAGTGCTACGGCTGGCTACCTGGAAGTTCTTGAGGACAATTGAGCAAACTACCTTAACAAACAAGAAATTCATATTCAGATATAGCACAAAGGGCACAGCAGAGTTAAGTTTATATTTGGTGAGAGAATTTGTGAGTGTCAAAACAAGTTGAGTGGGTGTGGACACCCACCTTAGATCAGAAGGGAGGTGTAAATCAAAAGAATAGATTCAAGTTATCACACATATAGATTTGGGAACAAAACGCATACATGCCGACAGACAAACATTACTTGACATGTCCCCGCAACTTAATGCATGACAGCCATTACACAACATAATTTACTGTTGTGTTGCATACCAAACCTAGGAAAGCAGAGCATTTCAAAGCAGGGAAGAGCATGACAAAGATATCATGGTGCAGCCACATAGAAAACATGCCTGAGCTTAATGTTACAGACAAACCAGTACAACACTGCAAAGGTGGCACGACTCAAATAAGATATTAGAATGGATGCCATACACACCCACACACACACAAACCAACACACACAAACACATTGCTCCAGCCCACACTTGCACAGACTGCTCCAAATATAGTGCTTCGACATTTGAAGTCTAATGCTCTGGAGATGGCTACTGGCAAGCTTTGAATGAAAATCTATTTTATAGGATAATGCCCTGGGGCAAATCACTCTTTCATTTTATTTTGAGTTGCTACCTCTCGACTACAGGAAGGCACCTTTTTTTCCCTTTTTGTCAAGTGAGACATGCATCATCCTTTGAAACAAATGGTGCGTTCAATACAATGGAATTTCTTTGTACTTATTTCTTAGTTTCATAATTGTTTCCTGATTCACAGAGCACTACATGCTGCCTTGTTACTAGTGGTTTAGACCTCGAGATTTTTAGCCTCGTAGGTGGGAGCAGGACGAGGGCCAAGAGAGGGCATCCAGCGATTGACAGGAAAAGAGGGAGTGGGTGTGCTGATGAGGAGAATCTCAGTCTTACTGGCATTAAGGTAGAGATCATTGGCGGCACACCACTCCTGGATAGCAGACAGAGAGTCAGAGATGAGAGAAGAAGAGGTGGCTAAAGGTAGCCTGAAAATGAGCTGAGTGTCACCCACATAGCACTGAGAGTTGGGTCAGAGAGTGGCAATGCGGTGGGCAAGAAGTGCCAGGTATTGGTTGAACAGCCAGGGAGAGAGAGTAGACCCCTGGGGAACACCACAGATAGAGATAGAGGAGAGGAAGGACCCAGGTTGGACCTGGGAGGGTCGTTCGGAGAAGAAAGAAGTCAGCCAAGCCAGGGCCTGACCGGTGATACCCAGGTTATCACAGAGACGGTTGAGCAGGATGGCATGGTTGACCCTATCAAAGGCAGAAGAGAGATCAAGTGAGATTAGGACACAGGGTGTTGGAATCAAGGTTGGAGAGCAGGTCAACACGGATGTTCAACGGAGCAGTTTATGTGCTTCTGGCAGCTCTGAAGCCAGACTGATGGTTATGAAGACAACCAACAGATTCAGTGTGAAGATTAAGCTGGGAGATGGACAGCTTTTCCAGGAGTCTGGCCAGGAAAATAGTGATGGAGATTGGGCGATAGTTAGCTGGGCAGGAAAGGTCGGCAGAGGGTATCTTAAGAAGAGGGTGCACAAGGGAGTGATTCATGGGGGAAGAGAAGACTCCAGTGGTGAAGGAGTGGTTGCATAAGTCGGCCAGGGCAGGAGCCAGGGAGTCAATGTGGTCCTTGAAGGTTTTGGAGGAACAGGGATGAACCTGTTTTTACAAGCCTTTCATAGATCGGACTGGTATAGAAACCTCATCTGGGGAGAACAGAGGAAAGGCCGAGAAGGGGGGAGGAGAGGTGGCTGAAGAAGGGACTGAGGAAGAGCAGGGAGTAGAGGGAGGGGAGGAGAGAAGAAGAGAGAGAGGAAAGGATGTCCTGGGTTTTAGAGATTAAATGAGAAGCCAGAGCCATGCAGAGAGCCTGGGAGGTGACAGGAGAGGTAGAGACTGAAACAGGATTGGCCAGTTCCTTGCAGATTTTAAAGAGTTTGGCCGAGTTGTTAGATGCTGCAGAGACACGGACTTGGATGTGAGTTCTCTTCTTGGTGCTGACAGAGAACCAGTACTGCCTTTGGAGCAGGCGGCAGGGCAGTTTGTCAGAGGATGTACCAGAAGCACGCCATTTTCTCTCAGCCACTCTGCGCTTGCGTTTGAGGGTGATGAGGTCTGAGTCGCACCAGGAGTTGCACTTGGCTTTGGGCTTCAAGCAGATCCTCATGACAGGGGCAAGAACATCAAGAGTATCAGATATAGCAAAGTGGAGCATGGAAAGGGCTGTGTCTGGATGTGAGTCAGTGAAAGGGAGACAGGGGGAGAGAAAGTGGCAGCGAAAGCCTCAACTGACACACGCTTCATGGGTCGGATAACCGAGAAAGTGGGTGGCAGTGTTGGAGTTGGCCTGGCCTGAGTGGTAGAGAGGGTGAGCTTGGAGGCTTTCTGTTCACAAGGCGTTCTGGTTCCTGGGACCTACCTATCTGCATCACAGCCTTCCTACATACTGTCCCTCTGGAGCCCTCCGCTCATCTACCACCAACTTTCAGCGAATTAGCCGGTTCTCCAAACAGAGATTTGGAGGGAGCTCCTTATCCTCAGCAAGTGCCTCGCTCTGGAATAGCCTCCCACCACCCTCCGTCTTGAGCCTGATCTTCTTAAATTCTGGAAACTCCTCAAGACCTTCCTCTTCTCCTCTTGCTTCTCTCCCCCTCTACCCTGCTAACCTAGTTCTCTGTTCTTTCCCATTCTCCCTCCTCTTCCTTACAGCTTGCTGACTGGCTGCCTGGTGTACCTCAGAGTCTCACAGGTCACTGGCACCCAGCCAGTGCTCTTTTGCACTTGCCTCAAGGCCCTACACCCCACCCACACTCACCGCACTTGAGAAATGACCCAAGAGATCGTCTCTCTCTGCACTTACCCCAGTCTCCACCGACCAGGTGGACTTGGTCCTCTCCCTCACTGTGACCGTCTGTGCACTTGTACGATCCATATGCACCACGCCTGAAGATCGTCTGTCTGTACTCCCATGTCTTCAGCCCTTAATTGCACTGGTAAAACTGCAGAATCGCTGTCAGGCCTATTTGCTGTATCTTAAACTGTTAAATGTGGTTTTACGCACTTACTCTGTCCTGTGCAGACTATTATCGTCTCAGAATTTCAAGGGCTCTAAGTGACTTATTTTTCCCCATGTTCCCACCCTCCTTGAGCGCTTTGAAACACTTGCCTCTGTATAGGCGCTTTATAAATATACAATACCATACCATGTTCAATCAGCCTACAAATACAACATACCCAGGATGTTGGCTCAGATGGATCCTGTTTGTTTAGCTGCCCGCTCTCCAGGGTGGTAGCTTTCTGGTCTTCTCAATGAGCCTTGTGGCAGCTCCTCTTCTTGTGCATTGTGTATGAGTCTGGGTTCCAGGTGTTCCACCAGGATGGGACAGACTTTTGTTCATGAGACTGACTTGTGCTTGGTCGACCTAGCCAATGACTTAGACAATGAAATCATCCTCAGTCTTCTCCTATTTGTGTTCCTTTCTTTACCATCTCTTGTCTCCAGATTTCCAGTGGGTATATCCAACCTGTTTACCCAATCCTCCTCTTGGGCCTTGTTCCAATGGACTTCTTCTAACTAGTCTAGTTCTTCCTTGGTTGCCTCTGCCTCCTCGTCTGTTTCAGAACAGTCTGCTTCTTCCTGCTAACCTCAATGCTCTGTGTCTATTCGGGCATGACTATGGTACTAATTAATCACTTAATCAATCTTTTGTAATGCCCTTAATACCAGAGACTAGTTTCTAAGCGCAGGACCATGATTTAAA
Organism: Ambystoma mexicanum; assembly: GCF_040938575.1. Taxonomy (NCBI): domain Eukaryota; kingdom Metazoa; phylum Chordata; class Amphibia; order Caudata; family Ambystomatidae; genus Ambystoma; species Ambystoma mexicanum. Next base: position 607,603,437 of record NC_090928.1, read on the forward strand.
TCTTTGTTGCTCTGCATTATCTTGCTTTCAAGACACACTCCTTACCCAGAGCTATCCTCCTGGCTCAGGGTATGCTGACTTTGTCTTTTACCCTATGATATCTGGACAGCAACAGTTTTAGTACCACATTTTCTTTAACAAAAAACATTTTGGTATCTTTCATGTCATCTCAAGGGGGGGGGATAACTCAGGGGCAACGGTTTTGTCTCGGAAGCAAGACAACGCAGCACAACACACGTCTGAATCCCGATTGCGCACTTATCGTTGGTATTGACCGCATTATATATTAACAATTAAATACATTAAATACAAATCTGTTGTGGTTTCTTCACCCTGAATCTGGAAGTTTTCCAGAACAACACACTGGGTACCTTGCTGGACTTTTGTTGCTTATCCGTGTCTGTGCTAGGTAATTGTTAAAAAATGTGTTTGTGTTATGTTATGTTATGTTATATACATTTCTAAAACGCACCTATGCCCAACGGCATCATGGCGCTATGGAGAGGAGGTGGATGGTGGCCGACAGGGTCAACCTAGTATAGATACGTTTTCAGAGACCGGTGGAAGATCATATGATCGTCAACAGCTCGAAGGGAAAAGGGGAGCTGATTCTAAGCTTTTGCAGCCATCACCGAAAAGGCACGGCCGCCTATGCGAGAGAGTCTGAAGCGAGGGACAGATAACAGAAGGCCAGACTGGGAACGCAAGGAGCAGGACGGAACATAGCAGAGAAACATTTCCTGGCTGTATTCAGCACCCTGTCGAGTTTGTGGGTTTGTGTGTCTGTGTGTGTGTTTGAGTGCATATGTGTCCCTGTAGAGTTGTGTATTTGAATGCCTTTGTAGGTGTGCACGTTTGCAGGTGTGTGTGTATTTACATTTGTGGCATTCTTCTGCGAGCAATGTGAAAGCGGCATCCATCAGGTAGTGTTCTGGGGCCATTTAAAACTGGCATGGGGCAATGTGATCGTGAAAGTAATTTAGGTATTCCAAACTTGGGACTATAAACTATACTTAACAGAATAGACCCAAACAACTCAGCACTGTCAGAGTAACTGACATCTTAGTCAAAACAACAGGTGTTAATAAATAATACACCTTCTTACATGCATATATACATTTCTTCATTATTTAATACTCCAGAGTAAACAACAATTTATTGGAAAATATTTTATTAACATTCAATTATCATAAAAATACATATAAAAAATATATCTTTTATCGCTGCAAAGTAACTTGTGCAGCCCGTGAAAGTGACGTGTGCAATACTCTGTTAATACTCAAAACTCAAAGCTATTTGCTACTCAAAATTTTCAATGTTTTTTTGTGCTAGTTATGTGTCGCGCGGCCCAATTTTTGTTTTGCAGTAACAATGCTACTAAACTGTAGCTAACATTAACATTCAATGGATGATTGAAACACCTGCTTATCAGTGCAGTTCATATTAGCCGAACATGTTTTGTTCGTTGTGATTAGCCTTGTCAGGCTCCGTTTGACTCTTTTCTCCTTTTAGCACCTTTGGGTCGTAATGAGGCCCATTTACTGTTACTGCACTTGTTCCTGTGGGTTTACCACGTGATTACAAGTGGTGGTAGGGAGGTGTTAATCCCCATTTTTTGTTCCCATAGGACTATATGGGGATGTTGGTTGGAATTACTATGAAAGATAATACTGCCATGGTAATTCCACCATTTCTTACCTTAAAGTGTCAGGTTTACCTCCAGCATGATCTGGAGGAAAATCCTCTACTCCAGTGTCAAACTTGAAGTTCGCCAGTGTGGTAAAAACTGCAGTAATTCTTTTGCTGCCAAAAAAAGTGGTGCTAACGAAGTTACCACCAGTTTTTTCCTCACACAGCTGTACTTGTAATGAAGTTACTTGTGGTAACATTATGGCCTCATTACAAGGTTGGAGGTATCCTTGCCGTTAAAGGCTAAAACCGGCAAGGCTACCTCCAAACTTGCAAGAAAGTCTGGCACCCGCGAATGGGCAATTACCGGGGTATTCTGGCCCCACCGGACCCAGTAATTGCCCATTTGCGTGTGCCGGAATCGGGAGATCCCCACTCCCATTTGAACCCCATAGGGCTCAATGAGAATGGGGATGCCTGTAGCACCCACACTGTTCATAACAATGCCTGTGCTACAGGCATGCTGTGCTCGCGGGTGCCTTTCATTCCGCCAGGTCAGACCTGGTGGAATGAAAGGGACCCACGAGCACAACTCGGAGTTTGCTGGTCCGGATACAACGGTACTGGTAAGCTTACCGGTACCGTTGTATCCAGACCGGCAAACTCGTAATGAGGCCCATCTCATTCCACTGATGAAAATGAAATTATCACTTTCTGGAGGAATGTAAAAAGTATATGGCCATCATCTGGGGATAATGTAGACAATAACACAATAGCTGTATCACTGTCATGGCACCATTTACAATGACATGCCCTTTGCTCGGGACAGACACTGTGCAACTTTAGGGATATGTCAGTATGTTTAATAGGGATAAGAATATCATGGCACTGTTCAAACTCAGGAAACAATTGCTTTTGGACACAGTTCCATATTGGAGGAGCACACACCATGGAAATCACTCAATCCACAAACATGGTTAACAGCATCTCAATATGTTGGTTAACATACATTTGCACAGATGAATGGGTTAGGACAGTCTTTAGGCAATAGAACCAGCATACAGGAGATGAGAAAGATGACTAATCTATGCAAATCAAAAAGTTGCCCATCAGTGGTTTTCTTCCGTTATGGACCACTCTACTGTCTGGCCTAAAGCATTGCTTTGGCATAAAGCAGTATGTAAATCCAAATACAATTCCAATATAAATAATAATTCTAAAAAAACATTGTGAGTAATAATATACAATCGAAACCTGTCGATATACGAATAATAGAAAAAATACACGCATGAGGTTTAAAGGAAACATTTTGCATTACAAATTAATGCTAAGGGACTGATTAAGAGTTTGGCAGAAGTGCTAAAACTTCCAGTAATTGACAGTTTCTCATGTTTTACCACACCACCAAACTACGAGTTTTGTTTACGAAAACTTGTTTAACACCTAGAGGTAATTGCCTCCACACAAAAACATTACCACATGCAGTAATTAACACATGTGGTCATTGCCACATGTGGCAAATACTGGACAAGGTGGAGTCTTATGGACCTCCGAAATGGGTAGTAAAAGAAAGGTCTGCTTGGGCCTCATTACAAGTTTGCCGGTCCGGATATAACGGTAAGCTTGCCGGTACTGTTGTATCAGGACCAGCAAACTCTGACTTGTGCTCGCGAGTGCCTTTCATTCCACCAGGGTGCTGGATTGTTTTGCAAGTTTGGAGGTAGCCGGCCTGTATTACAGGCAGGCTATATATAACCACAGGTAAACCACAAATCTTATAATCAGGCAGTAAGTGCACAAGAAGTTGACCATAGATGCCATACGTCAACATGGCTCATTGTAGGTCACCAATGGGCCTCTGGCATTTCTCTCTTAATCTTCAAGCTCTCGTGACATAATGTGTGACACCAAAAAGTATGGCATTCGAATCATCCATCAAATACATTTAGAGGGTGCTTTGTCATGTTTTTATTTTATATTTTTATCTAAAGCAGTTTCAGATATCTCTTCCTCAGGTTCAAGAACAAAGGACAAATAACAATAAAATAGAACATGTTTTCCACAGTGTCTTCACAATAAAGGCATACCCGATCAGGAGGCATACTTGTCAACCATTTTGCACGAAAATGGCCCAAAGGGAGAATTCCCAGCCTCATCTTTACAAACAACCACTTAATTTTGAATGATTCGAATTTAATAATATAACTTTGAATCTCGATTTTCTTTTTTTGGTTTCAAATAGTTGGACATAATATTGCTGGAATGCACTTTTGCTCATGTCATCATCCCACATAGCACTTTTTTCCCAATATAAATGACATTTTCTTGATAAACCTTAACAAAATGCTGCCCCAAACTCTGGAACAAGATCTAAAGTCAATGAGAGAAATTTGGTAGTCAAACAGAAAAGGTGAGCTTCAGATTTTTAACTAATGAACGATCAATCTTGATGTTGATTCATATTTTAGACACAAGATTCTCAATTTGAATTTAGGACACATAGCTTTATTCCATAAAATAACATAGGACCATTTTAGCAGACATAAATTGCATTGGGAGATATGTTTGACCCCACAGTTCACCCCCATATAATGTGGCACTTTGTAATTTGGCTCTGTAGAGCAATTGCCCTCCCCCCATAGCTACAGGTGAAGAAGCGAGACATCCGCAATCTGTTATGTGAGGACTAGGTCACACTTTTAGATTTGGGTATCCCATCTAATGGTCCTGCAAATGCAGGTCTTTGACTAATTGACATATAGTTGGCCCAGTTCTTAGTTTCTTTGTCCTTTTACAGAGAATGCAGAGAATGCATTTTGTTGTATTGCTGTTTATCACTAAGCCTTTCTTGACAAACAAATCCTGCAATGCATTCAACTTTTTTAAGACTGTCATCCGCAAATATCAGGATGCCTAATTTCTCACCACCTAACGTTGGGGTGCCTGCTTCAAGCAGATTAATGTTAACTATAAAATAATTATGAACAGTATTGAAAACATTGGGGACATTATACAATCCTGCCTTACACCAATAGCAACCAAAAAAACCATTCACGGTTTGGCCTCCAGTACCAAAATGTAAGGATGCAAAAATGTTCCTATATAGACCCCCCTATGTCCATTTAGGATCATAGGGTACAGCAGGATTAGATGGATGAAAAATTAACACTGCATTGGATGCTGATTTTAGGTCAATAAAAAATAAATATACATTTTGCTTCCTTAATAAGACACTAGAAGAGGTGTGGGAACCTCCCCCACCCACTGATTACAAACACAGCCAAATAACCTGTTCTTCAGTTTTCTCACAGCAATCTACCTATAGGTGTCTCCCTGGCTAGTCCCTGGGGATCTGTCATCCAGGTGGCGAGGACACGGCCATCACTATTAGATCCATTTCCTGGGGGTGGAGCAGAGAGGGAGGATCGCCTGGATGGGGGATCCTTGGGGAGTCAGAGTTGGACACCATTGGGTGAGATGTGGTATCCCCCTTCCTTCTTTCAACACCTTTTCCCCATCCTACCATGCAGGATATTCCAAAACACTGCCCCCCGCCTTTCCGACACAAACACTTTGCCACAAGACACAATAGAACAGACTAACCCCAGAGCCGTTTACCTGACGTGTCCCAATACAAGGGTCAGGCAAAGTCAGGTAATTGACCAGAATCACACACACCTGACGGCCCTTTCCTTTCCCTACTGGGATAAAAGGTAGAGCACGAGAGCAAAGTATGAGCAAGGCAGACCGCACGACATGAGAGCTATCTCGGCATGGCAATTCAAGAGGAGGAGAAAGATGGAGCATACCGAGAGGGTGACAGGGAGAGAAGCAACCTTGCCCTTTCCGATCAAGGCTCCGCAGAAGCAATCGCAAGAACATGAACAATAGCCTTCGTGTGTTTCAGCAGATGGCAATGTTACACAAGGCCCTCCACTGCTGATAACCAAGCAGGGGAGGTACACTGGTCTCTGTGGTATCAACCTTGACTACAAAGAGAAAGAAAGCCAAGTGGTTCATCACAGACGGTGAGTGAAGGGGGGAGGCAATAAGAAACCAAACTTTGTTGAACAAAAATTAGCAAGCAGCTAATTGAACTGTGAAAGCATAAAGAGCTATTGATACTAGAAAGGGGAAAACCAGCAGCAGAGGAGTTCGGCACCATGTGGGTGCTCACTAAAGAAACTCTCGAAGATTACCCGATTGTTGAAACTACCATAACTAGAAGGCCTTGGAAAAGGGGGTCAAAGTGGTCATTCAGGGGTCGTATAACATCCTCTGTACAGTCGAAAGTCTTTGACTGAAAGATGATTGTTAAGCGAAGGGAAATGAATCCCGCTTGGTGAAATTAGTGAATGTACAGTGTGTTGCAAATGTTGGCAAGAGTGAACCTGGCGGAGGAATGCTGCCAAAAAGGGGCAAAGCCTGAATTCCCTTTGGACAGTGTGTTCACAGGAGTGAACCCGACCGAGGTGTGTCCACAGTGAATTGTTTGAAAAGACATTAAGATTTGTGAATGCAAGAAAGCCATAGTGAATCTGACGAAGGGACGCTGACGTCCGAGAGGGGTCCAAGCCCGAAAGAGGGAGATCCAGGGGTGGAAAGTCATGTTGGAAAGGAACCTTTTGTTTGTTTGAATACATCAGGCCCCAGAAGGCAAGAGACCTTTATTGAAAAGAGACTTAACCATCAAAGAACCTGATAGCTGGTACGGAACTGTCAGCTATGAGAATGTACACATGAAAAAGTAAAGTAAATGAATCCTAACAATTGAATGTGAATTTGAAGTTGGTAAGAGTGAACCCAGAAGAGGGATGCTGACAAGGAAGGGGAAAAGTCTAAAGTTCCAAGAAACAGTGTGTTGACAAACGTGAACCCCGGCCAAGGGATGACCATTGGAACTGTTTAAAAAGAAATGAAGATTTGTGAGTAAAAGCAAAGAGGGGTCTGCGCCAGGAAGATGTGGACTCAGGGGTGAAGCCATCACCCGAGAAGTAAGCCATAGTGAACCCGGTGGAGGGAGGTTGAAAGGAAGTAGGGGTCTGTGCCCGGAAGAGGGGGACCGAGGGGTGAAGCCATCACCCAAGAAATATGTAGAACAGAAATGTGTGTTTGTTAGTCGTTTTTTATTTTTGTAAACATCCGGCCCTCAAAATCAGGAGACAGAGCCACCGAAGGCCCTGTTACTGAAAGAATGTACTAGGGATTTGCGCCCAGAAGAGGGGGATCATGGGCTGAAAGTAATGACCCAAAATCCACTGAAAAGGAATGCTTAATTTGTGGAAAATGATTGGTGATGGGTCAGCGCACAGAAGAGGGGGAACCAGGGGTGAATCCATCACCCAAAGAATACCGGAAAAAAAGAACCTTGTGTTTGTTTGTTATTTTATTGACCCTCGAAGGCAAGAGACTTTGGTGAAGGTAAAAGAGACCCGGCCATGGAGCCTCCTGATAAACTGAAACAGAACTGTCATCTCGTGCTGGGAGAGCTCGAGACTGTGCTGTGCTCCAAGATCCCACCTTACACTGTGTTTAAAACGTGGGGAAGGGAGACCCAAGATACCACATCCTGACATATTATTTATGAACACTTCTTTCTTCTCTTGAAAACCATCCCACACCCTTTTTGTATTAGCTGTAGGGTTTGGCAATAGGTTTCATAGTATAGGGCCTTTTTATTTAACACAACGCCACTAGGACTGCCTTATTTTAATTTGATGGTCAACGATTGTTCCCATCTTAGATTTAGGTTTAGATTCGGCATTTCTCCAGCCTGCATACAGTTTAATAAACACCCTTGAACTGTGATCACTTGTGTATGTCTTTACTGTTGCCACCATGAGTTCCTTAAACAGCAATGTGAGAATAGTTGCCCAGACTGCACCTCTATGCAGCACTGCATAGATTGCACGTAATACTAGATTGCATTCCGTTGTTGTTGCAGTCCAGTTGCAGCGAGATTGTGTGCCACCATATGATTGGCATGAAGTAAAGAGCCTAGGTTTGAATTGCCAACTGCTAGTGAGAATGAAATTTGCACATGAACTGCCAATTGCATGTCCGTCAAATACAGTCACACAGTAAGGGCACTAATGCACATCCCTGCCTGAACAATATTGCATCCAGTTTGGATACACAGGTCAAGACCACACAGGTCCAGAAGCTTTTAAATGCTTATGTGCCATGATTTCCAACCACAAAGCATGTATTAATTCTTCTAATGGAGACTTTCAAGTACAATCTTGGTGGTCATGGGCAAGCATCTGCACCACAGAGTTATAATTCTATGTCAAGCCTAGAGGCAAGCATTCTGCTTCAACGTCTTTATTCTAATCTTCAGAAGTTTCAACCAAATATTGAAAAATGACCATAAAACCCTTCATTTTCTTTTTTTCTTTCTTTTTTAAAAAACTACATCTCCCTTTACATTTCCCTCTAATCCCACAGTCTCCTGTAGTCCTTCTCATTTCCTGCCTATGGGGTTCATTACGAGTTTGGGGCATGGCTGCCTCCAAACTCAGGTCCGGGTTCCTAGATTGAGAAATTACCTGGCCATTCCAACCTTGGAGGACCCAGTAATTCCTCATTCAAGTAACCCATCCCCATTTGAGCCCCCATAGGGCTTATTGGTTAGGGGGAGGGAGCTAACAACGGGCCCGTTCATAACGGGCCGTTGTTAGCTCCCTGGTCTGCTGGCGGGACCCGCTAAGGGCGCCTGGTTTTACCAGGTGCCCTTTGCAGGTCCCGCTAGCAGACTTCTAATAGGGCGGTAATCGGTTAAAGGCGCCGGCACCTTTACCAGCGCTGTTAACCCCTTATCGCCCAACTCGTAATAACCCCCTATGTCTAGCATCCATGTCCTGTCTCTTCCTCTTCTTTTCCTGCTCTTCAGCAAGATAAGTACCATACCTTACTGTTGAGCTTACTGATGCATTTATTTTAGAACATTTCATGACTGATTTGTCATAACGCTAAGATTAAGTACCCACAAGTACAGTATGATGTAACAGGATTACAGAATGCATTTGTAGGGAAGGAGTAGCATTATATCATAGTGCAGCACGATAATGGAGCACAAAAGGCAGCTAAACGTATAGTTATTTAGTTAATACTATCTCTTACTGGTAGCTAGCATCTTCCGATGTTAGCCGTGAGATCTACACACACCGCCGAAGGCCAACAAAGCCTGTGCTTAATGTGAAGCACGCCTGGGGCTTCGTTCAGCTTCCTCAGTGGCAGAAGAGTGCAGCGGCAGGTGGAGAGGAGGAGCCAAGCACGCAAGTCACATAAGCAACGTGGCTTCCCGAAAACAGCCATTAGCACAGATAAGCGGAGCAAATCAAGCTGACTCACCGCTCCATAGTTTCATAAAAGGAAGATGGCAGATATTTCACAACGCGGTTCACAGAAGCGCGAGATAAACGGATGCATGGAGACAATACAGACACGTTTCCTCACTGCAAAGGCAGCCTTTCCTAAGCAGGGAAATGCTGAGTGATCCAGAATCACGGCATGCCAAAGAGGCAACAAACAAGGAGCCAGCAACTAGAAAGATCAGAAATAGCAGTGAATGTCCATCTACACCTGATTACAGGTACTTTGGCACAACAACCAGAAACATGTCTGACCAGGAATGGAATGAAGAAGAGCACGCCCAAGATATGGCACTCAGCTTCAAAGAAGTACTGGGTAGCTCTCTGATTGATGCAGTGGCAGAAGGGGTGAGACCCTTACAGGAGAGACTATCAAAACTGGAGTCCCTCCTAAGCCAGAGAGAGTCTAGCACCAAAACAAACCAAAAGAGCACGTCCACAAAAGGGCCTGAAATTTAGCACCCTCAGGGGAGTAACAAGCCCCGGAAGAGAAAAACCTCTTCGACCCCCTGGGGTCACCTGCACAGGGCAAATACGAAGGCCACAGAGGCAGCTGACACACTCAATACATTGAGAGAAGCTTTCTTGTTGCAAGCAGCCATGCCAAGCCTCCTGACCCCCTCCCCATGGAAGATAATATGCCCAACAAGAATGAGGACTTCTCAGAAAAGTCATCCGAGGCAGCAGCCTCCTCACAAGAGGAGAATGACAAGCCAGCAGAAGACTGGGTAGAACCCAAGGGTGGCAAGAGAGTGCAGAAAGAAATACATCTGGAAGAAGACAACATAGAATTGTCAGACATGTTTAATCCCAACCATATCAGAAATCCTAAGTCTTCAGACTGGCAACCCTTGCACAGGGTAGCTAAATATATGGTGCAAAGGTTAAGAAAAGCACTAGACAAAGATACTAGGTTGCGCGTGAATGCAGAATGCTCGCACTCAGACCTGGCAGGAAAAGTGGCAGAAGCTCCCAAGCTCAACCCCAAGTTGCTAGCATTCATCAAAAAATCTTCCAAAGACCTCCAGAAAGGCATGGAAAGATCCTGCAAAAGTTGCCAGGAGAAGGTACTAGACCTTACCGGACCTTTATCAAAAATGATGGACCTAACAGAAAGGGCTAGGGATATCGGTGAAGAAATAGATCCAGACACTCTAGCCAGCTGGGCTCAGAGAGCAGTATGTCTTCTCGGAACCGCAAACAGTGCAATCTCTTCAGAAAGGAGCAACAGGCTCCTCCTGAAGATCGACTGAAAGTTGAGCAACCTAGCCAATTATGAAGCAGGTGAAGCAGCCCAAGACCTACTCTTCTGAGAAGCCACTGGGAAAGAAATGGGGAGAATTGTGGGGACCTACACCTCCTTGGAAAAAGCACAAGCATCAATTAAGAAGATTTTCCCGAGTTTTTGCCAGGACCGGCCGCTTGTGATGTTAAGCAGCCGGTAGTTTTCAGTCCATGAGAATACCTCAAGGGAATAGAGCACACTACTGGGAATGGAGGCAACAAGACTCCTTCTTCACAAGTAGAAGAAGGTTCCCCAGGGGGCGCATGAGCAGAGGAGCTGAAAGAGCACACAACTCCATCTCAGGTGACAACCAGTGTCTATCTGCCAATAGGGGGGAGGAATCAACAGTTCTTGCAGAACTGTTGCACGCTTTCACGCTATGCATGGGTGCTACAAATGACCCCAGGGCTATACATAGAATTCATACAAGACCCCATACAGGAGGAATATCCTTGACCCATTCATATTCCGCACACAGAAAGAGTACTCCTTCACAGCGAGCTAGAACAACTCTTGAAGAAGAGAGTCATCGAACCAAGTACCCGAGCCCCCAGATTTGTGAGCAACATGTTTCTAGTGCATAGTAAAGAGAAAGTGAGACCAGTCATAAACTTAAAAGAAATGAACAGCTCGTAACATACAGGCATTTCAAGATGGAAGGGATCCACCAGCTGAGGGACACACTGAGAGAAGGGGACTGGTTAGCGAAAATAGACCTGAAAGACATCTATCTCACCGATCCCATAGAAGTCTCCTATCGACCCTTTCAATGCCTTTCGGCTTTGCCTCACCAACTAAGACCTTTATGAAGCTCATGAAACCGGTAGCGGCAGCCATCAGAGAGAAGCGTATATGCATAATTATATACTTAGACAATACCCTCCTCCTAGAAGACAATAAGGCGAAACTGAACAGCCAAACGAGCTGAGTGAAGGAACTCCTGACGTCGCTAGGATTGTTGATCAATCAAGAAAAATCAGACAGAACCCCATCAAGATGACTCAATTTCTTAGGCTTTGCAGTAAGCACAAAGAAAGCAACATTAGAACTGCCAGCGAGAAAGATCAGGGACATCACAAAAGAAATAAGAGGATGTCTCGACAAACAAGTTATCTCCTTGCGAATATTAGCAAGGGTTGTAGAACTGCTAGCATACTTCATCCAGACCATCTTCCCAGAGCCTCTTCATTACAGAGCACTGCACAGGTTGAAAATAAAGCACCTACAGCAAGGGCTGAGGTATCACCAACCGATTTCACTAGATCAAGAAGTGAACACACAATTACAATGGTGGCTACAGAATATGGAAGCATGGAACGGTCGTGCCATTTTTGGGGATCGGCCAGACCTAATAGTAGAGTCAGACGCCAGCAGAGCAAGCTGGGGAACACGCTGTGGTGCCCTAGAGACAGGAGGAAAAGGGAGTTTGAACTAGTTATGACTACATATAAACTGTCTCAAACTGCTAGCTTGATCATTTGCGATAAAAGCATTTACAAAAGACAAAACACACTGGTGCATACTGCTGAAGATGGACAACATCTCTGCAGTCAGCTATCAATCATCTCGGATGGACGAAGTCCAGACTCCTCGAAGAACTAGGGAAAGATTTCTGGTACTATTGCTTGCAAGCAGGGATCTCAGTCACAGACGAATATCTACCTGGAACGCTCAACATGAGAGCAGACCGGAACTCCCATCACTTGATGGAGGGCAGCGACTGGAGATTCGACACAAGAGTCTTCAATCAAATGGAGTGGCTATGGGGCCGATAGACACAGATCTGTTCGCCTCCAGACTGAATACCGAGAAAGACAAGTACTTCAGCTGGAGACCGGATATGACAGTACTGGGGACGGATGCATTCCTCCAAAACTGGCATGGGAAACTGCACTATGCTTTCCTTCCGTTTGTGATGGTGAACAGAGTGCTAGCGAAAGTTCACAGGGAGAAAGCATTCATAATAATGGTAGTGCCCATATGGAAATTGCAAATGTGGTTCCTGACCCTGATGGAGCTTACCACGGACTTGCTGCGGATGCTACCAGCAGGAGAATGGCTGCTCACAGACCCACCTGGGCCATCTCATCCTCTGAGAGAGAAGGGGAAGCTCCCCCTCATGGCGTGCAAGGTATCAGGCAAAGATGGTCACTGCCAGGAATTTCAAAACAAGCTGCAGAGCTCATCGCAGACTCCTGGGCTCCCTCCACTAGAAGGAGCTATGATGCAACATGGAGTCGCTGGGTGGCATGGTGCAGAGAGAGAGAGAGATCTTCATCCCATTTCTGCCCCTGTAGTATCAACCTTGAATTTCCTATCCTCTCTCTTAGGAGAGGGCAAAGCATTTAGGACAATAGGAGTCTATAGCTTTGTGATGTAAACATAGTGTTATTCCTTACAGCCTGGCCAGCAAATAGACACTTGTCCCTCACACAATTGTCAGGCAAACTAGCAAACTAGCTTAGTGTCATGTAGGAGAGTCTACTACGCCAAAGCATTAGATATAGATCATAAAGTGTACAGACCTGATGGGATAACCTTCATGCTAACTAGAAAATCTAAGACGAACTCAGCCACAATCTCATACCCTTACTGGACCAGCCAACCACAGTTATGCGTAGCAGCAAGTATCTGAGAGTATACAAGAGTAGGACGGCAGAACGGCGGCCTGCAGGTACGTTTCAACTGCTAATAACGCATCGGAAAACTCAGAAATCAGTAGCTACGGCCACTATAGTGCGATAGGTGTGAAGAATTATGCAGTTGGTAGGGATCAACCTGCCAAGATTTGGGTCGCACTAAGTGATGGGGGCAATGGCGTCTAAAGCATACAAATCAGGAGTGGCCCTGAGCGAGATTTTTCATGCAACAGACTCGGCTACCAATAGTATTTTTAAGACATTTTACCTTAAGTCAGTGACATCAATAGCAGAGTGAGTAATGAGAAGCTTTGAACAAGCATAATGCTCATCTCTGGTCATTACCCCTGCATACTGCACAGGGAGTCGTGATTCTGTTAAAGACACATAGTTAAGCATTACTATCCCTCCCAGCGCAGGCATTGCATATAATGAGTCATTATTTTTTATCCTACATATAGGCGATACCTGCCCCATATAAGGACATGTATAACTAGTGTTTTGCTAGTATGTAATGTGGCGTTTTTATTTGCCAGTGTGATATGTAGCGTTGTTGGTGGCATGCAAAGTGCAGGATTTACAACACAGCCAGGCCCAACTTGAAATTGCAGATATTCAGAGCACACATAAAACTTAGTGTGCTGGCACGTTTAAATAATGAAGTGCACCAGGTATTTTGGATGCTCCATGTATGGATACTACATTAGAATACATAACGGACTAACATTATTAACATTACTAAAATACTCATTCTAACTTCTCTAATATTAAAATGTAGTCTTCTATGCAAAATGAGGTGAAATCCATGTGTTGGTGACACTGCTGAGATTCGTTTTTTAAATGCACACTGGCGTTTTCTTTAGCTTTTGTAGAACAGAAAAAATGCAAGCTGCAGGAAGCAAAGTGAAACAGTAACTCCGGGCCTGAAGCTTTCATTGTTCTGAATATGAAGGGTGGTACAGAGCACATTCTTTTTAACCTGATTAGAAGAAAATGTAGACAGACAAGCAACATCAATAAAGGGTCGGACAAAAGTTTTATTGGAAAGTAGAAATGAAGAGAGCAGTTAGTTCATGCTGGGCTGAGGAGACAGACGGAGATTCCAAGGGGTAGAGCGCTAGCTTTGGAATATAATCAGCTGACGCTCCCCACACAAGCTTACAGAAGAGTTTTGCGTTGACACTGGGTCTGCATCTGCGAACACAATAAGGTTGTGAGGGGGACTTCAAAGAAGGACCGACCTTGGTAAAATAAGTGCTAAGTGAGGACCAGATAAAATGCTGTATGTGTGTCTAAGATTTATTGCCGTGTAGGGAAGTTAGGAAATCATTGCATGTTTATTTTTCTTTACTTTCAGAATGTGGGAACATTAATCCATGTTTCAAAAATACCTGATTGTTCTGTTTTGTTCTCTTGTATTGCAGATGATGCTGTAATTAACACATGGTAAGATTTGGTGACTTGTAAATAAGATGCAATACAAAAGCATATATAAAAACAATTGGGATTTTTTTGTGTCATTCCTGCATCTGTGAATTATTTACATAAGTGAAGTATAAAGGGGAGACTGATATCAGTGCAGTAGTGCATTTACCAATGTACCACTGTAAGTAAAATAGCAAGCAAGAGAAAGCTAGTAATAAACAGCTATAAAGCAGAGGTGTGTGTGCAGTGTGATGAATGTTTCCTTCCTTGCATGCTGATGGGAAGGTGTCTGATCGGACACATAGATACCTGGATGTACATAAACCAGTAATGCCTAATGGCACATAGGTTACTGGATGTACATAAGCCAGTAACACCAGCCACAGACTGTAGGTGGCACTATGAATAAAATCATTGGGTTCAACTAGATGTTCTAGGTCTGGGGCTCTCTACAGACAACTAGAAGGTATTCTAATAGAAAGGAAAGGTTAGTTTTATGATGGGGTTATAGTATAAAAAGAAACCATGCTCACCACTATACCACAGGAATAAAATACTTCAAAACAAGATACCACTAAAATTACCACCAATACAAGCTAACAAGGTATGGTCACTAAAATAGTGTGATACAAAACCCATTCTAAATGTAAGACTAATTTACTGCCAAATTACCGCCAATATTTCTACGGTAAGAAAATACCAACAAATCCCAAATTTACCCACTAAAACAAGCTGATAAACATGCAAGATAAACAGATAAACATGCAGAGAAAGATTGTCTGATATGACTATGTGCCAAAACATGGTTCATTTTAAATAGGTCCCTACGAATGCAAGAAAATGATGCCAAGCTGATTAGCAGGTTAAAAGCTGAACTTGATGGAGCTAGTGGACAGGAGGAAAAGTTAAGAACTGGAGGTATGTCAAAAGGACATGCAGCCAAAGTGTAAAGAACTCGACAATCAATTGTCCCGAAGGAAGAAACAGGTTGAGGATAGTGAGCAAGAATTAAAACACTTGAAAGGATTGGTAGATCATATTAGACAAGATAAAGACGAGGTTATTTTGGAAATGCAAATTTTACAAAAAGAACATTTCGAGAAAGAAAGTGATCTTCAAAATGCTGAACAAGCGATATGCAAAATGTGATTAATAAGATGGGTGATGAAAACAATTATTTGCGTAAGGTGCCATATCGGCTCCTTAAAAAGAGCAAAGATTTGGAATAGCAAATGTGCAATTTCAGGTCCCAGGATAAAGGACAGGGTACCACATTCACTGGAATTGAGGTAAATTCTATTTCTACATGGAGAGATAGTGCCCCAGTGGCTGTGCCGTTTTCTGAACTTGGTTGCAGCCCCCTTGGGGGGTTTGACACACCCATCGGGGGCCGCCACCAATCCCATACGCCAGAAACAAGGGTTGAATCACAAAGTAGTGCAATCCCAAGCATAGCAACAAGTAGCCCTATCAAAATAATAAAATCAATCAAGGCCCTGATCAAACCATTCAAAAAAGGAGGGGAGCGCTGTATACAGGACCACTTAGAAGTGGTGCACAATATATTTAAAGCCCTCCAGATACCTAAGGAACAATATAGACAATACTTTCACTTAACTCGGGATGCTCCCACAGCCAGTATCATTAGAGGATTAAATGAACAGCAGAACATGACATGCGCAGAGTTTGAAAAAGAGATTATATGTCATTTTTCTCCATTCCAATCATTACAGGAGGCAAAGAAAGTTGCATACACGATTACGGCTGGGCCAAATACGTCCCCTTGCCAGTTTTTGCAAGACTTAAAAAGAGCTTTTTCTTGCTTTGATGTATCTTGATCCCAATTCCAATGAATTTAAAACTGCCTATTTCTATGGGTTGCAGAAAGACAGTATATCACAATTAGTCCACAAATTTGATTGTGACAAGTCCCTTGAGTGGATTGTGCACCAAAGTACAAAGCTATATGAAGTGCTATACTGTCAGGGTAGAGAGAGTGATAACATGAAAGATACTACACCAAAATCTAAAGAATCCTCTGCAACAGTAATGTCACTTGAGTCCGCTCAAAGTCCAGGCAAAAAATATGTGACACCCGAACAGAGGGGTAACCAACAGAGGTTGCTGCTCTCTGCACTGATGTTTCAGTCACATGATCCTAGTAATAGGGAGAGCTACATTAGCCCAAGGTATTTAGGAGACAGGCCCCGGGCAGGATATCGGCCTGATATGTCAGGTATGAACAATAATCAGAGAAAAAGTCAGGATCAAAGAAGTAATCGTCCCTATCAGACATTGGGGACAAAGAGCAGATTTGACCCCAGCACCATGATCTATGGCAACCAGGATAGACCCCAGTTTGTGGATCGATTTACTGAAAATGGAAATCAGCATAGGGGACAATACTTACAAAATGAGAGACAGGACATGAGGCAGAGTATGAATTATGCCTCACGTCAATACAATCAATCACCGCCACCAGGGGACTACAACCAAAGGACAGGTTCACCCCGCTCCCCACTCCACATGAATCAAGAGTTCAGAGACAACCCCAATCGGAATCACTCTCCTGAGAGATATCAGAATAGATTCAACCAGGGTTAAAACAACCAATATCGGCATAGGCTGCAAGAGAATATTCTAGAGAGATGGAAAGATTTCAGTGTGTCGAGGCCCAAGTGAAAATATAGGCTGAACAAATAGGGAAGATCTGTACGGCCCAAAAACAGTCATCAAAGGAGGGGGCAGAAGGCCATAGTAGTGATCGGGTGGCTTCTGATAACAAGTGACTAAATCTTCATGACACCTGCAATGATAAAAAGACAGATTTCTCTAATCTGGTTTCGTATAATGACTCTGAGATGCTTAATGATTTAAAAATGAAAATACCGGCAAATGAACATGAGACAGAAATTGCAAATGAATCTAAAAAAGAAGTTTGGTTTAACCTGGAGTTAAATCAAACGTTGGAAATTTGCACAAATGAAAAAGGAAAACAAGAAAAACATGAAATTCCAAAAGAACGAAGAGACAGATTTAAGAAAGACAACTCCTGCATGGGTAAAATAATTGATCAGGGAGTAAGTGTGGATGTTAGAACGCCCTCCCTAGACAATCAAGGTACTCAAAAGGAGGGTACAGATCAGTCACCTGAAGAGTTTTTTGAGCCACACATTTTTGAGGAAGTTAAAAAGATTGGTACCATGCCAAATACCTACAAACGTCCAAAATCAGAAAAGTGATCAGGTGATGTTTTTATGCATATTCAGTTGGAGGATTGTAATGTCAACTCTGATGATCCCCGGATGGAAGGGCGAACAGTGGACACACTCCAAAGGACCTCTGAATATGGGGAGATGAGTAAGGTTTCTCAAACGGAAATGGACAGAAATGAGGGAAAAATGTCCTTTCATTTACCAATGTGCTTAGCCAAAAATGAGAAGGGTCTGAGAAAGGTGAATCCTGAAATCAGTAAGAATTCACACTTTTTGTGTGTGTTAGAGGAAGTTGAAGACAGATATTTTGCTCCCATTACTGTGGAAGAGAAATGCAATAGTTTTGCAATTATTGACACAGGCGCACAGGCCACAATTATGTCCAAATAATTGGTAAAACGTATCAATGAAGGGAGATCTCAGCAGAATCAGATCATTGTGAGGCAGAGTGAAGTCCCAGTACATAACTTTTACAGTGAAGAGGTGCCTATCGTGGGTGTTACAGAGGTTGACATAAAGATAGGAAAACATAAAATGAAACAGGAAGTATTGATCACATATATTTGTGAAAATCTATTTTTTATGGGGACAGATTGCCTTAAAAGATTGTCTCCTCT
This sequence comes from Ambystoma mexicanum, assembly GCF_040938575.1. NCBI lineage: Eukaryota > Metazoa > Chordata > Amphibia > Caudata > Ambystomatidae > Ambystoma > Ambystoma mexicanum. The sequence continues at coordinate 607,621,620 of NC_090928.1, forward strand.
CATAGATGGGGTAAATGGGGTACTGTGGTCTTTGTCCACAAAACCATTAAGACCAAAGAAAACAAAGTCACAAAACAGCAGTATAAATGAATGCCATACGGTTCAGAAATCAAATGATGCAGTGGAGGTCTACCTACAGAATAGCTGTGTGCCTAGTGTCACTGTCAGGCTAATATGCAAAGTAAACAAGAAAAACAATCTGTGCAGATTTATTTGCATCCTAGGAAGAAATGGCAAACTGAAATAGATGAACACACATTGTGCTTCTATTGAAAAGAGAAGGAATGCAAACAGAACACTATTCCTAAAGCAAACATGGAAAAACACATCACTACCTTTGCTGAAATACACATGGAAGATGAGCAGCCATGGATTCACATTGGTATAAATGACCATTCTAAAATGATAAAAGCCACTTTGGTGCTTGAACAGGAATGGAGTTTTATTAATGAGAAACTACTGCAGAGAATAATGGAAAGAGAGGAGATCCCAAAATTTAGAATTAAAAACCAATGTAACTCTGGTTTGGACAATCCAGATTTTGAAAATGGAATTGCAGGAAGGTGAATGCTAAAAATTAATATTGGACAAAAAACCATCTACCACAATGTATGGATATACAAAATGATTTTTATATGGGCAATGATATCATGCACAGAATGTGCACGGTGTTAGATTTTCTTAACCCAAAAATATGGTCCCGGCTAGGCGGGCCTGCACCCGAATTTGAAGACAAGAGAACGGCTTATCATTGTGCACAATTGGTCCCATATGCAATTGAATTACAGGTGAAGAAGGATATTACTATTCCTGCCATTCACCAAGCAGGTTGATGTAAGACTAAAGTGCAAGAATGGACAGCAAATGAAAGATTCTAATGCATTTGTGTGCTTAAATGAATCCATGAAACAGCAAGGCCTGGATTATGAATATACCCCATTGGTAAATGTTGGGGAAGGGTCCGTCAAAATTATGGTGAATAATAAAGGATGCCAGGATATTCATTTAGAAGAGAATTCTTTATTAGGAATGGCCATACACAAATCACATTAAACTGCAGATTTCAATAACATGGTGATTGGAAATATCCCTGAGAGATATGCAAATGCACAGGGTGTGTTGCCAGATTATCTGGATTCTCAGCCCAAAGGGATCTTTAAAATTCAATCTGTGTGGCCTTATGATTCCAATGAGACAGTGTGCTGTCACCAAGAGAATTGTATAATACTTGACTTAAATGAAAATGAAAAAGAACATCAGCACATTGAAGTGGAAGCTGATATGCCAAAATATTTAAAAGTGGCAGCTTTACAGAGAGATACAGCCACACAGTTGGAAGAAAGCACAGAGGTTCCTCCATTGGAGGATTTCCCAGAATTTTCAAAAATGGTAAAGGAGCAGATTCTATTAGCAGATGCAGGTGATAGCCAAGAGGATAAAAATGAGCTGAGAAAAATATTTATGGAATTTAAAGAAGTATTTGCCAAAGATGCATATGATTGTGGCTTAACTAATTTACATGTTGCCACATTACCGGAGGGGTGTGATAGAAATCCAGTATTCGTGCGCCAATACCGATTGCCATTGGCTTGCTAAGAGTCATTGGCAGAGATAATTAAGAACTTTGAATCTAGGGGAATTATCAGACCCATTCATAGTACCTCCAACACACCTATTTTGGGTGTGTTAAAGACAAATAGTCAATGGTGCCTGTGTGCAGATTTGAGGGAGTTAAATAAAAGAGTGCCAGTGTCTAGATGGCCACTGCCATTCATTGATCAAGGCCTTGCTCAGGTGCATGGGTCAAGGGTATTTAGCACATTAGATCTTACATCTGGATATTACTGTGTGCCTCTGGCAGACGACATTCAGAATTTATTTTCATTTTCATTTGATAAAACGCAATAACGCAATACGCATGGGTTAGAACACCTTTCGGGTATGTCAATAGTGGGAGCGATTTTGGCATATTTTTGAGAAAGGCGATACCAGATGCAGCGGAAAGAGGAACTTTAGTTTATGTGGATGATGTCCTGATAAAAAATGAAAACTTGAAAAGCCATTTTGATGAAATTAGACATGTACTTGGCCAATTGCAAAAGGCGGGTGCCAAAGTATCTTTACAGAATGCCCAATGGTGCAAGAAAAAGGTGAATTTCCTAGGCCATGAGGTAATTGAACATGGGCTAAATCCACACAAAAAGGTGGAGGCCATACAGAAATTGAAAGATCCTAGAAATGTGAAAGGTTTAAAAAGTTTATTAGGAATGATGGGATATAACATGAAATTTATTGAAAATGATGCTGAAATTACTCTACCATTGACTAAACTATTGAAGCTGAATGCGCCTTGGAAATGGGAAAAGGGGCAATCTGAGGCAGTTGCTAAATTGAAGGAATGTCTCATAAAGGCACCATACTTAGCGTATCCCATAAAAAACAGAGATTTATTTATAGAAATAGGTTTCACTGAACATTGTATGTCTGCAGTGTTCTCTCAAAAACATGATTTGAACCACAAAACTATTGCTTATGCAAGTAAGGCATTTTCCCAGGTTGAGATTAAATTCAGTGAGTGTGAAAAGGCTCTTCTGATCATTGTGTGGCAGTTGCAACATTTTCGCCCCATTGTTCAAGGGGAAAAAGGTAATCATTGAGAGAAATCATCAACCATTGCAGTTTTTACAGAGTAAGAGGATTTGGTCAGGCAATCTAGCACAGTCCACAATTACTTCATGGACATTGGCATTGCAAGGCTTTCCTGTAGAAGTGAGGTATGGCCAGAATAAAAAGAGCCCAGTTGCTCAAGGATTAGCAGATTTACATGACTGTGCAGCTGAATGTGTATAGGATGAGGTAGAGGTGGAATCTAGTTTGCAGGAGTTTGAACAATCACCACACAAAGCCTTTGATGAAAAAACATGCAAGAATGTACCAACTGTATATGTTGATGGATGTGCTTTTCACATTGAAAATGACAGCAGTAAACAGTTGGTACCAGCGATAGGAAATATCTCGTTGAAATGTGAGGACATTTCTAGTATAGGAATGAGAATCGGGTCTAGGAGTAGCTAGGTAGCAGAATTAGCAGCCATTTATAAAGCAATTACTACTAGGACTAATAATGGCTCTTAAGGCAGAGCACGTAGAAACAGAGCCACATTCCTAGTAAGGCTTTGTATTAAGCCAGGCTAGGAGGAATTGTGAAGTTCAAATACCCAGAAAAGGCAGAAAAATGTACAAGGGGATGACTCATGCCCTAAAATCTAGGCTTTCTACCGATCTATCGCACACCAACATTTTTGCTCCAATTTAATTTGTTCTGAGTTACTGCCCGATGCTTCTCATTGATTGGATCCCATGTTTAGCTTACATTTTTTTTTTGCCTTTCAGAATATCTTTTTAATAGGTCTACTTCTTAGATTCTGGCGAGTATTTGTGTAGCAACTATTTTTACAAAGATTTTGCCGACAATACAGGGGTTAATAGTGGTTGGTCGTTGGCCAAGTCTCTCAGTCTAGGGTAGATTTTTTCAAAGAGGTCCAGTCTTGAGGTTGTCCCTTCGCCAGACACGTCAATTGGTTAATTTTGGAAGGCAGGATGATATTGTCAGTGAAGGAGGTAGATTTGAGGGAAGCAAGAGTTTTTAGGAGGACGGGGAAAGAGTGCGAGAAGAGAATTCAATCCAGACAGGCAGTGTTTTCATGGTACAAGGGGACTAACACTGAAGCAGTTGATTTAATGATCTATCAGATTTTATCTATATTTTCAATTAAAAAGTTTCCATAACATTTCTCCTGCGTTGTTGGCGTTTTGGGGTAGGGTGAGGGCTTAGTATAATGCTTTACTACTTCAAATAGGGCTTTGTTCCTGTTATAATCTTCTGCAATGGTTGTGGAGTAATAAGCAGCTTTGGCCTCTGATCAGAACTCTGTGGTTGTCGCAGAGATTTGAAGTTGGTGAGATCCCCTTGATTACAGCTTTTCTGCCAGTGTTTCTCTAGGACTATGATTGAGTTTTTGTTTTGTTGGAGGTGCACTCAGGGTGTACCAAGGAGTGGATGGTTTGGTCTTAGCATGGATGGTTTTTAAGAGGGCATGAGTCTCCACCTGTTTCGTAGTGGAGTTGTGGAATAGCACCAAGACATTCCCTGTGGTGGAGAAGTCTGCTTCTAGCACATTGACTGAGAAGGGTTTGAATGAGCAGCACTGAATGAGAGGGTGTTTTGCTGGACATTTGAGGGCGATGGTCGAATGGGTGTTTGACCGTGGGAAGGTGGTATGGTCAGATGAGTTGAGTGTGGCAGGGTCTGTGCAGGTGATGGGGGGTGATGATGTAGAGACTATGGGCCTCATTACACGGTAGGCGGTAGCCATGGCGCTATTAGCGCCTTGGCTACACCCTTACAGCATTCCGGGTCCGTGTTCCCAGAATAGGGACTTACCGGGTCATTCCGACCTTGGAGGAGCCGGTAAGTCCCCATTCCGGGAACCATTCCCCATTCCCATTTGAGCCCCCATAGGGCTCAATGGGGATGGAGCTAATAACAGGCCCACTATTAGCGGGCCGTTATTAGCTCTGAAGTCCCTCAACGGGTCCCTTCCCTAACGCCTGGTAAAACCATGCGTAAGGGAAGGGACCCGCTAAGGGACCTTGTAGTAGGGCAGTAAGGGATTACTGGCACCAGTGCCCTTACCGGTGCCGGTAATCCCTTACTGCCTACCGTGTAATGAGGCCCTAGGTCTATTGTTTTGCCCTTGTGTGTGCGGGAGAGCTCAATTTGCTTAAGGTCCATGGATCTGGTCGGTGCGTATGACATGCTTTGAGTGTGGTTGCTGGTGCAAAACTTAGCAATGATAAAATCTCTGAGGAAGACATTATTAGCATGTGCTAATTTGGCAGAGGAGAATCATTTTTAGATGTCATAAATGAAAGAGTCGCTCCAGTGAGGTGGTCTTTAGATGAGATGGAAGGTGATGGATTCCTTGTAAGAGCAAAGGAACTGACATGCAAGCAAATTTAATGAGCTTTTCTGGGAGAGGGGATAAAGGAGCATGGCCTTTCACTCCTGTGTATAATTTCTGCTCCACCCCCTACCCTTCCTGGCAGGTCAGCATGTTGGATGTAATGGCCGGGGATGGGGAGGTAGGAGGATGTCAAATATTGACCAGATTGGCTAAGATAGCTTCCCGTATGCTTGTCTTTCAAACTCTAGGGAGGGTTGGGAGGGGTTGTGGAGAGAGGAGACCCTTGGAGATGTCTTTTGGCAAGTAGTTTTGTAGAAAAAATTATGTAAGTGAAATGCAAGTAGTGGATCTGACCCTTCACCCTATCAGTCCTGAGCAGGCGCAAACATATGAGATCCTTGTCATCATCATCCGTTCTTTTGCTGAAGATGTCGGTGATGACGATGCCTGAACAGGATTAGCGCATGCTCTGTTAAAGTGACCAATACCCTCCTCAGTGCCCGTCTCTTTGGAGCTGGCCTGAAATCCTTATGTAGTGGCCTGAAAGGCAGGAAACTGGCGCTGGGCCGAGCAGCCTAATAACAGGGGCCAGTCAAGTTAGAAGCAGCCTCCCCAATGCTATCTTCCTGGAGCTGGCCTGGAGTCCTTATATAGCCACCTGGAAGGTGGGAAACCAGTGTTGGGTGGGGCAGACATCAATGCTGGCTCAATACATGTGGATCCAAAATTGCATTTATTGTGAAGCACCTTAGGGCAGTCATAAAAGGTTCAACTGTTTCCCTTTCTTGTTCTTTAGTGCCTGATTTGCAGCACTACATTATTATATTTACTTTTGGGTTGTAAAGGTCATTGAGACTCTTCATACATTTCTCAAATGTGTACAAGACTTCTCCAGCTTCTTCTTCATCCACATGGATCTCTGTCATTCGTTGTCGCACTGCATTGTTCTTTCCATGCTTGAATTAGACCCATAACACAGTACAATAACTCCTTTGATTTGTTCCAAGGAAAAGCAGGGGAACATACATAAAGTAGAAACAATAATGACATTAGAATATACTTCATTGTGACAAGTAGCTATCTGGTTTAACACCACAGACATTGATCTATGTGACCTTGGTTACACTGCAAGGGCTGGTGTCCATCTCCAGATGCTACCAAAGCTACAGGGAGTTCAACTTCCTCCCAATTCTCCCCAACCCTCATAGATGTGCACCTGATGCTGGAAAGCTAGTACACTGAGCACAAGTACAGGAACCTTTGTTCAAAAACCTGCACTCCTCTGCGGATTAGCAGGAAGCAGATCTCCCACTGCTTCTCCTGCATCATCTCAGTTTTACGACCAATGCATACTAGTTATAAAAGTGTGGTGGGCAAGCTGCAGCCCTCCAAGTGTTTTGGCCTGCATTTCCAATGATCCATTCTCATTGACTATTCTGGCTAGGGCTGATGGGAGTTGTAGGCCAAAATGTTTGGAGGCCCACAGGTTGGCCAGAGCTGTTGTAGAAGGAAGGAGATGGGCTGGTCAGTTTTCTTATGTTTCTTGGAGACACTTGTTCCATGTTTCAAAGAGAATGGAACCTGCTGGCCACGCAACTCAGTGTCTGACTGATAACGTGAATATGACAGACATGCACGTTATCATTTCATTTAATTATGAATATATTGAAACATTTGATGTAGACGGAGGGGAACACATGGTTTTCAACAGCTCTGACTTCAAGTCTTCTCCCACTTCCTCCTTCAGACGTCCCATGCATTACTTTTCAACTTTCCCTGGAATGTAACCATTGTCCTGGTTGGAAAGTTGATGTCAGGCATGGGCTGTTTCAATGTTATACTGTTTGGTGGAAAGTCTGTTTATGAAATACGAATACTAATGTGCTTTATATCGCGCTCACTACTTTACTTTTTACAGTTTTACTGTGGGGAAAGGAATGACCTATATTGGAAAATAAAAACGGTCTATTATCAGCGCAACTAGTCAAAGGGACACCTTACATATTGTTGTGCTGCTAAAGATGTGCATTGTTGTATGCTTGGCTTTCTAAATTCTCGTTATAGTACAGATTGTGCCTTGCTCTATCCGATGAGGACACATTTTAAAGCACTGAGAGAACTGTATTTATTATATTATCTATTTAAAGGATAATTAAATAACGGAGGTAAGACAGGTAGTGTATGATTCCTTTTAAGAAGTATATTATGAATAGTTCGTAATAAGCAAAGACCCTCTTAACAGCAAGGGGCCAGCAAGAGTGTGACAGTTAAACAGTCATTTGACTGTACATGTCACGGCTTCGGTGCGCGAGGATGACACATGCAAGGAAGCTCAGGGTGATTCATCTTATGCACCAAAGTATACTACACATGATCACCCTTAAGGATACCAATAATACACATGAATGTGTACATAGACCATTTTATGGTGAGAGATTTAGAGTCTCAAAATAATCTTAGTTGCATCTGGCATTTGAATCAGTAACATGAAACATATGAACTAAACATACATATTAGAATATTAGAGCGATATAAAATATGCATGTCTTACTTATGATGCCAGGATGAAAAAAACATAATGTTTACATTTCACAATCGTTAAATGGTATCGTATGTTAGAGTAATGTTTATTTGTATAGCGCCTATACACAAGGCAAGTGTTTCAAGGTGATCAAGAAGGGAGGGTACACGGGAGAAATACAATAAGTCCTTCAGAGCCCTTGAGTTTCTGACCGATAACCAGTCTGCCAAGCAGAGTAAGTGCATATAGAACAACTTCACTGGTCTTTTTCTCAGGCGGCATGTGGCGTCCTTACCGCTATCCTGATCTTCCCCACTGATGTCACATCTTTCACTACATGTGGGTTGAAACCTGTCGGCAATAACATCATTGAGTAATCTTCGCTGATTACCAGAGATTAACCCATCCTCAATTTCACTTCCACTCTCATTTTCCACTTTTAAAGGATTCTCCTTATGCCATTCAATGCGCACTTCATTGTATGTGATGCTACTCCTGTAACTATTCCATGCTTCAGTGTATTTCATGACCGCCACTCTGCTCATGCTCCAGCATTAACCATCACTGGTCACAACGTGTTTCTGACCCACCTTAGTAATTATGATTGGGTAAAAGTATTGAGAACATCCTTTGGGTACTCTAAACAGTTTTTTAATCCTAACTGTGTCACCCACTTTTAATCTTTATTCCCTACTCATATCTCCTCCCCTGACACTCTCATTAACCAATCCAGAAAAATATCAGAATCCATCTCTCTAACTTTCATCATGCAAACTGGTGACATTCCCATTAATAAACGTGGTGTGCCATGATGTGCCATCAACATGTTGTCTATGCCTTTTTTTCAATTCCAGCCCACTTGCCAAAGACAGTTGTGAACATTCTTTGATTATGCAATGTGTGCGTTCCACTAAGTCATTTGCTCTTGGATTGTACAAAGCTGTACGATGGTTTTCAATTCCATGAAGTTTTAAGCATTGCCTCATTTCATTCAATACAAACTGAACAGAATTGTCAGATACTATCACTTTGGGATAACCTTCCCCGGCAAACAGCTTTTCCAAAAATTCTATTGCATCTCCTGTTGATATGTTAGCTACAAACTCGACTTCGACTCCAAACCAGTGTCCACTTTCTGTTTTACAAAGATTTGTCACTTACCAAACATGGGATACAATGTCCCACCTCAGCTTCAATCATAGCATCCATTCCCGGCCAACAAAATTGACATTAATCTTCTTTTTTTAGACATATTCCCAAATGACCATTGTGTGCTCTCCTAGTAAGTCCACCCTGTAATGATAAAGGGGTAATCAGCCTCTCCTCTGAGCTAGACACCACTCTGAGCTGCTCAACTCATCTCTGAATGTGTAATAAGGACTATTTTGTGCTTCACTTGTGCACAAACCTTGCTCCATTCCTACTATAGCCTCTCTCATCTCTCGATCTTCTTTCACCCCCTCTAGTCACACCTTTTTCGAAAAGACATCACAAACTGAACTCTAAATGTGTGCAATCCACTCATCTCTTACATCGTCCTGAGGCTCCACCCCCTCCATGGGTGCTATAGATAAACAATCTGCCACCAGATTACATTTCCCTGAAATATACTCCACAGTTAAATTGTAACTCTGAAATGCTGCTAACCAACCACCTAGCTATACCAGGGGTCACTAGACCTGATACTTTTGTAGAGAATAGATGTGCGAAAGGCTTGCGGTCACTCTTGATTTAATAAGGTATGCCCCAGATGTAAGTCTTAAAATATACAGAAGCCTAATATCATGCAAGTCTTTCTCGTTGAATGGTCGAGTATCTCAATCCTGTGTCAGATAGGGTTCTCAATGCAAAAGCCACCAGCACTTCTCTGTCTTTGATGACCTTACTCAAGACCTCCCCCAACCCTGACCCACATGCATCCACTGCACAATAGTTTCGTCCAAAGGGTCAAATATATACAAAGTGGGTGCATTTGCAATTCCTTCCTTAAGACCCCTGAAATCAATTTCTTCCTCCATGACCCAACATAATTCCTTCCTCTCCATAAGCAAGGCTGTAAGCTGTTGGCTTTTTACCGCTAAATTCCCCACAAAAATTTGAATAAATCTCTATTAACCCTAAGGAGGATTTCAGCTCATCTTTGTTTGTAGGCAATTTCACCACCATGATAGCATCCACCATGTCAGGACATGGAATCATGCCCTCTTTGGTGAGCCTATGCCCCAAATATGATACTTGATTTACTTTAAATTGGCACTTGCTTAACTTGGCCATCAAACCAGCCTTTTCCAGTCTCCTTAATACTTCATACAGTCTAGCATCATGTTCACTTTCATTCTTTGCCTTGATTAGTATGTCATCCTGAAAAATGAATCACCGGAATTTCCCCCAGCATATCCTCCATAATATTTTGAAATACGATTGATGCCAATGCTAACCCGAAAGGCATTCTTCTGAATTGCTAAGCATCCATCGGAGTGATGAAAGCCGTTTAGGCCCGAGATGAAGTGTGTAAGTCAATCTGGTAACATGCTGATGAAAGATCCAGAGTAGTGTACCACATTCTGCCTCCTCCATGGTTATTAACATCTCATTGATCTTAGGTAACGGGTGTCTATTGACGCAAATAGATTTATTGAGGTCCGTTAAAACCACACATAGTCTAATGTGACCATCTGGGCATTGAGTGACTATAATTGGTGACAACCAATAACTGCTTTCAATAGGTTCTATTATGCCTTACTTGCATAGACCCCAAAGTTCCTCCTTCACTTTCCCTCTCACACCCAATGGAATTGAATTGAAATGAATTGGTATTTTATTTATATTGTGCTTGTACACAAGTGTTTCAGAGCACAAACCATTATGGAAGGTTGCATACTTTGTGCACAGATGGTGTAGCATGGGCAGACTATACAATGTTATGGCAATATTCCTTAAGCTTACCTAGGGCATGCCCAAACACCTTCCTGAACGTGATTCCCACCTCTCTAGCACATTTTCCCACCCTGTTTACCTCTACGGCTCTAACCTGCATCTGATTACCTGGATGTAACACAAGGCCTAATTTCCCTTGATGCCGCCAACCTAATAAACATGGATAACTGGAGGGACAGCCCACAACTGTGGGAGGACTATGGGCTAGATTTAGAATTGAAACAAAAGTGTGGGTGTCCTGCCACATATAATCAAGTATTTACAGTCATTTGTTTTTGTTAAACACTCAGCTTATTTTTGAGATTTGTATTGTACCATGTTGCTGTTTATATATGTACGTTGATGCATTACTATATGCAATGTCTAAAAATTGATTAAGAAAGAGTTGCATATTAAAAAGTAAATATTCTTCACAAAAAAAGAAATGTTTTGAAAAAGAAAAAGAAATAACAGATTCACTAGCTGAATAATAAAAGCTGGGTGAACTCAATTCAGTAGTTAATAGTAAACACAGAGATATCTCTGTGAAATTAAAAACACCACTAAATGAGTACTATTTACACAAACAACTATAACTACTTGATTATATGTGGCAGGATGCCAGCCCTTTTGTTTCAAACCTAATAAACAATCACCTTTGGCAGCCACGTACATGTTTGCTCTTATGTTCTTGTCACCATATGCAATGTAACCTCCCAAAAAAACTTTGATATCATTCCTCCCCCCACCATATGCTCTTGGCATAATGCCTGTGTTGTGTAATCTGTGGCTTTTGTCACCCCAGATTTCCTTGTATTTACCTTCCGAAATTATGATATACTGATATCCAGAATCACCATGCGCGAGATGGCTCCTGCTGAACTTCCTCGCGAGAGTCATCCTCACGCACCGAAGCATAATAGAGATAAGAGTCCAACTTGAGGTCATTCAAATATGCAAGCCTGGCGATATAGCATATTTACAAGCAATATGTATACATTTTCCAAATTTTAAAAATTCACTATTCGTGATAAACATGAGCCAAAGAACCCACGTTTGCAATAGTAAAAGGAAATACTGAATGGTGCTGCACACTCAAATTCTAACCAATATAAAAATACAACAATAAAGATCCCCTTCCATGGTCTCCTTAGTGTCTCCCAATTAATATCAGGAAACTCATCCAAGGTACGGAAATGATCCCTTTGAACAATTTGGAGAAATTAACATTGCTAGTGGCTCGGGTAAAGGCAGACTCCCAAGCTCAACTGGGTCTTACCCTTCTTGGCACATAACACCGGCCCAGTTCAACTGTGCCTTTGTTCCAAATCAAACCTCATTAACACTGTTGGGAACACAGAGGGATGGGTCTTGTTCTAACCCTGTTTTTACTTTGTGGAATCAGTAATTCCTCTGCCACTCTGCCTCTTGAAGCCTCCATTCTGCAGTGCGGCAATAAAGTACACCTTAGCTTATACAGAAGTCAACAAGGAGTTCTGTGCGCAAATAGTGGAAAAAGGCAAACGGACGAGTTCCTTTATAAGATCACAGTTCTCTTATATGATTTGCAATATCCTTTTCAGTTACGGTAAGAGGTATTTTATTATTTATAATATATGTCCACACACCATCATCCACTTTAATACCTGCAATCTTGCTTAGCCTCTAAGAGATCTTCCAGTCATTGATACATATAATCAAGGTAGAATGTATTTGGATTAAAAAAGAAAAGCTTATATTTAGCTTCTAAGGTATTGCAGACAGGTTTTTTAAGAACGTGCATGCTTTAAAATAAATAATAACATGCAGATTGAATTTGCTCTAATATGTTAAACTTCATCAGTACATGAAGTAAATATGCTACCACAAACAGTTTCTTATCAATGAATGGCTTTAACGTTTCACAAAAAGCTATTTTCCAAGGAAGGAATTGAAAAGCTTGTCACAACTTTAAGTGCTGCAATGACAGCTAGAATAATTCTCTGTGCTGGCTCAAGCAGCAGGAATTGTGATGTCACAAAGCATCTGTAATAACTGATTATAGAGTGTTGTTTTGTCATTTTCTTATAAGAGGTCAGAAGTCTTCACAACTAGCCTGAAATAAGAAAAGTACTTACAGGCTTCTATGCAGGTATTGCAGGGTGCCATCTGTTTTACAAAATATTAACAAATAAAATAAAAAAAAGAAATCACCACTAACCTGAAAATTGTCGGGAAACCCTGCATCTTGCTTAGACAATCCATGGTTCCAATATTATGTGACCTGTCGCTGCATTAGTCGAGGTGTACTTGTCACATTTTGGGTGTGTGGGTGGAAGATTTCCTTCTGTCGGTATGTAGTCTATAATTTGCAGAAGGACCTATGATATTTTTATGTATATCTTTTTTGAAGGTGTTTGATAATAACAACTCTTACTTTCACAGCTGCTGGAGCAGGTCTCTTTCAATAGTATGACAGGAGTTGAGCTGAGCAGCCATGCTGAAAAATCTGGTACACCACCTTTTTTTATGTGTATCTGAACGTATATTTATTTAGACATCTGAGGCCCGATTTACACAAATGTGTTCAGTGGGACTTTCCCATGTTAAAACATTTAGGAAAATCAGGATCATCGTGTTTGTTAGGCATGCAATGGTATTCTTGAACTATCATGGAACTTGTGGAGAGCCTGAGTGAGTGACAGGAAGCTGACCGGATCCTATATTTAAAAATAAATGTTTTTATGTATTTCTTTGGTAGGGGAGTGTTATTGTACCCTTAACCTTCTTGGGAAGAATGGAAACAGCTCGAGGCCAATTTCAACATAATACGAATAGGATAGGCAGGCAAGTTTTTTCGTTGAGAGGCAGGTGTATAGTTCCCTGTAAAAGATTGTTGTGTGAGAAGGTGGAGGTGAGAGGTGTTCTTGAATACAATATCTCTTCTGTGGCTTCACAGGAAACTGGAAGGTTTGATATATTGTACTCTGCACTAGTTTCTCTAGGCGTAGCCCCTTGTGGCCAGAGACAGCCTCGTGCTTTCAAAGCCAAGAGATATTTTGCACTTCTGACATGATGATACAAATGAAGAGTCTTCGGCAGCAAAGCACCAGTGGTGCTTTCGTTGAAACCATGTTTGATGTGACAGTGGGGCACTTTGGTAGTCCTCCTAAAGATGGTCTTAAAGTGGTTCCTCTTCCACCTGTCATGGTTCTTGACACGTAACTTTGATGACTACGTACCCGTATACTTGGACATATTCTTCATATCTGGAGGCAGCAGTATGGCTGGATCGAAGACTTCTTTGCTGATGGTTGGGCGAGGCCAGATACCTCAACAAAATGAACATTTCACAGAATTCCAGCACTGACCAATATCCGAAAAGGGTACAAGAAGGACTAAGGTCCTGACGTAAATGCTGCTCTTATTGTAATACAATGTATACAAGAATGTAGAGAAAGGTCTGCACACAGCATCTGAAAAAGACACGTGCGAGGAAATATAGCATATTTACAAGCAATATGTATACATTTTCCAAATTTTAAAAATTCACTATTCGTGATAAACATGAGCCAAAGAACCCACGTTTGCAATAGTAAAAGGAAATACTGAATGGTGCTGCACACTCAAATTCTAACCAATATAAAAATACTACAATAAAGATCCCCTTCCATGGTCTCCTTAGTGTCTCCCAATTAATATCAGGAAACTCATCCAAGGTACGGAAATGATCCCTTTGAACAATTTGGAGAAATTAACATTGCTAGTGGCTCGGGTAAAGGCAGACTCCCAAGCTCAACTGGGTCTTACCCTTCTTGGCACATAACACCGGCCCAGTTCAACTGTGCCTTTGTTCCAAATCAAACCTCATTAACACTGTTGGGAACACAGAGGGATGGGTCTTGTTCTAACCCTGTTTTTACTTTGTGGAATCAGTAATTCCTCTGCCACTCTGCCTCTTGAAGCCTCCATTCTGCAGTGCGGCAATAAAGTACACCTTAGCTTATACAGAAGTCAACAAGGAGTTCTGTGCGCAAATAGTGGAAAAAGGCAAACGGACGAGTTCCTTTATAAGATCACAGTTCTCTTATATGATTTGCAATATCCTTTTCAGTTACGGTAAGAGGTATTTTATTCTTTATAATATATGTCCACACACCATCATCCACTTTAATACCTGCAATCTTGCTTAGCCTCTAAGAGATCTTCCAGTCATTGATACATATAATCAAGGTAGAATGTGTTTGGATTAAAAAGAAAAGCTTATATTTAGCTTCTAAGGTATTGCAGACAAGTTTTTTAAGAACGTGCATGCTTTAAAATAAATAATAACATGCAGATTGAATTTGCTCTAATATGTTAAACTTCATCAGTACATGAAGTAAATATGCTACCACAAACAGTTTCTTATCAATGAATGGCTTTAACGTTTCACAAAAAGCTATTTTCCAAGGAAGGAATTGAAAAGCTTATCACAACTTTAAGTGCTGCAATGACAGCTAGAATAATTCTCTGTGCTGGCTCAAGCAGCAGGAATTGTGATGTCACAAAGCATCTGTAATAACTGATTATAGAGTGTTGTTTTGTCATTTTCTTATAAGAGGTCAGAAGTCTTCACAACTAGCCTGAAATAAGAAAAGTACTTACAGGCTTCTATGCAGGTATTGCAGGGTGCCATCTGTTTTACAAAATATTAACAAATAAAATAAAAAAAAGAAATCACCACTAACCTGAATAATGTCGGGAAACCCTGCATCTTGCTTAGACAATCCATGGTTCCATTATTATGTGACCTGTCGCTGCATTAGTCGAGGTGTACTTGTCACATTTTGGGTGTGTGGGTGGAAGATTTCCTTCTGTCGGTATGTAGTCTATAATTTGCAGAAGGACCTATGATATTTTTATGTATATCTTTTTTGAAGGTGTTTGATAATAACTACTCTTACTTTCACAGCTGCTGGAGCAGGTCTCTTTCAATAGTATGACAGGAGTTGAGCTGAGCAGCCATGCTGAAAAATCTGGTACACCACCTTTTTTTATGTGTATCTGAACGTATATTTATTTAGACATCTAAGGCCCGATTTACACAAATGTGTTCAGTGGGACTTTCCCATGTTAAAACATTTAGGAAAATCAGGATCATCGTGTTTGTTAGGCATGCAATGGTATTCTTGAACTATCATGGAACTTGTGGACAGCCTGAGTGAGTGACAGGAAGCTGACCGGATCCTATATTTAAAAATAAATGTTTTTATGTATTTCTTTGGTAGGGGAGTGTTATTGTACCCTTAACCTTCTTGGGAAGAATGGAAACAGCTCCAGGCCAATTTCAACATAATACGAATAGGATAGGCAGGCAAGTTTTTTCGTTGAGAGGTAGGTGTATAGTTCCCTGTAAAAGATTGTTGTGTGAGAAGGTGGAGGTGAGAGGTGTTCTTGAATACAATATCTCTTCTGTGGCTTCACAGGAAACTGGAAGGTTTGATATATTGTACTCTGCACTAGTTTCTCTAGGCGTAGCCCCTTGTGGCCAGAGGCAGCCTCGTGCTTTCAAAGCCAAGAGATATTTTGCACTTCTGACATGATGATACAAATGAACAGTCTTGGGCAGCAAAGCACCAGTGGTGCTTTCGTTGAAACCATGTTTGATGTGACAGTGGGGCACTTTGGTAGTCCTCCTAAAGATGGTCTTAAAGTGGTTCCTCTTCCACCTGTCATGGTTCTTGACACGTAACTTTGATGACTACGTACCCGTATACTTGGACATATTCTTCATATCTGGAGGCAGCAGTATGGCTGGATCGAAGACTTCTTTGCTGATGGTTGGGCGAGGCCAGATACCTCAACAAAATGAAAATTTCACAGAATTCCAGCACTGACCAATATCCGAAAAGGGTACAAGAAGGACTAAGGTCCTGACGTAAATGCTGCTCTTATTGTAATACAATGTATACAAGAATGTAGAGAAAGGTCTGCACACAGCATCTGAAAAAGACACGTGCGGGGAAAAGTGCGATGTTAGCAGCCCATCTACACGAATATATGTCCAAAGTACACAAAAAGGCACAAAAGAATCTTTTCAGTTACATGGAAGAATCCAGCAACCGTTATTTAATTGGAGAACAGTTAATTTTGTTTTCTAAAAGCACCACATTTTATAGAAAAGTCAAACAATCAATTGGGAAATGGATTGTGCCTTTTTCCTTCTTTTCAGGACTGAGAATGATGTTTGTGTAAAGAAACATGCACAACCTCAAAATGTAACATTCTGACAGTAGTTGGATTACAAAGAAATGTTATGTTGTTGCCCTGCAATATGAAGGTCTAGACAGCCCATGCCTTTAAATGCAACATTGGTGAATAAAGCCAGAAACATGACCTGAACAGCAAAATTGCATTCCATCCCCCCAAGAGATACCAGAGCAGGATGTTTGGTCCGAGGAAATGTAGCCAGGCTTTGAAGCCATCTATAAAACTTTGACACTCTCTGGATTCATCAAATGAATTTCACACTTTTGTCTGCCATTACGATACACATGTTTTATAATTACTTTAGAGGCTGGGGACCGTTTCAAAACTTGGCTGGAGAAACCGTAACTTCAAAGAGCCTTCAGACAATGGTCCCAAGAAGACGACATTATCAGGAGACCTAAATGCCCCAGCTATGAACCTAAACGCAACTGATACCCCATGGCCAGGTTATCAGGCCAGGAACTAGTGTTGTCATTTAATATTTTGTAGATATGAAAATAAATTGCATTATGTAATTGTTACATATGAAATCACATTTTCAACAGTTGAAGGAAATGTCATAGATGCTTCAATTTTTTAAAATTGTTCATGGTGAAAACCTTTATCAGCTGAGTGCAAAATTATAAGTTTTTGACAATTGTTTAATTAATTATAGACATGATCCCAATCTGGATGCAGAGAAATGGTGCATGTTAGTGATTTATATATCCTAACATTCATGCCAGATAGGCTGTTATTCTGAGCTGACAAAACAATATTTATGAAAAAGTATCAGTATTTACTTTAATTTTTTTATTTGTGTTTAATACAAACTGATTTTTTGACAAAAAGTATAGGTAGAAGATGACAAACGTTTTCTGATAGTATAAGGAAGAAAAAGTCTTAAGTGAGTGTAGTCAAGCCAATGTTCAAGTCTTGAAGGGGAGCATTACTTTAGTGATGTGTTGCATGATGTTCACTGTTGCCAGTAGCCAAGTTGGTTTTTCCGCTCCAATTAATTTGTACCAACAGTTTTCCTCGTCCTGAAGGGTGAAATTGGAAAAGATGTTTTCCAAGTATAGCAAGCAGATGTCCTTTTTCGCAGGGGAATTCAAGAAGAGGTGCCGAATGGTTTCCTTTTTCGATGTAGATTTACAAAGCCGGCAACAGTTTTCCAAAGCCAAGCCTCTAATTGGCAAAATTTCATTTGTTTCCAGTAGGTTCAGGCAAATTTTCAGAAAGAAGTTGCGCGCTGCTCTACTTGGGAAAAGTCTAAGGTAAGTTTGTAGCGCGTCTAATTTCTTGAAGAACGGGGGTGATGAGCAGTCAGTTTGTTTTTGTTTGCTGTTTCTAGGGTCTTTATCCAGTCTAGTTCCTGGATCTTTTTTGCGACTTTGACTGGGTTGTTTACGAGCTCGTCTTCATTGCTTTCCACTGAATGTAGAAGAGCCATATTCTTGGCTTCCCATTTGGACAGCATTTTACAGGATCCAAGACGCATTTCTTGATTTATCAAACGGTAGACGTATGGAGCGTCTTTCAAGATGCATTTTCTGTATAACATGATGCTGTTCAAGTCTACAGTTGTTTCCAGTGATGAGAGGCTGAGTTTGCGTCTAATAAGTACGACAGAAGTTGATTTGGGTTGGCCAAAGGTTGTTCTCGAGAAAAGTGCTTCTAGTTTGGTCCATAACTCTTTAGGGAGATTAGGCATTTCTTCTGAACCATAGGTTAAAGATGCTATAACTTTCATTTTGTAGAAGTCTCTGACCAGGATCGAGGAATAGCGTCCATATTTGATGTCGATGGCTTTCCCTTGAGCGGCACTTTTTTTGTTTTCTCGTACAGTGTCTCTTGCATAGCTTTTTCTTTTGCCGAGCTGTCTAATGTGACACCTAGGCATTTGAAGTTTGAGACTCTTTCAACCATGACTGAACCCAGGTGAAGAGAGATCTTTTCGTTCTTCTTTATTGATTTTTCAATTATCATCATTTTCGTTTTCTCTTCGTTTATTTCCAGGTTATTTTCCAACATGTATTGTTGTAAGTTATTGAGTTGGCGTTGGAGGCCTATTGGGGTGTGATCTAGGAGGATCAGATCATCGACATATAACAGTCGACTGATCTGATCTCCTCCAAGCTTTGATGGGATTGATCGTATTGCTTTTTCAGATTCTTGGAAGTCGCCTAAGTATGTCCAAAACAGGGCCGGAGCCAAAGGGCAGCCCTGTTTAACACCTCAGGCTGTGTTGATCTTATCAGAGAGGGTCCCTTGCTGGTTAAGTTGGTTAAGGACATTTCCAGAAAGAGAGTTTCTGCCACAGTCTTGAACGATCAACTTGGTCAAATGCCTGAGTTTGGTCCACAAATGCGATGAATATTCTCGGGCGGCCTTCCAAGATCTTACTTTTCAGCGAGCTCAAGATGAAGATATTCACGTTTGTACCCATATTCTTTTTAAATCCAGTCTGTAGATGGTCCTGACAGGGGGCTTTGTTTGCCCAGGCTGTGAAGTGTTGGAGAAGGAGGGACCCAAAAACTTTGCCTTGCGGGTCTAAGAGGGCGATTAGGCGATAGTTTGCTGGGTCAGCCCTGTTTCCCTTTTTGTAGATGGGTACAATATTTGCGCAGTTCCATGATGGTGGGATGGATTTAGAGGAAGCTGAACGTCTGAAAATGACACTTAAAAGTGATGACCAGGCTTCAGGGTGAGTTTTCAAGTCAAGATTTGTTATACCATCCAGACCAGGAGCACGAGATGGTTTTAATTTTCTTTTCAGGTCCAGGATGTCTTCTTTGTTGTCTAGACGTATCCATGGGCTGCCGTGTAGGCCCGTATCCTCTTGGGTGGTTTTTCAGGATTTGAAGAGGGAGTGGAAGAAGGCCTCCCAGGTAGATTCTCCAATTCCGTTTAATTGAGAAGGAGGAGCACCTGCTGATTTTGAGTGTAGGAGCGACCAAAACTCTCTAGCGTGATTACCGTTAATTGTTGCAAGAATATTCTCAGCATCTTGTTGATGAAGAATATGATGGTAGCCTCTCAACCAAGCTTTGTAAGATCTTTATGCCTCACAGACAACACTTGCTGCGGTAGAGGATTCGAGTTTTCAAGCCTGACTTTTGGCTCTTCTAAGGTCCCTCTTTTTTTCTGCGAGAAGTTTGTCATAGACATGTTTTTGTTATGTCTTAAGATGTTTCTTCTTTCCTTGTGGGACTTTGAATGTGGTCAGTAGCGGGATATAGTCCACCGTCATGGAGTTTCTGTGGTTTTTTAAGTCCCTATAAGCCACCGTTAGGAAGCTAATTGTTTTTATTGTCATTCTAAGTCTTGTGACTTGACACTTAACCTCTAGGTTGGGAGTCATGGTTGGATTTCTTGGAGGGTTTGAAGACCAAGAGGTTTGTGAGAGGTTGTGATCACTTGTAGGTGTCCTCACCACTAAGAAATATGTTATTTGTGGTAATAGTAATAAAGTTTGTGACACAAAGATATGGTCGATTGATGATTTTGAGTTTGCTCTTTCCCAACTCGAAGGTCTGTTAGGGTCGTGAAAGACCGAATGTAAGTTTGAGAATGATCTAGACTTCATCATTTCAACCATTTGATTGTCCTCTGATCAGGTTGAAGTCTCTTTGACTTGCTCATGGTGGTTGTAGTGCTGTCCTGACAATTGATGTTGAGGTCGATGCATATTACAATGTGATCAGTTTTGAGGTTTACTTGGGTCCAGTCGATTTCCATCTCGATCATATTAATGAATTTTGTGCAATCAATAGTCACAGGATTCCAGTAGATGGTGATGATGACCAACAACTTTGTCAGGATTTTGTTTTTTTCCAGGCCAATTGTTGACCAGTTTAATTTAACCATCAGCATGGAGTTGTTTTCTTTCAGTTTTTGAATACACGTTATGCCGTGTCCATTGCAAATTGCAATTAGAAGTCCTGCTGTGGGGCATCCAGTGGAACCTTTTTTGGCTGCAACGGTGTGGATCTCATAGCTGTTGAGGGAAGGAGTTTGGCGTAACCAAGTATCCTGCAGACATATGATGTCGTAGTCACTCAAGTTTATGGAGCCCTGGACTGTTAAGTGAAGAAAGCCCCGGGTGTTTCATGAGCACATCTTTATTGATTCATGATCTGTTGACGCTCGGTGGTCGCTCATAGGGTTGTTTGTCTTGTTCTTGAGTGGCTATTTTTGGCGTTGGATCTTCAAGGCGTTTGGAAGCCATAACCACATAGACTGGAATGAGGTGCTTGGTTGTGATTTTGTCGTGGTGGAGGAGATCTCAGTATCAGTATTTATGAAAAAGTATCAGTGAACAAAAGATATAAATCTGTCACCCATAGATCATATGCGTGCCAAAATCAGACTAGCATCTTTGGATTTATCTATATGAGAAGAATCTGACAAACAGATTAGTAGCATGCTCAGTTATAAGGAACATGGTGTTTCAGAAAACTACAATTGTTTGATGTAGAAGTATCCAAGATGACATCACATGTGATGTGAGGCAAACTGTGTTTAGAAGTTGCTCCCATTATGGCTGCCTATTTTAGGGTTGCTGTTGGTACTCTTGTTTAGAAGGGAATTGCCATAGCATTTGGGTACTGGACTGTGGGCGGGACAAAGACTGATATGCAAATGGATATTTCCCATCTGTGAAAGGTAGAGTGGGCAAAAAGCAATGGCTGCGAACTCTCATAGTGGATAAAAACTACAGAACAGGTTATGATGCCATGTTCTTTATGGAGAGGGGCACCTGCTACCTGTTTTGAAACCCCTTTGCGCATTATTGCAAATAAAGTGGCGTTTCTGTACATTTTAAATGCATCCCGAAGTCACAAATACGTTTTATTTAACCACAGCTGTCAAACTTGCATTTCCATCCCCCGCACGGGGATCGAGATGCTTTTTTTCCCTATCATGTCACAGAAACTGTCCCTTTAAGGGCCCATCTCTGTGAAATGTGCTCCAGGCAACCACTTAATTCCTGGGAGTCTGTCATTCATTATTGTTGGGGGCACAGTCCCGCCACAAAGGTATGCAAGGAGAATGGACAGGGCATCTTTGTGCCACTGTCTATCCTCTCCTGAAATTTACAGGCCATCTTTTAGAATAAGCCTACCTCTACATTTCAGAAACGAGCACGAATGCAAAAAGCATATCCTCTAAGCATTTTTCATTTGCACTGATTTCTAAATTTTTTGCACTGATTTCTAAAAATAATGCCCAAAGTGTCAAAAAAAATGCATCCTCTGCTGCTACACCCTTCTATGTGAGGGACATAGACATGTGGTAATGGATGGCTAAACTGTGTTATGCAGAGTTAAAGAAATGGTCAAGTCCCAATATTTTTCTCTATGAATCATTATAAATGTTTTTTCGACAGAGCATCACTTATATTTCAATGCCATTAACACGGCAAACCATCACTGCTCACCACGACCATTTTACAAGCACTCACACAGTTGCATAGTAACGTTGTCTGGCCTGCAGGCAAAAAAGCAAAGCAAGTGACCCTAATAGGGACTTATGCAGCCTCCAGAGAGAACGTAAACAATGGTTGCCATTTTTGGGCAAACTTTGGTCCGAACATCCATTGTAAAGTCCATCACCGTTTCGGCATTAGGGAGGAATACTCTGCCATTGTGGCTGCAGATTCCATCCTTAGGAATCGTGGAGTCATGGCACAAGCAGGGTTGCAGCAGGTGCCTGTGGAAAAACATATTTAGCCCATATACCTCATGTAGCGTCTCTAGGCCCAACACTCGTAACAAATCACATTTGCCTTGTTACTATGTCAACCTCCACACAATTTACAGGGTAATTCATAGAATTTCGCAGAAAAGTGTCGCAAGCGGCTGGCGCAGAGTGTCCGCGTGCGATTGTCTGCGCCAGGCACGTGCGCTAAAACCGATTTCCGCGCACAGCGTATTCATGGATTTCAGGCTCCCAAACCAGCCGTGGCGCAGAGTATCGCAGCGACCCTGCAGCAGCGCCAGTAACGCCCCCAAGAACGCCCTCGCGCAAGGAAAAGCCATCAAAATCGCTAAATCATCGCAAAGGGCTGCGCTAACCCTGGACCAGGCTACAGGGCTGCCAAACAAGGAACGCAAAGCGGGTAACGTGCATATCAGGGGTACGCGTGAAGTCATACACGCGATTAGCCAGGGTACGTGTATTACAGGGGTACGCGGGAAGTTCTACACGCGGTTGGCCAGGGTACGTGTATTACAGGGGTGTGCGGGAAGTTCTACACGCGATTCGGCTGGGTACGTGTATTACAGGGGTGCGCGGGAATTCTCACATGCGATTTGGCCAGGTACGTGTATTACAGGGGTGCGCGGGAATTATCACACGCGATTTTGCCTGGTACGTGTATTACAGGGGTGCGTGGGAGGTTCTACACGCGATTGGCCAGGGTACGATGTATTAAATGGGTGCGCGGGAATTCTCAGATGCGATTTGGCCAGGTACGTGTATTACAGGGGTGTGCGGGAAGTTCTACACGCGATTCGGCTGGGTACGTGTATTACAGGGGTGCGCGGGAATTCTCACATGCGATTTGGCCAGGTACGTGTATTACATGGGTGCGCGGGAATTATCACACGCGATTTGGCCTGGTACGTGTATTACAGGGGTGCGTGGGAAGTTCTACACGCGATTGGCCAGGGTACGTGAATTACAGGGGTGCGCGGGAATTATCACACGCGATTTGGCTTGGTACGTGTATTACAGGGGTGCGTGGGAAGTTCTACACGCGATTGGCCAGGGTACGTGTATTACAGGGGTGTGCGGGAAGTTCTACATGCGATTCGGCTGGGTACGTGTATTACAGGGGTGCGCGGGAATTCTCACATGCGATTTGGCCAGGTACGTGTATTACAGGGGTGCGCGGGAATTATCACACGCGATTTGGCCTGGTACGTGTATTACAGGGGTGAGTGGGAAGTTCTACACGCGATTGGCCAGGGTACGTGTATTACAGGGGTGCGCTGGAATTCTCACATGCGATTTGGCCAGGTACGTGTATTACAGGGGTGTGCGGGAAGTTCTACACGCGATTCGGCTGGGTACGTGTATTACAGGGGTGCGTGGGAAGTTCTACACGCGATTGGCCAGGGTACGTGTATTACAGGGGTGCGCGGGAATTCTCACATGCGATTTGGCCAGGTACGTGTATAACAGGGGTGTGCGGGAATTATCACACGCAATTAGGCTGGGTGGGTCCTCACAGGTGTTCACTGTACACCCTCCACGGCCCCTGCAGGCAGCCCACAAAACAGGGGACTACCCTGCACACCTGCTCATGTCCCCCTGCACCCCCACCCCCCAGCAGTGCAGGGGCAGCCTCCACCAGGCCCCCACCCATGTCCCCTATAACCCCCACCCCCCAGCAGTGCAGGGGCACC
The DNA here is from genome assembly GCF_040938575.1 of Ambystoma mexicanum. NCBI lineage: Eukaryota > Metazoa > Chordata > Amphibia > Caudata > Ambystomatidae > Ambystoma > Ambystoma mexicanum. Next base: position 607,645,649 of record NC_090928.1, read on the forward strand.
CTCCACCAGGCCCCTACTCATGTCTCCCACCACCCCCACCCCCCAGCCACCAGGGGCACCCTCCACCAGGCCCCCACCCATGTCTCCCACCACCCCCACCCCCCACCCACCAGGGGCACCCTCCACCAGGCCCCCACCCATGTCTCCCACCACCACCACCCCCCAGCCACCAGGGGTACCCTCCACCAGGCCCCCACCCATGTCTCCCAACACCCCCACCCCCCAGCAGTGCAGGGGCAGCCTCCACCAGGCCCCCACCCATGTCCCCTATCACCCCCACCCCCCAGCAGTGCAGGGGCACCCTCCACCAGGCCCCCACCCATGTCTCCCACCACCCCCACCCCTCCGCCACCAGGGGCACCCTCCACCAGGCCCCCACCCATGTCTCCCACCACCCCCACCCCCCCCGCCACCAGGGGCACCCTCCACCAGGCCCCCACCCATGTCCCCTATCACCCCCACACCCCAGCAGTGCAGGGGCACCCTCCACCAGGCCCCCACCCATGTCCCCTATCACCCCCACCCCCCAGCCACCAGGGGCACCCTCTACCAGGCCCCCACTCATGTCTCCCACCACCCCCACACCCCAGCAGTGCAGGGGCACCCTCCACCAGGCCCCCACTCATGTCTCCCACCACCCCCACCCCCCAGCCACCAGGGGCACCCTCCACCAGGCCCCACCCATGTCCCCTATCACCCCCACCCCCCAGCAGTGCAGGGGCAGCCTCCACCAGGCCCCCACCCATGTCCCCTATCACCCCCACCCCCCAGCAGTGCAGGGGCACCCTCCACCAGGCCCCCACTCATGTCCCCTATCACCCCCACCCCCCCACCACCAGGGGCACCCTCCACCAGGCCCCCACCCATGTCCCCTATCACCCCCACCCCCCAGCCACCAGGGGCACCCTCCACCAGGCCCCCACTCATGTCTCCCACCACCCCCACCCCCCAGCATCCAGGGGCACCCTCCACCAGGCCCCCACCCATGTCTCCCACCACCCCCACCCCCCAGCCACCAGGGGCACCCTCCACCAGGCCCCCACCCATGTCCCCTATCACCCCCACCCCCCAGCAGTGCAGGGGCAGCCTCCACCAGGCCCCCACCCATGTCCCCTATCACCCCCAACCCCCAGCAGTGCAGGGGCAGCCTCCACCAGGCCCCCACCCATGTCCCCTATCACCCCCACCCCCCAGCAGTGCAGGGGCACCCTCCACCAGGCCCCCACTCATGTCCCCTATCACCCCCACCCCCCCGCCACCAGGGGCACCCTCCACAAGGCCCCCACCCATGTCTCCCACCACCCCCACCCCCCAGCCACCAGGGGCACCCTCCACCAGGCCCCCACTCATGTCTCCCACCACCCCCACCCCCCAGCCACCAGGGGCACCCTCCACCAGGCCCCCACCCATGTCTCCCAACACCCCCACCCCCCAGCATCCAGGGGCACCCTCCACCAGGCCCCCACCCATGTCCCCTATCACCCCCACCCCCCCGCCACCAGGGGCACCCTCCACCAGGCCCCCACCCATGTCTCCCAACACCCCCACCCCCCAGCAGTGCAGGGGCAGCAGGCAGTCAGGCAGCAGCAGGTGGGAGCGTGCTCGGGGCTCTGGGGGGCAGTAGTCCGGCCTTCCGGGCAGGAGCGTGGTATTCCGTGTGCGTAGGCGTGGCCAGCTTGGTACGGAGTGATTTGGCACGTGAAAATCCTGCACGTCAGCGTGAAAACTGAGGAAAGGCCCTCAGCGCGTAAGCGCGTCTGTGACGTGACCCGCACGGGTGTTTCCCACACAGCACGTGATGACAGAGCACACATGGAAAGACTGCACGTCAGAGTGTAATCGCGTGTGATTGGTGGAAATGGCCCTACACGCAGACGTGACAAAGCGTGTGATTGGTGGAAATGTCCCTACACGCAGAAGTGACAAAGCGTGTAATTGGTGGAAATGGCCCTAGCACGTACACGCCGCGTAAGTGACGCTGGACGTGTGGCCCTGTATAAAAGGTATGTGTAGAACACGTTTTCCTTGTACGTGCTTTTCGTGGAGAGCAAGTGGGTGAATTCTGTACTTCTTGTCGTTTCACACGCGATTTACTTCACGGCGTTTCAAGTTCGTATTCCCTGTTACCTCTGACAGCTTTTTCTCTTTTTTCGCTTTTACTGGTTTACCTGGGCCTGTTCCCTCAAACAGTGTTCCCTTCTACTGTTGTCCTGTCTCCTCAGACAGCGTACAAAACTTCTTTTGGCGGGGGTGTTGCCAACCAAACGTGCTCCTTTTACACGCTCGTTTACCAGGCAGACGGTGAGTCAAGCACGTATCTAACATCTGTGCTTGCCCCGTGTGTAGCCTACCCCTTCAGAGGTCATTCTAGGCTGCGTGTGACACGCATACTTTCATTCTTGTGTTACTGGGTGCCACAGCATAGTGCAGGTTTTTCTTTCTGCACACGTGGTCTAGGAGGGGTTGCGTGCACGTCATCTCCCTTTTTTGGGGCTCCTGTGCGTAGCGTGACCCGTCATCTTTCCCCAGGGGTTACAATCAGCCTTGCAAGAGCACTAGGGTACAATTACCATCTGGTACCCAACCCCTTTGACCCCCAATTGCCCAGGACAATAGTTTCCAGCCACTCCCATACGCACATTTACATCAGTGCCATGGCTGGGAGGCGAGGATTCCGTAAGGGTGGCAAAGGTGGAAGAGCCACAAGTGGTGGCCGTGGTGGATCCGGTAGGGGACGTGGTCGTTACTTGCAGGGTGAGCCTGTCCCCCCATGTGTGGAGGACCAGTCAAGGGCACCCATAATCCCCCCCCCCTCCTGTTGAGGCTGATGTGGCTGACACCATCCATGCTCAGCCCTTGTTGGACCAGCCCATTGTGGCACCAGATCTGGCTGACTCCATGGCTGACTTCCAGGTCAGCAGGCCTATGACACGTGCGCTGGTGCACGTTGATGTCACCATGCCACGTGCATCTGGGCCAGCAAGGTCATCTGCTGCACCAAGGAGGCAGGGCGGAGAGGCTGCAGGGGCAGCTGCGGCTCCATCTACCCCAGCCCTCACACACCCAGCCAGGACAGTGTCGGTCCTAGTCCATGCTGCTGACATTCCCCCTGACACCATCACACTAGAGCCAATGCCTGCACCAACTCCCATGCTGAGTGTGCAATCCCACACTCCTGATACAGAGTCCACCAGGGCTCCTGCCCCTAGTGTCCAGAGCGGCGCAGGACACTCAGGATCACCACCACCTTCCAAGCGGAAGAGGAAGAGTGCTCGTCCGGCACAGGCTGATGCCCCAGACACGGCTACACAGTCCGGCCCATCCAGGAAGCCCAGCTTCACGGATGACGAACTGAATGCACTTGTCGAGTATGTGTCCGGACATGACAACGAGATGGTCATTGTTGCAGGATCCAAGACCACACCTGCACACTGCCAGGCACACTGGCAGACCGTTGCGGACATCGTAAGTGCCCTTGGAATCGTGAGGCGCACAGCCAATGATTGCTATAAGCGCTGGAATGACCTAAAGCGCAGGGCAAAGAGTAAGCTGGCCTCAAGTCATGCCGCAACTCTAGTGACTGGAGGTGGGTCTCCAGTAGTAGACATGGAACTCACTCCACATGAGTCAGTCGCTGGGACCTACGTCACGGATGAACAGATCCAAGGCGTGGGAGATCTGGCTGATTACGAGGCATTGTCCGGTGAGTGCACATGCATGTGTGTGTCATCCATGTGCATGGTGTGTGTGTGAGGGCTTCTGTTTGTGTGCCAGGTGAGAGTGTGTGCGCCTGAGTCGTATGGGTCAGCCATGTGCTTCATGCAATACTTCCTGCGCAGCTGCATTTGGCCATAGCAGTATCCCTTCTGCCAACAGTAGACATCTAGCCCAACTGCACGCCAGTTGCCCTTGAAGTGTCACCTTGCTACAACATAGTTGCTTATTTTTCACTGTTCATTCAGTCAGTTTGTTTGCATTCCACCACTTTTACTAGGCATGTCGCTGTCCACTAGTCACATGTCTGACATAAGTGGAGTGACTTTGTTACCTGGATATCATTTGTACACACATGTCCCTGTACAATTGGACCATTTCAGACTGGCAGCTCCAGGTGAAAAATCTGACCTGTTAGAATTAGAAAAGCGATTACATGCGGGAACTGGACTGAATGAATAGGCGCTGCCCTCCTCTCCATCTTCACTCAATAGCAATGGTACATGCCATCTGTGTGATGGCATGTGTGTTTCACCTGGCAATCACAGGCCAATGTGTGATGCCACTGCCAGGCAGCATGCAGAAAATGTGTTCATCTTCCATCTTGGTGTCATCAGTGTGTGCCATTTGCCTGCACTTCATACGCAGTGAGGGTGCATGCTTGGGAGTGTTTTAGTCATGTGGGACATGTGTCAATCAAGTACTGGTTCTCTTGCTTCTCAGCCCTCATTGTGTGCCATGGTGCTAATGCCTGTTTCCATTTCTTTGTTTTCATGTCTTTGCAGGGGAAGACGCACCTGATACTGCTGGGGTTGTGGAGATGGTGCAGACCCAGGAGGGGTCCGAGGGCCGACCAACCACCAGTGAGGGACGTGGTGTGGTGGTGGGGGAGAACCCACAAGTGCTGCAGGTCGTGCTCTCAAGGGGTGTCTCTGGCTGCACCTCCCCCGAGCTGTACTCAGGTGTTGATTCGGATGAGACCTACGTGCCGTCGCAGGTGAGTTTTCCAGGGAGGGATTCTGTTCTGTCTCACCCACTTGCACCAGGGTCAGAACCCTCCATGGGGATGTCAGTGTTGGCAGCTACGCCTTCGGTGGTTACGGATGCAGGGTCACACTCCGCGACATCTGATCCTGTTCCTGGGCCAGCAGATCAGAGGGGGAATGCAGTCCTGCAGCCTCAGGCAGTGCCGGCACAGCAAGGCGCAGTTCGCCTTGCCCCAGACAGGTGTGGTGCCCGCCGACATGGTGGCCGTATGCCACCCGGCAATACCGCATGGGAGCAATCCATTTACGGTATGGCAACCCAACAGGCTGCATCATCCGAGATGATGGCTCAGGCCATGGATAGGGTGGCCACTTCCATTGTCCCCCCAGAAAGGCTGATGGAGCGACTAGAGCAGGCAACCGACTCCATCTGCCAGTCACACAGGGAGGACATGTTGGGGTCCAACAGGGACAGGCGGGCGGCACTGGCGACTCTGCAGGAGGCCATCTCCATTGAGTCCCAGGGCCACAGGGAAGCCCTGAGGCAGGAGCTCCTTCACCTCAGGACGACTCTTGTTGAGCTTGAGGCTTCAACACACCAAAGGACAGAACAGCAGCTGGAGCGTCTCACCCGTACGCTCTCAGCTGAGATGCAGGCAACGAGGGCGGAGGTCCGGGCATCCCGTGAGTTGTTGCATGGGAACCTCCGCACACTCATCCTCCAGAACCAGACCTACCACACCCGCATGCTTGCAGCCATGGAGGAGCAGACTAGGGCCTTACGTGGGCTGCCTCCCATAGTGCAACCACCTCCGGATGCAGCTGCACAGGGTGATAATAGCGACAGCAGTGATACTCCCACAATAGGGTAGCCGTGTGGGCCATGAGCCCATGGAGGTGTTTTATCTTCCCAGGATCCACGCAGGTGGGTTCTGGTGTGCATCCTGTCCTCGGACCTCCTGGGTGGCCTCCCCAACCCCCCCGGGCCCATCAATGGCCATTTTTGATTGTTTCTTATTTTTATTTTTATTTTGATTTCTTTTATTCCCAATTTTGTTGGGACGATTTGTTGGCTTCCGTGGTTCCTGTGGGCATACGCTGCATTGTGGCTGGGCACATGCAGGCTTGTAATGTATTTGGTTCAGATGCTTGGGTTTGAGTCACACACACCCCTCCTGCTTCCCGTTTCCATGGGCTTGCAAAGGGTGTGCCCAAGTGACAGTGAATTACACAGTGACGTTGGACTCCCATGAGCTGTGTGGGCAGTCTGTAGTCAATACTGTGTATACATTCCTAGTGCATATTGCTGTTGTGTTGTACACTGCATGTTGCATTGATGTGTAACTCTTCTTCTGTGTCTACCTCCCAATTTGCAGGTCCCTTCCTCATGTCTACACAAGGACCTCTAGTCTGGAGATGGGGTCCATGTTGGCAGCAGTGCACCTACAACTCTACATGGCGCCAACACTGCACAGTTGGTAGTGGTGGGAGTGCAGGCATTTCCAGGTGGTGAGACTACTAATATGTAACATTTGTGATGTCATATTAATGGTAGTACGTGCTCAAGTATGTTGTTGGTCCGGCATTGCTGTGAGCATTTCAGGTGTTGCAGGTTTCTAATAGGGACACTGTACATAGTGACACTAGTGTCATGTTGTGGGGATTACTTTGTTTACCTGCAATTAGCATGACATGGCACGGTGTGTCGTGTGGCGGTGCTGGGGTTGGGTTGGCTGACATGGCACTGTCCTCTTGTTGCATTTTGCAAGTGGGTATTCATTTCAGCTGCTTGAATGTGTAACTTCACAAAACTGCATTGGTGGTGTCTGTGTGGGTAGGGATGCACACATTGTGACACTTCCAGGTGAACAATCTCAGGCTGATATGGTATTCACGGTTCATTCTCCAGACATTCAGGATCAGTGTCAGGTTGAGTCATCATTGATTGTCAGATGGAATGTGCCAGGGCAGTGTGCACTCCACAGGGGTGTGATTTCTATGTGAAGTAATTAGCCACTAGCTGTGTACGGGCTGCCTCCCCCCGTGCCCTTTCCCCTCCCATGCGCAGCGGCTGTGCATGTGGTTGGGGATGTGGGGCCACCAGCATGTCCACGGCCAGGCCCCGGCGTGTTGCAACGTTGTGCAGGACACATGCTGCCACTATGATCCTGCACACTACTGGGGGAGCGTATAACAGCTGCCCGCCAGAACGGTCAAGGGAGCAAAAGCGGGACTTTAGCACTCCGAATGTGCGCTCCACTATGCCCCGGGTCGTAATGTGGGCTGTGTTATATCTTACCTCGGGTGGCGTGGTGGGGTTCCGAATTGGCGTCATCATGTGGGGGCTGAGAGGGTAGGCACTGTCCCCTGTGGATGTGGTGATTGGTATCATTGGTGGGGTTGTGACCTTGCTCAGTATCCAACATGCATGCATGTGCAGTGGCATACATACTCACCAAGCAGCCATGTATCGCCATGCCGCCCAGCTTCTAGGTCCCGGCTTAGGGTGGACATTCGGTAAATGAAGCTGTCGTGGGTGGAGCCGGGATAGTTGGCATATACTGAGGTGATGATTCCCTTGGCATTACATGCTACCTGCACGTTGATGGAATGCCAGTGCTTGCGGTTCCTATAGATGTGCTCAGATGCCCTGGGGGGACATAGAGCCACATGGGTGCAGTCGATGGCACCTAGCACTTTGGGGAATCGTGCCACACCGTAAAAATCCAGGGCGCCAGCATGCCTTTCTGCAGGTGTTCTGGGCAGGTATATGTGCCTGCGGACTGATGGGCGTGCAGTGATGATGTTCAAGACCTGGTGTAGGCAGCGTGACTGGGTGGCCTGTGACACCCCACCCACTATTGCACTTGTCCGCTGAAATGATCCAGTGGCTAAGAAGTGCAGTACATTGAGGACCTTCTCCAGGGGGCTGAGTGCTTGGGAGCACAGGGTGGGTGATGTGAGGTCATCCTCCCACTCACTCACCAGGTCCAGTATAATGTGTGGTGGAAACCTGTACCTCCCATACACCTGGTCATCAGGCATCCCGAAAAGGCTGGTTCTGGGTGTGAATATTCTGGCCCTGACTATCCTCCTCCTCCTTCTTTGGTAGCCCACTGCCACTGCTGCTAGGAACGGTATGTTCATCCTGGCGTCTAAGCTTGTTATTGTTAAAGTGCGCAAATTTATGCTTTGCGCGTGTTCTAGGCGAGCGTGTGACCCGCGCACCCCTGGAATCCAGTTCTCAGTCCAATAGCGTGTGGAAATTCACACGCACCACGGGATACAGGTTCGCTGACGTACTTGCGTGTGTAACTGTCCACGCACCCCTGAAATACACGTACATAGGCCAATCGCGTGTACGCGCACTTTTGTCCAATTACACGCGATGACACTCTGACGTGCAGTATTTCCACGTGTGCTCCATCATCACGTGCTGAGTGGGGAACACCCGTGCGGGTCACGTCACAGACGCGCTTACGCGCTGAGGGACTCTGGTCCAATAGAATCGCGTATGCGTGCTGACGCGTTTAGGCGCTAAGGGCCTTTCCTCGGATTTCACGCTGACGTGCAGGATTTTCACGTGCCAAATCACTCCGTATCAAGCTGGCCACGCGAAAACACACGGAAGACCACGCTCCTGCCCAGAAGGCCGAGTTACTGCCCCCCAGTGCCCCGAGCAGCCTCCCACGTGCCATCTGCTGCTGCCTGCCTGCCTGCTGCCACCGTGCCCTGCCATTTGGTGCCTGCACATCAGCCATCTGCAGGGGTCCAGTTGCTGTGTCCACCCCTGCTGGAACTGAAGACTCCCGACTGGGATTACATCGCTCCACAGCCCAGCCCCAGGACCCTGTTGCCCACCCACACCTGCCTCTGGGGTTGCCATGTCGGGCACTTCCACATCTGGCACCAGTGGCAACCCCAGGCCAGAGGGGCAGAGGGGCACCAGCTTCACTGACACCGAAGTTGGTGTCCTGGTGGAGCATGTCCTGGGGCAGTATGATGCCCTCTTTGGATCGTCCCGCGCCAGCAAGGAAGGACGGGAGAGGATCTAGGCCGACTGTGTGGTTGCCATCAACACGGAGGGGGTGACAACCCGCAACGTCCTGAAGATCAAGAAGCGCTGGGAGGACTTGAGGTCCAGGACCCTTGTGAAGGCCCGGCGCCTCGTGGAGGGGGGCCGGGGCCGCATGAGTTCCATCCAGATGAGGGTCCTGGAACGCGTACGCCCAGCGCTCCACGCCCAGATTCTTGAGAGGAAGGCCCGTCTGGAGTTGAGCGGTAAGTGTCCAAGCATTACTGTGTGAGACAGGGCATGTTGCGGTGTGCTGGTTCTATGATACTTGCCTGTATGTGTGCCATAGGCCATGTATGCATGTATGTGTGCAGGGACATCATGGTAATGCATGTGCGACCAGTGATGTGTGACCCACATGGTTGTTGCATGTGTTCAAATGCTGCTTGGGGAGCCCTATGCAGATTTTGAACATGAGAGCATGCCAGTCTCTGTACCTGGACATGGGTGGGGGTGAGGGATGGGTGCTGATGCCAGGTACATATATGGTAGCCATGTCTGTGTGCCTGACCTGCGTGTCTGTGACTTGTGCATGCCATGGATGCATGACACATGTGTGTGACAATGCACAGATTCAGTGAAGCAGGCAAATTACCCTTGTATCCGCTGTGTTTGGTGTGTTTGGGCCCAGATGGATGTGACTGAAGTGAAGTGTGTGCATGTTATAGGCATGAGCCATGATGCATGTGAGTTACATATCATTGAATGTTTCAAGAGTCCATTGGACATGCATGGAAATGTCCATGGCATGCACCATGCCTGTTACTGTGTGTGTTTTGCCTGGACTGACCCATGTGTTGTGGAGGGACATGATGGAAGTGTACTTTGACAGTGGTGCTCATCTGCTATTGCTTCCTGTCTAGGGGACCATTTTACAGTGCCCTGATGCTTGTGTTCTTTGTCTCCCTCTACGCAGCGGCTAGTGAAGAAGAGGGCGGAGACGGCGCTGTGGAGCAAGGCGGCGGGGATGCCCCCACGGCTGCAGCGGAAGGGGTGGGTGAGCCCCCACAGGGGCCTGCTACGGTGGGAGTCGGTGAGGAGCCATCCAGGTTGGTGGTTTGCACAGAGGAGAAGGAGGCCGCCACTGGGGCACACATGGGGCCTGGTGGGGGCATCCCTGCTGGTGCAAGTGGTGCAGTCCAGGGCCAGGGGCAGGAGGCAGCACAGGTCACCGTGGAGGGGCCTGTGCATGTCGCTGTCCCTGACCCTGTGAGTGCACCACCATGCACCAGCAGGGATGCCCCGTCCCAGGCCCGTCCGCAGGTAGAGGGGATGTCCATGTCACCTGACTCCCCTCCACCTGCGGACGTGGGAACCCCTGGCCGTGTGGAGAAGGTCCTGATTGGGGTCGCGATGCGCACGGCTGTGATGCGTGATGCCGTGCGTGCTTCCCGGGAGGAGGACGCACGTCATCACGAAGTGCACCGTGCCGACGTGGCCCAATTGGGATCGGCCATGTTCGGGGGTTTCCTGCATGTGTTGTCCAATCTGGCGGCCCTCTCCTCCTCTGTGCAGGCTATACACCAGTCGTTCTCCTTGCCGTCTTCCGGCCCAGATGCCACCAGGGCCCCCTGTGGACCTGCCTCGACCAATGCAGCAAGCTCGGTGGGGATCCCATCCCTGCCACAGTTGGGAGTCGGAGGTCCAGCAGGGGTGGACAACACAGCAACTGGACCCCAGCAGATGGAAGATGTGACAGCATCATCAGGCAGGGCACGTGCACGACGGCGTCGGTGGTTTCCATCAGCCTGGATGCCGTCGTGCTGGCAGAGGCAGTGGCGTCGGAGGCAGCAGCAGGCTCGACGTGGGAGGCATCATGGCTCGGGGCCTTCAAGATCAGAGGGTCAGGCATCGGCCGGAGGGCAGGGCAACCCTGGGATGGTGGTGTCTTCCGTGTGGGAGCAGTTGGTCCAGCGGATAGGTGCGGAGCGGCAGCGGGCGGAAGAGGAGCGGCTCACCATGGTCAGGGCGGAGTTCTCCATGCGTCGGGCGTTGAGGCGGGCTGAGTGCCTCAAGGAAGCTCGCAGGGAGTTTGAGCTGGACATGGGGTTATCCCTGCGAGACCTCGGGGCCAGGACAGAGTCCCGCCTCCAGGACATCGACATGGAGGTCGATGATGCCCTGGCCAGCAACATCACCGAGTGAGCCGCAGGACTTGCCCGCTGCCTTTGTATATAGTTATTTAGTTAGTTAGTGTTAGGTTTCCTTTATTAATTTTTGTTTTTTTGGACCGCTCGGACAATGGCCACTTTTTTGTATATATTATTTTCATTAGGTAGTAGTAGGTTTCATTTATGGTGTTGGGCTCATGGACCCTGGAATTTTCGTGTATATAGTTTGCTTTTTGAAGAAACATTTTTTTTATTAATTATTGTGTCACCATGAGGAAATGGTTTTTCTTTATTTTACTTCCACATGATTTTGCTTTGGACAACATTTGTTTTTGGATTACTTTGTTTTTTTTATTTTTACATTTGTTCTCCGACATGGACCATTTATTTTGTTATCCCCATTGTTGTATGTTTTATTTGTTTACTTATTTTTCATCTTTAATACATGTTTTTTTAACTTTCACTTGTGGTATTTTCTCATTGGTTTCATACATGTCATGATATGGGTTTTGACATTCACTTGCACCCATTGTGTATGTGTGTGTGACAGACATGTGTTCATTTACAGGCTTGCCATTGGGGTTGTATCATGTAATTGCATTCACTATGTGGGTGGATGCAATCCTTGCCTGGGTGTTTGTGCTGGGTATGCTGCCCATTACTGCCATGATTGAGTATCGTCAGGACCTGGGGGCAGGGGGACATGTGTGGGTGCCTGGTGGAGGATGCCCCTGCACTGCTGGGGGGTGGGGGTGGTGGTAGACATGAGTGGGGGCCTGGTGGAGGGTGCCCCTGCACTGCTGGGGGGTGGGGGTGGTGGGAGACATGGGTGGGGGCCTGGTGGAGGGTGCCCCTGGTGGCTGGGGGGGTGGGGGTGGTGGTAGACATGGGTGGGGGCCTGGTGGAGGGTGACCCTGGTGGCTGGGGGGTGGGGGTGGTGGGTGACATGAGTGGGGGCCTGGTGGAGGGTGACCCTGGTGGCTGGGGGGTGGGGGTGGTGGGGGACATGAGTTGGACATGGGTGGGGGCCTGCTGGCAGGTGCCCCACAGTGCTGGGGGGGTGGGGGTGGTGGTAGACATGAGTGGGGGCCTGGTGGAGGGTGCCCCTGCACTGCTGGGGTGTGGGGGTGGTGGTAGACATGAGTGGGGGCCTGGTGGAGGGTGCCCCTGCACTGCTGGGGTGTGGGGGTGGTGGGAGACATGAGTGGGGGCCTGGTGGAGGGTGACCCTGGTGGCTGGGGTGTGGGGGTGGTGGGAGACATGAGTGGGGGCCTGGTGGAGGGTGACCCTGGTGGCTGGGGGGTGGGGGTGGTGGGAGACATGGGTGGGGGCCTGGTGGAGGGTGCCCCTGGTGGCTGGGGGGGTGGGGGTGGTGGTAGACATGAGTGGGGGCCTGGTGGAGGGTGCCCCTGCACTGCTGGGGTGTGGGGGTGGTGGTAGACATGAGTGGGGGCCTGGTGGAGGGTTCCCCTGCACTGCTGGGGTGTGGGGGTGGTGGGAGACATGAGCGGGGGCCTGGTGGAGGGTGACCCTGGTGGCTGGGGGGTGGGGGTGGTGGGAGACATGGGTGGTGGCCTGGTGGAGGGTGCCCCTGGTGGCTGGGGGGGTGGGGGTGGTGGGTGACATGAGTGGGGGCCTGGTGGAGGGTGACCCTGGTGGCTGGGGGGTGGGGGTGGTGGGAGACATGAGTGGGGGCCTGGTGGAGGGTGACCCTGGTGGCTGGGGGGTGGGGGTGGTGGTAGACATGAGTGGGGGCCTGGTGGAGGGTGCCCCTGCACTGCTGGGGTGTGGGGGTGGTGGTAGACATGAGTGGGGGCCTGGTGGAGGGTGCCCCTGCACCGCTGGGGTGTGGGGGTGGTGGGAGACATGAGTGGGGGCCTGGTGGAGGTTGACCCTGGTGGCTGGGGGGTGGGGGTGGTGGGAGACATGGGTGGTGGCCTGGTGGAGGGTGCCCCTGGTGGCTGGGGGGTGGGGGTGGTGGGTGACATGAGTGGGGGCCTGGTGGAGGGTGACCCTGGTGGCTGGGGGGTGGGGGTGGTGGGAGACATGAGTGGGGGCCTGTTGGAGGGTGACCCTGGTGGCTGGGGGGTGGGGGTGGTGGGTGACATGAGTGGGGGCCTGGTGGAGGCTGCCCCTGCACTGCTGGCGTGTGGGGGTGGTGGGAGACATGAGTGGGGGCCTGGTGGAGGGTGACCCTGGTGGCTGGGGGGTGGGGGTGGTGGGAGACATGAGTGGGGGCCTGGTGGAGGGTGACCCTGGTGGCTGGGGGGTGGGGGTGGTGGGAGACATGGGTGGTGGCCTGGTGGAGGGTGCCCCTGGTGGCTGGGGGGTGGGGGTGGTGGGTGACATGAGTGGGGGCCTGGTGGAGGGTGACCCTGGTGGCTGGGGGGTGGGGGTGGTGGGAGACATGAGTGGGGGCCTGGTGGAGGGTGACCCTGGTGGCTGGGGGGTGGGGGTGGTGGGTGACATGAGTGGGGGCCTGGTGGAGGCTGCCCCTGCACTGCTGGGGTGTGGGGGTGGTGGGAGACATGAGTGGGGGCCTGGTGGAGGGTGCCCCTGGTGGCTGGGGGGTGGGGGTGGTTGGAGACATGAGTGGGGGCCTGGTGGAGGGTGACCCTGGTGGCTGGGGGGTGGGGGTGGTGGGTGACATGAGTGGGGGCCTGGTGGAGGCTGCCCCTGCACTGCTGGGGTGTGGGGGTGGTGGGAGACATGAGTGGGGGCCTGGTGGAGGGTGCCCCTGGTGGCTGGGGGTGTGGGGGTGGTGGTAGACATGAGTGGGGGCCTGGTGGAGGGTGCCCCTGCACTGCTGGGGTGTGGGGGTGGTGGGAGACATGGGTGGGGGCCTGGTGGAGGGTGCCCCTGGTGGCTGGGGGGTGGGGGTGGTGGGTGACATGAGTGGGGGCCTGGTGGAGGCTGCCCCTGGTGGCTGGGGGTGGGGGTGGTGGGAGACATGGGTGGGGGCCTGGTGGAGGGTGACCCTGGTGGCTGGGGGGTGGGGGTGGTGGGTGACATGAGTGGGGGCCTGGTGGAGGGTGACCCTGGTGGCTGGGGGGTGGGGGTGGTGGGGGACATGAGTTGGACATGGGTGGGTGCCTGCTGGCAGGTGCCCCACAGTGCTGGGGGGTTTGGGTGGTGGGGCACATGAGTTGGACATGGGTGGGGGCCTGCTGGCAGGTGCCCCACAGTGCTGGGGGGTGGGGGTGGTGGGGGACATGAGTTGGTGTTCATTAGTTCAAGGAGACATGTGCCTTTGCTGGGGGCATGCCCATGTTGGGTGGGCTGCCTGCGGGACATGACCAGGGATGAAGGGTAGTCCCCTGTGGTGTGGGCTGCCTGCAGGGGCCGTGGAGGGTGTACAGGGTACACCTGGGAGGACCCACACTGTCAAATCACATGTGGGACTCCCCGGCACCCCTGAAATACACGTACCGTGCAGAAATCGCATGTAAAACTTCCCGCGCACCCCTGAAATACACGCGCCCAGGCTATTCGCGTGTAAAACTTCCCGCGCACCCCTGAAGTACACGCTCCCAGGCTATTCGCGTGTGGAACTTCCCGCGCACCCCTCAAATACACGCGCCCAGGCTATTCGCGTGTGGAACTTCCCGCGCACCCATCAAATACAGGCGCCCAGGCTATTCGCGTGTGGAACTTCCCGCGCACCCCTGAAATACACGCGCCCAGGCTATTCGCGTGTGGAACTTCCCGCGCACCCCTGAAATACACGCGCCCAGGCTATTCGCGTGTGGAACTTCCCACGCACCCCTGAAATACACGTGCCCAGGCTATTCGCGTGTGGAACTTCCCGCGCACCCCTGAAATATACGCGCCCAGGCTATTCGCGTGTGGAACTTCCCGCGCACCCCTGAAATACAGGCGCCCAGGCTATTCGCGTGTGGAACTTCCCGCGCACCCCTGAAATACACGCGCCCAGGCTATTCGCGTGTGGAACTTCTCACGCACCCCTGGAATACACGTAGCCCGCTCCCCCAGGCCCGATCGCGTGAGGAACTTCACGCGAACCCCTGTAATACACGTAGCCCGCTCCCCCAGGCCCGATCGCATGTGAAACTTCACGCGAACCCCTGAAATACACGTAGCACGCTCCCCCAGGCCCGATCGCTTGAGAAACTTCACGCGAACCCCTGAAATACAAGTAGCCCGCTCCCCCAGGCCCGATCGCGTGAATAACTTCACGCGAACCCCTGTGATGCACGTACCCTGCTGAAATCGCGTGTGAGACTTCCCGCGCACCCCGGTATACACGCACATGTATTTTTTGTCAGCGGGTGTCCGTGTTTGTGGGTACCCCTTTGCACGTCATTTTTCCTGGAGGGCCACAGTATGGGACATTCATCATGGCAGTATATAGGTGCTATTTGTTGGCGCACCTTTTGGCGCACATTTCTTACAGCCGCAGAGACGCTACCGCCTGCTTTCTTGTGGCGGTCGTGTTTGTGCCTGTGCGCTGGTTTGAGCGTGCGCTTTTTTCCCCTATTCTATTCCATGAATACTTGTTGTAGGCGAGCGTGTGGGCGTTCCGCGCACTTGTGCCCTATACTTCCCCCGTGACTCCCACGTTTTGGCAAGTTGTTCCCCATTCCGAGTGTTACGCCCGTGTTCCGCCTACTTTTGTTGCGTGCACCGCGCTATGTGCGAATTTCGCTGTGGCCTGTGCGATTTTCGCTGTGACCTGGCGCACGCTGTTAGATGGCCTGTGCGCCAACGTGCGCCACGCACATTTTTATCGCACATCCGCTGGTTTTCTCGCGCACGGCCTTCCATGAATCGACGTGCGCTGCTTTTTGTGCGATTTTCGAACTTGCACTGCGATTTTCGCTATTCCACTGCGATTCGCACGTTTTTGCCCACTTGCGCCGCGCTAATTATTCCATGAATCGGCCTGATAATTTTTTTCTCAGTTGAATGTTGCTACTTGAAAACTAAACCACAACTTCCAGCATGCAATATTGAACCACATAACTTGCTTGAGATGGTAAATATTATAAATGGCTACTGGTCTGCTACTTAGAGTTTTATATAACATAAATTAATATTGGACCATATACTATGATTGTCAATGGATGAGAAATGTTCTCCTTACATAATGTTTTCAGATTTTCCTTGCAGCTAGCTCACAAACTCTTTCGACAAATTCAGCAATGAACTGAAAAGAATATCTTTCACCTTATTATATTCTTGTGCCTAAAAATGCGTATTATTTCATTGCACTATTTGATATATTGCCTATGTATTATCTCAGGTTCTTTGAGTAGCTCAGGCCTCTTCTATTTCATTTTCTTTTGTTGACTGTTCAAGACCCTTCACCACACTAATTGACTACTCCTTTTATTTAATTCAATGTAAAATATTCCTTATTATTCCTTATTATTGCAAATGTGTCCCGTCGCTAAACACCAAAATTCTTTCACAGAAATGATTTGCTAAAGAGAATCATAAACAAAATAAATAATCAAGCATGCTCTGAATTAAGTGCACATTTGTTTTTCACTGTAAAGTGTGCGGTAATATTTATTTATATACACAATGCCACCATTCACTAATCCTTGTTTCACATTTACATTTCTGTGTAATAACACTTGTGCATTCATGCAACAATTTAGGTTTGTACATGCTATACTTTTCTTCACACTGTGGATTCTAAACTGTTTAATTTGTTTTGTGCATGTCAATTCATTTGACTAGTTAGGCCATGATTTTGGATTTGGTCTACTATTTGAAGTAGTACAAATGGTTGTTTCTCTTTAGTTAGTCATTGAATTTTCCACAGTATACTAATGTGGACATTAAACATACCGTTTATTATCTTTCTCTTTGGGTTGACTGTTAACAGTGGTTTCCTTCATATTCAAGCAAAATACATTTGTAAAGTCTTGTAGTTAACATAACAATTAAAGTATTGTTTTTTTGTCCTATTCAGTTTTTTTTAACTGTTACAATATTGTTGATCTTTACAATTGTACATATTGTGCATCAATTCTAAATAAGTTCATAAAATGACATTCCCATTATTGCACATGGTTTTAGCATTGTCTTTAGTTGGTATGTTTCTGAAAATGGTTAAATCAATGGTGAGCCTTCATTTTTTGAAAGATGTTTGCAATTTTGTGTGCTTCAACAATGTTGAAGAATATATTTTTGTATTATGAGATACTTGCAACAATGATACGTGTGACAATGTTATTCCACAAATAGTATATACAGCAAATTCCACAAATATAATACACAGCAAAACCATGTGATGCAGTGAGGACATTAGCTAATCGATTATGGAATGATTTGCAAACAAAAATGTAGAGATTCTTTTTACTTTTTACACTTACCAGCCTCAACAATAATGTACAATAGATTAGGTTGGCCATTTTAACAATGCCATGCTGTCTGCTCATGTAATAATTCAAGATTTATGTTACTTACAATTGTATTAAAAATATATCTGTTTCCTACATTTAATGTGCTTATCATTGAAGCAAATGTATCATACATTGCCAAATGTCTTTGTTCACTCAGTCATTAGTTTATTAAAATTCCTTTCCCATAAAACTTAACAAATAGAAATACAATACCAAATTAGTAGAATTAATCATTGACTTTATTTAAATATCCGCATAATCAGCATCACAGTCAATACAATACATTATACGATTGTTAAAAATTATTAAAATCCTATAAACTAGTCATGGTTAAAGTGCTGATAGTTGGTATTTCACATTATTATTTCAAACCTCTGATCCTTCCTGCTTGGCGTACACAAGCTAGCAATGTCTATGCTACTAAAGGGGTTTCTTCTTTAAACAGAAAATAAAGGACTGTCTGAAATTGTGTGAATCCTTGCCTCTTAGAATCAGAACTAACTTTTCTGATCTTAGTTCATTTAATGCTGAGCAAAAGAAAAGAAAGTGTCTCAAATCTTCCTTCACAGCATCACATGAAATACATTTGCTTAACTCTGGTCCAGCAAATCTACAGGCTAAAACAGATCCAAGGGGTAAACAATGAAATTGTCCTCTCATAATCAGCATTCTCTGTGCTGTGTAATAAGTCCATAACAAGTAGTCTGGTATAATGTTATCTACAAATGTCAAATGAGTCTGATTAACTAGGACATTACATTCCAACGTTTCTCTATTTTCACTCACTAAGTATTTCAATCATGATGTTGTTTCATTCCATGTTCTTTGTGTTATTGGTGCAAAATTTGAGAAGTATTGATCAGCATTGATCATATAGAACAGTGATTTCACATGTTTTAGAAATAGTATATCTCTTGCCCCATCTTCTGGATCATAAAAATTAACTGTTGTGAGAGAACTGCCTGTGGGTTGACCCAGATGCAAATTCAGCGAATGCCTGGTTCCCAGGACACTTCATCCTGGATGAAGTTCAATACCAATTCCCTGTGGACTGCAAAGTTGGGTGCTGATGATGGTAACCCACAAATTATTTTCAGATATTGTTTCTTGGCTACTTGTATGTCTTGAACCTTTGTGAAGCCCATAAGGAGGCTCCACATTTCAGAATAGCTTTAGTTTATATCATATAGATCTTTTTTGTACTAATAGGTTGTTTTTTTAAATTTCTCCAGAAATTGAAGATTGCTCCTATTGCTTGCTTCATCCTTGACAACTGCCTTTCCCAATGTGCATTTGGTCTTAAACTATTTGAGAAGAGAAAGTCAAGGTAATCCAAATGTGAAATTTTGGCATGGGGTGATCATCACTCATCAATACAAGGGTTAATTGTTTGAACCAACCTCTGGAACAGACAGCTATTGCTGACTTGGATGTCCAGAAAGTTTACAAAAGCTGTGTACTGATTTAATAATACATGTTGTGCTCTAGGAGTTTTTGCTATCAGCACGATATCATCTGCAATACCTCCTATCCTTGGTACATCAGCGTTAGAGTCTGTTAAAATGTAGTTCAGTTTACCGCCACTGCCTCACACCTGGTTTTATGGGAACCATGCAGTACAATGCCCATTATGCCCCATCCAAACACAGGCTTCACTGCTTCTGTGAAGAGCCATTAGGGTTTCCAGCAGATAGGTTGGACATTTTATGGACCTGAGCACCTGCCAACGTTTCTCTCTATTGACTTTGTCAAATGCAGAGCACAGGTCCATAAATGCCAAGTAAACTGGTTATTTGTCTAATGTATAATGTGTTAGCCACAAGAAGATAGAGATTTAGTACCTGGTTGGCAGTTCATAAAGTCAGACGGAAGCCCAGCTTTGATATAGAAAGGATGTTATTTTTGTTTATCCACTGGTCCAGCATGGTCAGCAAATATCTGTCAAAGATCTTAAAACTAGTGTTTAAAAGGAAGATATGTCTATACTATGTTGCAAAGAATCTTTTGAGCTTTTTAAAGATCAGAAAAATAGTCACCCTTCTCCAAATAATGGGTGCACTTTTTGTATTAATAACTGCAATAAATAGTGCTTTTAATCCCAGTCCACAGACCTCTATTAAATTATGATATTAATCTGCAAGAAAACCATCCAGGCCGGTTGAGTGATTGTGAGCTTGAGAATTTATCACTAGTGTCACTTCTGAAAATAGTTGGCTGGGTCTTACCCAGACATGGCCAGCTGAAAGCAGTAATACACTTGTGCTTCTAGATGGAAGTACCCATTCAAACTCTTGAGCAGCGAATGGATCCCCATATAAATATGGAAACTATTCAGCCACAGCTGGTCAGATACCTTTACTTCAGTTAGGAATCTGTTGCATAGCGGGCCTTGTGCTACGATTTACCAACATTTTCTAGATGTAATCGCTGCCTTTTCAAACTGAAACCATGGAAGGTTATCAAGCACAGCCCTTCTTTTCATGATTTCAATCATCTAGGGGCAGTGGGTAGATTAGTACATTGTTCAGTCCAAAATTCTGAGGTATCTTTTTCCAGTCCCTCTTCATAATGATTCCCTTCTAAAAATTGCCATTGAGCCTTTTAAAGTAATTTTGAGATTGTACACATTGTATGAAATTTTACATTATTGGAGGATTCTTCATGAATGCTGTATGTTAAAATTAATTCAGATTCTTCAGAACACAGTCAGAACATTTGGGGAAGACAATAATAATATGGTAATCTTTTTTTTTCTGTATTGCTGCATGCAAGTTTTTTTATGGCTAGCATGGCTAGGTTTACTCTCTTTAACAAGACCACCATTGTGGTCTTGGATTTATATTGTCTCTCTTCAACATTGTCTTTGGATGTGTAATATTGTAGGATTTCTTATAAACACAAATCCTGTAGGTGGCTTGATGAGCCAGGAAACAGATCATCAAGCATGACTGTCTTTGACGATTTTATTGCTGTTTCGCTGAATGTTTAGACGCATTTCAATATTATCAAATGGCTTCAATGCTTGCTTTCTGCTTTCAGTGCATCCTAAGCTGAACTGTTTGATGGCAATGCATTTTATTGTATTAGTTAATTTGCCCTCTGTCTCGCATGTACTAAAAATTAAACATGATAGGAGAATAGACATTTATGTTCAAGGGATTGAGAGTTGCATTTTAATTTATATGATCATTTATGAGTTTTGTGTTTCACATGGTGCCTACTTTCAGAGAGCTGGAAATGTACTATCTGATTTCTGTCCCTGGGACTCCAAAATGGCACTTTTGTAAAACATATATTTTGTCTCATAGTTTGTTTGCAGAAGGCTGTATGTACACTTATGAGTCTGGTAAATGTGCACTTTGTTATATAAACCTGGATTATCACTTTAATTGTTACATGCATATTTAAAAAATGCACCATGGTTTCTTCATTGTCTTTGTCAAATCCTGGTGCTACTTCAATCCATGTTACCATGTGAATATGATAATCATCTCTTGCTTGATATTCTTTTCTCTAAATGTAGTGTGTTATTTGACCTCAGGGCATGATTGTAGAATTCTGCACACAATATAACATTGCTAAAAATGTAAATCGAAAATGTCCTGGGACATTTACTTGATCTATGGCTGAGTTCATAAGGAGTTATTAAGTATCAGTATTTGGTAGATGTGTATTCCCTATTTGTAAGAAATATTTTTGTTCTTCCTGTGCATATTCTACACAACCTAGTTTTTCATACCATGCTTGCGGATCTAGGCTGCATAGTATTCAACTATGTTCTGACTACCTTCTATACCAGCACCCTTGGCCTTCATGCATGCTGATTTCTAATATTTGCTCTTTCACTTCTACTAGTTGAACTAATTAAAAAGCAGTCATACTTGTGAAATGTGTATCATTTTTTTTTAAGTGTGTGCTTCTTTATAGGAAAATATTGCTAGTTCAGTTCCATAAAATTAAGTGAATCATGTAATTATGGTTTAGGTGAAACGGTGGGTAAGCAACATACATGTGACTGACAAATTATTCTGCTGCAGGATATGGGCATTTTGAAATGACTGTGGGGAAGATGTTTTTTCTAAACCTTTTTCACAAATGCTTAACAGAATTTGCTGTTCATATAATTCAATGTAATAACCCATGACTTTGCTTGCGAGAAGTGGATGAATGGTAAATTCATCATAAACTTTTTCATTGTTTTAAACTCATCCTTTTGAAACACAACCTCCTTTTCATTGGCAGTATCTTCATTTCAGAACGTGTATATGTTCTTTGATATTTAGGTTCAGATATTTTAATTTGTTTTTTATAAACATGCTAATGCTCCATAGACTTTTTTTATATCTACAAGTTCTTGATATATCTTTTCACTTTTGTTTGGTACTGTGGGGTGCATTCAAAAGCCCCAAACTGAAGATCCCTTTCACCTGAGAAAAGGATATTTTAACACTAACGCCATAAATTACTTTGCATGTGTGGCTACTAGGGAAAACAGAAGGTCCCTTTCACATGAAATGCAGGATTGTTCAACACTAACACCGAAAACAGCTTTGCACGTGTCATTGCAAATGAAAACTGAACGACCATGTGAAAAAGGCCTGCCTGTCACTACCCAGAGAAACACAGCATTTTAATTCACAAAGCAAGAAGAAAAATCAAAGGTCCCTTTCACATGGAAAACAGGATTTTTAAACAATGACACAAACACGACTTTGCATGTGTGTTTGCAGTTTAAATGTGAAACATTTCCCCCTGATAATATTTAAAAAGAAGAACACCTTTTGTTTTCTATGGAAAACCTTCTGTAGGCTAGGGACAAACCCTTGTTCTTGCTGTTGGACACTTCACAAGGAAGTCCCCAACTGCAGGTCTATATTTCACCCCCCCAGATAATTAGAAAGGCAATAAAGCATCCTGCTAAAGGTGTGGAAAGCTCAGTGTTCCCCAGACCTGCTGGCATTGAAGGCAGTGATTGCAGGACAAGTTTCCCTTGGCTGGCAATGTAGGTAACCAACTTCAAAGAGCAAGCTGCAAACACAAAGAGAATGATACAAACTCTAGATACAGGCTGACCCAGTGATTCACAATTAATTTAAAAGGACTATTATCATTAAGGCCTTTTTTTCAGCAACCATAAGTCAAACTTATTACATGTGTGTGTTATTATTTAGGTAATTTCCAGACGATTTTGGAGATACGAGTGAGGGAACTGTAAAGGCCAGTTAAACTAGATTTCTGGCTGATATGAATATTTTCCAAATGTGAGAGTTGGTGTATGGCTCAAGGATACAAATTATGAATACAGGTAGTAAATTAGATATCCATAACCGTTAAGCTTTTTTTGTGAAAATGGCAGAACATTGCCAAACTGTTGTGCAACATGGTACAGACCTGGCTGTCATTTCATTTAATTCCACATACTTTGCTAAAAAGGAAAATATATACGCTCTGGCAGTTACTAGTACATCACAAAGTGTTTGATACATATTTTTTTTGCCAAACATTTGAAAGGAGAATGAATGGCGATTACAAATGGTAATTGCCATATGTTGCTCCAGACCCCTAAACCAATCTAGAGAGGGCCTGGAGTTTGCAGGAGAGAGAAAGGTATCTGTCTAATCTAATTTTTATGACCTCTTGCAGGGTACTGCCCCCAGAATTGTAGAATTGGTGATGTCTTCACTACTATATAAAGGGGGACAGTACTAAGAGGAAGGGACAGAGATTCTGAAATTTACCATCAAAAGAGTGCTGCTGCAACTTACCATCTGACAGCTGTAAAGAAACACCAGAGGAGATTGCTAAGAGTGCAAATGGGTGGAGCTCCCTATTTATAGGAAGGCCTAAGAGCTGAGTGGGTCCTATGGTGGAGAGCGGGAGGCCATCCTTGAGAGTGGAGTGACTAGATTCCTGCCCTATCTTTGCAGAGGCCCAGGACATGGAATTGTCTGTCCTGAACTTTAAAAAGAGTCTTTCTATGTAAGTAAAACTGAGCCTTGGGAAACCAAAAGGTGGGGAGTCTGCTTGCCTTAAATCCTTTCACTTTATAGTGGGCGGGGGTATAACTTTGTAGATCCTTTGGCTATTTAATTAAAATTATTCATTTAATGAATTACCCATTTGGTGGAGCACTACGGGTGGTTTTTGTTAACAAAGCTCACTACCTGGTGTGTGCTGAAAAACTATTGTCTATAATTGAATTGGGTAATCCTTTTTGTACTGCTTACCATGACTTCTTTAAGAAAGAGGAGTGTTTTTGTTCCTAAATCAGTCCAATCTTTTTTAAATCTTCCCCTAACACAGGCCTTTCAGTGGAGGGGGATTTGAAATCCAAAATTCCCAAAATCATTCAAATGTTTCTGTCTGCCTTCCTCAGCACAGACCAAAGCAGGGGGATCTGAAAAAACAAACTGCTAAATCACCCTGTGTTTATTTTAAACAAAAAGTGTGGGTGAAATCATAAGTGCCATATGTATTTGTACCAATCTTGAAACCCTACAGCTAGCCTTTTAAGCCTGTAGGAAAATGAAAATTGCACAACATTAATAATAGTTTTGGATATTGATCAGTTTAATTATTTCTTCAAGTGAAATATGTAGAACGTAAAGAATTGTGATTTGTATTTTTTTTTAACTAATTTGGGTAATTGATTTGAGTAAAAAGAAGTTAATGGTGAGCCACAAAGAAGGTGGTGCGTGTAGTTCAGTGTGATTTCTATTACTTTTAATTTAAATAAATACAAATATATTTCCTGTACACTGACCTGGTCTCATTGGTAGCTCAGTGGGAGAGATCCAAGAGACATGATATGCCTCTGAAGTAGGGCGGAATAAAATAATCTGTTAAACAGTTTGATGCGTGACACATTGAGTGGGGAGGAAAGGAACTCCCTGAGTTGAGGGTGGTGTCAATAAACCGTTAAAGTACTCTATTGAAATAATCTTGCTGGAAGTGAATCGCAAGTGAAGTGGCTGTTGGGCTGATACGCTTATTCCTCAGCGCAATGCTTGTAGTCTGCAAGAGGAAGTTACACGGATCGTGGAAATGCCACATTCTATTTATCTTTGTTGGACTGGTGCAGGACTATTACTGCCTGCTGTGCTGCCAGCGCAACGTCACACGCCTTGCCACGCCCCCTTCAACCAGCCATTGGATCCTGATTGTAATATCTGCTCCGGCTCCGGCACCGGAAGTGAATCGCAAGTGAAGTGGCTGTTGGGCTGATATGCTTATTCCTCAGCGCAGAGCTTGTAGTATGCAAGGGGAAGTTACACGGATCATGGAAGCGCCACATTCTATTTATCTTTGTTGGACTTGGTGCAGGACTATGTATGACTCTTTTGAGCTTTATTTACAACAATTTTTGTGTAGCAAGTAAATCTCTCACTTTCCTCTGTCTTCACAAGGCTGTTACTTACACTCCTCCTTCTCTCTCATAGTACTGCCTCCTGTGCTGCCCACGCTACGTCACATGCCTTGCCACGCCCCCTTCAACCAGCCATTGGATCCTGATTACAATATCTACTCCAGGCGCGCGCAGCGCGCTCCCTCCAGAAGCGAATTGCAAGTGAAGTGGTTTTGGCCTGTTCGCGTGGTCGCCTGGAGCAGCTGGAAGGCACTTTAGGTACCGAAACTTGTTTTTTTAGACCTGTTAATCTGTTTTGACAAACAGATTGAAAACTTGCACTCTTACAATGTGTGTTAACTATAGCATCTGCAGGCCGTAAAGCTCACATGATAATTAGTGTGTTGTACTCTCAACTTAGGGTGGGGATATCAAATTATAATTTGCTGTGTTAATGGTGCATGTAATGAAGGGGGGAAAGTGTGAACTGTACACATATCAGAGGACAATTCCCCTAACTAGGCGAGAGACAATGGCTGAGGCATGGCCTTTTGAAGACATGTTCTCAGCCCCTTTGATCTTTGCTCCTCTAAGGGGCACCATGAGGATGGCTATGGCTATGCCCCTGCCCCCTTCCCCTCCGTCTTCAATGGATATTGCTATGCAGAACTTGAATGATGGAGAGGGAATAGGGGATGAATCGATTTTACTGATTGAATCTGGTGAGGGAGACAAGAATGCTGAGGGTGGGGGGGCTGCCAGAAGAGCTGCAGCCAGTGGCTTTTGAGGATTTCCAATGCCAGGCATAGACAATTCCCTTCTGGCAATATCCATTGGGTAAAGAAGCTGAATGAGAATTGTCTTCCGCTCAACCAATGCTTTCAGTGACTTTATGGGAATGTGCCCAAAATGATAACTTAAATGTAAACATTTTAGAAGAACTTTCCCTGCACACATCTCTCTTGAGGAAGCTCATTAGGGCAGTGGAATACAATAACGATTTGTAGGCTGACCATGGGAGCCTTAAGCCCCAATTAGTGGGGGAAGCTGGTCTGGAGGCTTGTTCACTCCCAGTATACACAGGAACAAAATGGGTATAGCGAACTCTGATAACCCATGCATCCCGAAAGACATGATCCCTTTAAAGGAACCCCAGGGTACGCCCCAGAAACAATTGACTGTGTCTGACAATAACATTAATAAAAAAAATAAAAAAAGAAGCCTGGGCTGCAAAAAAAACACCCTTGGGAAAAATTGTAAATTTAGGAAAATAGCCAAGAACAACTGGTGTAATCAGGTGAGAGGAGAAGCTGCATCTTACTCCTCGGATTCATGCATTGAGGTGGAAGGGGAAGATGTCATTCTGTGTAGGGACACATAGGGCTCGCTGGCCCCTGATACTATCCAGGGCAACCTGAAAAGTAGGGGCCTTATGGATAACATGGGCAGAAAAACATCTGGTAACATGCCCCTCGACCATTTGGCCAAGGGAAGCCTATTTGATTTTTTCCCTAAGGGACTTAATAAAAAAGTGTCTACAACTGGGGACCCCTCTTTGGTGAAGGCTGTCTCAGGTGAGAAACAGCTACATAAAGAATCAACTACACCAAATGCCCATGATATCCCTTCCTTGCCTCGATTGCTGAACGAAGAGAGCGGGGGGCAGGGTTGTTTCTGGTCACAGGAAAAGCAATAGGGATGGGTGAATCTGAACACAGAACTAACCCCATTCCCAGGATGAATTTTCCATGGGAGAGAGCATTTTGTAACTTAGGTAAAGGAGACTCCCTGCAATTTAATGGCCCGGAGCGTAAAACGCTTTTGAATATCACAGCCTTTGGGAGACTTCAGGGAGTGCTGGGGTGCACTCCTCTGAGGACGTGATGGGGAAAAATGTGGGGGGTGACATGGTAATGGAACAGGTTATTAGAAAGGTTATCAAGATGATGTTAGACGGTCAAGAGAATGTGCTACCTGTACCTGAATTCCTTTCACGCCCCGATGACTGCCCTTCCTCAATGGCTGTTGTAAAAGAGCCCTTAAAGAATTAAAATGTGTCTCGGGGAGCCCATGCTGGGGATATTGTGGGGTTGAATGAACATCGGGTGTCTCCTGCGTGGGAGCTCCCCCTCATGCAAGCGAGGGGGAGCTCCTCACAATTGGCTCTGCAAATGGAGGATCAATCACGGAGAAATAACGTCAATGGCCCTCATATAAATGCGGGTGCTGCCATTACTCTACGATCCCCTCGTTACCCCGAAAATACCAGCGTCATTATTCAGTACTTATTTATGCATGATGGTCGTGCTTCATTAGACCGTCCAAAAACATTGGCTATGTTTTGGGAAATTCCCAGTCTATCCTTAATAACTTCTGGAGACATAAAACTAGGCGATTTTGTTCACCCTCAAAGGTATGATTTTGTCCGAGTGGAATTTTATTCAGAGACAATAGAAGATATGGTACTAAAAGAACAGGATG
Source organism: Ambystoma mexicanum (assembly GCF_040938575.1). Lineage (NCBI taxonomy): Eukaryota > Metazoa > Chordata > Amphibia > Caudata > Ambystomatidae > Ambystoma > Ambystoma mexicanum. The sequence continues at coordinate 607,672,735 of NC_090928.1, forward strand.
CTCTGCACAAATTTACTAATTGGGGCCATCAAACAAAAAATATTGCAAGCACAAACCAATAGGTCCGATGGGTGTGGAGAGAGCTGAGGGATATTCCAGCTTGAGATGGTTGGCACTTACACTGCGGGAATCTATTTCACAACTTCAAGGCTTGAAGCCTAATAGTTAACAAGACGAAAATATTGACACTGGTTGGTTGGAACTCCAGGGGCAATTGTTTTCTCAAAATCTTTCCTGAGATCTGCTTCATATTGAAGGGGTGTTCTTTTGTCTGCTTACAGGAAACTTGGTTTACCGAGCAGTATGTGTTAGATGGATACATTGTGCATTCAATTTTGGCCCACAGGGGTATGGTTGGACGCCCATTGGGGGGTCTGTTTATGGCTGTGCACATGAATATTGGTCCAGCATTATTAAGATCCATAGGATTGATGATTGGAGTTCGGCGCTAATGATTCAGTTCAACAAGAGATATTTATGTGGTTAATGTGTCCTGTTGTTGATTAACGTGTACTGGAGTATGAAGTTGGAAATTCAAGCCTCCCTTAAACAGCTGGGATATTTCAGGATGTAGTGTCAGGACATTTGCCCTAACATGATGATTTTGATTGTTGGAGACTTCAATGTTGAAATTCCCAGATTTGATATGTCATTGTATGATGAAGAGGGAATAAGCTCTTTCCAGAGGGTGGGCAAAATCCAACAGGGTTACATATGGGGAATGTTCTTAGAGGCTTGGGGATTTCAGAATGCTAGAGACCTTTTGAAGAATGATTCAGATCACTCCACTTGGTTCAGAGGCGTATCATCCACGATAATTGATCATATTTTCTTTTCTGATCCAAGGATGAATTTGGCAGCAGATTATAAATTGTTGGGCACCACCTGTAGTGATCACAATTCTTACAACTTAAACTTGTGGGGGGGGGGGGCGGATTTGTGTGATAACTCTTGTGAAGCCAATCCCCAGGTCAATCCTACAAAAACAAGAGTTGTTTGGCACAAAGATAATATGAAATTGAATTCTGTGTTTCTGTCTGATTTTAATAACATTAGCTATGGGAAAAACATGTACTGTATATTAATGCTTCCTTTAGTGACTATGTGGGGTCAAACTGTTAAATTTGGTGTTCAGAAAAATCAATTTCATATTTATGATCTGGTGGTCAGAACTTTTAAGAACAATAGGTCTAGAGAGCTGCATATTCTATCAAAAATGAGTTTTCCTATATCTAAAAAAATGAAACTACGTAAAAATATCAATAACAAATGGAAATATAAGATTAAGGCTCATTGTTTCAGCCTATATCAGGCAGATGGGGAAAGCATTCTCGCCTTCATAAAGATAACACTGCAAAAACATTCTGGGCTCTGATGAATAACCAACTAGCCATGAACAGTGATGCCCTTTCGACCTCAATTTCTGAAGCACAATGTGTCGGACATTTTGTGGATTTGTACCAACCTGCCCAGGGCAAATTGTTACTCCCTGAGGGTGTACGTGATGCTGAGTGGCTAATCAAGATCTGTCAGGAGGATATTGAAGAACTGATCCAGAAGGCTTCAGCATCTAGGGCGGCAGGACCGAATGGCCGTGCAAATTTCACCTTTAAGCAAATTCAGGGGCTCTGGGCTAAAATCTTGTATGTATTCTTTAATGACATTGTTAGGACCCGCATTATTCATTATACATGGCACATTTCCTTTGTGGTTGCCATATAGAAGAAGGGCGATAGGTCCTGTCCTAAAAACTGTAGGCCTATCGCCCTTCTTAATGCAGATTGTAAGCTTTTTTCTGGAATCGTTCTGAAGTACATTCATGATCGGATTAAGACCCATGGTATTTTGTCCCAATTCCAGTTTGGTTTTAGAAAAGGTGTGGGAACGGATGTTGGTGGTTTACTTCTGAATGTCATGCAGGCAAAGGCATGGAGGAAGGATTCGGTACCCATCTATATCACCTCCATCGATTTATCGATGGCATTCGATAAGGTGGACAGGTCAGTGCTTTGGAGAAAGTTGCATCAATTAGGGATGCCTGCGGATCTCTTGTCCATATTAATATACCTACATGAGGGCTCAAAGCTCCAGGTAAGGTTAAACAATCTGGGTTGCCTATCCTCTTTGATAAATTTTATGCATGGCCTCCGACAAGGGTGCGTATTTGCACCCACAATCTTTAACCTATACGTCTCCGATGCCAAAAATTAATTGGAAGAAACTGCATCTGTCCCTCTAACTGTGGAAGGAGTCACAATATGTTATGTTGGACTGCTTATGCAGATGACTTCTTACTCTTTGACCACACCCCAATTGGCCTTAAGTGTTTATTGAGCAAATTCAGAGACTTCACTGTGGCCAATTTTCTTACCATAAATGAAAAAAGACAGTAATCATACGGCTGCATCCTAGACTTTATATTAAATAGTTCTTGTGGTTCTTGAATCACATAAACCTAGTTGTGCGTCCATGTTAGAGATATTTGGGTTATCCAATTTATAGGGACTACTTGGAGATGAAAGTAGCGCCTTTGATTGTACGACTAAAAATATCAATTGTAAATTTGGTAAGTTTTCTATTGTACCTGTTATTCGTTATTACAAATTGAAGATTCTGTCCTAACTGTGTTATGGCCTCGAGCTGTTCCCAAAATGGATGCTTGCTGAATTCCCCAAATTTGAAGCTCGCCTTTTAAGGGCATCCGTTAAGTGTTTACCCAAGTGTGTGCCGGCGGAAGTTATCCCATATGAACTGGGGCTCACTTCTATTGTAAATGTGAATATATGGAGAAAGATGATGTTGTTTAGGAAATGAATAACTTCTCCTAAGGATACTCTGTATGACCTTTTAGGTTTGGATTACCACTGCATCTGACTACTTGATAAAATTGAAAATTGATTGCTTAGAATGTTTGAACCATCTGGACATTCGCTTAGATCTCTTAATATTCAACCCACAAAAAGTGAAAAAAAAAGATTTGAATGGTGGGATTGGAGTGTTACTACTAAAAGCATAGCTGGAACATGTCTATACAAACATCTTGTGTGCCACTTTAAAGAATTGGGCACACTTGAAGCCTATCTAACTCTGTTTCCTGATATGGGCACGCAACAGAAATTCATGTGTTTTAAATTGAATGTGCTTTTAATTCGTGAAATGTGGGGACAGAGTACCTGCCAACTTGTAGATTTTGTAATTGCCTAGAGGTGATTGAAAATCTAGAGCATTTAATGGTGGATTGTGTCACATGCACGAATTCAGTACTTTAGGAAATGTGTTACTTATATCAGAGCTGTTAATTTGGACCATCTGTGGTGGAAAATGCTTCATGGTAAATGTAAATCATTACAGCTTGCGGTAGTTAGGTTCTTAGAAAACATATGCAAACTGTACATTAAGAAATTAACATGATATAAGGGAATAAGTATAAGTATGTTATGTCTATTTAAAATTGAGTTTTATCTGTTCTTATTTGCTGATTTGCGATTTATGTATGATCTAATTAATTCACTTGATGATGATTTAAATCTGGTTTTCATTCTTGTTTTATCTTTTCTAAAGGTTATGTCTATGACCACAAACAAAGAAAGAAAATAATAATAATAATCTTGCTGGGTACATTTTTGCATATATTACTCTAAAAAATGTTGATGAAGGTTTACGGAAAATAAATAACCTTTCTGTTTTGGGCGTTTACAAGCTCAGTGGATGGCTTTATTTCAGACTCTGTAAGAAGCCATATAATTGTTTGGAAGGAATGTACTTACTATTTGTAATATTATGTTTTCATTCAAATTCAAATGTGAAAGATCTCTCAGAATTTGATCTGTTTTCATATTATGTAATACAATACAAGCACATTTTGACATGTTCATCACATGGTTAAACTTGGTCAAGTATATTACTTACATTTATTTGAGTTGACTTTTTGTCTAGTTCTGGCCCTACCCGAGTGCTTGGGACATTGGAACACCTTACATTAGTCCAAGGTTGAGAAGGTTTAAAAATAAAAATAAAAATAATAATAATAATAATAATAATAATAATACATATTTTACTTGGCATTTATAGAACATATACCAATATCACTTCTATGTGGAGGATATTCTTGTATTTCGTTGTTGTATTTGCCAATTTGTTGACTGTAAAATTGATTGAGGCATCTTTCAATATGAACATGAATTGTACTGCTGCTGATGATTTACAGTATCATGATTCTCAGCACCAAATGGCTGGTCTTAAATATACTTAATTGGTTTATTTATGATTATAATATTTATTCCGTCAACCTTCTGCTGTGCCCCTCAGCCAGGATGGGTTTTTCCTCTAACTGGTTAGTCTCTACTGGTTGTTGCACTTGCTCTGTCTCCCCTTCAGGGTCCTCCACTTCCTTGAGTACTGGGTCCAGGCATAGGAATTTTAACTCCACTCCTATTTACCAGAACTCTCAATTACATGGCTCAATACTGGAAGCTACCCAGACGTCTCATTCTGTTCCTTAGGCGCAGACCAACCTCATTCTTGGGGTCTATTGAATCCCACTCCTGACATCAAGCATCACAGATGGCAAAGAAAACAATAAGAGTCTTAAGGAGAGTGCAATGTTTTTATTAGGGTACTTGTGGGATCTGGGGCATCCCTCTCTCGCTGTAAAGAAACCTGGTCTGGGAAAGACCCACTGCCCTGCACCAATATGGAAATTGTAGATAGAATGTGGATTTAGCATCCGAAAATGGTAACAACCATTTACCAGAAAACCAGAAAATGTTAGTCTGGATCTAGCCAGGATGTCGTCCGAAGCTCGTATAAGAGGTAGTCTCAGACAAAGTGTTAATGGCTTTGCAACTGCACTGTTACGAGTGCCCGCACTCGGTTTATGGACTCCGGCTACATCTGTTGAGACTTCCCTAGCCCTGCTTGTTTTAGTGGTGTACTACATACCTGGCTATCAAAGGTTACAAAGTTGGTATCCCGAACTGCAGACAAGTTAAGGACACAACGTGGTCTTCTATAGGAAGTCCCAGGGAAAGACACTGTTATACTTCCCTCTGTTGGCCAGGGGTCCCAGATTATATTTGAAGTTTGCCTGAGAGGGAGAAACTATCCGCACAACAACTATTCATTATAGAGCTCGCTGTATGGGGACACACTGATCTCAGTGTGCCCGTTATAACTCCCTTTGCTCCATGGACACTGCTCTACATTTATTTGTGGGACGGTACTGGCATACTAGCTGTATGGCAGCTGGTGTTTCCTAACAAGACGCTAATGTACTTTGTATTCAGCTAAAAGTTACAACATCTATTTAAAGAGGAAGTTCCTAAATTTACTTTAATGAAGTTATTAACTTACCTTCTAGCTTCGAGTGGTTTGAGGCACAACAGATTGCAAATCCCTCTAACAGCCATAACAATGGAAACAAAGGTGCAATGACTGGAGGATCAGGTCCTAGGCTTCATACAATCTATTCAAGGTTTTCAAGGACAAATCGAGAATTTAAAGACGTAGGTGGATTTAGGAGCAGCTCATGCACCAGAAATTGATGTTCCTGTTAGATTACCACTACCTGAAAAGTTTGATGGTAATTGTAAAGTATATTTATTTCTTTTTATACAGGAGGACCAATGATCTTTTGATCCCAAAAGAACATACAATAGATAGGAAATCAGATTTGACGGAAAGCAGTGAGCTTCTTACAATGGGGTAAGTTTGAGGGACATTCTGACCAGGTTGTGGAGGGGAGTAAATGGAACAGTGACCGGGGACAATAGATAAGTGGACATACGTAGATTAAGGACAACCAACATTGGACACTTTTAAGTGCAGGTAGGCATTACGGCCAGCTGTGCTCGGGATGCAACCATGATGCATGAAGTGTAAGAGTGTGGGCAGAACAAGTGAGGGACAGAGGCAGGTTAAAGGTGAGGGAAACATGTTAGACAGCAGGCATATGAGAGGTAGGTTAAGAGGCTAACTCAGAGGCTAGGGGGAATACTGTTAGTTTGGTTTTGAACACATAAGTGTGGACTGTTTCTCGGATGTCCGGGGGAAGAGAATTCCATGCAAGTGGGGCAAGAAGAGGTCGCCTCGTTATATGATCCTCTTATTTTAAATGACGTGATGTGGTAAAGTTACTTTCCATACGAAAATCGTAGCTTATGCCTTTATAGGCACTCTGTTGGTTACTAGTTATAATCATGTTCTATCAATCCCTATACACAAATACACATATATACATACATACATATGTAAAATGCATACCTACATACATACATATAGACATATAGACATAAAGGGCCTGATTCAGAGCAGCGTTTTTTAATTGGGCAATATTTTTTTAAATCAAGCCCATAGACATGTAGACATACGTACATACATACATATGTACATGGGGATATCAGATAAAATTCTTGCTCACTAATGTGTAACTTGTACTGTGTTTATATGTGTTTGTAGGCCCATCTGGATGCTTGGAACATGGGCTGTATCCACCATTATGCATTGGGAACAGCTAACAGTAGTTTACTGTGGCTCCTCCCCACCCTGCTATCCTCGAAGCCCCAACCCATAGCAAAACATAAACCAATGAAAAACATACTTGCCACCTGCCTGCTGTGTCCCCCTTGCTCCCAGGCGCATCCCAACCCTCATTTTCCTTACCATCATAGAAAGAGTAAATGGGAACTTGGAATTACGCACATGCACTTTTCATAAAGCCAACTTATTTTGCAGTTGTTGTTGTGGCGAATAGGTTTGTACTCCATGAGGGAACCCCTTTGCCACAAAAACATGTAATTTGCACTCCAGTCAATGTTGATAATGTCGTAGGATATCACAGTACTGTTGTCGCTGACTTTAATAGCCGGTGCTTCTTTCAAGCCGTACACTCGATGGTGCGGGTGGGTATTACATGGTTCTTGTTCTCAAGGTGGTCATTATCAGCATCTAAAAAAGCTGTTTTCCAATATAAGTCATAGGTGGGACTGGATTTGTTTAATTAGACAGTGCTCATATTTTCCCAACGTGTAGTCATAACCTCCAGAACCTTGCATGCATATTCAATCCGTTACAAGTTTTCTAAGATGCGTTTTTGAATAAACTGGAAAGTACATTGCATGACTTAAACATGACTTAATTGTCCCAAAATTCATCAATAGAATTCATACACCAATACCAAGTCACACACATTCACATTAACACCTGATGCTCCTCTGATGAAAAGAGCAACACATGTATTATTATTATTTTGTTTCTTTGTCTACTGAAAAAATCCTCATTGGTTCATAAATGAAATTATTGTTTGGTATTAAAGTGTTAATGGGCGACAGAAAAATAATTTCACTTTTTTAAGATGAACAAGGTATGCATTAGTCGCAGTGGCCACCACATGAACATGTATATATTTTTAGAAGTGAACTGAAAAACGTTCTGATTTGGATCGCTAATGGAATGACAAACAATAGGAGGTATGTTTTATTCTTGACATTATGAAAATGTGTCTTGAGCGAAAGCTCTGCAATCAGTTATGATGTCATGTTACATACCAGACGTGTTGTTACACAAGACATGTTTCAATCACTTCCTCACCCGGCACCACTACAGATGGATTTCTATTCTTCTTTGCTGTGTTCTGTGCTGAGTTTTAAAATTCAGTTCCGAAACAGACATCCTTAGAAGGCCTGAGACGCTGAGAGCACATAGTAAATTCCCCAGACACCTGACTGGATCTCCTCCATGTTGGAGTTAACATCAAACAGTATGCTAAGCCAGCATCTGTGAACAGAAACCTACTAAAAAGTCACCTAGTTCAACTTCGGAGAACTGCCACATGGCCTTGGTCACCATGGAAACCGTTGCGTACACACACTTTGTACTACTGAGAGACCGGGACTTGGCCTGCATTCTGCTCTCTGAGGGCTATGATGAAGGCGAAGCAGACCACCGCGATAACAATTAGCACAGAGCTAACTGCTATTGGAATCCAAAACATTCGGCGCAGTGGAGGCGAAGGTCATCCAACACACTCCTAGTCATAATCTAAAATCATAAAGTTCTAACTATGCAGCATACTGCTTTTAAAGAGACAGCATATTTTTATAGCTCGAACGCCCAAAGGAACAATATTGTGCACTCACAGAAAGAAAGAAACATGAAAAAACCGTGCAAGTAATAGTTTGCATCCGCGTTTCCTTCTTCAAATGTTTGCCCTGTGGAAGCTTATGCCAGCTGAAACATGTAGCATTCTGTGAAAATCATCATTAGTTTTCAATAATACTAAACGTGCTTTGAGTTGTTGCTGGTTGCTGTTAAACTGAAGAATAGTTTTCAAAAAGATGTTGCTATGTTTTCTGAGAAGTGGTTCAAATCTTGCACAAACATTGTTTTATGAGAAGCATCAGTTTTATCTGATGATAACTTTTAGGGATCAATGAAACAACGTAAACTAATGACATATCTTATAAACAGTGCCAAGTGTTTGATGCTGATAATCTGAATCATGTGATGCTTTTTTTCCCCTCTGAGCACAAGGCAATAACAAATGTAGACTATTGCAGTGGATCAGAAGCCTGTGTGATAGCAGCATATTAAAAAATAAAATAATGCCTATTGTCTCTGTATGGGCATTTCACTCTTTTTTAAAATAGCATATTTGATTAGTTACTGCGCTCAATATAGCGTGTTCTAAACTCAGTTAAAAGGGCGAAGGAACATGTACATACATGGAATGACAGCAAAGTGCATGGGGTACAACGTGCTACAGAGGTTTACTTTGCATTAAACATTACTGTGTAAAAAGAGGTCTATTTAGGAGTAGCACCCAGTAGTATGGCTCATTGAGAAAATGTGTTATACAATGTCTGCATAAAGAGAGACAGCTATATATTTTCTTTCAGACAGTTAACCAACTTGGCAATATTCAGGAATACACATTGTTGAAGGATTCAATTAAGAACATTTTAATCTCCCAAGGAAGGTGTCCCCCGACCCAGAAAACAAGAAATTAATGTTCTCACTCAACACAATTAAAAATGCAATGGTACTGCACTATGTTGCAGAGTGAAAGGATTGGAAGTCATAAAAAAAAACATTCATCTGGGGTGAGTGGATAAAGTACCACTGTATACATCTGGGAAAGACAGGGCCAGACTGCCAAGACTAACACAAAGAGGGATTAGTCGTAAGGTGCTACAGCTTACACAAATGGAACCAGGCAGGAAGTGCATAGAAGGTGATAAAGGTAAGTGCAGGAAGGCAAACAAGGGGGGGGCGTGTCCAAGGGTCAGAAAGTCAAAGTGGGATTGGTGGTCTGAAGCACACATTGTGAAAAGGCTATGGAATTCGACATCTCTCTGGGGAAATGTCACCCTAGCGTGTGTGGTGTGTGGAATCAAAAGACAAGTATAGAGGAGAGGAGAGAAGAGGAGCAGAGAAGATAGCAGAGGAGAGGAGACGAGAGGAGAGGAGAAGGGGAGAGGAGAGGAGAGCAGAGGAGAGGAGAGGAGAGGAGAGAGGGGAGGAGAGTGGAGAGGAGGGGAGAGAAGAGGAAAGGAGAGGAGAAGAGAGGGGAGGAGAGGAGAGGAGAGGAGATGAGGGGAGAGGACAGGAGAGGAGAGGAGAGGAGAGGAGGTGAGAGGAGAGGAGAGAAGAGGAGAGGAGAGGAGAGGAGAGGAAAGGAGAGGAGAAGAGAGGGGAGGAGAGGAGAGGAGAGGAGATGAGGGGAGAGGACAGGAGAGGAGAGGAGAGGAGAGGAGGTGAGAGGAGAGGAGAGAAGAGGAGAGGAGAGGAAGTGTTGCAATCTTTGCATGGTGGCAAACCTTCAGGTAGTGGAAGTGTGTAAACTCCTCCAGACTGCGCTTAAATAAAGGACAAATAGAAGATTGGGGGAGGAGATCTGAAGAAATACCAAGCAGCAGGGGAAAGGGTCTGGAGCCATATAATAGTAGGCACAAGTGTATCAGATGCATCTTAAGGTAGAAGAGGGGACACCAAGGAAAATAAAGTGAATGGGAATATGTGCCAGCAATGTATGGGCCTCAAAGGAAGTGGCCTGGAAAAGTTGGAGAAAATGTTATTCGTGTTTAAAAGGCCAGTAATGACATATGGTACATAGCAAATACACCTAACAGTACATATATCAAGGTCTCCAACCTATTACATTAATTAACTATCTCTACATTTAAATGGGGACACGAAAACATTCCAGCTGGTGCTTAGTGTATATCAACATGTTCTTTTTTCTTCCCGCTACAAGGGAACGTATCAAGGCATTCAATTTCCAGGGAATACTGGATAGCCATTAAAAAACAGACGCATAAATGGTGTGGCAGGCTTTCTGGCAGAGCATAGTCCTGTACTAAAGCAAGGCTCTGGAGAATGGTGGGTCTCTGTGCTTTAGTGCATGACATACTATTACCCCTGTGTGCCTGACAGACTCACCATTGGACATAAATATTATTGTGGGCCTACCTTCTGGGTGCATCGATGTATCAATGCATAATACCCTATAAAGTTATCATTAACCCAACAAGTGTTTGCACTTGCAAAACAGTGACTTTTATACACATATATAGAAACACAATACTTATGCTCGCTCTCCCTCTCCTGTTTATCATGTATGTATATTTCTTCTCTTTTAGATATATGGGCTTTACAAATATAATAGTTAAACAATATACAGTTCCTAATATTAGCAATAAAGTAGTTGAGTATATACCCAACATCCCACTCTTCTATGCATGTATTTATTTTAAAACTCCCAATAATCAATTTACAATGTGTATGTAGTCATTGTGGCTGAGCAAGACTTAACATCATATTCACAATTGTGATGCTGTAAATTGGCAAGCCAGAGAAGAGGTGAGTTTATACAGAGTAACCTTTTGATAACTCATTAGGTGGAAAGGGTTACACTCTGGCAATGATTCATGTCTTCCATGGGCAGTTAACTAAGAACTATCTAAATTCGATCTACAGCCATGCATTAAAAACTGTGTTAAACTGACTTATTTCATAACCCAAAATATTGAAACAGACATAAAATTGCCAATGTATAGCCCCATGAACTGTTTACTGTATCAGGGTAAATGCGTTGGAAAGCTGTTTGCTGCTTGCTTCCAAGGCAGTTCAGCTTTGTAATTTATCTATGCCTCTAGATTATTGAAGCAAGCATTACAAATCGGAATTTGGAAACATTTGCAATGTGTCAATTTCTAGGCCCAAAGACTGTTTTGTATTGTATTGTATTGTAGCAGGACTTATAGAGTGCAAACTAAGGCCCAAGGGTATCTAGGTGCTAAACTCCAAGCAAGAGTTAGGGGTGATCCATGGGAGATACAGGGTACTCCAGTGCGCAGTTGAGTGCTTTCCAGAATGGAAGGTATTCCTCTTTTTACATGCAGAGGAAGAGGAAGCAGATTCCATATAGTCAGATTCCGAGAAAGACCGGCACGCGGCCCATACCCAATGGTACCTAGGTACTTTAAGAAGACCCAGCATAGAGGAACGAAGGGCTCAGGTGTAGTACAATATCTTTCAATCTTGCTTCTTAGGTAGCTTTCCCTGCCCTGTAGAGAGCACGATGGGTAACTCAAAGAGTCTTAAACTGAACTCTGGAAACAACCGGCAACCAATGAAGTCGATGCAGTAGTCCTGCAGAGGGGGTCAACCTGGAAGCATTTAGGGCCAGCCTAGCTGCCACATTTGGAAGTATTTGAAGCCTTTGCGGTAGGAGCATAGGTTGTCCTAAGTAGATTCCATTGCAGTAGTCAAGCAAGCCCATTATTGCCGAGGTGACTATCTGAGTACGGTAAATATGAGGCAACAATGGTAGGATTTGTTTCAGGGCTCTCAATTTGCCAAATATGGCACTATAGACTGCTCTAACCCAGGCTTCTCTGGAGCCATAAGGCAAAAGCCTAACACCTAGGCTCTTTACAGATGCACTGGCGCAGGCAGGGGCCATGGGAATCAGGCTAAAACTGAGAACCCCAGGTGCTCGCATCGTTCTGCAACCTGACTTTCAATACTTCCGTTTATTCCTCATTCAATTTAAGCCAATTTGCGGTCATCCACTTGCCAATGGCAGAGAGACAGTTTCCGAGCTTAGCAGGAGGATTGGTAGATGGAGAGTCAAGCCAAAACACCAATAAGATCTGCCAAAGGCCGCAAGTAAAGATTGAACAGGAGGGGGGACAAAGCTGATTCTTGAAGAAACCGCTACGGGAACTCCGTAGGGGGGAGTGGGAGGAGGGGAGTGGTAGGTTTGAAATTAAACTGATTGTGTATGACCTGTAAGAATGGACTTAAACCATGCCAGTAGTTACCTTCTGACCCCCCCTCTGTTCTAGGCGAGGCATCAAAATACCATGATCTATGGCAGGGGTGCACAACTGATTTTGACAGAGGGCCGAAAGTACCTTACATGAGGGCTATAGTGGGCCGAAAAGTAAATGTGGGCGGGGCGGTAGGCGGGGCGTGGCAGGAGGCTTTTAAACCCCCAATTTGTATTAAACACATGGAAAAAGAATATGTTTTTGAGGGGTAACGATTTTTATTTGCATTTCAAACTTACATTTTGTACTACACATTTTCCATTGTTATAATTTATTTCTATTTAGTTATTGTTTCTCGTCTGTTTAATTAGCTTATATATATTTTATTCACCCTAGATTGGACATTCCATTATTTTGGACTGCTATAGTTTGCTGTTTGGGTTGCCCAAGAGGAGTATGGCCTTCGTTGAGACAGGTTTCCTCAAAAAGCAAAGGATGTACATCTCCTAACTGTGCCTGTTTTAGCTTTATTATTGGGTTCACTCTTGGAGTGCAACACTATGCCCCATGGCTCCCACCCCCAACCAAACACTATGCCCCATGGCTCCCTCAACCCCCAACCAAACACTATGCCCCATGGCCCCCACCCCTCAACCAAACACTATGCCCATGGCCCCCTCACCCCCAACCAAACACTATGCCCCATGGCTCCCTCAACCCCCAAACAAACACTATGCCCCATGGCTCCCACCCCTCAACCAAACACTATGCCCCATGGCCCCACCCCTCAACCAAACACTATGCCCCATGGCACCACCACTCCTCAACCAAACACTATGCCCCATGGCACCCCCACCCCTCAACCAAACACTATGCCCCATGGCCCCCACCCCTCAACCAAACACTATGCCTCATGGCACCCTCAACCCCAACCAAACACTATGCCCCATGGCACCCTCAACACCCAACCAAACACTATGCCCCGTGGCCCCCACTTCCAACCAAACACTATGCCCCATGGCCCCCTCACCCCCAACAAAACACTATGCCCCATGGCTCTCTCAGCCCCCAACCAAACACTATGCCCCATGGCCCCCACCCCTCAACCAAACACGATGACCCATGGCCCCAACCCTCGACCAAACACTATGCCCCATGGCACCCTCACCCCCAACAAAACACTATGCCCCATGGCACCCTCACACCCAACCAAACACTATGCCCCATGGCCCCCACCCCTCAACCAAACACTATGCCCCATGGCTCCCACCCCTCAACCAAACACTATGCCCCATGGCACCCCCACCACTCAACCAAACACTATGCCCCATGGCACCCCCACCCCTCAACCAAACACTATGCCCTATGGCCCCCCACCCCTCAACCAAACACTATGCCCCATGGCACCCTCACCCCCAACCAAACACTATGCCCCATGGCACCCTCACCCCCAACCAAACACTATGCCCCATGGCACCCTCAACACCCAACCAAACACTATGCCCCATGGCCCCCACCCTCAACCTAACACTATGCCCCATGGCCCCCTTACCCCCAACCAAACAGCACACACACAAACATGCACCCATACAGACCCGAACCACCCACCCCCCAACTCAGCACACACACAAACATGCACCCATACAGACCCAAACCCCCCAAATCAGCACACTCTCAAACAAGCACCCATACAGACCCGAACCCCCCACCCCCCAAACTCAGCACACACACAAACATGCACCCATACAGACCCGAACCCCCCACCCCCCAACTCAGCACACACACAAACATGCACCCATACAGACCAGAACCCCCTCACCCCCCAACTCAGCACACAAACAAACATGCACCCATACAGACCCGAACCCCCCACCCCCAACTCAGCACACTCTCAAACATGCAAAAATACAGACCCAAACCCCCCACCCCCCAACTCAGCACACACACTCTCAAGCATGCACCCATACAGACCCGAACCCCCACCCCCCAACTGAGCACACACACAAACATGCACCCATACAGACCTGAACCCACCGCCCCCCAAATCAGCACACTCTCAAACAAGCACCCATACAGACCCAAACCCCCCACACCCTAACTCAGCACATACACAAACATGCACCCATACAGACCCGAACCCCCACCCCCCCAACTCAGCACACACACTCTCAAGCATGCACCCATACAGACCCGAACCCCCACCCCCCAACTGAGCATACACACAAACATGCACCCATACAGACCCGAACCCACTGCCCCCCAAATCAGCACACTCTCAAACAAGCACCCATACAGACCCAAACCCCACACACCCTAACTCAGCACACTCTCAAACAAGCACCCATACAGACCCGAACCCCCCACCCCCCAACTCAGCACACACACAAACATGCACCCATACAGACCCGAACCCCCACCCCCCAAATCAGCACATTCTCAAACAAACACCCATACACACCCAAACCCTCCACCCCCCAACTCAGCACACACACAAACATGCACCCATACAGACCCGAACCCCCACCCCCAAACTCAGCACACACACTCTCAAGCATGCACCGATACAGACCCAAACCCCCCACCCTCCAAATCAGCACACTCTCAAACAAGCACCCATACAGACCCAAACCCCCCAACCCCCAACTCAGCACACACACAAACATGCACCCATACAGACCCGAACCCCCCACCCCCCAAATCATCACACTCTCAAACAAGCACCCATACAGACCCAAACCCCCACCCCCCAACTCAGCACACACACAAACATGCACCCATACAGACCCAAACCCCCCACCCCCCAACTCAGCACACACACAAACATGCACCCATACAGACCCAAACCCCCCCACCCCCCAACTCAGCACACACACAAACATGCACCCATACAGACCCGAACCCCCCACCCACCACCTCCAAACCCCCAACCCCCCGAATCAGCACACTCTCAAACAAGCACCCATACACACACCTGAACCCCCCACCCCCCAACTCTGAACCCCCACCCCCCAAATTAGCACACACACAAACCAGCACCCATACAGACCTGAATCCCCAACTCCCCCAACTCCAAACCCCCCACCCCCCAACTCAGCACACACACAAACATGCACCCATACAGACCCGAACCCCCAACTCAGCACACACACAAACATGCACCCATACAGACCCGAACCCCCCACCCCCCAAATCAGCACACTCTCAAACATGCACCCATACAGACCCGAACCCTCACCCCCCAACTCAGCACACACAGAAACCTGCACCAATACAGACCCGAACCCCCCAACTCAGCACACACACAAACATGCACCCATACAGACCCGAACCCCCACCCCCCAAATCAGCACACTCTCAAACATGCACCCATACAGACCTGAACCCCCACCCCCAAATCAGCACACTCTCAAACAAGCACCCATACAGACCCAAATCCCCCACCCCCAACTCAGCACACACACAAACATGCACCCATACAGACCCGAACCCCCCACCCACCAACTCCGAACCCCCAACCCCCCGAATCAGCACACTCTCAAACAAGCACCCATACACACACCCGAACCCCCCACCCTCCAACTCCGAACCCCCCACCCCCCAAATCAGCACACACAAAGCAGCACCCATACAGACCTGAACCCCCCACCCCCCCAACTCCAAACCCCCCACCCCCCAACTCAGCACACACACAAACATGCACCCATACAGACCCGAACCCCCAACTCAGCACACACACAAACATGCACCCATACAGACCCGAACCCCCCACCCCCTAAATCAGCACACTCTCAAACATGCACCCATACAGACCCGAACCCCCACCCCCCAACTCCAAACCCCCCACCCCCCAACTCAGCACACACACAAACATGCACCCATACAGACCCGAACCCCCAACTCAGCACACACACAAACATGCACCCATACAGACCCGAACCCCCCACCCCCTAAATCAGCACACTCTCAAACATGCACCCATACAGACCCGAACCCCCACCCCCCAACTCAGCACACACACAAACATGCACCCATACAGACCCGAAACCCCCAACTCAGCACACACACAAACATGCACCCATACAGACCCGAACCCCCCACCGCCCAAATCAGCACACTCTCAAACATGCACCCATACAGACCCGAACCCCCACCCCCAAATCAGCACACTCTCAAACAAGCACCCACACAGACCCAAATCCCCCATCCCCAACTCAGCACACACTCTCAAACATGCACCCATACAGACCAGAACCCCCCACCCCCCAAATCAGCATCCAAACTAGCAACCATGCACACATACATACCCTGCATCTCAACATACACCGCACTTACACTCCAAAACATGCACACCCGACACCCCCCCACCCCCGCATCTCAACATACACACAAAAAACATTCAAATCCAAACATTCATACACATCCGACACCCCCCACACACCCCACCCCCCATCTCAACATACACACAAAAAACATTCAAATCCAAACATTCATACACATCCGACACCCCCCACCCCCGCATCTCAACATATACACAAAAAACATTCAAATCCAAACATTCAGAAACATCTGATACCTCCCCACCCCAGCATCTCAACATACACACAAAAAACATTTAAATCCAAACATTCATACACATCCGACACCCCCCCCACCCCCGAATCTCAACATACACACAAAAAACATTCAAATCCAAACATTCATACACATCCAACACCCCCCACCCCTGCATCTCAACATACACACAAAACACATTCAAATCCAAACATTCATAAACATCCGACACCCCCCCACCCCCGCATCTCAACATACACACAAAATACATTCAAATCCAAACATTCATACACATCCGACACCCCCTCCCACCCCCGCATCTCAACATACACACAAAAAACATTAATATCCAAACATTCATACACATCCGACACCCCCGCATCTCAACATACACACAAAAAACATTAAAATCCAAACATTCATACACATCCGACACCCCCCACCCCTGCATCTCAACATACACACAAAACACATTCAAATCCAAACATTCATAAACATCCGACACACCCCCCCACCCCCGCATCTCAACATACACTCAAAATACATTCAAACACAAACATTCATACACATCCGACACACACCCCCACCCCCGCATCTCAACATACACACAAAATACATTCAAACACAAACATTCATACACATCCGACACACACCCCCACCCCCGCATCTCAACATACACACAAAAACATACAGCACAACAGACCCGACACACAAACACAAACAGACCACTTACCAGAGACGTGCTGGAAGGTAGGTAAGCTGGAAGTCGCTGGAATCGTGCTACGCTGGCGTGGTCCAAGGCTGAAATGCCTTCCGGCCGTAGAGCTGGCCCTCCATTGGTGCAGCACACACGAACTACGTGGCTCGTAGGAGCGACGTGGTGCATGTGTGCTGAGCCAATGAGGGCCAGTGTTTTGTCCGGCCTGGAAGACAACAAAGACTTTCCTAATGGAGGGTGGCCGATGCTGCTTGCGGGCCGCCCTCCATTAGGAAAGTCTTTGTGTCTCGCGGGCCGGATAAAATAGCATGGCGGGCCACATTTGGCCCGTGGGCCGTATGTTGTGCACCCACGATCTATGGTATCAAATGCTGCAGAGAGGTCGAGGAGAATCAACACCCCAACCTCTCTGTGATACTAGAGGAGAGCCAGGTCATCCAGGAGAGAAAGCATCACAGAATCTGTGCTCATTGAGGGGCGGAAACCCGACTGAAATGGGTGCAAGCAGTTATTAGTCTCCAGGAAATGTGAAAATGCAGGGGTAAACATGGCCTCCATCAACTTCATCACAACCTAGAGTAAGGATATAGGGCAATCATTTTCTGCCACACTAGGGTTGAGATTAGGTTTCTTCAGAAGAGGAGAGACAAAGGCATGCTTCAACTGAGTGGGGATTTCACCTGAAGAAAAGGAATGTTGTAAAGCTGCCAAAAACAGAGAAGTAGCCTTAGGAGGAAGTGCTTTCAAGAGATGCAGAGGTTTTGGGTCAGCGGACGACGCTGATTTAAGAGAGTGGAAGGCTTTTGCTGTGATTGTATCATCAATCAGCCCTAGTTGAAAAATGGCTGTAGGGGCAGAGGGCCTGACTTCCCTCGAGTTGCTGGACAGCAGCGTGGGTTCCAGGTCAGTTTGGTTGTTTCCCTCAATTGCCAATCGAGTCGCATCGATCTTCTCTGAGAAAAAAAACCCACCAATTACATCACATTGGGTTAGATGATTTAAATTTAGCAAACAGCTAGTAGTTACTTTAGTGTAGGAAAAGAGCTCTTTCACCACTTTAAATAGCTCCTGAGAGCAGCAGCTGCTTCCATGATTCTGTTAGCATAAAAGTTTGATTTTTCTATTTTGATCATCTCATGGTAATGAAGTACTGCTTGATTATAGCAGCGGTGTGATTCTTGACAGTAATTAAACTGCCATTTTCTCTCAAGGTGCAGGCAAATTTGCTCTTGGGCCTGAAGATTGGGATAAACCCTGGTGCAGATGCTTTTAGGCATCCAAACTGGGACTGCACTGGGGCTACCAGGTCAGCGACCTCGGTCAGGGAGTTTAAAAGAGAAGTCTTGACCCCTGCCCAAAGGTTTACAGTTTGTTTGGGTCAGTAGATCTGCCATCCTAGTGTGGTCAGTCCTACTCCAGAACCGTCAAATCTGCTGGTCCGTAACCCAGAAAGGTACCAGGAAGTGATCGGACCAAAGTACAGGTAGAGGGGCGAAGGTAACAGCATGATTAGCTTCTGCAAAAATTAGGTAAAGGGTGTTACCAGTGTGATGAGTAGGCAGATGGTTACATAAGATAACAGAGAGGTCACCTAGACTGGCAACCACATTTTTTGCATAGGTGTCAATGACCAACTGGCCAAATTCCAGGTCAAAATTGGTCCGGTTAAGCGAGGGAGCTATGTAAGTTACTAAAATGTGAATTGCCATGTTAGGTGTCACCTCTATTCTAACCAAAAGAAGCTCACAATTAAGTGAATTTTGATGAAGTTTGGCCTAGTCAACAAAGTTTCTTCTTGCTTTCGTACTTACGTAGGTCAAGATTGTGTGGGTCAGCAGTGTCCCCCAGGTAATGAGTGTTGCAGACTTTGTTGAAATTTCAGAAGAGCCTCTCTACTGTCTGAACTAGCTGGCTTATAAAGGTTAAGTCCCACCCCCATTTCCGTTAGCCAAGCACGTTGTAACAGATAATGATGTCATACATGTAATCAGTAGTAACAGAAGAATAGAACATCTTGTTTGTTTACATTTGAACTGAAGCCAATCTTCTTTGGCATCTGTCACTTACGTAAGCATGCCTGAACAAGATGGGCCTTTGCCAATTTTTGCTTAAATATATAATATATACATATATTATATACATTATAGGGCGGCAAAAGCTGCCCTATGGTTAAGGTGAGAATGTGAGTTGAACTCCCATAAGAACCCCTTAAAAGTCTATCATTAATAACTTTTGATTTTAGTAATGGATTTGTCCGGAATTTCAAAATTGATTACAAACCCGCTGGCCCCCCAGACTGCAAAGTTTTGTAAAGATTTGTTAAACAATAAGAACCTTATATCATGTGAAAAAATATAAATTTCTCCAAAAGTGCACCGTACTTCCCATTCATTTTACCATAGACAAACAGGGTCAATTATTGCCAAAGCGCACAGCCCAAACCATTGGACGGATTTGGACAAGGTCCAAAACAACTTGGGCATGAATCGTTGACTTGCGATCCATGCATGGTTTGGGGTTATTTTGTGCAGCAGTTATTTACATATTTGATGGAGAAGGGGTGCCGCTTCTCAAAAATAGATAGCTATATCTTAGGGATTTCCCTGAACCCAGGTTTTTTTAGAAATTAAACAACCGGCATATATTTATTTCTCTCGGTGCGAGAGATATCCACAGCTATAGACTAGGATATATGAAAATTAAACACAGCAAAAAAGCTTTTTGCAGGTCAAAAAACATGCAAATGCCATCAGGCTAGAGAGAGCGGGCACTGAATGAGTGACATTTGGGAGTTGGAGGGGGTCTAGGTATTGAGTTTGCAGCACAAAGCTTTCTGTAGCCACGGCTATAGCCTCAAATAGCCTATATCTGAAAGCATACTGTGTCACATAGACAGTTGGTGCTGTGGGGGGAAAGGAGAGGGCAGAGTAGGTGAGGAGGCCATCTAGGGAGTGGGGGAGCTGGTATACTGGAGGGGGCCACTTGGTGAGGGCCTGGGGCAGGAAAACATTTTTTTCTGGCCATTTTGACGATACTGGCACCTATATCCGGGGCTATAAAACACTACATATACCCTTGAGTAAGAGTAGTTCCTTGCCCGCGGCTATTCATTTTGGGGTGTCTGTGTTTAATTCTTCTTGAAAGTTATTTTTATAGGTATAGTGATGTTGGGGATGAAAAATAACTGGCCATGAGTGACATAGTAGGTATTAGGAAGTCTCATCTGTTTTGGCTGTGTGTTTTCAGCCTTTCATACATGTGACAGTGTGGAGTAAAACAGAAGAAAATAGTTTAAAAAAATTAATACACAAAGGATCTACCGTACTCTAGTTTTAAATGCCCCATAGACTGCAGTTTAGACTGTGTATAGTCACTCATGCTATTTTGCGCTCTGAAACACTTGTGTATGAGCGCGATAGAAATAAATTATCAATATCAATATGATATTATATTGTGCCTATTACATGTTACCCTACCTAGTTTACTCTCATGTATTATTCTCTGCTTTGTTTAACTACAGCTGCATTACATTACTGCATGAGCTGTGTTGTACTGTTTTGATCTTTTAAATTATATTGTATTTTAAACCCTGGAGTGAGCTACCCCTTTAACTTACAATTTATAATAAAAGTCAATGAACTTCAGCCACGGGTATAATAAAAATAAATGTTTTTCTTTATTATTTTATTTTATTTGTGAATTTATATGTGATAAGTAGCCCTTAAAAGGACTGTTATGGAGTTCACTGAGTGTAGTATTTTAGCACATTTGAAGTACTATTTTGATGTTATGAAGGAACACTGAATGTCCTTCACCGGTTAGGTGTACTCCATCATGTCTTTAGATATTGGCCATGTAGAACTGTAGGTTGTTGTTAGAAATCCAAAATTGGTTTTGGTCTCCCATGAATGCTGAAACTACTTTATTAACATTTCTCTGTGATTTCTCAATTTTACCATTTTACCATGAAATCTGGTGGTCCATCTCCGTTTTTACCTCTGAGTCAAACTGACAAAGATAAACATGGTGTGAGGAAATCATTGCATCAGTTTTCCCATGTCTTGTTTCATCATTAATGTAAGGGACACACCTCGTAAATTCCCCAAATCATTGCCTCCACAATTAATTAGTATGACGTCTGGCTGCCCTGTACTTCTCAGACTGAACAATTTTGGAAAAACATGGAACCAATGCAGCCCCCCGCAATCCAAATTATTTAATTGTAAAATCTCTCAATCCAAGGTCCATGTTAATATTTAGTTTCTAACAAAAAGCTAGTAACCAAAACAGCCAACTGTCTCCGATCAACCACACCGTTTTCAAACCAGCCATGATATCTGCAGTCTTTCTCTCTTTCCAGGAAGCTGATTCCTAGTTTGAATTTCTAGTAGTTTACATGAGCACGGTATGTATGAGGTGTGTGTTTTGGAATTTGTAATTGGTTGATGATACTGTTGTAATTATCCCCGGCTATCCAGCAGCCATCAATTGTGTGGCGTTAACTACCCAAGGGTAGATGTGGTCCTCTTTGCAGTCGCGGCTATATTAGGGTAAATGGAATTTCGTGTGTTTGTGGACGTGTGGTAGCCCTGTTTATTTGACATTTTGTGTGGAGTAGCAATGTAAAATCATTCAGTGTTTTGGGGGATTGGCAGACACCAGGGGAGTTTAGGAGGACCATGGGGAGTGATGGGGGTTGGTATGTGTGTTAGTGGCCCTTGTTTGGAGTTTGGGTGCGTGGAAATATTTATTTTTTATTTTGTAGTATTCGTGACTAGCTGCAGCTACCTGCAAACATCCATGAAGGACTTTTTTATATCAGCGTTTATAAAAAGCATGTGCGTAGGCATGTCAATACATTTCGTCATTTTATTGGTTGTGTGTAGGCACTGTTATATTTATAGCTGCATCTATAAACATAAATTTTCTGCACAGTAATCATACAATAATCATTTTATGTGGATGATACAGCACAGAATGTCATCTATGTGTGTTATTTAGCATGCCTAGGTGTTGTCTTATCTTATTTGAGGTTTTGAAGGTTGCCTTAGTTTGGTTTTTAGTTTGAAGAAAATGTATGTGAAGCCGCGGCTACAAGTAAGCTTTGTAGCTGCGTTGAATATCCGCGGCTACTAGTGATACTGGCAGGGTTTTGTATGAGTTTTGGTGTTTCTAATTGGCTGGTGTTAATTTTGTAAATGTGTACTTCTTTGTGATAGCTTGCAGTGAATATGTGTCACCCATTTTATTAGTTTTGTTACAATATAGTCCTCTTTTTCTGGTTTTGATTTTGGAAAGCATGAAACTCCCCATTTGGTCTACTTTTCTTCTTTTGACTGCAGAACTCTGTGCAGTTCATGTTATCTTTGACAAAATATGATTGGCATTAATCAGTTGTTTGTCAATGTTTTGTTGAAAGTTTTATTTGATAATATGTTGATAATGGGACTTTTCTGTTTGTTTTTTACTCTATTCGTTAACAATGAAGTGGTCCTGCTGCATATGTAGAAAAAGGGTGTGGGAATAATTGTTGGAAATTGTTTATTAGGAAAGAAAATGAATTTCAGTGAGGTGCATGGATTTTCTGGTGCAAATTGCCACAATAAATACAGTTCAGTATGTGCTCAGCAATCCAATTTTAGTACACAAATTAGAGGTTGTAAAACTTTGGGATGGTTTATTGGCAGTTTACATGTGTGATTTTATGACACAGCACACTCCAGCCAGGGACTTCTTCCACTCACACTGAAGTTGGCACACAATAAAAATGCCTTTTTATTTTTATTTGAACCCTGGGTTCTTTCTTGAGAAGGCACCCACCCCGTCTCACACCCACCTTAACAAATACCCCGTTTTGCAATGGACCATGAACCAGGCCAGTGTGTAAAAATGAAATATTTATTTATTTTTAGAATTCAAATGAAAAATCAGAGCAAACCAAAATTTAGGGCAGCAGCCACCATGGTGTGGCAATACAAATGCAAAACCTTATAACACAGTTAATTCAACTTCTAACACAATATACGTACACCTTTACTAGAAATGGAAACAAAATGACTTTTCTTCACAATCAAAGATGGCGCATAGGATATGCACTAGACATGCAGCAAGGTCTCTGGACAGAGAGGCCAAGGATCTGGTCACTGGGCAGCGGGGTCAAGAGATCTGGTCACTGAGACAGCTGGGCTCTCCTGGATGAGAACAGCTGGGCAAGGTCTGGTCACTGAGGACAGTGGGATGGGTCAGCAAAGGGTCTGGTCACTGGATTCTCCTAAAGGGGATCAGCAGCCTCTCCTCTTTTCTCCCTGAGTTATTGGGTTTGCCTGGATCTAGATGGGTGGTTCTGCCTGAATTCGGATGGTCCTACCTGGATGGGATCAGCTGCCTCTGGATCTGGTTTTGGAGACTTGGAATCTTGAATGTTGAATGTTGAATATCCATTTTGTTTCTCTGTCTCCTGCTTATATAGCCAGAGTGACATCATCGAATTTTACAATCTGGGGGTAAGTACCCAGGAATTAGTCCTATCCTAGGATAGGCCAGCCTATTGGTCCTCCCACCACCCTCTGGGCTGATTGGTTCAAAGGAAGTAAAACCACCTCATGTGTGTGCATTGTATGACTTCCTTTGTCTCACAAGCCTATTTTTTTTTACAAAAAATGATTTATGAAAAAAAAATCATATTTACACTAGTCATCATCATAAAAAGCAGATCCCATATTTCACAAGGAATTGGCCAGTTCAAACTCCATTTCTGTGTGATGTTGCATCGCCCTTTGGCATCATTTCGCTGTTTTCAGGAGAAACATAATGGGTTTAATTCATAGAATTGAGCGCACAAGTGGCGCACGCGGCTGGCGCACAGTGTGCGCGTGCGATATTTCTGTGCCAGCCACATGCGCTAAAATCCATTTCTGCGCACAGCGTATTCATGGATTTTAGCTTCCAAAACCAGCCGTGGTGCAGAGTGGTGCAGCGACCCTGCAGCAGCACCAGTTACGCCCCCAACCCCTCTCCGTGCGCCATGCACAGCGCACAAATCCCATACATGGCGCACAGGCCCCAACCACAAAAACGCCTGTAAAACTCCCAGCGCACCCCTCCGAATACACGTACCCCGCTGCACGGGGAGTGTCACACGCAATTTGTAACGCTCACCTGATTCCCGCAGAGGCGCTGGTCTTGACTGGGTAAATGCCGTATCTTCAAAGGTGATGTGTAACACACGGTTGGCTCTTTGGGCTGGACCTCTGTGCACTGTATGTCTGACTCAAAGAGTAAGATGTCTGCAGATAGAAAATATGGGATTAATGAACTGGGGTTATTGGGTGCCTCTCTCCTCTTCCCTTTCTCTTCTCCTGTAGAACCCCAAAGGTTAACGCCCTCACCTTAGGTAAGTGAACGCCGAGCTCTCCATCTGCCTCGGGGCAGGGTGCCGTAACCAGTTTCTTCACTGGATAAGGGTGCAGGCCTCTTGACCTCAGAGGACTGCTGTCCATCGTTAACTGCACGAACGGTAAGTTCTGGGCACTTCAAATGTCTTAAAAGTGTTTTGTAATGATATCTCTTGTTTTGCAGGGTTCCGGCGATGGCGGATGGCGGGCTGATGAGAGTTGAGGATCGAACCCGCGTGAGGAATAGAAGCGCCTGGAAGCACGTAAGTAAGCGCTTGTAGACTGCTTCACGATGCGCACTAAATGTCCCTTTTATCTTGCAGGTACAAGTTCGGAGCTTTAGAGAAGCTGAAGGGTGCTGGAATACCCACTGGATTCGGCGTGGGAAGGAGTAATGGCACGTGAGTAATAAAGTTGCCCAATGTCTTTAAACGCACCTTCTTTTGTCTTTCAGATGCGGGATGCAGCGCCGAAGGCCTCCGGAGCGTGCGAAGAGCTGGTAAGCTTTTGTCTTTCAGATGCCGGAATGCAGTGTGAAGACCTCCGGAGCATGCGAAGAGTAGGTAAGCCTTTGTCTTTCAGATGCCGGAATGCAGCGCGAGGCGTTGGTGACAGCCGATGGACCAGGTAAGAGATGCGCTGCCACTGAAGACCGTAGTGCTAACCTGTTCTTTCTTTGTCTTTACAGGTGCTGCTGAAGACTGGATTCCAGGATGGTAAGCCTTTGTTCCCTTAGGCCCAGGATCAGAAGCAGAAGACACGATGAGCGTTCTGCTGCAGAGAATGCAGAATAACACAAAGCAAGATTCATCCATCGGGTGTGGTTTAAATAGCCTCCTGTAGTGCTTAGGTGTCTCCTTCCACAGCCACGCCTAGGTAAGGAAAGAGTTCCTGCTTTCCAGAAGAGTTCCAGTATTCTGAACCTAGGGAGTGGCTCCTGCCCCACCCAACAGGAAAAGTAGTCCCAAACAGAAGAGGATCAGGGGTTCAACTGGCAGGTAAGTAAGCAGCATGGTCTGCTGCAGGTAAGTCCACCCAAGCATTATGAGCCCGGCGCTTCCAGCGCTGGGACTGGGCATCTTTATGAGCCTGGTGCCACTGGCGCCAGGACAGGGTCCAAAAGGTCCCAATTGGGACTGGCTGGCACTCAGAACCGGGGTTATGGGTCTGCTTCCAAGGGAGTCGGGCAAGTCCTGATCTTTTGGAAGCAGAGATCATGACATCACCCCCCCTCAAGGCCCCTCCCAAACCGGGCTTCTCCGGGGGTTTGGGCTTGTTAGGAAATGTTCGATGAAATCTTTTGATTAGACGAGGCGCGTGGACATATTCTGCAGGTTCATAGGATCTTTCTTGGGGACCGTAGCCTTTCCAGTCAATCAGGTAAAATAGTTTAGATTTGGAGATCTTGGAATCCAGGATGCTTTTTACTTCAAACTCGAGTTCTCCATCAACTAGAATAGGTTTTGGAGATGTAGTTAGTCGGGTTTGAGGTTGCACAGGTTTTAATAGAGAGACGTGGAAGACATGATGTATCTTCATGTGAGGGGGCAAGACCAACTTGACCGCTACTGGGTTTACTATGGTAGTGATGGAATAGGGACCAAGGTATCTTGGGTTGAATGTGCGTGGTCCTTTTAGAGGTAGATATTTGGTGGATAACCAGACTTGATCTCCTACTTGATATTGGGGGGCTTCCTTCCGATGTTGGTCTGCTCCTTTCTTGTATTGTTCTTTAGCCCTTTGAAGGTGAGAAACGGCTTCCTTAAAGGCTTGGGTGATTGTAGAATGCAGGTGGTCTACTGCTGGTGTTCCAAGATCTTGGAGTGGATCCAACTCCAAGGTTCGAGGGTGACTACCGTATAAAAGAAAAAACGGGGTCTTCCCAGTTCCCGAGTGGACAGAGTTATTGTAGGCATATTCGGTTATCCAAAGGGTATCTTTCCAAGTTTTTTCAGTTTGTTGTAGCATGCAGCGCAAATACTGTTCCAGAGTTTGATTGGTCCTCTCGGTTTGTCCGTCGGTTTGAGGGTGGTGGCTGGTCGAAAGTCTCACATCAATTTGAGCCGACCGACAGCAACTTCGCCAAAAATGAGAAATAAATTGACTACCTCGATCCGAAATTAGAACTGAAGGAAAACCGTGCAGTCGGACGATGTTTTCGAGAAATTCTCGGGCCAGAGTTGCTGCTGTTGGTAAGCCTTTGAGTGGAATGAAATGCGCCATCTTGGAGAATAGGTCCACGATTACTAGGATCGTATTGTATCCGGAGCATGGAGGTAGATCGGTGATGAAGTCCATAGAAAGCGTATGCCAAGGGCGAGGCGGGATGTCAATAGGGCGTAAGAGGCCGGCTGTTTTTTCCTTTTGACTCTTGTTTTGGGCGCATACTCCACAGGACATTATAAAGTCTCTGATATCTTTTTTCCAAGACAGCCACCAGAAGTAGCGCTTGATCTTTTCCGAGGTCTTGGTCATACCGGGATGTCCTTCCATTAAAGAATCGTGATAACAAGAGATTACCTTTTTCTGTAAATCTGTGCTGGGCAGGTATAACCGTTCTTGGAAATATAATAGGTTGTCCTTCACCGTAAAGTCCTTTCCCTGCAGATGCCAATTCTGTATGTCTGCTGGAGTTACCAGTAGCCTCGCTTTATCCTTAACTTCCTCTATGGATTGTGTGGCGATTACACCTAGAATTCTTTGTTCGGGAATGATAGGTACAGGTTTAGGATTGATCAAATGTTCTTCCACTCCCATCCGAGAAAGGGCATCAGCTTTACCGTTTTTTGTACCAGGTCGATAGGTAATTATGAAGTCAAACTCGGCAAAGAATAGTGCCCAACGGAGTTGCCTAGAGGATTGAACTTTTGCGGTTTTCAAATATTGCAGGTTTCAGTGATCTGTAATCACAGTAACGGTGTGTCGGGCCCCCAGAAGATAATGCCGCCAAGCCTTAAAGGCGGACTCTATAGCTAGAAGTTCCTTATCAGTAATAGTGTAATTGATTTCAGGAGGCGAGAATTTGCGGGACCAAAATGCCACGGGATGCAACTGATTGGTTACTGGGTCCTTTTGTGATAGAACTGCCCCCATGGCAAGGCTCGAAGCATCAGTTTCAACGATGTAGGGGAGTTCTGGGCGAGGATGTTTTAAGATCAGTGCAGAGATAAATCTAGTCTTCAAATTCTGGAAAGCTTGTTCCGCCTCGTTAGACCATTCAAAACGTTTGTTTTTCTGTAACAAGGCGGTGATGGGCTGGACTATTCGAGAGAATTCGGGGATAAACCTGCGGTAAAAGTTAGCGAAGCCTAACATGCTTTGCACACCTTTTACAGAGGATGGCGATGGCCATTTGAGAATTGCATCGACCTTCTTTGAATCCATACGCACTCCTCTAGGTGATAATATGAATCCCAAGAATTCAACTTCAGTCACGCTGAAAACACATTTTTCCAACTTAGCGAAAAGTTTGTGTTGCGCAATCTCTCGAGGACCATTTTCACATGTTTCCGATGTTCAATTTCCGATGAAGAATAAACGAGGATGTCGTCAATGTAAACAACAACACACACATCTATGAGCTCTCTGAGGACATCGTTCATAAAATATTGAAAGGCGGCCGGGGCATTGCAAAGTCCGAAGGGCATGACCTGATATTCAAATAGCCCATACTTGGTGCGGAAGGCCGTCTTCCATTCATCGCCCTCTTTTACTCGTACCAAGTGGTAGGCTCCTCTAAGATCCAGCTTTGTATATATACATGCTTTTCTGACTTGGTCCAGGAGTTCAGGGATCAAAGGTAACGGATATCTATTCTTAACGGTGATCTGGTTCAGGGCGCGATAATCTATACAAGTTCTAAGGTCCCCTTCTTTTTTTGGAACGAAGAACAAAGCTGAGGAAGCAGGGGACTTGGAAGGACGAATAAACCCATTCGCTAGGTATTGATCCAGGTATTGTCGGAGGTGAAGATTCTCAGGCTCGGTGAGGGCATAAATTCTACTACAAGGAGGAGTAGATCCAGGTATCAGGTCTATCTGGCAGTCATAAGACCTATGAGGAGGTAGAGAGTTAGCCTGATCCTTCCAGAAAACATCTTGGAATTCTAGGTATTCAGGAGGTAACTGGGGAGCCTCCGAGGAAATTGCTGCCAGTGCAACACCAGGTCGAGGGTGACAAGTAGAGACACATTCTGGAAACTGAACCGTTCTTGCTCGCCAATCGATCTGAGGATTGTGCTTCTCTAACCAAGGAATTACTAGAATAATCTGGAACTGAGGGGCCTTGATCACATCGAACACGATCTTCTCATGGTGTCCATCTTGACTTACTAGCGTCACTTCTTGGGTGGTATGCGTTACTGGTCCGGAGGCTATCTCCGTACCATCCACCGTAATAATGACGTCCTTTACAGCCTTTGGACAAAGAGTCAGATTCATCCTCAAAACCATTTCATGATCCACATAATTGCCGATGGCACCGCTGTCGACGTAAGCTTCAATCGCATGTAATCGATCCGGATGTTCAGGGCTAATGAGGACCATAGGTATCACGAAATGCGAGGTCACTGAACTGGTTTTAACGCTCGGCAAGAGGACCTCTATTCTTGTCGGGCAAGGTCGTTTCCCTGCTCAGAGTTTGTGACCCTGGTAACTGCAGCTCCTACTGCCTTCTTGGCTGGTTTCACCGGACAGTCTCGAAGAAAGTGCCCCGAGTTTCCGCAATAGAGGCATAATTGCAGCTGTTTTCTCCTTTCCCGCTCCTTTTGTGTTAGTGGTCCTTTCAGGCCCCCTATTTGCATGGGTTCCCCGGAGTCTACTCCTTTGGTAGGAGTTGGTGGTTTGGAAAATACTCGAGCATCAAACTTGGAACGATCGGCCTTCCTGTTCTGCAGTCTCTGGTCAATTTGAACGACTAAGTCAATATAGTCCGAACAGTCTTGCGGGGGATTCACTACTTGGGCTAACACATCTTTGAGCTCTGCACGTAGACCTCTATAAAACAGCGTAATCCTTTTGTCCTCAGGCCATCGAGTTTCCACTATCAGTCTGTTGAAAGACGCAATATAAGCCAAAAGGTCTTGATTACCCTGTCGCAATGAAAGGAGCTCATTGTCCAAGGCCTGCCCCTGTGAATGTCTTGCAAACAGTTTTTCCATACTGAGCTGAAAAGCTTGAAAATTATGGAGAACCGGATCATCTTGATTAACTAGAGGGATCGACCAGTCTGCCGCATTGCCACTAAGGTACGAAAGCACGAAAGCTACCTTAGCTTGATCAGTTGGAAAGGCTGCTGGCCGGCATAAGAAGTGCAACCGGCACTGATTAATAAATACTGCAAACCTCTTTGGGTCACCAGAAAATCGTTCGGGCGGAGCCAGAGGTACATGCCCAGGTAGGTTGATCTGCACTGGGTTCGTAGAGGATGTTGAAGGAAGATTTGCCCTGATGCGGGTAACGGAGTTTGTCCGGCTTGTGACTGTAGCAATTGTCTAGCGAGATCGTCTCTTCGCTCCTTGGAAATAATCAGTTCCCTTCTTAGAGCATTCGTCTCCTGACGGGCTGCATGCACTTCTGCTCTTAGTTCCCCAAAAAACTGGGCTAGCTGGTCGGTATCCGAGGTTTCCATAGCGCCTGGGTGGGAGTTTTGCGGTAGGCTTTGTGTTCTGTAACGCTCACCTGATTCCCGCAGAGGCGCCGGTCTTGACTGGGTGAATGCCGTATCTTCAAAGGTGATGTGTAACACACGGTTGGCTCTTTGGGCTGGACCTCTGTGCACTGTATGTCTGACTCGAAGAGTAAGATGTCTGCAGATAGAAAATATGGGATTAATGAACTGGGGTTATTGGGTGCCTCTCTCCTCTTCCCTTTCTCTTCTCCTGTAGAACCCCAAAGGTTAACGCCCTCACCTTAGGTAAGTGAACGCCGAGCTCTCCATCTGCCTCAGGGCAGGGTGCCGTAACCAGTTTCTTCACTGGATAAGGGTGCAGGCCTCTTGACCTCAGAGGACTGCTGTCCGTCGTTAACTGCACAAACGGTAAGTTCTAGGCACTTCAAATGTCTTAAAAGTCTTTTGTAATGATATCTCTTGTTTTGCAGGGTTCCGGCGATGGCGGATGGCGGGCTGATGAGAGTTGAGGATCGAACCCGCGTGAGGAATAGAAGCGCCTGGAAGCACGTAAGTAAGCGCTTGTAGCCTGCTTCACGATGCGCACTAACTGTCCCTTTTATCTTGCAGGTACAAGTTCGGAGCTTTAGAGAAGCTGAAGGGTGCTGGAATACCCACTGGATTCGGCGTGGGAAGGAGTAATGGCACGTGAGTAATAAAGTTGCCCAATGTCTTTAAACGCACCTTCTTTTGTCTTTCAGATGCGGGATGCAGCGCCGAAGGCCTCCGGAGCGTGCGAAGAGCTGGTAAGCTTTTGTCTTTCAGATGCCGGAATGCAGTGCGAAGACCTCCGGAGCATGCGAAGAGTAGGTAAGCCTTTGTCTTTCAGATGCCGGAATGCAACGCGAGGCGTTTGTGACAGCCGATGGACCAGGTAAGAGATGCGCTGCCACTGAAGACCGTAGTGCTAAACTGTTCTTTCTTTGTCTTTACAGGTGCTGCTGAAGACTGGATTCCAGGATGGTAAGCCTTTGTTCCCTTAGGCCCAGGATCAGAAGCAGAAGACACGATGAGCGTTCTGCTGCAGAGAATGCAGAATAACACAAAGCAAGATTCATCCATCGGGTGTGGTTTAAATAGCCTCCTGTAGTGCTTAGGTGTCTCCTTCCACAGCCACGCCTAGGTAAGAAAAGAGTTCCTGCTTTCCAGAAGAGTTCCAGTATTCTGAACCTAGGGAGTGGCTCCTGCCCCACCCAACAGGAAAAGTAGTCCCAAACAGAAGAGGATCAGGGGTTCAACTGGCAGGTAAATAAGCAGCATGGTCTGCTGCAGGTAAGTCCACCCAAGCATTATGAGCCCGGCGCTTCCAGCGCTGGGACTGGGCATCTTTATGAGCCTGGTGCTACTGGCGCCAGGACAGGGTCCAAAAGGTCCCAATTGGGACTGGCTGGCACTCAGAACCGGGGTTATGGGTCTGCTTCCAAGGGAGTTGGGCAAGTCCTGATCTTTTGGAAGCAGAGATCATGACACAATTGGAGCGGGGTACGTGTATAACAGGGGTTCGCAGGAAGTTTCACACATGAAATGCCCTGTGCGAGTTGGGTACGTGTATTCCTGGGCCGCGCGGGAAGTTTCACACGCGATAGGCCCTGTGCGAGTGGGGTATGTGTATTCCTGGGGTGCGCAGTAAAGTTTCACACGCGATTGGAGCGGGGAACGTGTATTTCGGGGGTGTGTGGGAAGTTTCACACGATAATTTGTCCTGTGCAAGTGGAGTACATGTTTTCCTGGGGTGCGCGGGAAGTTTCACATGCGAAAGGCCCTGTGCGAGTGGGGTACGTGTATTCCTGGGGTGCGCGGGAAGTTTCACACGCGATTGGCCCTGTGCGAGTGGGGTACGTGTATAACTGGGGTTCGTGGGAAGTTTCACACGCAAAATGCCCTGTGCGAGTGGGGTACGTGTATTCCTGGGGTGCGCGGGAAGTTTCACACGTGATAGGCCCTGTGTGAGTGGGGTATGTGAATAATTGGGCTTCGCGGGAAGTTTTACATGCGATTGGCCCTGTGCGAGTGGGGTACATGTATAACTGGGGTTTGCGGGAAGTTCCACACACGATTGGCCCTGTGCGAGTGGGGTACGTGAATAACTGGGCTTCGCGGGAAGTGTCACACGCCATTTTGCTGTCAGAGCGGGGTACGTGAGTTTCGGGTGTGCACGGGGAGTCCTACACGTGAATTGGCAGTATGGGTCCTCCCAGGTGTTCCCTCTACACCCTCCACGGCCCGTGCAGGCAGCCCACACCACAGGGGACTACCCTGCACCCTTGGTCATGTCCCGCAGGCAGCGAATCCACCATGGGCATGCCCCCCAGCCAAGCCACATGTCACCTTGCACTAGTGATCACCAAGTCATGTCCCCCAGCATCCCCACCCCCCAGCAGTGAGCGGCACCTACCAGCAGGCCTCCACTCATGTCCCACACATGTCCCCCAGCACCCCCACCCCCAAGCAGTCAGGGGCACCTGCCAGCAGGCCCCCACTCATGTCCCCCAGCACCCCCACCCCCAGCAGTCAGGGCCACCTGCCAGCAAGCCCCCACTCATGTCCCCCAGGACCCCCATTCCCCAGCAGCCAGGGGCACCTGCCAACAGGTCCTCACTCATGTCCCACACATGTCCCACCCCCCAGCAGTCAGGGGCACCTGCCAGCAGTCCCCCACTCATGTCCCACACATGTCCCCCAGCACCCCCACCCCCCAGCAGTCAGGGGCACCTGCCAGCAGGCCCCCACTCATGTCCCCCAGGACCCCCACCCCCCCAGCATTCAGGGGCACCTACCAGTAGGCCCCCACTCATGTCCCACACATGTCCCCCAGCACCCCCACCCCCAGCAGTCAGGGGCACCTGCCAGCAGGCCCCCACTCATGTCCCCCAGCACCCTCACCCCCCAGCAGTCAGGGGCACCTGCCAGCAGGCTCCCACTCATGTCCCACACATGTCCCCCAGGACCCCCACCCCCCAGCAGTCAGGGGCACTTGCCAGCAGGCTCCCACTCATGTCCCACATATGTCCCCCAGCACCCCCACCCCCAGCAGTCAGGGGCACCTGCCAGCAGGCTCCCACGCATGTCCCACACATGTCCCCCAGCACCCCCACCCCCCAGCAGTCAGGGGCACCTGCCAGCAGGCCCCCACTCATGTCCCCCAGCACCTCCATCCCCCAGCAGTCAGGGGCACCTGCCAGCAGGTCCCCACTCATGTCCCCCAGCACCCCCACCCCCCAGCAGTGAGGGGCACCTGCCAGCAGGCCCCCACTCATGTCCCACACATGTCCCCCAGCACCCCCACCCCCCAGCAGTCAGGGGCACCTGCCAGAAGGCCCCCACTCATGTCCCCCAGCACCCCCACCCCCCAGCAGTCAGGGGCACCTGCCAGCAGGCCCCCACTCATGTCCCACACATGTCCCCCAGCACCCCCACCCCCAGCAGTCAGGGGCACCTGCCAGCAGGCCCCCACTCATGTCCCCCAGCACCCACGTCATGACGATTCCCAATCATGGGCCTCATGGCCACCCACATCACGCCCCATGCCACCCCAGCCCAAAGACCCAACCAAGTATTGCATCCACCCACAGAGAAATGGCCATTACATGATACAACCCGAATGGCAAGTATGTACATGAACACA
Organism: Ambystoma mexicanum; assembly: GCF_040938575.1. Lineage (NCBI taxonomy): Eukaryota > Metazoa > Chordata > Amphibia > Caudata > Ambystomatidae > Ambystoma > Ambystoma mexicanum. The sequence goes on from NC_090928.1 coordinate 607,706,962, forward strand.
TGTCCATCACACACACACAATGGGTGCAAGTGAATGTGAAAACCCATATCATGACATGCATGAAACCAATGAGAGAATACCACATATCGAAGTATGAAACAAAAATGTATTGAACACAACATGAATGTAATGAAAAAAACACTCAATAATGGGAATAAGAAATAAAATGCAGCATGTCCGGAAAAGAATAAAAAATATGAAATCAGAATCCAAAGAAATCCAAATGAAAATGTGTCCAAAGTCTTAGTCCAACAAAGCAAATCCAAGGGGAAAAAAATATCTGAAATCCATTGCGCCATGGTGAAATTAAAATTAAAAAGAGAAACATCCACTGTTCAACTATATACAAATCACCAATCCAGAATGAAATGAAACCTACAAAAAAACACTACCTAATAAAGAACTATATACAAAAATGTGGTGCATTGTCCAAGTGGCCCAAAATAAACAAAAATAGAAAGGAAAACTAACACTATCTAACTATTTACAATGGCAGCGGGCTAGTCCGACGGCTCACTTTTTGATGTCCCGGGCCAGGGCATCATCGAACTCCCACTCAATGTCCTGGAGGCGGTCCTCTTCCATGAGCCCGAGGGTTCGCAGGGACGACGACATGTTCACCTCCAACTCCCTGCGAATTGCCTCGAGGCACTCAGCCCGCCTCAGTGCCCTCCACATGGTGTTCTCCGCCCTGACCATTGTGAGCCGTGCCTCTTCCGCCCACTGCCGCTCCGCATCTATGGTGTGGCCCAACCGCTGCCACATGGAAGACAATTGGAATCCTGGGTCCTCCTGCCCTCTGGCCGATGCCTGCCCCTCCGATGTTGAAGGCCCCGAGCCATCATTGCTCCCACCATGTGGCTGCTGCTGCTGTGCCTGGGCCTGCGCCCTGGCTCTTGCTGCCTGCACGTCCTCCTCTGGCTGGGGTGCAGTTGTCGTGGTGGCCACCCCTGCTGGATGTCCGACTCCCGACTGTGGCAGGGATGTGTCCTCCACCAGCCTGGCCGCTGGGTCAGAGGCAGCTCCACAGGGTACCCAGGTGATACATGGGTGGGAAGATGGCATGGAGGACGACTGGCGCGTAGGGGGTTCAGGTGAGGAGGGGGTCGCAAGAAGGTCCAGCACACGGAGGAATCCAGCACCGGTGACCCGTCCCAGTAGGTCAACGTGGTCAAAGAGGCATCCGAGATGACGTGCAGTCTCTTCACGAAAAGACCACAGGTCACCTCGCATTCCCCATTGACGCAACGCTATCCTGGCCAGGACAGGCTCAACACGGTCCCGGATAGCCACGTCCACAGGGAGAGGAAGGCCAGTTGTTGTGTGCTCATCCCCTCCCTGAAAACGGGTCTGGATGTAGGCATCCCTGCTGGTGCCAGATGATGCAGTGACAGGATCAGGGACAGGATTGCACACAGGCACCTCTGCGGCGGCCTGTGCTGCCTCCTGCCCCTGCCCCTGCACTGCACCACTAGCACCAGTGGAATCCCCACCTCCAGACCCCGTGTGTGTCCCTTCTGCGGCCTCCTCCACCAAACCCCCCACCAACCTGGATGACTCCGTGCCATCTTCCTCCGTTGGACCCTGTGGGGTCTCAGCTGCCCCTTCTGCTGCCGAGGAGTCCACCTCCGACCTCTGCCTCTTGGACCTCCCCTTGGCAGCTGCGGCTTGGGACGTGGCACCAGACTCCTCACTTCCCGACGAGATGACAATCTGGGAGGGGAGCCGGGCCTTGCGTCTCCGGCTGGTGGTGCGATCCCCGCCGCTGTGCTCCACAGCACCCTCTCCGCCCTCTTCATCAGTTGACGCTGCAGAGAGGGAGAGATAAAACACAGACATCAGGACACTGTACAATGGACTGATACACACATGGCAGTTGCACATGAGTGGCAGTGTCAAACTTCAGACATGGCATCACACTCCACGACACACATGTCATTTCAACGCATACACATAAGCATTTCCACAGCAATATTGCACCAGACAGCAACATCCATTCACATACAACAGCATGAACAGCCGAAGGTGAGCCTGACATCACATGAAACACATGGAGTGCACTAGACATGCACCCACGCCACCACACTTACATGCATGTCTACATCTCCTCCAACTGTTGCAGTGATGCGATCGCCATACATGTCACATCTGGCATTCAGCCTTCTACATATCAGTGTCATGTGCATCCATGTTGCATCACAGTTGCACACTTGTCAAATACACACACATGCACATGTACACAGTGCAGATACATGCAGCAGGAACCACCATCCATGTGTGACACCACAACCATGCCAACGTACATACACAGAAATTCAAACATGTGTGCTCCCACACCTGCATTTGCACAGCATGCTTACCAACACATACACCATCGATGTGTCTCACACCTAAGAGGACTCACATGTGGCAGCCTCACGCCCCTGTTCATACACATCCCTTCTGTCAGGCTGAGAGGTCCTGCATCCGCGGAAGCTGCTGAACCCCCGACAATCCCCCTGAGATGTATTTCCCAGAACTAGATTTCAATTCAGCTCTGTAAACTACACCCCAAAGGGAAAGGGGGAATGGGATAACAAAACAACACCAGGCAGACTGCGTTAAGGCTAACCAGAGCTGAACCTGCAGAGGATAAAAGAATAGCAGATACACTTCCTTAATTCACTTACTTAACCTTATGAATGGGAAGACATTAATCCTTAACTAATAATTAAGAATCATACTTGGTTCTTCTCTTGAAATTTCTTAGAGAAGCTGATAAAGAAGCTGAAAATCTCTCTTACTTGAGAAACTTGAAATTCGCAGCAACTTCTTACTTTAGGCAAAACTGGAAGTCTTAGTTCATTGTCTTTTTTCCAAAATGCCCTGGTAGTTCAGTTAGATTGTCTTTAAAATATTCTTTCTTGTCCTTTCAAACTTTTCAAACTATTTATAATTATCTTGAGTCTTTGAATCTTTGAAGAAAGAAGAAACACGTGCTAAATGCACACGCAGGTTATTTCCATTTAGATTAACGATGAACATCACATAGAAATCTTCCTGGTTGAAGAACACGCGCAAACGGATGAAGACGCGCGATCAAAATAATCCACACGCGCAAAAAATCCACACGCGCAATAATCCACACGCGCAAAAGTCCACACGCGCAATAATGTTCTCCTGCGAAACACGCGAAATAAAAACACCCGCGCTATTGAGTTCAAACGCGACGAAGTGATTCTCACGCGCAAAATCACTCGCGCTGGAAAACACACGCGATCCTTGTTCCGTACGCGACGTATTGATATTCACGCAAAGAAACACTCACGCTATGAAATACACGCGCACTTACATCGCACGCGACAAAAAAGATTCTCGCGCTTTGAACACCCGCGCTAAAAATCACACGCGCTCTATAGTTCTCACGCGGCGTATTGTTTCTCGCGCTAAGGATCACCCGCGCTATGAAATCGCATGCGCTCTTTAGTTCACACGCAGCGTATAGCTTCTCACGCTAAGGATCACCCGCGCTGTAAAATACACGCGCGTTATAGTTCTCACGCGGCGTATGGTTTCTCGCGCTAAGAATCGCACGCGTTAGAAAGCACGCGCGCACTTGAATTCGCACGCGACAGTCAAAATCTAACGCTAAGGAACACCGCAGTGGAAACACACGCGCGCTCAGGGAGTTCAATAGTTTTAGTAGAAACACAACTTTTCACGAATTTTCAAGAAGAATGTTATTATGATGAACAGATTTACAGTAAAAATAAAGTCACTTATCTCCTGAGCGAATTCACAAAGATTTCCTGCTTTTCCTGTCTTCAAAAACGAATTCCTGCCAGCTGATGACTTCTCCTGTAACCCCCAAGAAAGTAGCCGCTCAACTGCTGATGTCTGAAGGATAAAATCCACCAGGCCTAAGACTAAAGCAGGAGCAGCCACTAAACACGTCCTCTCAGATGGGGTTTTGATGATGAAAGGCACAGAGTGACAGTTTAGAATGTTCATTGTTGTTCAGCATTGTCTTCTAACCAATCAGAGCTGTCACTGTGAGGCTCCATCTTGCCTTGGGTCAGAACCAGGATTCTGAATCAGCAAGTCAAGGCCAAACCAACTATAATGGAAAACTTCCCACCCACACAAATCTAATCTAAAAAGGATAAATAATGAAAAGGAAACTTGAATAAGGGAAGGAAACATGACAAATAAGGGAAGGAAACCTGACACCTACATGGCCCTATGAAAACACATGTGAAACCTGCACAGTACTGGCACACCACCACACGCACAGCGTCCAATCAGTATGCATGTACACTTACCGCTCGACTCCAGACGGGTCTGCCTCTCAAGGACCTGGATGTGGAGCACTGGGCACATGTGTTCCAGGACCCTCATTTGGTGGTCGGACAGGTGGCCCTGGCGCTCCTTGGCATCTGCTGCCTTCAAGAGGCGCCAGGCCTTGTTGAGGGTCCTGGACCTGAAGTCCTCCCAGCGCTTCTTGACATGTTGTAAGTCACGGACTGCCACCCCCTCCGCGTTGATTGCAGTCACGATGTCCATCCAGATCCTGGTCCGTCCTTCATTGTCGGCACGCAAACTTCCAAAGAGGGCATCATACTGCCCCAGGACTTGCTCCACCAGGACACCAACTTCCTTCGCACTGAAGCTGGTGGCCCTCTGCCTCTCTGGCTGGGGGTTGCCGGTGGTGCCAGATGGTGTTGTGCCTGACATGGCAACCCCAGAGGCAGGAGTGGGTGGGCAACTGGGTCCTGGGGCTGGGCTGTGAAGCGATGGTATCCCTGTCGGGAGTCTTCGGTTCCAGCAGGGGTGGTCACAGCAACTGCACCCCTGGCTGACGTACAGGCAGCAAATAGCAGGGCACGTGGACAGCAGGCAGTCAGGCAGCAGCAGATGGCAGGTAGGAGCGTGCTCGGGGCTCTGGGGGGCAGTAATTCAGCCTCTGGGCAGGAGCGTGGTCTTCCGTGTGTTGTTGCGTGGCCAGCTTGATACGGATTGATTTGGCACATGAAAATCTTGCACGTCAGCGTGTAATTCGAGGAAAGGCCCTTAGCGCATAAGCACGTCAGCACACGTACGCGGTTTCATTGGACCAAAGGCCCTTAGCGCGTAAGCGCTTCTGTGACGTGACTTACGCGGGCGTTTCCCTCGTGACGTGGGCATAGTGGTTCAGCGCGCGTGAAAAAACTGCATGTCTGTGTGTGAATGCGTGTAATCCGAGGAAAGGGCCTACGCGTGTAAGTGATGTGACGCGTGCAGGCGTTTCCATAAACACGGGTGCATGTTCATCGTACACGTCCAAAAACTGCACGTCCGAGTGTCAGCTCATGTAATTGGAGGAAAGGGCCTTAGCGCGTACACGCGTAAGTGACGCTGTACGTGTGGGCTGCTTTAAAAGGTACATGTTGGACCCCCATCCCCTTATACGTGTTTTTCGTGGAGAGCGAGAGGGTGAATTCTGAACTTCTTGTCAATTCACACGCGATTACTTCACAGCGTTTCAAGTTCGTACTCCCTGTTACCTCTGACAGCGTTCTTTATTTTTTTCGGGCCTATTTTTTTCACTTCTTCTTTTGTCCTGTCTCCTCAGACAGCGTACAGTTCTTCTTTTGGCAGGGGTGTTGCGCATTTTTTTACATTCTTTTTCCAGGCAGACGGTGAGTCGCGCACGCATTTACCAACTGTGCTTTCCCCGTGTGTCGCGTACCCCTTCAGAGGTCATTGTAGGCTGCGTGTAACACACGTACGCTTGTTTTTGTGTTTCTGGGTGCCACAGCATAGTGCAGGTTCATTTTTCCACGCACGTGGTCTACGAGGGGTTGCGTGCACGTTACTTTTTGTTTTTTGGGTTGCCTGTGTGTTGCGTGACCCGTCATCTCCCCCCAGGGGTCACAGACAGCCTTGCTAGAGCACTAGGGTACGAATTCCATCTAGTACCCTACCCCTTTCACCCCCAATTGCCCAGCACAATTGTTTACTGCAACTCCCATATGCACAACAACGTCAGTGCCATAGTTGGGAGGCGACCAATCAGTAAGGGAGGCAAAGGTGGCCTACCTCCAAAAGGTGGGTGTGGTGGGCATGGTAGGGGACGTGGCCATGATTTGCAGGGTGCCCCTAGACCCCCATGTGTGGAGGACCAATCAGGGACACCCATGCCCCCCCATGGTTGAGGGAAACGTGGCTGACACCATCCCAGCTCAGCCCTTGTTGGACCAGCCTATTGTGGCACCTGAGCTGGCACAGGATGACTCCCAGGCTGACTTCCAGGTCAGCAATTCTAAGCCACGTGTGCCGGTGCAAGTTGGTGTCACCAGGCCACGTGGATCTGGGGCAGCGATGTCATCTGCTGCCCCAAGTAGGCAGGGTGGGGAGGCTGCAGGGGCAGCTGCAGCTCTATCCACCCAAGCTCTGAGTCTCCCAGCCGGGACAGTGTCGGCCCTGGTCCATCAAACTGACGTTTCCCCTGCCAACATCACACTTCAGCCAATGCCTGCACCAAGACCTATGGTCATTGTGCATTCGCACACTCCCAGTACCCAGTACACCTGCGCTTCTGCCCCTACTGACCAGAGCGGTGCAAGCCACTCAGGCTCTGCTCCACCTTTGAAGAAGAGGAAGAAGGGTGCTCTGGCACTACAGGCTGAGACCCCAGACACGGCTACCAGTCTGGTATGTCAAGGAAGCCTAGCTTTAATGACCCCGAACTTGATGCACTTGTGACCTATGTGTCCTGTACTTCCCCCGTGACGCCCACATTTTCACGCGTTGTTCCCCATTCTGCATGTTACGCCCCCTGTTCCGCCTACTTTTGTTGTGTGCGCTGCGCTATGTGCGCTTTCGCTGTGCGCTTAGTACACGCTGTTTGGAGATGTGTGCGCCAGCTAGCGCCACGCAGAATTTTAGCGCCCATCCAGGGATTTACACGCGCACGGACTTCCATGAATCGCTGTGCGTGGGTTTCGCTGTGATTTTTTGCACTTGCGCTGCGATTCGCACGCTTTCGCACCCTTGCGCCGAAAATTTCAGCACACATTAATTCCATGAATCGGCCTGTAAATCTACAATTCTGCAAATGGCTACACATTTGCATATGTGTATTTGGCATATTTTCCCCAAGTTTAATGTCTGTGCCATTTATGCTTCACCCGGAAATGCATTTTCCTGCCATTCCAGTTCACCATATGCCAGAAAGATGCACATGGTCTCATTCTGCTTGTTCAAAAATCACACAAAATACTAGCATAATATTGAATTCTTGCTTATTTAGGGTGCTGGCAAAATGTCTTGATGTACAACAGTTTTTAAAATCAATGGGCCAGATTAGTCCCTTGTGTGGGTGGTCCTTCCACTCCCCCAGCCAAACTGTCTTCCTCCTAAGTCAGCCTGAACAAAGGCTTTCCATGACTCCCCTTTGAAGCCATCCAGTGGGTACTTGGAATGAATGTAGATCAAATCACACCACCGAGGCAAAACACAGTGCTTCCCCCTTCCTTTGTCCTTGGGAGCAATTCTGCCTGGCAGTCTGGTAGACCTGTAATTATCATACTGCCAGGTCCCATAGGAACAGAGCACATGCCCTTGCAGCATCAGTTCCCTGGTAGGTAAGAAATTAGCCTTTATACCAAACTGGTTTGACAGGAATTCCTGGGCCTCTGGCAAGCTGAGTGGTCTTTCTGGGGGAAACGAGCATAATATACATAGCTTTGCAGCCCCTCTAACCACATATACATTGGTGTTTCTGTGTGAGCCACAATATTATTTCACATTTTGGTTTCAAAATGTCATTGTCCTGCTTTGCAAAAGCAAATTTACATGTGTTCTTTTTCTCTCATGTTTATTTCACAAAATGCAATTTCTGCCACACAGAGTTTCCTTTGCATTAACTTTCTGAAAGGCTTTTTAAAGATCTGGTCAGTTTCTAGACACAGAGATATGCTTGAAAAGAGTTTATTGGTAATTGACATGAGGCAAGAGAGAGAGCCACGCTATAGCTTTCCTTTGATATCATTTATGTGTGCTGGTACATTTCAAAAGTAGATCGTAGCCGTGCAGACTTGAAACATAATTATTTGCTCTTCATGGACTTTATTTAATGAAAACAATGCCTTCTGGGAGGGATTGCCTTATTTTATGGCACTCAAGTAAAATACACATATAGGGCTGTGTTTTGTTGGAGCAAAACTGTGTGCAATGCCGTCTTGAATGCAGGTCCTTTTCTTGTGCAGCCTTGAGTCTTTAAATAGCAGAACAGCAATGTAGAGCCATTCTGAATTTAAGTTATTTTCTCTGGATTCATGTGAAAGAAAACAAAATGCAGCTATTCTTGGGGTGGCTGTGTTCAATACTAGCCACTCATGTGGTAAGCAGACAAAAGCACAGCCATTTTTGGGTGAATGTTGAAATGCGGTTTTGTGATGAGGGGAATTTCTGCTGTGGCTGGTAAATGTACCCCACACATGTGCAACGGTTTAAAATAGGAGACACATTAATATGTGTTTAATGTTCTTGTTACTCTAATGCTACTTCACACATAAATAGTGTCATCTGTCAATGGCAGTTTGCTGGGCACTCTGGTTCTTCCATGGAGTTAAGGTGAATATTTAGCATGTCCATAGTTACAGGTTCAACCATTGTGAGGGCTTTAATAAGGACTGTGGGGCACTATCCGACATAGGAATGCCCCCTTGGCTCTAGGCTTATTGCTATTAGGACTGTGGCTGATTAGATAGGAGTGGTAATAGTGTCTTTATTTGGTTGGAGAACAGCAGCATGAGTGATGCTTTTATAAAGTAGATTCCTGTGTGCAGATTATAGGCCATGCCTTAAAAGGGCGGTGCAGGATGTTCAGTGCACATTGTGCAAGAAAACAGTAAGATGTGGCCCTTCTAATGTTCCATCACAAATATTGAGAACATCAATCAAGATAAATCATGTAGTACAAGTCTACTGGGATGATGTGGATGATGTGTATCTGAAATTGTATGTGCACCCCAAAATAAAAATGCTTGGGGCTCATGTGTTACATGCATAGAAATTGGCACCATGTTTAGAAGGTGATTCCATCAGTGTGACCCCACCAACAGTTAATGAACCCTTGGCTTTCGCAGCAGTGTCAACTTCACATGTTCCAGTTTTACTGTCTGACAATGTCTACATTTTGAGAGTTATCTGTGATCTATGTCACCAATGGCTGGCTTTGGGAGGTGGTGTAACTAAGGATTGGGACATGTTAATAACTCAATAATGATTTTACTTGGGCTGCAGCCTTTTCTGGCTTATATGTGGTCTTATATCTTCACTGTAGTTGTGGGTAGTTGTGCAGAATCAACCTCCACCCATTAAAGTTGCTGCCAGCAACAGCCAGAGTCTTCAAACACTGGCAGCACTGTTACACTCTATTAGAAGAGTCATTACAAATGCTAGAGAGGTTCAGAGAGGAGGCTTCATTTTTTGTGGCATTTTCTTTTTTGAGTTGTCATTTTCTTTATTTTATGTTTTCCTCATCAGTTGGACATTTGAACATGTTTAACATTGTGAGTGGAAACACTACAACATGGCCCATCTAATGCTCTGTCAGAATGCTGCGAACATCTATCATGATAAATGATCTGGTGTGAGTCTCCTAGGTTGATGTAGCTGTTTATTGGAAATTGCATGAGATGGTCTGGACCATACTTGGCTGCAGCCTTTTTGGCTTATATGTGGCCATATATATTCTCTGTAGCTACGAGCGGTGGTTGTGCAGAATCAACCTCCACCCATTTAAGGTGCAGCTAGCAACAGCCAGAGTCTTCAAGCACCTGCATCACTGGAACACTCTATTTGAAGAGTCATTAGAAATGCTAGAGAGGTTCCGAGAGGAGGCTTCATTGTTTGTGGCATTGTCTTTTTAGAGTTGTTATTTTATATTTTCGAAACCAGTTAGACATTTGAATATGTCTACCTTTGTGCAAGAAAACAATAAAACATGGCCCTTCTAATGTTTTGTCAGAAAGCTTGAGAACAATAATCATGATAAATCGTCTGGTGTGAGTCTCCGGGATGATGTGGTTCATGCATATTGGAAATTGCACAAGATGGTCTGGCCCACACTCGGTTGCAGCCTTATTTGGCTTATATTTGGTCTTATATCTTCACTGTAGCTCTGTGCGGTGGCTATGCATAATCAACATCCACCCACTAAAGGAGCTGCTAGCAGCAGACAGAGTCATCCAACACTGGTAGCACAGGGACATTCTATTTTAAGAGTTTTTAGAAATGCTAGAGAGTTTCAGAGAGGAGGCTTCATTTTTTGTGGCATTGTCTTTTTAGAGTTGTAATTTTTGTTATGTTATGTTTTGCTCACCAGTTGGACATACGAACATGTCTAATATTGTGCAAAAACACACTAAGACATGGCCCTTCTAACGTTCCATCAGAAAACCTGGTAACATCAATCATGATAAATCATCTTGTTTGAGTCTTCTGGGTTGACGTGGATGATGCTTATTGGAAATTGCACAAGATGGTCTTCTGGTCCATACTGGGCTGCAGACTTTTTTGGCTTATATGTGGTCTTATATCTTCACTGTAGCTGTGAGCAGTGATTGTGCAGAATCAACCTCCACACATTAAATATACTGAAAGCAACAGCCAGAGTCTTCAAACACTTGTAGCACTGGTACACTCTATTTGAAGAGTCATTAGACATGCTAGAGAGGTTCAAAGACCAGGCTTTATTTTTTGTGGCATTGTCTTTTTAGAGTTGTCATTTTTGTGGTTATAGTTTGTCTCACTATGCGAGAGAGGATATGCCCAGATGATGGGTCCCTTGCTCGCTGTACCATAGGGAACCAAGCTGAACCTTGCACAAGGCCAAAACATGTCTGAGGTTGCTTATGTTTCCGTGCAGAGGGGAACTGATCAAGCAATTTGGGCTGGGCTGCTACCGTTGGTGGCAGTACCTGACTGATTTGCGTATGGCTGGACCCCTTTTGCAGTGGCGCAGACAAGCTAAAAAAACAGTGGTGTGGAAGGTTGCTCAGAGCAATGCCAGTGGTTCAGATTCATTCAAAACTTTACACCCATCACTTTTGTGGGTATAGTTTGTCTCACTATGTGAGAGAGGGTATGCCCAGATGTGGTCCCATGCTCGCTTTGCCATAGGGAACCAAGCTGCATCTCACTGAGGAGGCCAAACAAGGCCAAAGCAAACATGTCTGGGGTTGCTTGTGTTTCTGTGCAGAAGGGACCTGGTCTAGCAGTTCGGCTGGGCTGCTACCATTGATGGCAGTACCTGACTGATTTGCATATAGCTGTACTCCTTTTGCAATGGTGCAAACAAGCTAAAAAACAGTGGTGTGGAAGGTTGCTCAGAGCAATACCAGTGGTTCAGATTCATTCAAAACCTTCCACCCATCAGAATTGTTGTTATAGGGGTTCAGGGGAGACCAAGTGCAGGGGTAGACTGGTTGATAAGGACCTGGTGCCCTCTAAGGATGTGAAGGAACCAGACAGCCAGTCAAAGAGGCAGAGGGGGACATTCACATGGGAGGGGAGAGGGAAGGAGGAAGAGAAGAGGAGGGTCTTGGGAAGCTTTTGGAACTTAAGGTGATCTGGCTCAAGTCTGAGAGGGCCATGGAGGCCATTCCAGAGGGAGGCACCTGCGGAAGAGAGAGATCTACCCCCCACTCTCTGCTTGGAAAAGCATTGGATCTGCAGAGAGTTGGAACTATAAAACCGAAGGGCTCTAGCACAGAGGTATTGAGGGAGAGACCGTTGGATGTAGCAGAGTCCCAGGCCACAGAAAGCCTTTTGGATGTTTCAGATGGTCTTGAACTTGATCCTCGCAGCAACCGGGAGCCAGTGGAGAGATTTTAGGTCTGGGGAGATGTGGTCCCTAGGCTTGCGGTCAAGGATAAGACTTTCAGTCCTATTCTGGATTAGTTGAAGGGGTGAAGGGAGGAGTTAGACAGACTGAGGAAGAGGATGTTGCCATAGTCCAGCCTGGAAAGGACCTGAGCTCTGGAGACATTGAGTTTATGGGGGAAGGTGAGGAAAGGGAGAATGCCTCTGAGGGGGTACAGCTGAAACTGGACCTTCTTGGCAAGGTCTGTGATGTGAGGAGAGAAGGAGTGAGAGGAGTCGAAGATGACATCTGGGTTTTTTGCCTTACAGGAGGGTGATGGGGCATATGGAGGTGGCCAGATTACAGGAGGGAAGGATGGAGCTAGGGTCCCAATGAGGAGGAGTATCTCTGTCTTACTTGCATTGAGGTAGAGATTGCTAGCAGTGCACCATGCCTGAATAGTAGACAGACAGTGAGGAATTATTTGATATATGGTATTTATTACGCGCCTATCCACAAGTGTTTCAAGGCAGGGAGGGGCAACAGAGGGAAGACAGACAATGATGTTACGAGGCCAGGTGTCATTCAGATCGTGCAAGTGCAAGGAAAGGGGGAAAGGGAAAAAGTGCGGGGGGGTAGGGGTAGGGGAGAGTGCAGTACATGGGATAGTAAAATAACGAGATAAATAAAAACTGCCAGCTGGTGGCAAGTGCAAGGTGAGTGCAGACATAAGTGCTTGTGGGGTGCACCTGGAGTCCCCATGTGCAGGGGTTGCCAGGGAGGCAGTGCAGGCATGAAACAGGCAGGACTGGGGCCCGAGAACAGAAGGGTGGCCAGGTAACCAGTGCAGTCTCAGTATCAGCCAGGAATTCAGCAGGGGATAGAGGGAGAAAAAGCAGAAGCAAAGAGAGGTTTTAAGGTGCTTCCGGAACCGAAGATGGTTCTCCTCAATTTTCAGGGAGGCAGGGAGGCTGTTCCAGAGGGAGGCCCCAGCCGAGGAGAGAGATCTACCACCAACTCGTTGCTTGGAGAAGCGACTGACCCTAAGGGAGTTGGAGACGGATGAGCGAAGAGCACCAAAAGGAAGATATTTAGGAGGAGAGAGCTGAAGTTATTGAGGCCCCAGGCCCCAGAAGGCCTTGTGGACGATGCAGAGGGTTTTGAACATAATCCTCGCAGCCACTGGTAGCCAGTGAAGGGATTTCAGTCCGGGAGAGATACGATCCCTGGCCCTGAGGCCAAGGACAAATCTCGCAGTCCTGTTATGGATGAGTTGCAGAGGGCAGAGAGGCCCCAGAAGGCCTTGTGGACAATGCAGAGGGTTTTGAACATAATCCTCGCAGCCACTGGTAGCCAGTGAAGAGATTTCAGTCCAGGAGAGATACGATCCCTGGGCCTGAGGCCAAGGACAAATCTTGCAGTCCTGTTCTGGATGAGTTGCAGAGGGCAGAGAGGCCCCAGAAGGCCTTGTGGACGATGCAGAGGGTTTTGAACATAATCCTCGCAGCCACTGGTAGCCAGTGAAGAGATTTCAGTCCGGGAGAGATACAATCCCTGGGCCTGAGGCCAAGGACAAATCTCGCAGTCCTGTTCTGGATGAGTTGCAGAGGGCAGAGAGTAGAAGCAGGCACATTTAGAAAGAGGCTGTTGCAATAGTCCAACCTAGAGAGAACCAGGGCTCTGGAGACAGTGAGCTTATGGGGGAAGGAGAGGAAATGAAGAAAACCTCTGAGGAGGTGCAGCTGGTAGTGTGACTTCTTAGAGACATCAGAGATGTTAGGAGAGAAAGAGAGTGTGGAGTCGAAGATGACCTCAAGGTTTTTAGTCTTGCAGGTGGGAACAGGAAGAGGGCCATGCGAGGCCGGCCAGAGAGCTACAGGAAAGGAGGAAGTGGGTGAGCCGATGAGGAGAATCTCAGTCTTACTGGCATTAACGTAGAGGTCATTGGCGGCACACCACTCCTGGATAGCAGACAGACAGTCAGAGATGAGGGACGGAGAAGAGGTGGCCGAAGGTAGCCTGAAAATGAGTTGAGTGTCATCTGCATAGCACTGAAAGTTGGGGCAGAGAGCGGCAATGCCGTGGTCAAGGAGTGCCAGGTATTGGTTGAACAGCCAGTGAGAGAGGTTAGACCCCTGCGGGACATCACAGGTAGAGAAAAAGATAGCAGAGAGGAGGACCCAAGTTGGACTTGCGAGGGTAGGTCAGAGAGGAAGGAAGTCAGCCACGTCAGGGCCTGACCGGTGATGGCCAGGTTATCATGGAGACAATTTAGCAGGCTGGCATGGTTGACAGTGTCAAAGGCAGAAGAGAGATCAAGTAAGATGAGGACCCAGGGGATGTTAGAGTCAAGGTTGGAGAGCAAGTCTTCACAGATGTTCAGGGAAGCAGTTTCTGTGTTTCTGGCAGCTTTGAAGCCAGACTGATGGTCATGAAGACAACCAACAGATTCAGTGTGGAGATTAAGCTGGGAGATGGCCAGTTTCTCCAGGAGCTTGCCCAGGAAGGAAGAGATGTAGATTGGGCGATAGTTAGCCTGGCAGGAGCGATCGACAGAGGGTTTCTTCAGAAGAGGGTACACAAGGGAGTGCTTCAGGGGGAATGGGAAGACTCCAGTGGGGAAGGAGTGGTTGCAGAAGTCAGCCAGGGCAAGGGCCACAGTGTCAATGTAGTCCTTGATGGTTTCGGAGGAAAAGGGGTGAACCTGTTTTGACGAGACTTTCATAGATCAGACTTGTCTAGAAGCCTTGTCAGCGGAGAACACGGTAAAGGCAGAGAAGGAGGGAGGAGAGGTGGCTACAGAAGGGCCAGGGGAACAGCAGAGTGTAGAGGGAGGGGGGAGAGGAGGAGAGTGAGGACAGGATGTCCTGAGTTTTAGAGATGAAGTGGGAAGCCAGTGCAGTGCAGAGGGCCTGAGAGGGGACAGGAGAGGTAGAGACTGTGGCAAGGTTGGCCAGTTCCTTGCAGATTTTAAACAGTTCAGCCGAGTTGTTAGATGCCGCCGAGATGCGGGCTTGGATAAGAGCTCTCTTCTTGGTGAGGACAGAGAGCCGGTATTGCCTTTGGAGCAGGCGGCAAGCCAGTTTGTCAGAGGATGTACAAGAAGCACGCCATTTCCTCTCGGCCCCCCTGCACTTGCGTTTAAGGGTGACGAAGTCTGAGTCATACCAGGAGTTGCACTTGGCTTTGGGCTTCATGTGGATTCTCATGACAGGGGCAAGGATATCAAGAGTATCAGATATAGCAGAGTGGAGCGTGGAGAGGGCTGTGTCAGGGTGAGAGTCAGCCAAAGGGGAATAGGGGGGTGATAAAGTGGTGGCGAAAGCCTCAACTGACACGCGCTTCATGGGTCTGATGACCGAGAAGGTGGGTGGCATGATGGAAGTGGCTTGGCCTGTGGAGTGGAGAGGGTGAGATGGGAGGAAAGGAGAAAGTGATCACTCCAGGAGAGTGAAGTGGTGAGAGGGACAGAAAGGGTAAGGTCTGAGGAGATCAGAACATCCAGGTTTGCCCTTCAGAGTGAGTCGGGCCAGAGAGGAGAATAGTGAGTGAGAGAGAGTTGCAGAGGTCGAGAAAGAGTCCAGAGGGAGGACAGGAGGCATCCAGGTGGTTGTTGAAGTCTCCAAAAAGGAGGAGTTCAGTGGTTGAGGCCAGAGGTGAGGAGGAGAGGTCCGCCCACTCAGAGAGGAAGGAGGCAATCTGACCAGTTGGCCGATAGATAGTAGCCACAGTAAGGGAATGGCTAGGTGAGAGAGACAGTCTGCAGATGAGGCATTCAAAAGAGGAGTAGGCCTGCATAGGAATGACAGAGGCAGGAATACACTCAGGGAAGGTCAGGGCTACACCCCCTCCAGAGCGGTTGGACCTGGGCGTGTAGAGGATCTTGTAGACGTCAGGGAGGAGCGTGTCAACGCTTGTGACAGAGCTGGTCGTGAACAATGTCTCGGTGAGAGAGGAAGATGAGGAGGCAGTGGAGGGCAGCTTGAAGTAGAGCTGCATGTCATCCGGATAACACTGGAAGTTAGTAGAGAAGGCAGAGATCAAAATGGCGAGAGGGGCAAGGTAGGTGTTGAAAAGCTTAGGCGAGTGGATAGAGCCCTGAGGGACACCACAGGTGGAGTGTGAGATTTAGGAGAAAAAAGGGACCAATTAAACCTGGGAAGGTCGGTCAGAGAGGAAGTAGGTCAACCAGTCCAGTGACAGGTCTGTGATGCCAAGGGTATCACAGTGCCAATTTATAAGGGAGGCATGATTGACCGTATCAATGGCAGAGAAAAGGTCAAGAAGGATGAGAATGGAAGGAGAGTTGGAATCGAGATTAGAGAGCAAGTCTTCACAAGTGCAGTTTCTGTGCCTCTGGGAGCTCTAAAGCCAGACTGGCGGTCGTGGAGACAACCAACAGATTCAGTGTGGTGGATAAGCTGGGAGATGGCCGGCTTCTCCAAGAGTTTTCCCAGGAAGGGGGTAATGGAGATAGGGCGATAGTAAGGCAGACATGAGGGATCAGCAGAAGGCTTGTCGGGGAGAGGGTGCACATGGCGGGAAGGATTCAGTGGCAAAGGAGTGTTAGTATTTTGTCCGTTATCCTCACCATTTAGTATTGAAATTATATATGAACGTTGTGTAAGAATCACAGTCACAGATGTCACCACTTGAAGTCATAGAAATACTTATTTGACTCCAGAAATCAAGCATTTACTCACAAGAAGGATATTAAAAAGGACACTCCTGTCCATTGTATTGCACTTGCAAGTGCAGGATTACCTGGTACCATTCCATTCTACTTCAGACTCCAAATAACACCATTGCATGCTATATTCCCAGAGGGCTTCTTTTGTGATATGATATGATATGATATGATATGATATGATATGATATGGCATTTATAATGCACTTACACACAAGTGTTACAAGGCGTGACGAGGCAAGGGAGGGGGAACGGAGGGAAGACAAAGACAACGATCTTAGTAGGCCAGGTGACATTGAGATCATGCAAATGCAGGGGAGGGGGAAAGGGAAAGTGCGGGGGAATAAAGAGGGGTAGTGCAATACACAGGATAAACATTAAATAAATAATAAAACAAATAAATAAATAAACAAATAACAATAGGTAAAAAGTGCAGCCAGCTTGTGGCAAGTGCAGGGGTAAGTGCAGACATTAAGCGTCAAGAGCTGGAGGGGACTGTATGAATACAACAATGGCCCCCAAGTGCAGGGGTTGCCTGGGAGGCAGTGCAGCTGTGTAGCTGGCGGGGGAGGGGACCTGGGCCCAAGATCAGAGGGTAGCCAAGTGACCAGTGCAGTTTCAATCAGGAGTTATGGACATTTAACCCCTAACAAAGCAATAGAACTTGATGATCGGGAGGGCTTACCCAACTAGTAATGCCCGGCTCATCGGGTTCTATTGCTATTAGTAGCCCGGCATGTTGTACCGGGGTACTAATAGTATTTTTTCTCGAGTTGAGAAATGGTGTGTTAACCTTTACTCCCCTCGAGAAAAAAAAGCAAAATAACTTGCTGCCATGGATCGGGGCGCAGGGATGACACAGTCCCTTCTACCATTCCATGGAGGCCATTAAAAAGATATAAGATAAAGTAAACACATAAAATGATCGCCATGGATCGGCAAAAGGACTACGCGTAGTCCTTTCTCCCTGTCCATGGCAGACAGTTTCAGCAAGGTAAGGAATTACGAGGGATGAGCGCATGGAACCGGAGCAGGTGAGTCTTTGTTGGGCTGGTAACGACCCGGCGAGGACCAATCGGATTGACTGTTACAATCTGATTGTCCCCCTCCAGGTCCTAATATCACATATTCTCTCTGAGACATTTCATAACATCAGTGCACACAATTATCGGCATTCATTTGAAATATCGCTTTTATTTGACATTAAACTTAAATCGGATAAAACAACTATTAGTGATTTGGGAGCCAACATTTAAAGACAGCTGAACTTTCTACAGAATGGCATCTGTTTGGCGCTCTTAGATACTGATGCCTTAGACTTTTCAGTCATCGTTTTGAGTATTGTGAAATGTGGAAAATATGTGCGAGAATCATTACTTCATCAACATACCGTGAACAGGAGGGACATGACCTATAAATACCAATGCATGCATTTTAATAATATTGTCCATTGGAAATTCGTGCAATTATGAGTTTGACAGCACCACCAAAAAGCACAGATCTTCCCAAAAATGTTATTCCTTCTAACTGTACGACGAAGTGCAGTTGGTTAATGAAGTTCATATTTGTGTGACGGAATGACAGGAGATGGTTGCTGATGGATGGCAGTCACTGTATGCGACTGTGCGGTAGATGCTACTCACAGAGCACAATTGCACGCCTTATATAAGACAACCTCAGTTAAAAGCACAACGGCAAAAGTAATGAAAGACGTTCTTGTTTATAGGTTAAAATATCACCTGGACTCAATTTTATTCTTTTACACGTTCCTTCCACACGGCAAGACACGTCATCTAGGCTTCGATAGGCTGGCAGGTGCTAAATCATGGCTCAAAACCAACATGTGTGCAGTGGCACCCATGCCTGCCCACATTGAAGCTAAAGGTGAAGGGCGTCAGGGTGCAAGGCACTGCCAGTGCCATCTCATGCTTGGCAGGTCATGCTGAGAGAGGCTGTAGCTCTGGGTCTCCCAGTATGATTGAGAGCGTCCCTCGGAGATTAATAAACATCTCCATAACAAATGGGAGGCTGGGCTCCAACTGTGACGAAGCCTTCCCTGCCGTGCTGCTTAGGCATTTTTGATTTAAAGAGCTGACATTTACTGCGTGCAAGTCTATTACTCAGAGTGACTGTTTGTGTATAGAGGATATTTGAAAATGGTTCACTGCAGATGAAGAATTCTTATTAACTCACAAACACATTTAAACAGGTAATCCTTTGCTTTGTTATATCTATATAAGTCGCATTCTCCTGCACCCCTTTGCTATAAAACTGACATGGGCCTTTTCTGGCTTTTCTAAGATGGCGAATGGCGTCACTATTTCAAACGCAGTTTGAAATAGTGTCCCTGTTTTCATGCTTTCTATTTTCATCTACATCTCAGGAACATCATGCGCTAATGCATGCATCTCCTCCATTTATTATCCATGTACTGGCTTCGACAAAAAAAAAGAGAATTATACTAGAACTTTTCTGTATATGTGTTTTTAACATCGATGTTGCTGAATTTGAAATGTCATCGGAGATCTGGCCTTTCTATCAATTGTCTGTAAAACCCAGGCACACCAAAGGTCCCGTTGTCGGCACACTGAAAAAAGTGTGCAATTTCTTCCCTACACACTTTGCCCTGAGTCCTTTAATGTCCAGAAAATGAGCAACTGGTGGACACGCTTTTATAAGCGCAGTTTCAATGTGCATACATGACGTGTAACCTAAAAGTAACATTTGCAGAAACAGATGGCCAGATTAGGACCCACACAGGAAATCTGAGCATGGACGAAGGACACAAAGTGCTCAACAGACTATACTGTTGTTGGCAAATTAACTGCCAATAGTGGTGTAACCCAAGTGTTCTTGAGGAACCGCCCTGTTTATTTATTAAAGGCTCACCCTCAACCACCTCAGGGCACTCTACAGAAATGTTACGGTTTGATCTACATGTGTCGCCCGCTCCAGCTCACCTACAGATCTTGCCAGCATTTGGCACATGTCTGCTTGGGACAGCACACTGCCCCTATTCACTGCGTGGCCTTATTGCATACTGTGGTCTGTCCTCTGTTATCAACATCTGTGCCTAGATACAGTTCTCTGTGTGACTCCTCTCGAGGATCTGCCTGTTAGACATAACCACATCAAATCAAGTCAAATTCTACTCCAGCCTGCACTGCACAGAGCACCTCCCAGCAGCTTACATTAGGCAACGTCTCTGGTTCTTGGGGTGGAATGCCGCAAAAGTGCGGGGACAGTGGCTCCTCATCAGAAATGGGAGCACTAGTCATTCCCTGAGCAGACGCTGTCACCTTTAGAAAACGTTCCAATCTGTATAAAAAAGAGGAACAACAACGTAATGTAATATTCAAGCTAACCCACCCTCCCTTATTTGTGGGCTATTTACTAGGTATAGGTCGAAAAAATCAAATGCAATCACTGGGAATCCCATGACATGGGATTTTTTTAATCGTATTTTAGCACATTTCATCAAATAAATAGATGGGTGGGGAGTTTGGTGTATTCATTAAGGTGGGGGAATTTGGGGAGGGCTGTGGGGGTGATGAAATTTGTTAAAATTCCATAATAAATATCGATGAAAATCACAGTGATGAATTCAATGTTTTCACGTGGATCCATTTGCTATATGCTATGAAATCTTGGCGTGTTTATAGCACCATAGGAATTGATTAAAATGTGTCTGTATCTGAACGAAGAAGTCCATTTTTGTTTAGTTATGGGACCTAAAACAAAAATCCACTTTTTGAGAGGAACATATATTTTAGTAAGAGGACTCTGCCATTTACATTTTGATGATACATATGATATTTTAGGTATTTCTTGTCTATAGTATTTTCACAAAATATATCCTGAAACACATATTTGTTAAGTGGCATAATCAATGTATCCACATATTATATCCCTTTAACACATTATTTATATTCTCCACACTTTGATTCCATGATACTTACTGTTTGTTGCAAATGCATATTATATCCTAAGTGTTTTGTAACCTTTACATATTGTTGAGGGAATATTCATTTAGGTGATAAAAGAGTACCATATCATGCAGATCATTTTGGGTGTATGCGTTGGTCCATAAATCATTTTATCCCCTTTCGATCCGCCTTTTCTTTCTCTCCCTCTCTCTCTCTCTCTCTCTCTCTCTCTCTCTCTCTCTCTCTCTCTCTCTCTCGTTTCTGCATTTATTCCTTCAAAAAGGGAATACAAAAAGCAGAGGATTCATTGCAAAATGGTGCTTTGTACCGCCATAATTTGAAGGAGTTTATTGTTGGTGTAACTCTAACTTTAGGTCTTCCGTATACATCTTTAACTGCTTTAATCCACTTATCTCTCAACCCTACTCTTCTTTTTATCACTCGCAGGATGTCCAACTCAATCCAATCAACGCCCTTTTTTGGTCTCGAGGCTTATCAAAGCAAGTGGGCTGCCGCCGGTATTTTATTTTTTCCAGCGCCCAGAAATGGGCAATTACCGGGTCATTACAGACCCAGTATTTGCCCATTCCTGGGTGCCGGGAAAAATTCTTCCCCATTCCCGTTTGAGCCCCATAGGTGATGCTGTGCTCGCGGGTGCCGCTCTGCGTGCCAGGTCAGACATGGTGGGCACAAAGGCACCCATGAGCACAACTCGTAGTTTGCCGGTCACGGTCTGGCAAACCTATAATGAGGCCCACTGGGTCGCCATCATGGGTGGCAATGTCAGCGTACATTACTGTGGTTCGTGTCTGTTGAAATAAATCCTGTACACAAATAACCACCTCTTGCTCCTTAGGAATTTCTATTCCAGGAATTTAGCATACATTTTCTATTCAGATTTAACAAAATGGAGCAGCTTTTTGGTCCCACATTTCCCTTCCAAAGGAAAAAAATGAAGGAAAACATTATGTTTAGTTTGTCCCATCCTTTGGCACCCGACATATATATCAGACTCCAAGCCACCCGAGAACAATGGAGTGTGTGTTGGAAACAATTATGAGACAATAAAATGTTTAAGACACCTTTGAAAATGTTAAGACTTGCATTGTTTAGTCTACCTAAATCCAATGCTATATTGCGTATATCAGTTCCTGTCATTCCTTCATGAAATCTCTTTGCATTTTGTATTTACATTCTGTTCATATCCAGATGCATCAGACACGTATTAATAACATCTGGAGTCCCGGAAAACACCATTTTGATGTAAAGTTTCATAATTAACACTAAATACACTGTCTACATTCTGTTTATAAACTGTTAGTTAATGTTTAAATGTGCTGACTATGAATTCGTCCCGTTTCCTCCTTGCACCCATCTCAGTCAAATTGGCATCTTTTTTGCATTCTGACTGGCTATAGTGTATCTGCTTTCACATGTTTTCCTTGATCCTATCTGTACTTTACTAAATGAATCAATAGTTGTGTATTTTCTAAGACTGGTGTTCTCCAACGGTTTCTCTAATCCCTCTTTCTTTGCTTCCCCATAGTTTAGTAATGTGTAATTAATTCAACACTTTCCAAACTTGAAGTAGTTCTGCTTTCTCTTTTGTGAATGTTGCCACGTTAATTATTAAAACATATAAAAATGCTTGAGGGTCATCCCAGAATAATAAGATATGTATGTCACCTGTGTGTATTTCAAGGTTTTAGTTGTTGCCTAATATGTATATAGATTCTTCAATAATTATTAAACGATTTTAGGAAAGAATAGCCTGATGTTCAAGCTAGATTAACCATAATTGTATTTCAGCCACCAAATGTAAGGTCTTTCTGGGTCAAAGCAGCATCATGGGGAACTCAGAAGAGGCTAATTGCAATGTATTGGAGGTCTGGCCAGTGAACCTCAGTGATGGAAGATGCTGAGAAGTCCATGGTTTGAGGCACAGCAAATGTCATCCAAAGAGCAGAGCACAATTAGCCTCTCATTAGAATCGTATGACCCTCTCCTGTTTCTCTCTAAGCTTAGTATCTATCACCCCGCCAGTTAGTGTTTGGGGGTTATTTTGATCCGTGGCTCCCTCCCCTGGTGGTGACACCATCACTGTTGTGCCAACTCCCACACACTTGCTAGTGAGTGGAGACTCAATGCTCCATTATACCATAAGTCATACATCTATCCTAGACATGTTTGGAAATTGTGGCACATCAAAGCCAAATAGGCAGCTATCTTCAAAGTTATCATGTTTCCTCTGCTTCAGTTATAAACCAGACCATCTCCCAATGTACATTACACTACTTTTACATATATAAACATACCCATTCCTTGTTCCCCACTCCTTGTTTGAGGAGATACTCCCCCTGGCCATCGGGAGTTCCATCACTTCCTCCAATCCTACATTGGTGCAAGTATTGTTAAAAACAACTACCCAAAGGGTACAGAAAGAGAAGGAAAGAAAGACAAACATATCTAATTTTGAGCACAATATGTTACATTTCAAGGTACACGTGTACTCTATTCTTCTTGTTACTCTGAAACTAATCATAATCCCTCAGCAGTAATAAAACAGGTACTATAACAACTTTGTATTGCAGAATCACGGTGAGCCCAAACCATCTAAGTCAACCTGTTAGCTCCAGGTGACTACTCAATGGCCATTATTCAAGAAGGCACACATCTCACTAATTAACATGAATGACATGGAATCTCCCATAATTATCCCTTTTCTTAGGAACTCATTTGGAATTTCATAACCACTTGGTAAAAAACTAACGACACATTTAACAAATGCACTTTGGAATGAAATCCAGAAAACCTCATCATGGAAACGTTCATAAATATAAAGATTGTCCAGGCCACCACAGACAACCTGTTCTCATCGCCCCTGGCCTGGAAAACCACTAATACAGTGCATGATAACACCTACAACTCTACCACTATTTTAAAAAAGAAGGTTAGCTGCTGACTCCACTTTCAACTATGCTAAAATCACCTTTAACTTTGATTGCAATGGCATCAATATGATTTAGGCAGGTCCTAGACAACTTAGGGCTTTTGATAACTCCTTCTCTGCCCAGCAAGTTGAAATTACACGTTTCCCAATTGGCCCATTTAAGAAAAGCATGACCTCAGAACTCCTTCTGGCTTGGACACATTCCCAACTCTAAATACCTGCCTTAGGGCTACTTCATTGTTACACTCAGTAGCCACCCTCATGGGCCTGTCCAGGCCAGTCTCAAAAAAGAGTAAACAGATTAACAGTTCTATGGCTGGAGATGTAAAAGTCATTAGCTTAGAGCCAATCACCTCCCAAGGAGCCCAAGGCACCGTCATTATGGACAAATTGAGCCCGGCTCTTGGTATGAATAGATTCAATATCAATTCTGCCACAAAGATTGCAAGTGGATGCAGAATCTAATTACTAATTATCTTGTGATACAAAGGTACCAACAGGGTACCAAATCTGGATACAAAGTAGAGAAAAGAAAATTGGAGGGTTGTGGCCTTCATGAAAGTCATGCTATCATTGCTCCACCTGGTTCCTCAATCTATACATTTCCTTCAATGTGCTTGTAGTGAAATATCATCTAGCTTCTAAAGCAACCATGCACGCAGGGAAACAGTACAATTTCTCTAGATCTATGGATGGAACTTCTCATCACCCTACACATCTCTGCCAAAATAAATACCCATCAAAGGATCCTTTAACATATGGCTTGAGTGTGAGGTATGCAGAGTGACTCTACAGCTTAAGAATACAATGTCAGCTCTAGATTTCAAACATCCTACTACAAGGCCCACACAGTGAAGGCCATGCTTTACATAATATTTTCTCATGGAATTTAAATGTTCAACAAGCAATATTTGCAAAACAATGAAACAATTGTTCACACATCATTCTTTATTTACTAGTATATTAGACACCCTTATAAAACTACAGTTCATAAACACGCCTCCCAGAGTCAATCTCTACTCCTGAAGTCATGTCCACATCATACTCTTTACTAATAACTCAGAAAATGTCTCCTCTGTCTAAAACAATGCTCAAGCTTACAGGCAGTCGTTGATGGATTGGAAAAAATATGGATATTTTGACCACACTAGAAACGATGAAAAATTCCAAATACTAATTCAACAAGTGGTATACTCTTCTCATAGCCAAACAAAAAACAATCACCTTAAATCTCTACAGAAAATTGTACCACTCCAATACTTAGGAAGATATGACAGCATGCTAAGTACAAGTGAGAGGATATGGACATTATATTGTCAGGAGGAACTAAGAATACTTTCCATGTGGGCTTCTTGAGGCTTAAAGAAAGATCAACAAACTCACCTTGATATCGACGTAGCTAACTAATCCAGAACAGGTGAAATGTCCAACACAGCACACACAGGCAAGACCAGAAGCAATTACCTTGTTCTTCAGAGAAAAACATAATACATAATAACGCCCCCTCCTCATTAAAACATTTGCCAGCCCCCTTATATACCTACAAACTCAAAGTCCCAACAAACCTATACCCATCGTACAGCTCTTCTCTCTACTTAACAAGGAGATCACACTCAAATTCATATTGAACAATGAATGTACTATTTTCTGTTGTGAACCCATGCCCTGCTTCCATGGTAATGGGACTCGCCCCAGCCACCCATTCATTCTGTATTTACTCTATAACCACTGAATTTTTTCCAGACTGCCTAAAACCAGCACTTAGCCCCCCATTTTAAAAAAGGGAAACACTGCCCCAACCAACCTACCCAAATTCAGGCCAATTTTCAACCTCAAACTCTTATAGACCATTCTGATTCTGAGCAAGACAGTTACTTTGCAACTTCAGAGATACACTGAATCATACAACTTACTAAATTATAATTATTTACCCCTCCATCTTCTAAGCATTTGACTGGAGACAGGCCATGTTGCACAGCATCATCCTGTTCCCAAAGCAAGCATTTGGCCCATGAGCTATCCCGATGGCTACATAGCAGACAGTGGGGATTCAGACACAAAATTAATACTGATGCAACCTTATCCAAAAACAAATGAGCTTCCCTTAGCTGCTAGACAGCAATGAAAAATGTACCCTTACACTGATAGAACCTTCTGCAGCCTATATTACTGTGAAACTTAATATTGTGTTACACAGGCTGCAACAAGCCCTTGGAATACAAGGGGTGGTTATGATATGGCATGGGTCTTTCGTCATATGTCAAAGCTCAAGGGTGAAAACCGGGGCCTTCTATTGAATATCTTGAACACAATGGCTCCCATTATGAGGTTACCGGTAGCCTCGGCTTACAGTTTCTGCCACCCGATACCACAGTAATGCTGAGATATTACAGGCGGCAGTTGAACGGTAAGTCCAATAGAACTCCATGGGAATGGGAACACTGAAGTGCCGGCACCTTATTTCGGGACTGGCTCACTCCTATTGAGGGCTAATATCTGTAATATTCATACCTATCACATTGGCAATGTATGCATAACAATTCTACTCACTGTCAGACATAATGGAAGAACACTCACAGTGTGGCCCAGAAAACTGATGTCTGCATCATTAGCATCCCTGACAGTCTTACCAAGATTCACAATTGGATGACAGATAGTGAGCTCTACATCAACCCAACAAAAATGGAGATTATCAACAACGGCCACTCAAATCTCTTAAATGTTTTTTTCCAACTGGTTACTAGAATTAAGGCCTCTAGAAAATACAAAAAGCCTAGGATTCTATAAGTCCTTCTCCTTTGCTGCACAAATTAACACACTATTGAAAACAACCCAAATGCAGCCTCATGTCCTGAAGAAATACTCTCATATCTGGATGCTAACCACAAAGCAGAATAACTCAGGCAGCAGTCTTAAGGAAGCTTGGCTATTCCAGTATTCTTGACTTGGCCCTCTCAATTAACACAGGACCTACAAAGGCCTCACAATAGAGAAGGGAGCCCAAATAAATCATTATGCTTGTCCCATAAGTTTTGTTGGAACATTGTCCCAAACCACCTGACTAATGTCACCTCTCACTATCACTCCTCTTGCTCACTCAGAACAGGTGTAACAAACACAAACTCCAACAGAAAAGGGTAAGGAAAAGAAACACTGGCTGCAAAATGCTAGACATCCTTTACCAATCTTCTGGAACTCCCAGAACTCCCACTTGAGCTGAATTTAGTCAACAATAAAAGAACTGATGGAATTATGCAGACAAGTGACGAAGACGTTGCTCGAATATGTCTCTTCTTAATGTCCTACAACACCTGTGGTTAGACAGAGCACTTGCAATGTCAGAAAGAAAATCTGATCTATTTTTCCAGACGATTTTCTCAGAAACATGCCTCATATTTGGTATTACCACTCACTTCCTTTCTTTTTTCATTTGGTTTGTTTTTAGTGTCGCTAAATGGTCACACCCTCTCCATCTTTTGTTTCCCGTTGGCGACCTAACGCAATTTGTATGTGGTGCAAGTCTAAAGCAAATACATTAATATATTTTAATTCCCTCATTATTTTGAAGTCTAAGATTCCTGCAGACTACACATCTTTTACATCACCATTTTGGCTTAGTTTGTCTTTGATATTAATGTCATAAAGAAGATGCTGTACAATGTATTGAAAAGTAATACACATTTGTATGTATATTGCACTTCCACTCTTTGTGACCTAACAGTGCATGGCCTTGTAAGCCAAGAGAAAGGTTAGTGGTTCATAGTGGCTTAAGTCAAAAGGTAGGTGCAAAACATGATTGTTGATGAGCACAGCCCAAACTACCCGAATGATGATTGCACTTATGGTTTTATAGGCTTGGTGTTGACACTAGGATATGTATTTACCCAGACGGGAAAGCCACATTTCTGATACATTAAAGTACACAGAAGTGCCCCCCCCCACTATTGGTGAGGGGGTGCCACCTCATCTACGGAATTGGCAGGCAAACAACTCACCTCAGTGACAGGCAGTGCAGTCCCTGTGTGCTTTATTTGCATGGGGGATTGTCCTGCTTGCCGATTTGCAGGGACACATCCCGTGCTACATCTTTTTTTGTCTTGTTGCAGAGCCTTTTTGGCTCCTCGAAAAACGTAGTACATAATAATTGCTCTGGCAGCATAGCCATGCTGCCTAACAGGAGAGACGTCTTCTTCTGCAATCCAGCCTGTTCACATGGCAGCACATTTATGTCACAGAGAAGAGGAGTTGGCCCTCCAGCCCCCCACGTGGTGCTGCCAGAACATGGGGTGCGGGTAACTGTTTTTGGATCAAGGCTAAAGCAAGCACAGATGTTATTACATGTCTAGGCTGGCCTACATTTAATGTAGGCAAGTTTAGCCATGTAATAAAACTTATCTTTGCTTTACCTGTGATAAACAGTTACTGTGCAACAAGGGTAAAGCAAACATAACAAGTATTATTATGAGGCTAGACTGGCCTACACTGGATATAGGCCAGTCTAGCTATTTAATAAGACTTATGTTTGCTTTACCCTACATTGAAAGTATTTGCAGACTTGCACCACTAATGTATGACAGTCTAGCCAAGTAATAACATGTTTGCTTTACCCTTGATGAACAGTCACTGTGCATCAAGGGTAAATGCAAGCATAAGTGTGGTTACTTGATACACTGCCTATCTTGATATAGCCAGTCTGGATAATCTTTCTTTCTGTTGCATGGCAATCAGAGAGCAGCCTGACATTCACGGACATCATACGCACCTGCTGATTGGTCAATTAAAAACATGAGGTGCGTCAATAATTTTGAAATGGATGCCATGTTCTATTCGTGAACAGTGCCCGTAGTCCACTGGCATCACAGTAAAACATATTGAAAAACAAAACATTGCATTTGTCAAACAAATGAAACAATCTCTGGGGAAGTGAGGGGTGATGAGGATGGGTTGCGATATGCCAAAGATCTGGTGTTTTTCTTCTATGATGTCCACGTACATCTCAGATATTCGGGGACATCCATGCATATTTCTACATTACAGGGTCAGTGAAAAGCAGTTTTTGGATGGCTTATAACTTTGGCACAACTCAATGAAACCACCATTGTAAGTTTGCAATATCATTTAAGAACTGACCCTCAAAGATTTTGCAAAGTGTGGTACTGTTCCGCCAAGAGAGGGCACATTTATATGGGGGTCTCAAAATATTTGAAAAGCGTATGCATTTGGTGTTGTTTGATGAATCTGCACAAATGTTTGCAAAGCGATATTATACCCAGACTTATGATATGATATGATATGACATTATAATGCACCTGTACATGAGTGTTTCTAGGCGCGACAAGGCAACAGAGGGAGGACAAAACAACAATCTTACAAGGCTTTGTCTCATTCAGATTGCGCAAGTGCGTGGAGGAGAAGAGGAGAAGTGCAAAAAGCGGTGGGGTGGGGTGGTGTAATGAGAAGTGCAGGTAATCAAAAGTGCAGCCAGCAGGTGGCTAAGTTCAGGTAATCGGGAAGTGCAGACAGTGGTGGCTCATAAGTGCAGAGAGAGGGAACTGTAGGGTTACAGATACAGACCACAAGTGCTGGGTGAGCCAAGACGCAGTACATGGTGCACCTGGAAAGGCAGGGACCGGGGCCCAACTGCAGAGGGTGACAGGTGACCAGTGCGGGGAACAGGCGAGCGATCTGCAGGGGAGAGTAGGAGAGAAAGCATAAGCGAAGAGAAATGGTCTTGAGTTGCTTTCAAAACCAGAGTTGGTTCTGCTCAAGTTTGAGAGAGGCAGGGAGGCTGTTCCAGAAGGAGGCCCCAGCCAAAGAAGAGATATCCCCCATTCTCTACTTGGAAAAGCAACTGACCCTCAGAGAGTTGGAGGTGGATGAGTGGAGAGCTCGAGATGAGAGATACTTAGGAAGAGAGAGTTGGAGGTAGTGTGGTCCCAGGCCCCAGAAAGCCTTGTGGACAATGCAGAGGGGCTTGAACTTGATACTTGCTGCCACTGGGAGCCAATGAAGAGATGTCAGAGCTGGAGAGATATGAACCCTGGGCTTGAGGCCAAGGGCAGGTCTAGCAGTCTTGTTCTGCATTAGTTGTATAGGATGGAGAGAAATGACAGGAACATTTAGAAAGAGGATGTTAAAGTAGTCCAGCCTTCAGAGGACCATAGCTCTAGAGACAGTGAGCTTCTGAGGTAAAGTGAGGAAAGAAAGTATACCTCTGAGGAGGTGCAGATGATAGTTTGACTTCTTAGAGATGCCAGAGATGTGAGGAGAGAAGAAGAGGGTGGAGTCAAAGATGGCCCCAAGGTTTTTAGCTCACAATTAGGGGCAGGACGAGGACCCAGAGTGGGCAGCCAGAGAGAAAGAGGAAATGAGGGAGCTGGTTTTCCAATGAGGAGGATCTCAGTCGTACTGGCATAAAGGCAGAGATCATTTGTGGCACACCACTCTTGAATAGCAGACAGACAGTCAGGAATGAGAGAAGGAGTAGAGGCGGCCAAGGGGAGTCTGAAACCGAGCTGGGTGTCATACACAGCAAATGGAAAGTTGAAGCAGAGAGCAGCTATGTGGGGGGCAAGAGTTGCCAGGTATTGGTTGAACAGCCAGGGTGAGAGGTTAGACCCCTGGGGAACACCAAAGGAAGAAAGAGGGATAGAAGTGCGGAAGGACCTCAGTTGGACATGGGAGGGTCTTTCAACATGTTTCAATGTTTTTGTATAGTTTGGTAACATCTTGTCAAGAGGGGGTTAAATTTGAGGGGGGTCTCACCAACATTTATAAGTGGCTTATAACTTTGTGCCTGTATGACAAATCTGAACAAAAGCTTTCAGAAAGATTATAGAACCAACTTTGAATGTGTGTACAAAGTCAGTATGGATTTTGTCAAGTGGGGGCTAAGTTATATGACAATTCTTGGCATGTACATTTGGACTCTTTTTACAAAATAAAGCATGGACGGATTTGCAGAAAACTTGTGCAAGGAACATTGGCAAGGACTCAAAAGCATGGTTTTGCAAATGTGTCAGGGTTAATTTTTTTGGAAGGTGTCATATTGTGGGTAAAAAAAATAGTGATATACCTTTGGTGACTGAGGTATAGCCTGTGGCTATGGGCAGTGGCCAGATTATCCGCATCATAACCAAAGGCCATAATCTGGACAATCTGGCTACTGGCTATGACCACGAGGGACCAGCAATGTTGTTAAAGCTGGCATGGACACCAGGGACTGGCTATGTGGTAATGTTTTTCAAAATCGGGATAGGTTTGAATGGGAAACAAAAATCTGCTTGTGGCTACAGCCCGAAGTGCTGGATGGTTTGCAGCAAACATTTGCGAGGAGCATCAGCAAGGAACTCAAGCATGGTTTTGCAAATCTGTCTTGTGTTTCATTTTTTCGAAAGTATCGAAACTGTGATATAACTTTGGTACCTGGGCAATGG
Source organism: Ambystoma mexicanum (assembly GCF_040938575.1). Classification (NCBI taxonomy): domain Eukaryota; kingdom Metazoa; phylum Chordata; class Amphibia; order Caudata; family Ambystomatidae; genus Ambystoma; species Ambystoma mexicanum. The sequence continues at coordinate 607,737,791 of NC_090928.1, forward strand.
GCCGGGCCCTGAGCAAGGACAGATATGTACTCTGATTTTCTTATTGTGGCATGCAGCATGGACAAAGCCCTAGGTCTGAATGGAAAAACATATTCTGCTGAAGGCTACAATCAGAAGTGCTGGAATGGATAACAACAAAACTGCGCGAGGAGCGTCAGAAACAACCTGAAAGCATGCTTTTGAAATTCTTTCTTGTGTTTTATTTTTCCAAAGTGTCAAAAAAGAAGTACAGGAAATAGTGATATAACTTTTCTGCCTGGGCATCGGGCCTGGCCCTTAGCAAGGACACATGTCTACTTTGATTTGCCTATTGAGGAATGCGTCATGGCCGAAAACCCATGCCTTATGGATTGTGGAGACTGGCCATTGCTGCAAGCCATGAGCACTGGTAATTGGTCACATTATGAGGGTATAGTGGGCACTGAACTGGGATGCAGGGTAGGTGGAGTGGATAACAGGGGTGGTTTGGTGTGGTTGGGGTTATGGTAGACCCTCATGCCCTAGGGAATTCAACCATGACTTGCATACCCAGCATTCCCTGCTGGTAACAGCACGCATTAGTATATGTTGCCAAAAATTGGTTTGTTAAAGGAGGTTTTCATTTTTTTTCATATATGTTAAAAGAGGAATTATTAATAACTTACATACAGTAATGTAACATCATGAAACATTTTCACTCATTAAAACCTCTGAAATTAACAGAAAAAAAACATTGTTAAATGGATGTTATGGTTAAGTTGTACAAAAAAAACTATGAAATTGTAGTATCCTCCTTGCGTATAGCGTGCATCTGCACGAGAGTATGCTCGTGCAGAAGAAGGAAGGACGGGATGGAACGGAGGAAAAAGGACAGTTGGAGGAGAAGCGGAGCTGAGGAGACGCACACGTCGTTGTCCCTTGTTTATTTATATTTTAGCTTAAAGTATAGCCATAAAACGTTAAAGGAATAAATATATATAATCACATTAACTTGCCCCTCTTTACTTCAATGGCGACGAGGATAAAAGAAAAAAAGAAGACACAATAGTGGCCGTTGAGATGGATCTCCGGCCGCACCGCAGGTAGGAACGCGGTTCTCATCCCGGCCGCGCAAAGATCCTTGGAGAGAGACTGCCGGTCCAGTTAAATTATTCACTGCTTTTGGGCTCCGTCCGGCGCACACCGCGCTACGTGCTCTCAGAAGGGGGCGGGCCCCAGCTGTTGACTCCTGGCCCATTCACCGCCGTGTCCCACGCTCTATAAACATTGCGTGCTCAGAGGAGGCGGGCCCAACCACCGACACTGTTCATATTTTCACCGCCCACTTCACCGCCCACTGCCGTGTGCACCCTTTGCCTGCCTAAATCTATTACGCAGTACTCCGCGTCGAGTACTCGGTAATCCTCATTACTCCTCATGATCTTCCTCTTCACAGTGGAAATTCAAGAAAAATAAAACTCACTATTACCTACGTCATAATCTTCATTACATCCTTCAGCGATCCTCATTGCTCCTCACACTCTTCCTCTTCACAGTAAGAAGGAAGAACATAAAGAACTCGAATTTGTACAAAATACAGATTTTAAGCTGCATCCTTGAACCGATCACGTACAATCAAAAATGGCCATGCAAGGAGTGCAACCACCACATATGTTTCTACCGGAAATTGGTGAACCTATACTTCCCTGGAAGCGATGGCTTAAAGCCTTTGAACATTATGCACATGTAGTTTGTGGAGTGAACTACAGTATAGAAAGAAAGAAGTCTTTACTATTACATTGTTTAGGACCAGCGGGCCAAGAGAAATTTGAGGACTTGCCTGACCTCACAGAAGATGAAACAAGGGACAAGAACATGTATGAAATTGCCATTGCCAAGCTCAATAAACATTACGACAAGAAAATGAGCACCATCCTAGAAAGATACAAATTCGGAAAGCGAGTTCAAGAGAAAGAAGAATCTGTAGAACAATATGTCACTGCTTTGAGGAAAATGGTCCGGAATTGCAATTTCAACCAACAACTCGACGAAAGGATCAGAGACCAATTCATGCTTGAGTGTCGGAGCAGCAAGGTCAGAGAGAGACTTTGGTCTGAAGATGATCCCACACTCGATGTTGTACTTAGATTGGCCAAGGAAGTCGAGCACACAGAAACGTGTGTTTCTACCTTAGAGAATAGAATGAAAGACATGTCAGTCAAATCATCGATCAGTCTTGTACAATCAGATCAAGAGGAAGAAATTGGAATAATTAGAGGCAACAAGAAAAAGAAAGTGAGATCACAAAGAGACGGAACAATACCCAACACCAACAATTTACAGCGAAGATCCTTCGAGCGTAGAGATGTGTACAACAACCAAGCCAATGCAAGAAGACCTGGCAGGGTCGAGTCTAGGAGAGGGAATAGACCCGACGTGATGAGGACGTCTACGTCAGGTGCTGAACGTCAAAACAGGAGCATGTTTCCCCAGGATGGTAGAGGAAGGACCAGACAAAGAGGATGTTACCGATGTGGTAGCCCAAGCCACTGGGCCGACAATAAGGAATGCCCTGCCCTTAAGATGATTTGCAGAAGGTGTGGGGGAAAAGGTCACATAGCAAGGTGCTGTAGGACCAACCCAAATGGTGAACAAGAACAATCCTCTAATTGGATTGGAGATGATGACGATGGAGAAGAATGTGTTTTCATGGTCACTGATGAAGACGCGCACATAGAGAGCCCCAGAGCTGAAATTGTTGTGAATGGATTCCCAGTCAATATGATGGTGGACTCGGGAGCGAAGTATACGCTGATACCAGAAGAGATGTGGAGGAAATGTGGCCCAGAATATTTACATGAAGTTGATGTAAAACCCAAGGCATACGGTGGAGTCAGAATAGAATTGCTTGGGTGGTTCGTTGCAAATTTAGACTTCAAAGGGAGAAAAGCAAGTGGTCGCATTTATGTATCTAAAAGCGGAGAGTCTGCACTTCTCAGTTGGACACACCAGAAATCGCTCAAGGTCCGGTTAGACCCTAATGCTGATGAAATGGTTTACCAAATCGATGGGTCATACATGGGCGACATTCAGAAGATAAAGAATGAAATATTTAGAGATGATGTAATAGGATGTTTAAAAGGTTTCTCACATCGGATACTGCTTAAAAGGGAATCAAGACCTGTAGCCCAAAAGCTCAGAAATGTTCCGTTGGCTCTCAAGAAAGAAGTCAAAGAGGAACTAACCAAATTAGAAATGCAAGGAGTAATTGAGAAAATTGATGCAGTGGAATGGGTTTCACCATTGGTCATTGTTAGGAAAACCACAGGAAAAATTAGAATATGTGTCGACATGAGAGAGTTGAATAAATGTGTGATTCCTGACAGACACCCATTACCCAATATACAGGAACTAATATCTACTTTGGGCCCTGCAAAGTTTTTTTCTACACTAGATCTCACAGCGGCATACCACCAAATTAAACTACATGATGATTCTAAATCTTTGACGGCTTTTATCACGCCAGAGGGGCTCTATCAATTTCGCAGGATGCCATTTGGGTTAATATCAGCGGCTTCAGTTTTTCAAAGGATAATGCAGAATATACTTGGTGACATGGAAGGTGTTGTTTTTTTTCAAGACGATGTATTGGTTTTTGCAGATGATCAAGATAAACATGATATGAGGCTGAACAGAGTGTTGCACAGACTACACCAGGCTGGAATGGTTTTGAGTGAAGCCAAATCGAAAATCAATAGAAAAGAGATTGAATATTTAGGACATGTAATATCTGGTGATGGTATTAGACCCAAGAGAGACCTGGCAGAATCTATCCGATCCATGAATACCCCAGACAACAAAGATCAACTAAGAACTTTTCTTGGAATGGCAGAATATTACGCCAAGTTTATAGAGAATTTTTCAGACCACACTGTCGAAATGAGGAGTCTAATGAAAATGAATAAGAAATTCAGCTGGAACAAGAAGAGTGAGAAAGAATTCCAATTCATAAAAAAGGCGTTGGCCCAAGCCCCGGCACTGCAAAGTTTTGTTAGAGGCAGGAAGACTGTAATTACCACTGATGCAAGCGACGTGGGTTTAGGCGCATCCTTATCGCAATATTATAATGGACAAGAATTAGTAATTGCCTTTGCATCTAGGTTACTCAAAGGACCAGAAAAGAATTACGCTACAATTGAGAAAGAGGCTTTGGCAATCAAGTGGGCCATTGAGAAATTCCGGTCTTTTGTTTGGGGGGTACAATTCACCATACACTCAGATCATAAACCTTTAGTGGAAATATTCAGTACCAAAGGTCTAGACAGAGTATCCAGCAGGATTAGGAGATGGGTCACAAGGCTTCAGGAGTTCAGTTTCAAAGTTATTTACATTCCAGGTTCAAAGAACATTACAGCGGATTGTTTGTCCCGTTTGACCAATCTTAATGATGTTGAAGAAGATCTTGGAGATCATGAAGCCGTGTGTGAAATATCGAGCCAAGCTGTATCCAAGGAGGATTGGAACGATGGCATGATGAAGGATATTACTCTATTAGAAGTTGTGAAGATGGTGAAAGAAGGGAGGTGGAAGAAGAATGAAGTGCTTTCTCCAGAAGTAAAGGTTTTTTGGGACGTACGTGAAGAATTATATTTGCAAAGTGATTGCCTCATGAAAGGAGACAAATTGATACCCCCTACCAACTTAAGAGAGAAGATTATAACGATGGCTCACGAAGGACATCAGGGAATTGTAAAGACTAAAAGAAGAATCAGAAGCACATATTGGTGGCCCGGTTGTGATAGACTGATCGAAGACCGAGTTAGAAAATGTATCCTTTGCTCTAAGAGTGATAAAGTGTGCAAGGGTGCAGAATATCCAATGGTTTTGAGAGAAGTCCCTGAGAGTCCGTGGAGTGAATTAGCTATGGATGTGATTGGTCCCGTTTGGAGTGATGGGTGTGCTACGTATTGTCTAGTTATAATTGACATGTTAACCAGATGGGTTGAAATTGAATTCTTACCTAAAGTTACCACAAGTGATGTTATAAGGTTTATGGAAGAAGTGTGTGAGAGAGAGGGATATCCCAAAACTGTCCTCACAGATAATGGCTCACAATTTAAATCTGAGGAAATGGAAACGTATTTGAAAAGTAAAGCCATTTGCCATAAATTGTGCGCCATTTACCACCCACAAACCAATGGCATTGTGGAGAGGTTTAACAGAGTGATAAAAGATGCTATAAAACTGGCATGGGCCAATGGAAAGGAATGGAAGATAGCAGTCAAAGAGACTCTGTTAGCCCACAGATTTACCCCTCACAGCTCCACCGGAGTCACACCATTTGAACTCAATAGGGGCAGGAAAGCCAATACAAACATTTCTCCAGCGTGGATGAATGACCTTGTGAGTAGTGAGAATAAAATAGAAACAGCTAAGGAAAATATTAGACATAGACAAATTGACAACAAAAAAATACATGATAAAAAACGCTTTGGGAAATTACCTGAATTTCAGGTGGGTGGTTGGGTGAGGATAAAACTACCTGTGAATTTGAGAAGAGATGGTTGCAAATGGTCCAAGCCCGTGAGAGTGGTAGAGGTTTATTCCCATGCTATTAGGACCCAGGATGGTAGAGTATGGAACAATGAAAGGGTAATGGATATAAGTGGTCAAAGTTGGGGAAGTCAGTTTGGTGCTTTGGACTATATGGATAGTGAGAGAAGTAGAGTTGGTACAAATGTTGACATTGTGGATAGGAATGTGCGAGGTGAGGGTGAAGTGTTGAGCAGAAAATATAAGAGGGTTCCTTCCTTGGCAACAGATTCAGATGAGTATCAAGAAAGGAGTTACAGGAATAGATCCAGGTCGGGAAGAGAATCCAGACCACCAAGATATCTCTGTGACTATGTGGGATGATGAAACCATGCCAAAGAGTCCTTCCATATAAAGAAGGGAGATGTGTAGTATCCTCCTTGCGTATAGCGTGCATCTGCACGAGAGTATGCTCGTGCAGAAGAAGGAAGGACGGGATGGAACGGAGGAAAAAGGACAGTTGGAGGAGAAGCGGAGCTGAGGAGACGCACACGTCGTTTTCCCTTGTTTATTTATATTTTAGCTTAAAGTATAGCCATAAAACGTTAAAGGAATAAATATATATAATCACATTAACTTGCCCCTCTTTACTTCAGAAATATAGCGAAAAGTCTTTGCTAAAGGGACGTTATGGGTAAGTTGCACTAATACAAACCTATGAAATACAGTGACAAACCTTTGTTAAAGGGACGTTATAGTTACAAGTAAAAAAGAAACCCCCCAGAAATTCACCAGTTATTGTAAGCAACCATCACTCGAGCCACCACTGTGCACTGCTAAGACTAACACCAAGGACATCAAAGATGACATCACAAATGTCATTGATGACATCACATGTGAAATACAGTTTGATGAAAAGTCCCGACAAGGAGTTGTGTTCATAATATTGGGGGAGATCGGGAGACCTATCATGAACTACTTAATGTATTAAAGAATGTACTCATCTAAACAAAACATTACATTGGAGTGTTACTACAGGAACATAATCATACATACAGAATGGCAATGCCTGCAGCATGCACTGTATAAGTAAAATATTTGTAATCTGGCATTTTTGGATAGTAACATAGTGAATGCTACCTCATCAGAGTTTTGAGTAATGTTCAACATGGAATAAATAGCTAACAATTCAAGACTACTACACGCTTCTGTTATTTCAAAATATACATATGAAGACCCATAATGCATACAAATCAGAGGCACATACAGGGAAACTAAAGTAAGGAAGAAAGAAACAACATCACCAGAAAATGTCAATAGCATTAAAGTTCATCTTTATGTATACCAATGAATTGTGTGTTTGAGGCCTGTTTATTGCCCGTGTATATGCACCATGAGCTGAGGCCAAACCCTAAGAAAATTACTTTAAAAACATACGCCAAGGTTAACGTCTGGATATATAGCACCTTTTGAATGTCCATATTCTGACTGTCAGTGAACAAAAACAAGGGGCCCAGATATGTGATGTGTTCATCAATGACATTTGTGATGTCAACTTTGATGTCCTGGGTGTTAGTCTTATCTGTGCAGTGTCTGGCAGCCAACATAAGTTGATAATTAACAGGGCAGAAACTCGTGGATTAAATATATATATGTATTTAATAATTATACAAGATAAACTGATAGTAAGAGGGAGCTAGTGTCATATGGTCAGGTCGGCTCCAATAGCTGTTTCTGTTCAACCCGCGTTCTATCTTCTATCCGTACCCTTCCAGCATGATGTAATCCAACGCGGTAGGCTCGCTCGCATGGAACGCACAATGTCATAAAATGACGTGCCTGTCCAGCTGTGCTTGATTCATCATGAAAGCGAGTATGCTACACATCTCCCTTCTTTTACATTAACACATAACAAAAGTCACAACTCCAAACCTAAAAAGAAATATATATATGAGTTCACACATAGTCCTCCATGTGTCGTGGTTTGCAACAGGTTCTTCCCCATCTGGACTTGCGAGGAGAATCTCTGATAGAAACTGGCAAGGAAATACCTTTTGTTTCTCCTGAGCATACTTCTTGCACTTTCTTTTCACTCAGTCGCTTCTTCAAATGACTCGCTCTCACACTGGTATCACTCGAACGTATACCAACACACTCACCATCTGGAAATCCACAGTCACTCCTGACAATTTTATTCTGCGATACAACCCACACTCTTTCAGCATTCCATATCCTTCCACCCTCTGTTCTGAAGGCATGTTAGAATGCTTCAATAACTCTGACTGGGTTGGACCATTTACACGGACCCTTCCTCAAAGCAGGTGGAAGCTTGATTCTTACCATGTTACCTACTACGAATTCTCTGTCATTGCTATTCACAGGCAGCCATTTGTCATAAGCAGATTTTGTTTTTAATTGGACTTTTCTGATCTTTTCACATAACAACACAAAATCATTCTCTACCTCATCGCTTTTATCTAACCATGGTGGTACCAATTTAGTGTTTGCCTTCCTCCCTCTGCTTAATTCAAACGGTCGCAAACCTGTGTTGGAATGTGGAGTAAAACGGTGTGCTACAATTCTTTCCTTAACAGCTTCTTCCCACTTCAAACCATTGGACCATGCCCACCTAATGGTCTCCTTCTCCTTCAGCACTTTGTTAAATCATTCCACTATCTCATTGGTTTGTGGATGATAAATTGCACTCTTTTTGTGTATTATGGAATTCTTACTACAGAAATCCATCATCTCTTTGGACCGAAATTGTGTACCATTGTCTGTCATGATGCTCTTTGGAAACCCTTCTCTAGTACATATTTCCGACAGAAAATCAGTGACAGTTCTTGATGTGATACACAATGCAATTAATACTTCCACCCCTCTGGTCAGAAGACCAATCACAACCAAACTAAATTTTTGCAATCCATTACTGTTCACGGAGCCTAACACATCCATGCCCAAATCCTCCCACACTTTTCTTGGAATCTCCGTCACCACCATGGGTTGTTTCACCCCCACACAACCTTTCTCACTACTATTGCAAAGGATACAATCTCTGATGGAACGCTCTATTTGAAGGTCACATCCGGGCCACCAGTAATCATTTCGTATCCTCTGTTTAGTTTTTACAATTCCCTGGTGGCCTTCATGACCAAGCTCGATCACTCTTTGGCGTATTCCTGAAGGTGGGATCATTTTATCACCTCTCATAATGATGTCATTATGCACATGTAGTTCATCTGCAATGGACCAATAGTTTTTGAGATCAGATTCTTCAAATCTTGCTTTTCTCCATGAAATTTGACCATTAATGAGTTTTTCAATTGCTTCATTATTTTATCCTCTTTTTCGGCATCATCCCATTCTTTTCACGAAATGGATGTTGCTTCTATGTTCAAAACCACTTCCATGTCATCATCTTCATCATCTCCCACCTCAGATACATTGGTGAGACGGGAGAGACAGTCTGCAGTAATATTTTGGATACCTGGAACATATCGTACACTACAATTATATTCTTGTAGAAGCATCACCCATCTCCTGATGCGAATTGATACTTTGTCTAAGCCTTTGGACATGATGACAGGAACCAGTGGTTAATGATCTGTACGGAACTCTACTTCATCACCCCAGATGAAACTCCTGAACTTTTCTGCTGCCCACTTTATGGCTCATGCTTCCTTTTCAATGGTAGACATGATTTTTCAGCTCCTTTAAGCAGCCTTGAGGCGAATGCAATCAAAACTTCTTTGCCTTCAGTTTCCTGAGTAACAACGGCTCCTAGACCTGTATTACTTGCATCTGTAGTAATGATGGTTTTCCTGTAGCTTCTTAAAATTTTTAATGCAGGAGCCTTATCTAATGCAGATTTCAAGAACTCGAATTCTTATTCACATTTGTCGTTCCACTCAAATATTTTTCTTTTCAGTAATTCTCGCATAGGAACAGTGTGTATTGAAAAGCCAGGAACAAATTTAGAGTAGTACTTTGCCATTCCAATGAACGTGTGTAATTTATCTATGTTACACGGTCTAGACATTCTTTTTATATTCTCCACTAACCTCATCTTCGGCAATACACCATCTGCAGATATATTGTGTCCTAAATATTCAATTTCTGAACAATGTATTTTGCACTTGTCTTTGCTTAGAGTCATGCCTGCCTCATGTAATTTATTACATACATATTTCAAACTTTCATCATGTGTCTTTTGATCAGCGGAATACATCAGGATGTCATCTTGAAAACATATTATACCTGGTACTCTCTTGAAAAGCTTATGCATTATCTTTTGGAACACAGATGCAGCGGAAACCAATCCGAAAGGAATCCTCTTATATTGATAAAGGCCATCCGGCATGATAAAAGCTATAAGATGTTTAGAATTTTTATGCAATCTCAATTGGTGATATGCTGATGTTAAATCCAATGTTGAAAAGATGCTCGATGGCCCAATTGTGGAAATAAGCTCTTGAATGTTAGGAAGAGGATGTCTATCTGGGACAACACACTTGTTCAACTCACGCATGTCTACACATATCCAGAGTTTTCCCGATTTCTTCCTAAGCACTACCAACGGTGAGACCCATTCGCAGGCATCAATGCTCTCGATGATTCCCTGATCTTCTAGTACTTTAATTTCTTTTCTCACTTCATCTCGCATGGACAGGGGTATATTTCTTAACTTTTGTGCCACCGGAATATGATCAGGTTTCAATTGGATTTCATGCACATATCCACGGAGACATCCAATACCTTCTCGAAATACAGTTCTCATGGCATCTCCAGTCTTGTCTCCCAGTGGATCACTGGTCTTGACTGGATTGATCCTGTCGCTATTAATTGCAAAAACAGACTCTTCTGCGGTGGAATCTAATTTCACTTGTAGTTTACTTTGATGAGTCCAACTCAGAAGAAGCGTTTTACCCACACTGGTTATGTATATTTTCCCATTGGCTTTCCTATACTTAAACTTCAAATTGCCCCAAAACCATCCAATTGTATACATTTTCACACCACCATATGTTCTGGGGTTAATATCTGTTTCATGTAAATATTCATGCTTTCTCCTATCCCATATATTCTGTGGTATTAATGTGTACTTGGCGCCCGAGTCTATCATCATACACATTTCTACACCATCGACACTAACTGTGGCTTTGGGGCTTTCCATGACATCTTCATCTTCATCGTTCATTATAACAAATACACATTCTCCTCCTTCATCATCATCGCTGTGACCACCATCGTTGTTGCCTCCTATCCAATTAGTGGATGTGTTGCGAAATCTCAAGCACCTGGAGTAGTGTCCCTTTCCTTTGCATTTAGTGCATATTATTTTTAATGCAGGGCATTCTGGGTCATCCGCCCAATGATCAATGCTATCGCACATATAGCACTTGCCTTGTCGCTTCTTTCTTGAATTTGCCCTTTGTCTATCCGGACTGTTTCTCTTTATTTGGCTATTAAAATTTCCCTTTTGAAATGTCTTGTTCCTCTCTTCTTCAAATTGTAATGACCTGTATGGATTGCCAAATGTCTTCCGTCTGACAGAAGTATTACTCACCATGGATATTGATTCATTTTTCTCAGTGGTATTTCTTGGAATTTTGGTACATATCACTATAGTTGAATCAGTTTGAATGGACTTAACTCTGTTTTCTAATTCTTTCACACATCCTTCGGTGTGTTCCACCTCTTTTGCTACTCGCAACACAGTATCTAAGGGCGGATCATTTTCTGACCATAACTTTTCTCTTACTTTAGTACTTCTGCACTCCAACATAAATTGATCCCTTAACCTTTCATCTAGCTGCTTGTTAAAATTGCATGTCTTGGCAAGTTTCCTAAGTGCAGTGATAAACTTTTTGACACTCTCTACCTCTTCTTGTCTTCTCTTCCCAAACTTATGTGATGCTCAATATGATGCTCAACTTTTTTCATTATGCTTATCAATCTTTTAAACTGTGCGTTCATATTCACTAACATTTACATCGTCATCAGCAGGAAGTTCCAGTAATGTCTCATATTTCTGTTGACCAGCCCGGCCCAAACAATGTAGTACTAGTGATTTCCTTTTTTCAGCACTACAATTTTGGCCACAAACAACCCCTGCATAATGTTCAAATTACCTGATCCACCTCTTCCATGGTATGCTGGGTTCACTTGCATCAGGCATAAAAAGCATAGTTGGAGGAACACTGCTGAATGACATTTCTTCTGTAAGCTTCTTTATGAAACAGAGACTTCACCAGTTCTGGTTATTATGCAGCACAGTGGTTTTTCTGTGATGTCGATGTATATGCAGTTGTTGCAGAGTTAATATAAATGGATAGGAATCCAATCAACATGTGTGTGCACTTCCTATAGCAAATTCACGTGCACTATTAATGTGGCCATGGTTATACTGCACAAATGAATGTAGTAAGCAAACTACAATAATGGTGTGTATACCGGTTTAAGAGGAATACTGTTATTTCCTCATCGCGTACACCGACATGCAGAAACAAAGCTGGAAATGAAACGCACATGCGTGTGGTGGTTGTTCGGAAGAAAATGAAAGTGAAGGAGAATCGCGCGTAATGAAAGGTCGTACCTTGCGAAGATATGTGGATCTCAGGGGCCGCAACAACGCTTGGGCAGCCTCAGTGGCACAGCAACAAAGCTTCCTGCGCTCGGCAACCGTCAAACAGGTGGGCTGAGTAAGATGTCCTCGTCGCCAATTTGTAGTGTCTGAAAGCCAACATAAGTTAATAATTAACAGGGCAGAAACTTGTGGATTAAATATATATATATGTATTTAATAATTATACAACATAAACTGATAGTAAGAGGGAGCTAGTGTCATATGGTCAGGTCGGCTCCAATAGCTGTTACTCTTCAACCCGCGTTCTATCTTCTATCCGTACCCTTCCAGCATGATGTAATCCATGATGTAATCCAACGCAGTAGGCTCGCTAGCATGGAACGCACAAAGTCATAAAATGACGTGCCTGTCCAGCTATGCTTGATTCATCATGAAAGCGAGTATGCTACACCCGTGTATATGCACCATGAGCTGAGGCCAAACCCTAAGAAAATTACTTTAAAAACATACGCCAAGGTTAACGTCTAGATATATAGCACCTTTTGAATTTCCATATTCTGACTGTCAGTGAACAAAAACAAGTGGCCCAGATATGGGATGTGTTCATCAATGACATTTGTGATGTCATCTTTGATGTCCTGGGTGTTAGTCTTATCAGTGCACGGTGGGGGTGCAATTTACGGTTGCTTGGCTTACCATAACTGTTGCATTTTTGGGTTTTTTCAGTTTTACTTGTAACCATAACGTCCCTTTAACAACGTTTTGTCATTGAATAAATATATATTACACGTACCGTGGTAGTTATGGTTAAGTTGCTAAACTCATAAGAAGAGCACTTTTTCGGCGGCTTATAACTTCGCTCCCCCTGGATGAATCCTCACCAAACTTTGCAAAAAGAGTATATGGGCGGCTCAGAATTTCACCAAGTTGGGCGAGGTTTCTTGTGGCAGGGGGATTTATAGGGGGAACCCAAATTGTTTTTTCCCATAGACTGAATGGGGAAAAATGTTGCGCATGGCTACAGGTCGGACCGGTAAATTTGTTACAAAACACGGAAATGTACGTCCCGAATAATTTGTGATATCTGGGTCCACTGCGCCGACCCATTTCCATGTTCGCTCCGTGGACAGAAGTTTCATTGGATTGCGGTTTGACGTGGTGTCAAAGAAGTTTGGATGCGGCTGGTGGTTGGCTGGAGGGAAGCATGCTGTGCATCAACATTTTTGGGGAAAGCCACCATGGTGTATCGGAGGACAGTGCAGCGGTGGCAGGGTCTGCAAAATGTACCCTACGCATTGTGTCAGCGGCTAAAAAGGAAGGAACGGCTGGGGGAGTGAGAAGTGGTTCATGTGACATACGTAGGCTACTATTTTCTGTGGTGATTGGCGGCTGCTATAATAATGGTGCCTTAGTTTCTGCCGTGACCTGTTTGCGGGGAACTGCTTTCGTGGTGAGTGGTGGCAGCTCATTTGCAGATGAGTAGTGAATTGCACATAAGATAGGTTGGGTGGGAGCGTGGCTGGCGGTGCGCTGCAGATGGAAAGTGGTAGTTGGGCACATGGAGGCATGCATGGGTGAATGAAGGTGCGGCGGGTCTGTGGAAGGATTACACTATTGGGTGCATGGTCGAAGGCCATAGCCCGTAGGCTGTAGGGCATGCACTGAGGAGCATAGGGTAGCATCATACACACTGCAGGAAGGCTTGTTTCAGTCTGCATCTGGTACAGGGGGGTGCTTGCAAAGTGCAGTGTGTGCCGATTGGTTTCGGTAGCGTTACTGCTGCAAAGTGATTGTGGGTTGGTTGGCAGTGACACAGTACTTTGTGCATGGCTGTGTGGAGAGATGGTGGAGGATGTGGTATGTTTGTGCATTCTAGTAAGTGCGACCTTTGTTCATGATTGCATGTTTTATGGTGTGGGGGAGTTGGGGTGAAGTGCTGCTACCTACATGTGGTACGTTTGTGCAAAATGGTAGCTGCCCACATGGCCATCATGTTAACTGGCATTTGCTGCTGAGTAGCGCCATGACAATGTGCAGGTTGGGTAGGAGTGTTGGTGGCAGTGGTGTCTATGTGCATTGTCGCAGAAGTTGACATGGAGACATGCATGGTGGCATTACGTTTCCATGAGTGTGTTCAAGGGCTAGATCATTGAATGCCTGGCTGAAGGCTGTAGGCCGTAGGCCATGCATTCAAGAGCCTAGTCCTTGATGACACGCAATCCAGTAATGCATTTTTCAATGTGCATGCGTAAGAGGATGGTGGCATGTAAGGAATGGGTGTGGAGCCCATTTCAGCCGTTATAGACCCCTGTTGCAAGTAGATTGTGAGTAGGTTGGGAGTGGTACAATACTTTGTGAATGGTAGTGGGTACGCCCATAGTATGTGATTGAAAGTGCACAGGGAAGCTGGAGAGAGTGTCTTGTTTGTACATTATGGAAACAGCTGTAATGTGTTACTGCATACCAGCATGGTGGTGCTCTGTGGTTGGAGTTACTCCAGAGAGAAGTGATGCTGTGTTGCACTGGGTGCAATGCTTGTGCCAGTGGTGCATATGTTCATAGTGCAAGTTGGCGATATGCTGACATGCATCGTTAAATTATGGTGGGGGGAATGTCTGCAAGGAGCAGCCCCATTGGAGCAATGCAGGTTTGGCACTGTATGTGGCACAGGGTGGTGATGTTTGAGAATTGCATGATGAGCACATAGGTGACGTCCTACAGTAGGACAAGTGACTTGCAAAGTGTGATTTGTGCATATCATGGTTGGGGTGATAGTTGGAACATGCCACAGCATTTGGTGTGCGGCATGAGATGGTGCAGTGAGAAGTTGAGTAGTGTGGCCAAAGGGTGCAGTGCATACGTAATGTGACCATGGAAGTGGGTATGGTTGAAGGGCAGCTTATCTGCGGCTTGTTACTCTTTGGTGTGCACATTTATTGAAGTAGGCCCAATGTTATGAAGGTGGTGTGCATAGGTTGCCAGTGACACAGTAGAAGTGCTGCTACCAACGTGTGGTATGTTTGTGCAAAATGGTAGCTACCGGCATGGCCGTCATGTTCACTTTTGCCATTTGCTGCTGCGTAGCATTATGGCGGTCTATAGGTTGGGTAGGAGTGTTGGTGGCAGTGGTGTCTATGTATATAGTCGCAGAAGATGACATGGAGACATACATGGTGGCATTACGATGGCGTGGGTGTGTTCAAGGCCTAGACTATTGGATTCCTGGCCAAAGGCCGTAGGCCGTAGGCCACGCATTCGAGGGCCTAGGCCTTGAGGTCACGCATGCCAGTAATGCATTTTTCAATGTGCATGAGTTAGAGGGTGGTGACATGTAAGGAATGGGTGTAGAGCCCATTTCAGTGTTTATAGGCCCCCGTAGCAAATACATTGTGGGTAAGTTGACAGTGGCACAATAGTTTGTGCATGGTAGTGGGTACGCCCATAGTATCTGATTGAAAGTGTACAGGGATGCAGGAGAGAGTGCCTTGTTTGTATATTATGGTAACTGTTGCAATTTGTTACTGCATACCTCCATGGTGGTGCTCTGTGGTTGGAGTTGCTGCAGAGAAAGGTCACACTGTGTGGGCACTGGGTGCAATGCTTTTGCCAGTGGTGCATATGTGCAAAGTGGTAGTTGGTGATATTCTGACATGTATTGTTCAATTATGGTGGGGGGAATGTGTGCAAGGAGCAGGCCCACTGGAGCAATACAGGTTTGGCAGTGCATGCAGCACTGGGTGGTGATGTTTGGAAAATGCATGTGAAGCACATTGTCGACATGCTACAGCAGACCAAGTGAGTTGCAAAGCGTGAAATGTGCATTCTATGGTTGTGGTGATAGTTGGAACATGCCACAGTATTTGGTGTGCGGCAGGAGATGGTGCAGTGAGAAGTTGAACAGTGTGGCCACAGGGTGCAGTGCGTATGTAATGTGACTATGGAAGTGGGTATGGTTGAAGGGCAGTTTATAGGTGGTTAATCTGCTGTGTGCAAATTCATTGAAGTAGGCCCAATGTTGTGAAGGTGGTATGCACAGGTTGGCAGTGACACAATAGTGTGTGATCGGTAGTGTGTAGGGGTAGTGCAGGCTGCACTATGGTTGTGGCTTCTGCTAAGTGTGACATGTTTTCATGCATGGGTGTTGTATGGCTTGAGGGAGGTGGGTAGAACTGGTGCTGCGTATGTTACATTTGTGCATAATGCTGGGTGCCCACATGGTGGCTGGCTTGGATGTGCAGTGATCCGGTGGGTGTGGAAAGCATTGCAATGTTTTCTGCATACCTAAAGGTGTGCTGGGGGTGTATTAGGATGTTTGTGGATGCTGCAATATGGCCTTCATTAACAGACATTTCTGGTGGAGGGGCTTTGCAAACAAACGGAATGTGTACTGAGAGTGTTGAACGGTAAAAAAGGAGAGGTGCACAGAAATGACAGTATGCAATGCAGAAGTTTTGTATGCGATTGGTGCATGCATGTTTTGAAATGCGACAGCACCCAATTTGGGGAGTGCTGCAAAAAGTGATTGTGCAAAGGGAAGAAGTATTGGCACAGCTTTATTGGGCTGTGGCCCTCACTGTAGATGGAAAAGCCCACGTGCACATCCTCCCACTATGAGCAGGGTGGAAATGGAAATGGAATTGTGGGAAATAGACAATTAGGAGTTTAGGGTATGGTTCATAGGAAGGGGTGGTACCATTTCGTCACAATACTATGTCATGAGTGTGCTCGACATGGAGAGACGGACCGTGCTTATCGTTGGTGATATCTTTGTTCGCCATCTGCACAGGTGTTGCGTGCAAAGAGGTGTTAGTGGTAATTTCGGGTTGGAAGGAGTGGACGCTTTCTGGGTCTGTCAGGGTGACTGCAGTTTCGGCGGGATGGTTTGCCTTTGCAGATATGTGGCATCTGTCACAAACGTGGACTGTTTCGTGGTTCACTATGGAAGTGCACATTTGGGTTACATGCCGTGTGGACGATTAATTCGACTACTGATGAGGTTGCTGACTGCAGTGATGCATATTTTCCCAACTGCCAAGGTGGTTTTCTCATGCATCTCACCAAGAGAAGTGTGGGTCCATGACGGTGTAATTTGTCCCCAGCCAGAGGGTCGGAAGGTGTGCTATAAAAAGATTTATGCGTCGGTTTATGCAGACTGCTGGCATGTTCTCCACCCACTATGAGATCATGAGGTCGCAAAATATGCAGTGGTTCCGTAGAAATGGAATTTATTTGAGTGCCATTGGCAGTGACATTTTCTTCCGCACTGTTCAAGAAGCATTGACCAGAATGTTGCAAAAATGTGAGGACAGGCAAACGAAAACACATACAAAGAGAAAATACAGAAAAAATATGCTTGCACGTAAAAAAAAATACTTTCACATATACACGCTGACACTTTCAGTTATTCGATTTGAGGGTCCCCAACACAGGCTTCCCCATCTCCAGACTTGGACAGACTTGATTCACTCCCCTATCAAGAACTGCCACAAGGAAGATGACCTGTATTACCCTTTACATGTGGGTGCAGGCCCCAGAACTATATTCCTCTACTGTTGGGATCTGGCAGACCTCATTCACTCTCCTGCCGGGTACTGCAAGGAAGAAGATAGCTGAGATTATTCTTTTCTTGTGGGTGCAGGTCCCAGACCCATATTTCTCAATTTGGGTCATCAGACAGACTGGGTTTACATGCCTGCAAGCATTTCCATGAATAGGGCAAGTGACAACTCTTTCCTGCATTCCCTTTTTAAGATTGGGGTATGTCACCATCCCATTTTGGCAAACACTTCCCTAGGGTATCCCGCTTTCCTTTCTCTACTCAGGGTTTTTGTCCTGCCATTGTTACTTATATAGGGTATTGGTTAACCGCCTCCTGAGTCCCAAGACCCTCCTGCATCCCTGAAACTTTCAGAATCTTGTCAGTGGGCTCCGGTCGGCTCTGAGCTTTCATTTCACCTTGTTTGCTTCTGCATCTGGTTCTTTCTCTTCTGTGGCTCTGCATCTTGAGATGCTGTTCCACTCTCGCACCTGCCTCGCACTGCATGGTCTCTGCTTTGCTGCCTGTTGGGCTGCTGCTTCGCCCACCTTCGGCTAGGTCTTTTTTCATTATACCTTCTAATGACAACCTGTTCTTCCTGACAACGTCCTGGTCTATAGCTGCTTTCCTTTCCCATGCCAACTTGATGCACTGCTCTTGGTCCCTCTTCGGTTCATCCTGGGAGGGCTCGACAATATTGTAAATCCTTTGTTCTTTTTTGTTGTGAATTAGCACTGATGACTAGACTGCTCATTTAAGTTCTTGTTGGTGCTCTTCATTGTTCCCCACCTCCTCCTCATCTCAGTACGTGTATAATATTTCTACTTTAGGTAGTCCCTACTCTTCCTCATCTCAGTAGTTGTTAAGTTTTCAGATTTACAGAGACACAAGGAAGTTTTGAGTAGGGAGGTGTGTAGAGCGTTGGGTGTGGGTTGTTATACTGCGTTCTCCTTAGAAGGTTGTCCTTGTCCACAGAAGGTGAGTCTATGCCCTTCAGATCCTTCTGTTGTGTACTACCCCCAGGAGGACTACTGGGTTGTGGCCTCACATTGTTGGCTTCATTGGAAGGGGCTCCCCTTTGGGGATAAGCAACAACATCTAAGGATTTGTCACATATACTATAGTTTCTTCGGGCCCACTAGCCATGGCCTATGGAGATGGCCAGTGGCTACAGCTGTTGGTGGTGGCCACTGTACATGTTGCACCAATAGGTTTCTTTGGGGCCCACTAGCCATGTCCTTCAGCCATGGATATTGTTCACAGCCTTTGGCCATGGCCATTGAACATGTTGCAGCAATAGGTATATTTGGGCCCACTAGCTATGGCCTGCAGCAATGGCCACTGTACATGTTGCACCAATAGGTTTCTTTGGGGCCCACAAGCTATGGCTTTCAGCTGTGAACACTGTACATGTTAGACCAATAGGTATTTTCATAGTCTGCTCACCATGGGCTTTTGCCGTGGACACTGTGCATGTTGCACCAATAGGTTTCCCTGGGGCCAACTGGCCATGGCCTTTGGCAGAGAGACCCAATACCGCTTGCCTATGAGATGTGATCACTGCAGGTGCATTAATCCAAAACTCTTCCCTGTCCTCAAAGGAACTCACCAAGTGCCCCTCCTTTTTCCCTGGTCCCCCCAATCCTCTCAATTTCCATTTTCCTCCCTGGCTCTTTCTGGCAAAACCCCCTATCACTGTTTGGTTTGTGTGACAGACTTTTGCCTCCAACGTGGACTTGAATGAAATGCAAGTGCTGAATTTCAAGGTTTTTGTTGCATTAAATCTGATCACCTTAACTCTCTCTTAACTAATGGTTTGTCGCTGAAATGCAATGAGTTTCCTCAAGGCCCACTAGTCATGGCCACTGTACTTGTTGTACCAATAGTGTTGTTTTGCGTCCCCTAGCCATGGTCTTCAGCCATGGTGAGTGGCCACACAGGAACATGTTGAATAGTTTCTTGAGGCCTCACTAGCTATGGTATTTGGCATGACCTCGGTATGTTTTGCACCAATATCTGGCCATGCCACACCATTCATGTGTTACCAACCACCCATTTCCCCCTGCCCAGTAGATGTAGGCACTGCAGATGTTAAACCTTTTTTTCTAACTACTTATTTCCATGATCATTTCACAGTAATAATATCCAATAACATAAATTCCTGCGGCAGAGTGGAAGGTCGCCAATTCCCACGACTATGGGAAAAATTTCTCAGAATTAAAAGGTTTCCCACATCCTGACAGGCACTCAACATGTATCCCCCTTCTTTTGTCCAGGTCCCATGACTCCACTCAATTGCTTTTTGCCTCATTACCCACTCCTATTATCCCCTGTCACTTATTGCTTTCTGTGACGCACATTTGTTTCTGAGCGCATCTTGTGACGTTGCCGCCATACTTTCATGAGATTCAGGCGGTCTTCCCCTGATAAACAGAACATCTCCTACCCATCACTGCCTTCCCCAAACCCCTCCCAAATTCCCAACTTCAAATTGTGTCTTCTTTCCCACACCCAACCTCTATCCTGATGTGATTGTACTACTATTGCTCTTGGTAGCAGTATTTATATAGCACCTACAACCAAGTCATCTAAGCACTGTCGTTCAAAACAATCAGTGTTCCCCTAGGAGTGACTACATAAACAGAAATGTTTTGAGTCTCTTTCTGATAATGTTATTAGACTCTGTATGGTTATGGGGGTGTGCACACCAACGCTTGATGGCATCTGTTTTCCTCCTACAAATAGCATTTTGAGTTCTTTCATTTGCGGCTTCCCCTAGTAATACTGTAGGAAACGCTTGCATGGAGCAAAAAAAAGAAAACAATGCTGCCTTTTCTTTTCTGAAAAGTCTCAGC
The DNA here is from genome assembly GCF_040938575.1 of Ambystoma mexicanum. Lineage (NCBI taxonomy): Eukaryota > Metazoa > Chordata > Amphibia > Caudata > Ambystomatidae > Ambystoma > Ambystoma mexicanum. The sequence goes on from NC_090928.1 coordinate 607,758,258, forward strand.
CTCTCTGCTGCGAAACATCAAGGATGATATATATATATAAAGGTTTAAAGGAAAAGGGGGCAACTACATGCCTCTGTCGGGACTACTGGATGGATTTACCCCAGACCAGTCAAGGAAATTATGTCAATGCTTTGTGCCCAAATTCATTCTTATTGGGTCCTAATCTGTCTAGCGGTTTTCATGCTATGGCTGTTCAAAAACGAAACTTTTTCTCTATGGGAAAATGATTAGGAATAGGCTGAAAACTGTGTTTTTATGTTTTCTTAATAACTTTTTCATTTTTTAATGAATTGCTCCCAAGATTTCCAGTTTGAAGCAGCCCTTCAGAAATCTTTTTGTTTGGAAAATGTTATCCAAATCAGTCCAGCAAGTCGAAAGTTATTAGCCTCTCTACAGCAAAGCACCAAAACCGATATAAAGATTTTAAGGTGCAGGGGGTACCCCCTTATCTGTCGAATATTTTAAAAAGTACTGAACGGATTTACCCCAAAACCAGTCAAGGAAAGTAAATCAATGCTTGTATTTGGTCCAAATCTGCCCAGCGGTTTTCTCGCTATGGCTGTTCAAAAACTGCACTTTTTCTCTATTTGAAAATGAATTGGCTGAAAGCTGTGCTTTGTTTTCTTTATAACTTTTTCATTTTATAATGTATTGTTCCCAGAATTTGGGGGTGGGGGCCCTAACAAACCTTTTGTTAAGAAAAAGTCATGCAAATTCAGTCAGCAAGTCAAAAGTTGTAAGTTGTCTGCTACAAAGCACCATGGGAGATAAAGCTATTGGTTTGGGAGCAGGGTGCCATCCCCTTACCCATTGAATATTTTTAAAACTCCTGGACGGATTTCCCCAAATGGGTTCAGGAAATCATTCCAAAGTTGTTTCTCATTTGGTCCAATTCCGTCAAGCTTTTTTTTGCATTTGGGCCTGACAAAATATGGCATTTTGCTCGGGGGAAAAATGAATGGGAGTAAGCCAAAATAGCATTTGTTTGCTTTCTTAATAACTTTTTCACTTCTTAATGAATCTGGAGCAGACAAACATATTGTTTGGCAAATATCAGCCAAATCCATTCTACAATTCAAGAGTTATTAGCAATTGAATGTTCACATTTCCTATGGATGGAGTCACTCACCTTAACTATAGGGCGGTGACTACCATCAGAATATACATATGAATGTTCTCCTCCGCCCGGTTTCTGTGCTCATCATGGCATCAGGGAGTCAGTATCACTTGCAGCAAAAATCCAGTGTAGGTGGAAACCTTTACAATACAATTACAATAGTTATAGGTTTCCATAGTCCACCCTTCACCATCCCTCGAGGCGCAATGCATTGGCTAGCCTTGAATAATTTCCCAAGTGCAATACAAAGGCTATTTTCCTTATAAATATAAGTGCAGTGTATATGTGACTCTCATAAGTTTGCTGTGAGCGACACATAGGCTAGCTTCACAATCCGTCTAAGTGCAATTATGCAACAAATCCATGTATGTGCAACCCAGTCTAACACCATTAAATTGGACCTGCTGCCACAGGATAAACTGCTTTGTGCATCAGATGTGGTGCTGCTAATCAGCCACACAGTGTGCATAATGCACAGTCATTTCCTATACCCATGGATCGATAGCAGTAAATGCTTAATGCTTTTGGACAGCTGATATAAAGTGCATTATGCATCGTGTTCAGTTATACCTGATCCTGTCTAATACCCGGAATTCGGACCTGCTTCCATAAAGTGCAATGTGTTTAGAGAGCATAGACAGCATTAAGTCCAGTCTCTTCGTACGTTGCTAAGTCATCATCAAATATACTGATCCCTTTTATACTGTATGAGTCCAAATTATCATAAAGTGCACAGTGCCTACTCTATTCTGCAGGTCATCATTCCATGAATCACAGGGTAAAGTGTTTTTGCATTGTATGAGATACTGCTAATCAGCTGCATATTTTGCATAATGAACAGTCATTTCCTATAACTAGAGAGCAATAACTTTTTTCCTATTGGTAAATCTTTCAAGTATCCCAAGATAAAGTGCTTGGTGCATTATATAGAATGTTGTTAATAAATAGCATAAAGTGCATAGTGCTGAGCCAGTTCCCTTATCTAAAGTTCAATGCCAATAGATGCCTTATGCATTACAAGTATCAAATGTATTTTCTAGTATTTTTCTTCATAGACACATTATGTCAATAAGCAATATAATGTCAAATCTCATATTGCAGGAATTATCCTAATACTCATTACTACCTGATGCAATGAGGAGTATGATTAATGATCAAGGGATACACATCTACCATACTCTACATCAGTCTGCATTGGAGTCCTAAACATTGTGTATAATTAAAATTATATTAAAAACTAAGAGGGATCAGTGCACGTTTACATTACTATCTCTTTCAGTAATGAGTCGATTAGATTACGTTTCCAACATTAGCAAATTGGTGAATGTGCCAGTGAAGACATGCATTTTTTCATCTAGGTTGTGACCTCTTGAGTACTTAGTGTACAGATCGATAATATTATGTGTCTCCTTTTGAGGCATTATTTTCTCCTTGATTCCTTCTCTTTGATTCATTTTCACTGAGTCAATTGCAAAATATCTCAGTGAAGAATAGTCCCCTTTGTGTATATCATCAAAATATGTGGCCAGTGCAGAGGAGAAATCTCTGTTATTTATGGCCTGTGTGTGTTGTCAAATTCTTATCTTGACAGCATGTATCATGCTTACTACGGTCCATTTATTACAGTCACATACTATGACATATACAACACGTGTTCTCACATGCCAGTTGTTTTTGTATGTTAAATTCCCTTTTTGTATATTGGTTTACATACTGTTTAATATTCATCCCAAATGTGCATGCTTTACACTTCGCATATTTGCATATTTCCTAAAATCTTCTCTTTTTGAATTTAGCCAATCAGTTGCCAAACATTGTTTCCTGTGTTGGAAATTACTATGGGCAAGTATGGATCTTATGGACGTGGGTTTCCTATAAGTGATGAGTACTCTTTCTCCTATGTGTGTCTGAATATCCTTATAATTCTTGAGGATTTTCAAATGCTTGTTGAGGACATCCCTCTTTTATTCTGATTTTTTAGAGAAAGTGATGAAACTTAATTGAGCATGTTCTCTACTTGTAATCGTGGGCACTAGGATGTCTTCTCTGTTGCGCTCAAACACTTTGTTGAATGCTGCCTCCAACAAAGCTTTCGGATATTTTCTGTCCTAAAACCTTGTGTCTGGTTTTCGTAAATGCCTTATGTACTCTTTCTCTTGTATACAATTTCTTTTCAATATCACAAATTCACATATGAGATACTCCATTTCAATGTGTTAGGGTGTGAACTGTCTGCATGAAATACTGCATTCATACTCATCCTCTAACTATATATTGTACTGTGTATATTACCTTGTTCAATATATGCTTGGACATCTAAATACATCTGTGTCTTGCTATGGTGTTCTGTAAAAGTGCCCTCCCATATTAGGAAGAAGTTGTTGATGTAACTGCACGGTAGTACAATGTAATCCATGTATTAGTTAAATTAATCTGAATTTAGTATCTCTATCTCCCACATGCCCCTCGTTAGGTTAGCATACAGCAGTGCAAATGTGGTTCTCATTGCTGTTCCACATGTCTGGAGAAAGTACATATTGTTGAATTTGAAAATATGATGTTCCAGACAAAATCTTCACATCTCTACGGCACACAGATTTTGAGGCTAGAAAGTGTTTTGCAGCTGTATATATGGAGACCACATAGAGAAATGTTAGCATATACATCTCTTTCCAGGGTACGGTCAAACTTTTGTTGAGAAACTCTGTAGTATCCCAGATGTATACTGGGAGTTTTTTCACAAATGGTAAAAGGAACTCATCTATAAACACTGATATCTTTTCTAGGTGGAATCCCATAGAAGAGACTCTTGATCTCCCTGGCAGCTTCGTCAGTCTCTTGTTTGCCTTAGGTATAAAGTAGATAGTAGAGGTCACCAGATGTTTCACTTTAAGACATTGCATCTCTTCCCACTCTAGTGGTGCATTTTCAAACCAGCCTTGTAATTTCAGATCATACTCTTCTTTGTAGATGTGGATGGGATTATCATCCAATTTGATATAGTTCTTCATGTCTCTGAATAGATGCATGGCTTCCTCTATATATTCCTAAGTGCCCATTATTACAATGTTAACTCCTTTTTCAGAGGGTTTAATGGTTATTCTCTCATCTATTTTGAGATCATTTACTGCCTGCCTTTGTTCTTTCATCATATTGGGTTTATGGTCGGATCGCTTTCTTGTTCCTTCGAATTTTATTAGATCTTCTGATACAAGATCTTCAAATATGTCCAGATGTGCACAGTTGGACATTGTTGGATTAAATTTGGATTTGAGTCAACTTTCATGTGGCATATTAGTATTAATACTAACCCGCTGTAGGTAATTGTCCTGCCTGTAGGTAATTGTCCTGCCACGCACTATTATTTTGCTTTGTGTTAATCATTGTATTGTTTGAATCATAAAAGTTCTTCCATGTCTATTAGTGTTGGTATGTCACAAATGGCCAGATTCAAAGGTGTTACTCTACTTTAGTTTCTCTATTTTTCTCAGCTTGGTTTGCATAGAACCTGAATAGTTTAATTGTTCTCATATATTGGTGCAGATCAATCCGTGTATATGCATAACTGAAATTTGTCACTGGGGAGAAATGAATCCCTGTGGATAGGACTGCTATTTCAGTTTCAACCAGATTTCTATTCGATAAGTTAATTATTTGAGGCCCTCATTCATTTGTTCTTCTTGTTCTTCTGATTCCCAGATCATATTTGCCACCCATAAGGTGTTTGGTGTCTCTTTGGGCCTCTGGCCCCTTTGTTCCTTTCTGATCTCCCATGCCCTCTTACTCTCCCTTCTCTTGATTTTCCTTTGTTCAATCCTCTGCCCAAGGATTTCATCTTGTCTCTGTGTAATAGGAGCATTTCCTCTAAATAATGTAATATTATAGGGTTCTATTATTCCTCACTTTCTGATGTTTCTATGGAAGAACTGCCAATTTCTTCTGTCTCAGTTGCTTGTCTGTTTGTCTGTGTCATCCTTGTTCATCTACTTGTTTGTTGGACACTATCAAAGCATTTAGCAAAGGTATACGGCCTTTCTATCTCATTGTCTTGTTTGTCTCCTAGAAATGTTCTCTGTTTTCTTTCTTTAATCTCTGTTTCATGTGTCTTAATATTCAATTCCATTACTATTCTGAATCCATTTCCTTCTGCTTCATCTTTCAAGTTATATAATGCTTCTTCAATCTCTTTGATTTCATTAAGCATATCGGATGAGTATTTCCAGGAATTCTAAGGAGCTATTGTTAGTTGCTTTTCACCACTCTGTCAGTCTGTCAGCATTTCTGGGCCACGGTCTTCATAACAGGGTATAGTTATTATGTGTAATCCTCTTGGGATCCTCTTGGGATTTGTCTTAGATCTATATATATATCAGTGCAGTTGCACCGTGTTGCGAGTTGCACTCCCAGAAACCAAAGTCCAATCTAAGTCCAATCACTCACCGCCAGAGTGGAGACGTTTTAAAATATCAAGTTTTTATTCTATTAAATATATAATTCTTTGGATTCCTAAATTATGTTCGCTAAAGAGTCTGACAGTTTATATATATATTTATTCAGTGAAAACACTTTATTAAAGGGACGTTATGTTTAAGTTGCACTAATATAAATCTATCAAATTCAGTGAAAAAACGTTGTTAAACGGATGTTATGCCTAATGTATCCATTACTTTGTTAACTGTTTTGGGACACAATACATTGATATGATAATCTATTGGCATTTTCCCTAATGCAACATTTGGTTTGTTGTGCCGGTTTTTTTCCATGTTAATTCTAATGATGTATTATGTTGCACAACATTACAGCCCTCGAAGAAGAGCAGAGCTCGAAACAAGTGTCGGCTGTTTCCAATTAAACTTACCTTGTGCAAACAGCATTAAAACAGGATTTTGGACATACGTGCAGTGTGAATGTATCATTATGTATACTTGTTCTTGGATATTATGGTTCAGTTGCACTAATAAAAACATATCAAATTCAGTGGAACATCTGTGTCAAAGGGATATAATGGTTACAAGTAAAATAAAAAACGCCCAGAAATTTCATCAGTTATTGTAAGCTAAGCAACCATAACTCGCGCCACCATCGTGGACCACTTGTTTTTGTTCACTGACATATGTAGGCCAGGTGGTTTTGTTCACAGTCGAAACTTAAAATTGAAAAGGTACCATATATCTAGACGTTACCCTTTTCATATGTCCTTACGCTACTTTCCTTAGGGTTTGGTTTTAGCTCATTGTGCATATACATGGGACAATAAGCAGGCCTCAAACACACCAATCATTTGTATACATGAAGATAAACATGTATGTTAACAGTTGATGATGATGCTGCTTCTTTTTTGCTTACTATAGTTTCCCTGTATGTGCCTCTGATTTGTATGCATTGTGGTCTTTATATGTATTGTTTGCAGAACCACAACTATGTAGTAAGTGTTCAATTATTATCTAGTTAGTGCATGTTTAACAGTATTCAAAACTCTGATAAGTACCATTCATTCTTTTGCTATCCAACATTGCAAGATTATAAATATAGTACCTCTATGGTGCATGCTGCAGCCATTGCCTAGGTTTATGTCTGATTAGGGTCCTGTACTAAGAACGACACGGCAATAGAATTGTGTTTAGAGCAGTGATTTCTTTAATAGATTAAGTAGTTCATGATACATCTCCCGATCACCTCTGACATCTTTTTAACAACATTATAATAACAACCGTTGGTAGGGATTTTTCATCAAAAACAATTTCACATGTGATGTCATCAATGACATTTGTGATGTCATCTTTGATGTCCTGGGTGTTAGTCTTAGCAGACCATGGTGGCGGCACGAGTTATGGTTGCTTATCTTACCATAAATGGCGAATTTCTGGGTTTTTTCGATTTTACTTGTTACCATAATATCCCTTTAACACAGTTTTTCCACTGAATTTGATAGGTTTATATTAGTGCAATTTAACCATGACGCCCTTTAACAAAGTTTTTTCACTGAATTTCAGGGTTTTTACCAGGATACCCTTAATTGTTTTACATGTCCCTCCATGCCCCAAAATGATAGCCACAGAGTCTGGGGACAGTGTGACTGTCCACAGCCTCCGGACAGCATTCACACTGCCCAAAAGCAGTGGGGTTACCTTACATTGTTATATCGTTCAACAAACAAACAGAAGATGTTTAAAACTTTAATATGTCTACAAACTCTGTACTTATGAAACCAGAATTACAATTACATAGGTTGCATAACATAATGGAATGCACCAAGCACAAAAGTGACCAGTGCATCTAACAATATTACCGCAGTTCAGCCTTCTTTACACAGTCAGAAGCAACTCTCAGAATCAAGTCCAACCCACTAAGAAGAAACCCATACAAAAAGTAGAAAGTACACCATATTTCTTCTTGTAACATTAGAGTTCGTTGTATGTACATGCGTTGTAATAAATAGAAGTATTGTTTTCTTTAAACAGAAATGGCAAGCACCTGGAGTGGCTAGAGGAAAATTTCCCCAATGATGAAATGAGTGACGGAAATAACTCTAATTACCACCAAATGAGGAAGAAGATGGGCACAGACAGACCCAAAGTGCAAATGTTGCAAATTAACTAATATGTTTCTCCGCAAAAATGGATCAGCTCAACACAAATTTTGCACAGTTATTGACATTGGTGGAAAGGCATATTACAGACAATATTAGATACCACTGCCCCACCTGTACCTGTGCCCCTTCCCCCTGTCACAGCCAATCATCCCCACCAAATCTATTTAATCAACAATGCTATGATGAAACCTCAATCCGTTCCACCCCTGATGAACAGCCTGTGGAAAATCCCAATTCCCCCATAACTCCTACATATGTTTCCCATTCCACTATGCCGTCCCTTTCTTAATTTAGTGTTCTTCTGTGTGGTAATACATTTCTATGTGTTTACTGTTGCTGTGTGTGAGTGTTTTTTTTTTAATAAGCCCCATTTGGAGTCTGCAATCAGCGCGCCTGTCTGGATATGTCCGCAAAGTTATGAGGCTCCTTTGTATGATTTGGGGGCCCTGACCCTGTCCTGTGGACACCTGGGCGCATGTGCATCCAATCCCCTCTGCCCTCCAAACACCAGGCCTGTCCGCAGATGTCTGCAAATTTGTAACATACCTTTAATTAGTTCAGGGGTCCCAGCCCTGTACTACAGATACTTGGGCGCATGTGATTCCGATCCCCTTTGCCCTCCGAACACCGAGCCCATCCGCAGATGTCTGTAAAGGAGTGGTATAATTTTAGTTTGGGGATCCCACCCCTGTCCTACAGACACCTGTGCGCATGCGCATCTGTTCCCCTGTGCCCTCCGAACACCACGCCTGTCCGCAGATGTCTGTTAAGTTGTGGCGTACTTTTAATTAGTTTGGGGGTCCCACCCCTGTCGTACAGACACCTGGGAGCATGCGCATCCGATCCTCTATGCCCTCCGAACTTGCGCATGTGTGCATATGTCTGTAAAGTTATGGAATACTTTTCATTACTTTGGGGGTCCCATCACTGTCCTACGGACACGTAGGTGCACGCGCACATCGCATCCTGCACAATAAGTGTCCTACTGACAGCTGTCCTATCTGCGGACGTCTGAGGAAGTCACCATCTGACCCCACCTGCGCTGAGCGTCGGACCTATCACCGACACTGTCCTTACCACTGGACAGTTTAAAAGTGAATTCTTGGCCAATCCAAGGTGTTTTAAGCTGACATGTCACTCTTGCAGAGGTCCTAGACCATGCCCTAGTCAATCTAGAGACTTTTTGGAACTTTTTGAGCCCAGCCTGGGGCTCAAAGTGTCAGCGGAGCATGCAACTGTCCACGGAGTCGACCCCTATAAAAGGCCACGCCCCAGTGCTGCTCATTTGCATTTTTGGCTGACCAGGACACAGCGCTGCCTACATTGCTGTTTCTGAGGTGCTACTTTTGGTGTGCTGCTTTTCATCTGCTATGGCTTCCAAGGCTGCTGCATAACCACCACCATCACCACCTCCCCCACCACCACCACAATCACCATCTGAAGGGCCTGGAGAGGGAAACAGGTGTAATGATGCAGATGAGGATCAAGAAGACGAAGAGGATGAGGTAGTGGAAGTTCCTGCTACCAACTGCCAGAGTGAGTCTTAAGTGTGGAGGCTCGTTACCACCATTGGTGGTACCCAAGGTGTGTGCAGCCAAGGATCGATGCACTGAGTGCAATATGGTACTCAGTCGTGGAAAGCCTGGGCTGTATAGCTATGGGATCACTGCCATGGGGCGACACCTAAAGTCTAACCACAAGGCAGCAGTTCAGAGGGTCATCCTTTTCGAAGGTGGTAGCAGGTTGAGTTCCTCTGTCGCATCCTTAACATCTGCTCCTGTCACCACAAGAGACACTCCTGTAGGGCATCGGATCCCCGACATGCCTAACATGATGCATTTGCCCCTTACCTTTTGAGGGTCACTGTACTCTGTATGTACTGTGATGCAGTACTCTGCAGGTGGGTACAGTTTTGAAGTGCTTTCAAGTCTATAGTCTGGTAGCACAAGAAACAGTGGCCCCTGCCTAAGTGAGGCCCAGCCAACATCTTCCTCTCTCCACCTGCCCCTTCATCTCTGTGGTTGGTGCCCCTTCCCTACCTTGTGTGTACGGTGTAAAAATGCCAACATAATCATAAAACACAAATAAAAAATAAACAGTTCTTTTCAGAGCCACCTTTCACAGTTAAAAAATAGAAGTACCATAAAAAGATGCAGGCCCCTGCGGAGCCTGTGAAGTCTGCAGACTGTGCGATAGTCCACGGACATCTAACAAATTGCGGGTGGTGGCAGCATCTAAACCATTGCACTCTTTAGCGGCAGGTTTTTTTCAAGGATTAGAGTAAAGTATGCAACAACTACTGTGAAATGCTTGCTATATTTGCAAAAAGGGCTGTAAAGCATTTAGGAAATTTCACCAAAAAATCTGATTACCAGCATCAGTAAGATGTACTCCATCTCTGCAAAATATATTGGTGCTCTGAAATGTAATGTTTTCATTGTGGAACAACGTCATGCCAACATCTCTCAAAAATACACGAACAGCCTTGTTGACATTGTGCCTCGCTTTCTCCATTTGTGGACCAAGTGAACTGGAGCGCAGTCATATCTGTCTCTGGGCAATGCGGGAAAAAAATTACTCTGGAGTTTGGAAATATGTCAATCATTTTCCCAAATGTCTCCTTCATTGCAAAATGCTGTGAAATTCCAGTTACGTGGCCTAAACTGTTCCCTCCACAATAAACAATAATAATGGCCGGATGATGGCGCATCACCAGAGTATCACAAAGTGGGAGCAAGTCCACCCATTTCATGCCGCACACTCCATACCACTGCACATCAATATGATCAAATCCAAGAAGATGTGCAGCCACTCCACACTGCTCTACATACACCTGCAATCAATGGATCCACAAGTCCCCACAATCCACACACTCTCTCCTTGCATACCACACACAGGAAACCTTATTGGCCAATTCTCTGGCCTCCACAGTCCCATTTCCATGCCTGCCATCCTCAAAAGCCCTGGATGTGGCAGGTGCTGTCCACGGACCACTGCAGTGTCTGCAGAAAAATTGTCCAATGCAAGGGGGTGGGGAGAGAAATGTAACCCAGGGTAGGAGATTTCCTACTTAGTGGTGGCTCTGAAAAGAGACTTTTTTAAGGTGCTTGTAAACAAACACCTTTTTATGTGGCTTTTCTCTTCTTCCTTTCCTTCCAGGCTTACATGAACCTCTTCAAAGCATCCTTTACATTGTAAAGGAAAATGGCTCTATTCACAAGACACCTTCCTGCTCCTTGCTGAGGCCAGAAGACATTGGAGCTGTTCCATACTGCTCTAGGTGGTATGAGTGAAAACACCCCCTTTCTACTTGGTAAAAGCAGCATCAGTGCCTTCACCAAGTCCTTCAGTGCACTCAGCAAACTTACTGCACTGCCATAAGCCAAATACAATCCTCCACAGTGCACAACAAGAACATCAGGAGTATTGAAAGTTGCCATATCTGTCATGACCACTGTGAGGGGGCACAAGTTTTGCCACAAGCAGGCTCCCACCAGAACTCTGAGGGCCTTAAAACCACTGCATAAGGGCTCCTGGAGCCAGTCCAGGTGCCTTTGGCAGAAGGCTAATATTTAGGAAGGGAGGGAATTTCAAACTAGGTCCCATGTATGTACATGGGCCTTTAAATCCAACACGGAAGCACCCACACAGTCTAGTTCTAAGAACCAAGCCATGCGGCCTAGTGTTTTGGGTGTGGCAAGCCTGGAACTACTTTCCCTGGTACTACTTTACCTGGGCTATATAAACCACACCCTGACTGCAGAACACGCTTCGTGTTATTCTGCAACCCTCAGCGTGACGCTCACCGTGTCCAGCTCCTGGTCTTCAGCATCTTCCTGTAATCCTGCAAGAACAATAACAAGATTATTCTGTCTTACCTGAGAAAACACCATCCAGCACTCAGCATCTCAACTGGGCTGCAATCTGTGGAAACCGAGGGAAGAAGAAACATCACTCACCTCTGAGTATGAGCTTAAGGACTTCTGGCGAACTGTTACCACAGCTGCTGTTCAAACATTGCGACCTGCAATAACGAGAAAGGGAAAAACAATATTAGAATGCGTGCTTCCAAAACATCGAATTCCATCAGTCTTACCTGAATTCCATCACGCTACCCCACGCTTCCATCCGGAGCACCACAGCAACATCTGCAAAGGAAAAGAGACATATTCAGGTTTGCTTTCAATATTAAACAACCGCACAGTGCTGTACTTACCTTAACCGATTCCAAGGGCCTGTTTTTCATCGCGCTCTCATCCATTCACAGCACCACAGCGGCCTGTGAGGAGAAGAAGAAGAAAGCACAGGTTAGCTTTAAAAGACAATAAAGGCGCTTCGCATCACGCTTTCTCTTACCTAGAAAACGTGCCTCTCGAACCGGCACGCCAGCATCAAGACCTTTGCATCTGAAAAGAAGGAGATAAAGACATTAACGAATTCCCACCATAAACAGAACAAATACTTACAATTAGCAAACCTACCTACCTACCAGCAGATTCAGGGTCACAGCAGGCCTGGGCCCAAGGAAGGCGTACTGCACCAGTGAAGCAACTCGGGCAGCTCGCCAACAAATGTCAAGCGCCCCTGCACGAGAAACGCAGAACGGATAGCTCACCCTACAAATAACTAAGGTGAGAAAAGGACCCAGTGGGGAGGGACTCGGTCAGAGGGAGGTGGGAGATTCACCCATTAGAAACAGTTATCCCAAATCCACCCTTCTGTAATTGCAGATTCATTATTCAGCACTGGGCAACTACGCATCCAGGGTTGCAGATCTCAGAGCCTTCCAGACACCCCAGGGATATCAGGTGAGCGTAACAGAACACAAAGCCTTTAAACCTTATCTACCTGGGTGTCATGGAGATATCTGAAACTGATCAGTTAGCCCAGCTTTTGGGACAATTACGCGCTGAGGTACTCGCAGCCCAGCAGGAAACCAATGCCTTAAGACGAGAGTTAATAGTCACAAAAGACCATACCGATGAGCTAAGCAAAGAGCTACAACAAACACAGGCAGGACAGGCTCCATTGCCCGGATTCACCCCATCCGTCGCTACACCATCATCATTTAATCCAGTACAGATAACGGTGCCGGGAGCAGTACCCCTGGTATCACCAAAACGGTTTAATGGAGACCCCAGAAGGTACGCAACATTGATGAACCAGTGCCGCCTCCATTTATTTTGTAGGCCAGGGACTTTCCCAAACGACCAGGCGAGGGTGGCCTTCGTGTTATCATATTTGAGTGGAAGTGCCACAGACTGGTCAGTCCCTTTAGTGAGACGGGATGACCCATTACTTCAGGGGTTTTCAACAGGAGATGGAAAAGTTGTTTGCTCGACATTTGCATGGACAAGATCTTGATAACGAACTCCTGTCCCTCTCTCAAGGGAATCAAGATTTGCTGACTTATATTGCCACCTTTAATAGACTGGTTGTAGAAGCGGGGTGGCCAGAAGATAAAAGAACCACGTTGTTTCATCGGGACCTACGAGAAGACCTGAAGGATCTCCTTGCTCAAGTGGTAGACCCACCTGAAGACTGTGCAGAGTTTATCACCTGGTAGTTCAGTTGGACCACAGATTACAGGATCGAAGAACAGACCGAAGTAGACTCAAAGATTGTGCCATGTACGTATGTTCAAAAGATAATCTTCAACGTCCATCAGAAAATACCACAGAACCCATGCAAGGGTGAAAGAGACAAGAGTAGACAGCTACAGTTATGCCTATACTGCAGTAAATCGGGTCACTACCTCAAAGAATGCCCAGTGAAACCTCCAAGGAAGGTGGTAGGTGCTACAGAGAAAGAAGATGATGGAAAGGAATCAGAAAACTACCAGGCCCGGAAAGCATAGAGGTCCGCTTGTCGAGCAAGAAGGATGAGTCACAGACCTCACATTTCATCCTGCCAGTAACATTGATCTATCACCAATGACCGTCACAGATTTATGCCATAGAGGCATATATAGACAGCGGAGCAGTTGGTAATTGCATAGATCGAGATCTGGCAACAGAAATGGGCCTTCCCTTATGCACAAAACCAACAACTGAAAAGGTAACTACTGTTGACGGTACAGAAATTGCTTCGGGACCAGTAACCCAATGCACAACAGAACTTACCCTCTGTGTCAGGATGGATATCAAGAAGCAATCATGTTTGACCTCATCAAAGCTCCTCAGTTCAGGTTGATCTTAGGGATGCCATGGTTAGTAACTCACAATCCCCACATAGACTAGTGTGCTAAGAGACTGACCTTTTCCGACGAATGCGCCTATGCTTGCTACCCGAAATCTATACTGCACCCAAACCTGAAATCTGTTTAAGGAATAGCATCGAGGATCGCGGAACCAATGGACACATTACCGCCACATGGGCCCTATGACTGTCAGGTCAACCTGTTACCTGGTGCACAGGTTCCTTGTGGTCGAATTTATGCACTTACGGACACCGAAAATCTCCACTTGAAGTCCTATCTGGATCAATACCTGGCTAATGGGTTTATCCACCCGTCAAAGTCACCGGCAGCCTCTCCCTTCGTACCCAAGAAGGAAGAAGATTTGAGGACTTGCATCGATTACCGCACACTTAATCGAATCACAATAAAAAAAGCTACCCTTTGCCCCTTATCCCGGAACTGTTGGATCAAGTGAAGGATGCCGAATCTACACCAAACTAGATCTCAGAGGAGCATACCACCTTGTACGTGTTAAGAAAGGGGATGAATGGAAAACCGTGTTTCACACCAAGTATGGCCTCTACGATTATCAGGTAATGCCTTTCGGCTGTGCAATGCTCCCGCAGCATTCCAATACTTCATGAATTATGTATTACCGGAATTAAACGATGTCTGTGCCCTGGTCTATATTGTCGACATCCTGGTGTATTCCCCCTCTAAAAGAGATCATGTGGAACATGTTCGCTCAGTCCTTGCAAAACTTCGCCAGCACAAACTGTACGCTAAACTTGAGAAATCCTCCTTCCATGTCACCGAAGATGAGTTCCTCGGTTTTGTTCTCTTGCCAAAGGGAGTCAAGATGGATTTACACAAAGTAGATGCCATCCTTAATTGACCGTCACCTTCTTCACTTAAATGAACCCAAAGCATGCTCGGCTTTGCGAATTTTTATCGCCGATTTATTCCAGATTTCTCATGGATAGTCCACCCAATGACATTGTTACTGAGAAAAAACAACAAAAAATTCCAATGGACTGAAGAGGCAGAACAGGCCTTTCAAGAACTCAAAAAACTATTCACCCCTGTGCCAATTTTACGACATCCTCGCACTGATCTCCCCTATGTAGTGGTAACGGATGCTTCCAGCGCAGCTATGGGAGCAGTTCTCTCTCAAAGAGATCAAGAGACAGGCCAATTACACCATGTGGCCTTTTGGTCACGTAAACTCTCACCACCAGAACTTAACTATGCAATTACAGACAAAGAATTGTTGGCAATAAAATCAGCCTTCAAAGCCTGGCGGCAGTATCTATTAGGTGCCAGACATACCATCACAGTAATCACAGATCACCGAAAACTTCAATACCTAAAGTCAGAAAAATCCCAATCGTCAGGACAGTTGCGTTGGGCTCTATTCTTCGCAGAACATGATTACGTAATAATATACCGACTGGGAGTTCGGAATGGGAAGGCCAATGCCTTGTCCCATATGGGTGTTGAAGAGAAAACGAACAGTACCCTGGACCCTGTTGCCATCATCCCAAGTGATAAACTACTGGGACTCACCACCACATTCACTCTGAGTGAACTTCAAGATAAGATTCGAACCTTAAAAAAACCTGAGATCTTGCAGAAATGGAATTCCCAAAATGAACATCACACAGTTCTGGATGGATTACCCTACTTCAGGGAACGACTATGTCTACCAAGTAAAGATCTGCAAGAATTGATCATGTCTGGTTATCACGGTTCCCTGATCAAAGGCCATCCCGGAATTGCTAAGACTCTAGCCAAGGTTAAACGGAATTATTGGTGGCCAACCTGGCGTAAGAAAATTGCTTGAGTTGTTCTATCCTGTGGGATATGTGCACAGAATAAATCACAAAAACAGAAACCAGCTGGCCTCCTACAACCACTGGAAATTCCACTGGCTCCCTGGCATACTCTTTCTCTTGATTTTATTATGGACTTACCTCCCTGTCAAGGTTTTAATACCATTCTGGTGGCTGTAGACCTGTTCTCTAAAATGGCACATTTCATTCCATTCAAAGGACTTCCTAACGCTACCGGTCTGGCAAAAGCATTTCTTGAACAGAGCAGGAAACTGCACAGTTTCCCCTCAGTCCTAATCTCAGATCGCAGAAGCCAATTTGTATCCAACTTCTGGAGAAAATGTTGTACCATGGCACAAATCGATGTTCGATTATCCACTAGCCATCACCCCCAAATGTATGGACAAACAGAAAGAACAAACCAGACATTAGAACAGTATCTACGTTGCATGCTGCATCAAGTGGAAGAGAATTGGAAAGACTTGTTATGGATAGCGGAATACGCATACAATAACTCCATACACACCAGCACGGGACAAAGACCGTTCTACACAATATACGGAAGACATCCACGTACCTCCAAACTGGACTCCCCCACGACCTTGGAAATGCCAGCGTTAAAGACTCTACACACAAGCATAACCCAACCCTTCAAAAGGGCAAATTAACATTTACTGCAAGCCAAAGACAGACAAAAAAAATTCTCAGGCCAGCATCGAAAGAAAGCTCCCGATTATCAAGTTGGAGGCGAAGTCTGGTTGGCATCAAAACATGTGCCCATAAAAAGTACCCAGACCTTTCGTCCAAGATATCTAGGACCCTATACCATCAAATCGGTGATAAATCCAGTGGCCGTCAAGTTAGCCTTACCACCAAGCATGAAAATTCATCCGGTGTTCCATGTGTCACTTGTAAAACCTGTACAACCAGGAACCCGAGTCTTAACACCACCAAGACCTGTGCTAGTTAATGGAGAGCCTGAGTTTGAAGTTAAAAACATCCTGGATTCGAAACTTACCAGATCTAAGCTATACTACTTAGTGGACTGGAAAGGGTACGGGCCTCAAGACAGAACTTGGGAACCAAGTGAACATATTCACGCACCACCTCTGATTAAGAGGTTTCACCTGGATAACCCCACCAAACCCAGACCGGACAGAAAGGATACCATGAGAAGGGCCTTGGGGGGGAGTGCTGTCATGACC
Organism: Ambystoma mexicanum; assembly: GCF_040938575.1. Taxonomy (NCBI): domain Eukaryota; kingdom Metazoa; phylum Chordata; class Amphibia; order Caudata; family Ambystomatidae; genus Ambystoma; species Ambystoma mexicanum. The sequence continues at coordinate 607,775,182 of NC_090928.1, forward strand.
ACTGTGAGGGGGCACAAGTTGTGCCACAAGCAGGCTCCCACCAGAACCGTCAGGGCCTTAAAACCACTGCAAAAGGGCTCCTGGAGCCAGTCCAGGTGCCTTTGTCACCTGGCTCATATGTAGGAAGGAAGGGCTGTTCAAACTAGGTCTCATTTATGTACATGGGCCTTTGAATCCAACATGGAAGCACCCACACAGTCTAGTTCTAAGAACCAAGCCATGCTGTCTAGTGTTTTGGGTGTGGCAGGCCTGGAACTACTTTCCCTGGTACTACTTTACCTGGGCTATATAAACCACACCCTGACTGCAGAACATGCTTCGTGTTATTCTGCAACCCGCAGCGTGACGTTCACCGTATCCAGCTCCTGGTCTTCAGCATTTTCCTGTAATCCTGCAAGAACAAGAACAAGATTATTCTGTCTTACCTGAGAAAACACCATCCAGCACTCAGCATCTCAACTGGGCTGCAATCTGTGGAAACCGAGGTAAGAAGAAACATCACTCACCTGTGAGTACTAGCTTAAGGACTTCCAGCAAACCGCTACCACAGCTGATGTTCGAACATTGCGACCTGCAATAAAGAGAAAGGGAAAAACAATATTAGAACGCGCGCTTCCAAAACATCGAATTCCATCAGTCTTACCTGAATTCCATCGTGCTACCCCACGCTTCCAGCCGGAGCACCACAGCAACATTAGCAAAGGAAAGAGACATATTCAGGTTTGCTTTCAATATTAAACAACCGCCCAGCGCTGTACTTACCTTAACGAAGTACGGGGGCCTGTTTTTCATCGCGCTCTCATCCACTCGCAGCACCACGGCGACCTGTGAGGAGAAGAAGAAGAAAACACAGATTAGCTTTAAAAGACAATAAAGGCGCTGCGCTTCACGCTTTCTCTTACCTAGAAAATGTGCCTCTCCATCCGGCACGCCAGCATCAAGACCTTCGCACCTGAAAAGAAGGAGATAAAGACATTAACAAATTCCCACCATAAACAGAACAAAGACTTACAATTAACAAACCTACCTGCCTACCAGCAGATTCGGGGTCACAGCAGGTACTGCATCAGTGAAACAACTCGGGCAGCTCGCCAACAAACGTCAAGCGCCCCTGCACAAGAAACGCAGGACGGATAGCTCACCCTACAAATAACTAAGGTGAGAAAAGAACTCAGTGGGGAGAGAATCGGTCAGAGGGAGGTGGGAGATGCGCCCATTAGAGACAGTTATCACAAATCCTCCCTTCTGTAATTGCAGATTCATTATTCAGCACTGGGCAACTACGCATCCATGGTTCCTGATCTCAGAGCCTTCCAGACACCGCCGGGGATATCAGGTGAGCGTAACTATATCTCCACAAAGTGCAAGCACTCCTTGCAAATTGTGGCCAGACACACTGCACCACAAAGATTGGCAGAACTGCCACTTCCCTCTGCATACCTCTGCAGATTACTCACAAGGCAATCTCCCACCACCCACACACTGACTCTCCCATCTCTGCAACCACAGCCATCCTCACTACGCACAGCAATGATAACAAGGGTTACCCTCTCTCCCTATACAGCACAACCAGAACACCTGATTGGCTAATCCCCACAATCCCCTTTCCATATCACACATCCTGAAAAGACCCAGATGTGGCATGCCCTGTCAGCGGACTACCGCGGTGTCCGCAGACCCTGTAAGACAGGGACAGCCCTTCTTCCCTTTCCTCTCCACTCTTTCCAGCACTTCCTCATTGGCTACTGTTAAGCAGTCACATACCCATCCACCAATCACAGCCATTTAACTCTGCCATCTCAATTCAGCACTGCAGTGTACTGTTCAACACTCAGAGTGCAGGTCTCCTGTGATTCCCAAGCACCTGCATCAAAATGTACTGTAGAATTCTCCAAGATTTCTACTTCCAGATGCATCCACATCTGAATCTAGCAACACAAAGTCCAGGTTTGCATATATTTTGTAAATTAAATTCCCAACTCTTTTACAAATGCATATACAAGGGGTTCCTGCCTCTTACCCTCCAAAACTTAATCAATAATCATACTCTCATTCGTCCCATCTCCTGACACCAAGTGGCAGTTTCTTAAAATGCTATGTGCTTAGAAAGTTTACTTTTACTGAGCACTTTCATAACAGTTTCAAAACATGCATTTTCAATTTCAGCATCACTCTTTGTGATCTTTTGGTAACAGAAAAGAAATCCACATTTTAAACATTTCCACAGCATGTTTAAGTGCCATATCCTATGTGAAACCTCAATATATGATCACGACATGCATGCTTGCCCATATCACCCATTCTAATGTGCAAACTGTTATTTCTTCTTTCATTCTGTCACTTTTAAAACCACTTCTCCCACTAACACACCTGCATTAATACTCCCACAGTGCACATTGAAAATGAAAACTTAATGTATGTTACCAAAGCATGCCATGTATATGGATTGAAAAATGACAAAATACTGTGTTTACAACTACTCATTTCAGCACCATTTGAAGGAAACCAAATACATGCATGTGTAAATTTACAGCAGTGCTGTCTGTAATTTTTAATAAATAAATGAAAGGAAAGGTAAAGGATTTCTCCAACATACTGCAATAGCACTCATGTACAAAGCATTGATTTGTGGGAATGTTAATGAAATTGCAAACACTAACATTCTCCCATCTAATCTGTACATTTTTCTTGGCTTCTCCATTTCTTCTCATCGTACTACGACTTGCAGTACTCCATTTCCAATACAAATAGTGCAACAACAACTCTCACACTTTGAAAACTCAAGCCTCGAAGGGCATACTTATCACGGCACCATCGGCCCCAATACGATAACCATGCTGGTGCTCCCATGTCCCCATTCGCATACAGTGCTATACAATTGCACGCACATACAGACTAACATTTTCCTACACCTGATTTTCCAGGCCAACATGTCCTTTAATGTCCTAGTGACACTGGGAAGCTAGCTGCCACACATTTATTAGGAATCTGGTGGCAACCCGTCTGCACCAACAGCAGTGTTTAAACCATGCTCATAATCATGTGCAATGTTACAAACTCTTCTTCCCAACAAATCCTCCTACAGTGTAACATAATGTGTTGTTGTAGTATAAAAATGTTGCCATTACGACACATAACCACTAATTTTCTTATTTGCCAATTGGAGTGAAGAACAGCCTTCTGAAAGACAGAAATGTCTCTACTAGCAGATAAAACCCAGAGAAAACCACTCTTCACATGAAACAAAGCAAGTGCAGTAGTGTAGTAGTATTATTTATGTTACTCATACATTGCAGTGTAGACATATAGTAGCCTACAACATTTTATGCAATCCAACAGCATTTGGTTCACTCTTACTAATTGCACCTCAGCAGGTACACTCTTTGTATTCTCATCTAAACACCAGTATCGTAACAGCCAATAGTATCGTGAAAACATCATCATATCCTTACTTATTCATGCACAGTACACTGTCATACACACTGAAGCAAGCCCTTCAGACATCAACACACACAGCTACTATTACAACCTTCCCAAACAGAACTAACAGCCCATTGCACAATCACACAGACCTCTATTTATGCCAGCCCTGGTATTCAGACACTCATGCACAGTGCACGCAAATACATTGCATAACTTTCAAACCCACACTTTCCTTTTTATCCAACAGACAGAAGAGATTGCCTACCAAAAAGCAACTCTGTAGAAAACAACAAAAAATACAGCAATTAAAAATTAAAAGCATGCAAAATAGTCATCCACCTCTAGCAGAGTTTATAGCAAATGTTCAAATAAAACAGCGAATACAGTCCCTCAACAAAACGGAACCAGCTAGCAGTAAAAAAAAAAAAGCATGGCCGCTCTTCCAAAAAGTAAAAATGAAAAGAAATGTATTAAGAAGAATAAAACTACCAATAGCACTAGCACAGCAGCTAGCAATGCTAACGTAGACACAGTTAAGCATTCCAAAAAATACATTTTACAAAAAGATGTTCCACCATAGAGTACGTCAGAATCTTACGAAAACTGCAGAAAAATCAGGCTGAACCCTTAAAAATTATAGCAAAAGGCTAATCCTGGAAGCTCTCATTGACAGTGCAATGCTCCTCAAAAGAAAATTGTTTATATTCATTTTAACCAGAATGAAACCACTAACAAAATTCATTAGTAAACTACAAAAAATACTTCAAAACATATGCAATATCAACATAAATACCTTTGCAAACTTCTGTGCAGGTGAGGGAATTCAAACAAACAGCACAGAGCCATATTTCAATGAAGAGGCATTCAAACAAAAGCAAACAAACCCAATTGCCATACATAGCAGTGGCCGAGGTTATGAAAAGGTAGACAGTACCATTATGGCATGAGAAATGCTAATTGCAAGAATGTCCCCAACAAACTTACAATCAACTCTCCATTCTACTAAACCAATCTAACCCGTATACAAATGGCCCTGCACCTCAATGAGTAACGTATGGAAACAATCCTTCAAATCTTTACGGCAATTCCTCAATCACTACGTGAAAGTAAAAGAGAAAATAAGAATAATAACTTTGCAAACTATGGACTCCTAGCCAGTGTGTAATTACACTGGACTGCAAGGACATTCATTAGCCTACATTTCAGGACATGCTTGCAAAAGCACCTTCCACCACATCAACATTTTAGCGACACACCATTTCACTATAAAGAATCTTGTCCAGAGACTGTACTATGCAAAAGTTCAGCGTTAGAAGAAATAGATCACCTCCAAACCAAATATATTGGAAGTGAAGATCACTTAGAAAATCCAGCAATTTAGGAGAAGAGTAGTGAAAACCTTACAAATGCCAAACTTCTAATAAACACATACAAAAGAAAAATAGCTCAATTTAAAAGCACATCCACTGAAGTACTAAACCAAGTATGTATGGGTTGTCGCAGAACTTTTTATACAAAGAGCACCAAAACAGTATATATAATGTACCAAATAGAATACAATGAGGAATCCCAATGGTTCAAATTAACTATCTATCTTAAAAACAAATACAAAATTAATGACCGCTCAATACTTGGCAGACACTGCAATACAAAGCTTGATAATAACCAAATGCCTTCATGGTCTATCAATATTAACTTGGAAATATTCCCACTTCCAAAATCTCTCCAACAGCTTAATTTGTATGAGAGCATTATAATCCAAACAGTAGACCTATTTCAAGCTACAATATGCTATCAACCCAAAACAGCCAAGTTGCCTCCTTCTGAATTACTGAAAGGCATTTGTGGCAAAGTAGTTTATTTGCCATTAGAGCTTAAAGAAAATGTAGACACTCTACGAGTGCAATGGCCAATGGATCAGTCTTTGATTATCATAGTGAATGGTATACCAACCAAAGGCAAAACAAATGTGGCAACAACTGGTAGACTTAAACAAAGTTAGAGAAGCCCTGCAATATCTTAAGGAGAACAATGTGTACTACAAAGAAAAGAAAATGAACAAAACATAAAGGAAACCACCAAAATAATTCAGGAATCCTCAGCAATTTGCCAATTTGAACATGTAGATCTTATTATGTCATCAATATTTTAGACCAGTATACAATTCACCCACTGCACTCCAAGGACACCATAAACGATGCACTAGAAACATATCAAATGCGACAAGCCAAAGGATCTCCAATCAGCCTATGGGAAAATAGTTTAGAAGTACAAGCCTTTCATCTACTCTTTCCTACTGGAAAAGGGGGAAGGCATGATGAAAGATGCACACAAATAACAACATCAGAACACCGCTCTTTACAAATGTTTTCTGAAGAACCCAGATTCAGATAAAACTTTGAATACATATTCCATCTCCTGTTTGAAAGTGAACTAGCAACAGTATGTTACGGAGTTGCACACATTGAAAACAGAGTCCAATTTTTTAAACATGTCTGCTTCCCTACTACTTCAAAAGATAAAAGACAAAGAGGATGTTTTGCAGTCAGGTATCACAAATCTCTTGGCAAACATTCATGGTACAAAAAATACTAGTTCCAACGTCACGCTGATGTACAGTGTATGCTACAGAGCCTTGGCCCACCCACATGGCATCTCACTTTGAATTGTTCAGAGTATGCATGGGAGGACTTGCACGTCTTCCTACACATAGCAACCCAAAACAAAGAAGTGATAGACATAAACACTCCAGGAGAACTCTGCTCTCTTGACCCTGTAAATGTATCAAGATACTTTCCCCACTGCTTTATTGCCATGCTGCACTTCATCTATAATACAATTCCTCCCCTCGAAGAAGTGCAGCACTATTTTGGAGAAAAGAATATCAATCCAGAGGATTGATAACCTGTGACATCCCTTCAGAAAGCACACATAGTGAGGTACATACACAAACTTTATGCTTCCAAAGACATACATGTGGCAAATATTGTTGACGCAGATTTTTTAAAAAAAGGCAAATACTACACCAAATGGCGCTTTGGTTTCCCTAGACCAGTTTTAGCAAAAGGAAAAGTAAACAGCTTTATTCCTTCTCTTAGACAAATTGCCTAAAAACACATACTGCATTAAATGAAGCAATGCTTCAAAGTTAATCTATGATTACAATGCAATAGTTGCCCTCTTGTGTAATGCAAACATAGATATACAGTACATTGCAAACAATTCCACTCCTGTTGCACAATATGTCACAGCCTACCTAACCAAAGCTGAGAAAACGGAGCTAAAATACCTCTGGGATGACATATGATCTGTCACAAAAATTGTACAACTTTGGCATACACAATGCTCTCCCAGAGAAAATGTAGATGCTACGAAGCTGCAGACTGTTTAACATGCACAGCCTTATATGGCAAAACTGAAAACATAGTCTGGCTACACCTTGGTCCTGCTGTATCCTGAGAAAGAGTGCTGAAATTGTACCAAGGTATAGAAACAATAGCCAAAAATGATCCTAACACCCAGGACCTTTTGCAAAACAATATATTAGACACATACAACCCAAACAGAAGTCGTTCTTCGGAAAAGATGTGCTTGTCCACATAGCCTAAAATTTCTCATACAAGCATAATATTAAACCTGATAAAATAAATGTAAATACATAGTCAAAACTTGTAACGGCAGCCTAGTTAAACTTACCAAAACCCATCATAATTAATTAATCATATAAACCTATCATTTGAAATTCCTCACTCCAACTTTTATACCATGGAGAAAAGAAGATGTATTAGGTAGCCATGGCTCCTTTGAAGATGCTTTCAATGCAAATTAAAGCAATATAACAAATTTCAATTTCAAGCAGTACAAAAACAGTTTGGACAATGAACGCCAACAAGAGGAAGATGTTCAAGCACGACTAAATGAAGACACTTCTGAGGGCAGTCAACCTTCTGTTACAGGACGCCAAAAACCACTTGGAGAGCCACTGATAGTAAATGAAGCAGAATTAGCCATGACTGAAGTAGAAAACTCAATGTGTCAATATGAGGAATCAGAAGAAAACGTGGCTCCCCTGAAATAACAACACAATGATGAGCAATGTCGCATTTTCCTAGAAGTAACTAAAGAAATTGAACATGGTGTGCAGCATGAAAGTAAAACAAGTAGCTGTCAAAATTATAAGCCTGTGCTACTCTATGTAAGTGGTGAAGCTGGTTCAGGCAAAATATGTTGTAACAGCCCCCACAGGTCTAGCTGTCTACAACATAGGAGGTGTTACTTCTGCCCCTTCCAGTAGAACACCAAAATAAATGAGTACTACAAACTTTCAACAGAATCTGCTATGGAGCTACACAGAATTCTGAAACAAATGAAAATGCTCCTAATAGATGAGGTAAGCATGGCCTCCAACCTAATGTTGTCTTTGATTCACCTCAGATTGCAAGAGGTCCTTAAACAGACTACGAAGAACTCAGAGAAAAATGTGTTATTGTTTTCAGAGATCTCCTACAATTAACACCAGTGAAAGGTGAACTTATTTTCAAAACCTTTGGACACCAACAGTGCGATAACACACTTGTCTGCCTAGGAAATGGAAATCTCTGGCAACATTTCCAATACAGAGAACTAACTCAAAACATGCATCAGTCTGCAGATCTCACCTATGCTAATATTTTAAAAAGCATCCAGTCTGGTCTTATTTCTAAAGATGCACAAACTATCTTAAATAGTAGACTCATACAAGAGCTATATGGGAATGACATATCTGCTCCTGATGTCATGGAACAATTAGCACACAAACATGTGAAATGTATGTCCTTAGTGACAAACGTAGCAAGCTGCATGCAATTCAATGAGACAATGTCAAAAAAAGAAATTCAACCAATGGTGCACAGCATGGCACTCCCCATGTGTCAACAAACAACAGCACAACTGAATAGCTTAGAAAACTGTTTCTCCAAGACAGCTGGTTTGGAGAAAATGTTAACATTGTCTTTAAACTGTAGAGTAATTCTGAAACGTATCCTTGCCGTGGAGCAAGGTTTAGTTAATGGAGCACTTGGAACAGCTGTTGGCTTCCAGACATATCCATGTGACAACAACATTGAGTTTCTCAACATCCACTTTGACAAGCTTACAGAAGTTAAAAGGATAGGACGCTCAAAAGCACCATTCCTTCTTTTCAAAGACATGTATGTACACAGAGAACAATTCTCTCTGTCTCTTGCATATGCAGTCACTATTCACAAATCATATGGTCTAAGCCTAGATCAGGCATTGATTGACATTGGCAGCACAGTCTTTAAAGAAAGTATAAGTTAGGTAGCACTGCCACGTCTACATACATTCAAAGGACTATTTCTAGTCAATTGTGGTACAAACATAGTCAAGGCTGACATTCCTTGCATCATGGAGTACAACAGCCTATGTGCACTCTATACACCCCAATCTCGATAGGTACCCTGTTCCTCAAAAAGTAAAACTTGTTAAAAGAAAAGTAATGCAAACAGAACCTATAAGAGATCTCACAACAGTACGAACAAAGAAAGTGAAAACGACTGCTACTCCATCAAGTAGTACAACCACACACTATATAGTGCAAACGCAAGTGCACATCCAACAGCACAAGCAAAGAGAAATATGACTTCTAAAAAAACAAGTGGAGGTCCAGAAAAGGACACAGAGACAGAACTATCTGGTCAATTTAATGCTATGCAAATGTAGCAATCAATCTTATGTTTCAATTGCCACCAACTGTTCAAAACATTTACTTGAACTGCGCAGAACAGTTGTGTTTGCAAATGCTCCTCCTTCATAGAAATTCAACAAACAATCCTGACAACATATACAGTGTCTCAGGAATAAGGCAAGAAATGGACTACTGTGTGGGATTTACCGTAAACACAGAGGAAGATCCACAATCATTTCTAATGTACTTATTGCAAGTACTAGAAAGCAAAAATATACCTATAAATGAATTTTTCCAGATTTCACATATATGGAAATATACATGCACTCTCTGCAACCATGTTATACAGGAGTAAGTCCATAATGAATGATTTGTGTATGTATCTTTACCTAATTGTGAATCCATTCCATTTTAGCAGCTGGTGCAAAATGCAAATCATGGTATAATATGTACTGTTTTCAATTCAGACAATCGTTTCACCTTACACATACACTCACATAGCCAATGTATAATAGTAATGCTTTTAAGGTACAACGCAGATGGTACCAAAACAATTGCAAGCTTACTAGCTTCACACACGGGCAAGTATCTCTTGGCAAGAAAACCTTCACAACAGTAGGCATAATCTACCACACTGGTGCCACAACCAGTGCAGGTCAGTATACTGCATACATTAAAACAAGATGTAGTTGGTTTGAATGCAATGACACTACAATTACTCTAAAACATAGATTACCAGCAAATCTAACAAATGCCTTCTTAATATTCCTTAAACCTAAATTTACTCACTGACCTGTAAAACTTGCATAAGTTACTGCATGATAGACACCAACAGTTATGTAAGTGCTAAAAAGAAATACCCTTCCGAACTGTAAAAGTATAATAACTTAGCATACACCAACTGGTATGTGAGTACATCCATAGTGCTACAATGCTGTTTGTGAAATGGAAAATAGTTTGAATATGCCAACAGATGTGCATGTTGTACATTTTTGATAATGCTATACAGTTTTTTTCCCAATGACCTAATAATTATGCACACAGAAACAACAACTGTGCAAAACACACCCTAACATTGTTTCACCCATAGTAGTTAAAGTGTACTGATTATGACGGTCTACAAACACTAACATGTAAAACTATCAACCATTAGAATACGCCAACTGCTGTCTAACTGTGCCCATACCACTGCAATGTTACTTTCCAATGGTGAAAAGTACCATTGGAGTTCACCATCAGGAATGAAAGTGCTTCAAAACATACCCTTGAAAACTGTAAAACTATCAACAGTTAGAATATGCCAACTGGTATCTAACTGCACCCACAGTACTACAATAGTAAAGTACTTAGAATGCAGCAACTGGAATAAAACTGAATCAAAGGATATTCTTTAAAATTGCAAAACGATCAACAGTTAGAATACGCCAACAGGAATCTATCTACAGGCATACCACATCACTTTCGAAAAAGCAAAACACAAACACCATTTCAATTCCTCCTACTGCAACAGTGCTTGTAACAGAAAATGCACTTATTTGTGTGCCTTAAACATTCCTGTAAGTAGTGCACACTTTTTTATCCTCCATGGATTTCTTTTCCCACAGACCAGATGATTATGCAGCCAAACACAGCAACTGTGCAAAATGCACAGTATTGTTGTTTGAAGCATAGTACTTGTAGTGTACTAATTATGAGGGTCTTAAAAGTGCATCCGCAGACTGCCGCGCACGCACACTCCTCTTCCACATAAACAAATACATGGTATCAACCATCTTTCACTCCACCACCCTTCCCAGCCCCTCCTCCCAACACCAATTGACCCAAAATATGTTTCCCAGCCGTGTGTATCCGCGTATAGAACATGGCGGGCATTTCATAAAAATATGACGCAAATCACACTTTTCACCAGCCAATCAGCGGGTGTGTTGTATGTCCGCGGACATCACAGCGTCCTCCGGACCAATCGGAGTCCTGTCCGTGGAGCGAACAGGGAAATAGGTCTGCTGAGTGAACCCAGATATTGCACATTTTTTCAGATCTACATTTTGCCTGTTTTAAGGAAAACTATTGGATGGATTTACCCCCAATTTACAAAAGCACACTTTCTGGACCAAGCCGCCATTCCTGTCACAATGTTGCAAATCCCTCCAGCGGTTTGGGCGTGAGTATTTTTTTTCCATTGCATCTATGGAGAAAAAGAAAATTGGCACCCCCCTATAACTTTGCCCCCTTTACGAAGCCTCACCAAACTTGACACAAAAATTTGGAGCTGGCTACATACTTTTTTGTAAAATTTGGTAAGAATTGGTCCAGAGGGAGTGAAGTTATAAGCTGCCCAAAAAGTGCTCTTCCTATGAGTTGAGCAACTTAACCATAGCTACACGGCCACTGCCGCAGGCCGTGTAATATAGATCTATATATAGAGAAATCTTTATACATGTATATATATGATAAAGGGAAAGATTATTAAGGAAGCGATTTCATGAGTGTGGAATGGTAGTTGAAGGAGGGGAGGGAAGAAAGGAAAGGTGGGAGAAATAAGGTAACTTGTTACAGGCAGGAGAGCTGCCAGCTAGACCTGTCTATGTGCTAATGGCAAGTCAGTAGTCCTTTCCAGTCCTTTATCGGTCAATGGCCCTCATTACGACCCTGGCGTTAAGGGGTAAACGGCGCCGTAAAAGGTGTCGGCTCTGTTAAACCCTTAACGCCTGATTACGAGGTCCCTTTGCGGCTCCCGACCTTAACGGCTGGTCCAGGTTTGTTAAAGAGGCTTCATCTCTCACACCCACACAGTATAGCGAAAATACACCTCATCCCCCTGCTATCTTGCCCACTGTCTGTCTACCTTTTCTTCAAGCTACTCTCTGAGGCCCATCAATTGACATTTGTAATAATTGGCAATGGCTCTTCTTTGGAACTAGTACTGTCAGTTTTATTTTGTTTTCAATTTATGGGGAGGCTGCTACCACAAGCTTCTGAAAATGCCTTCTATGAAAATGTGAACAGTTCTATCGGCTATTTTTGATCGAATTCCTTTGATGTGCCTTCAAATATGTACTTGTACTATTTTTTTAATTTTTTTAATTTTTTATTTACTTGTGTATAATCACAGTGAGTGATTTTTACAAGGATGCGTCCTTTGAAGCGAGGGCAGCTTAAAATTTATAGAGCCTGAGTCAAGGCGTGTCGAACGCAATAGCTATCTCAAAGTTTGTCTATGGCGCGGTCATCAGTTGCTGGATGCCTGAGCACTGAAGTTCAATGGCCAGAGAGACGACTAGGTTGCAGCGTTGATTTTGATGAAGGCTGCTTCCATTATTTTGGCCGTAGCGGCAGCCCAGCGGGATTTTTCACCAGATATCAAACGGTACCACCATGTTTGCTCATCGATCAGTACCGAGTCGAGCCATAGGGGAGTGAGAAAAGCTGTACGAACTTGAGTTAAAGCGGGGCAGTTTGGGAGAAGGTGGCGAATGGTCTCAATAGAGTCCGGAATTTTGCACAGTCTGCACGTGGTGACGGTGGACAGCCTTCTCATCACTAAGATTTCTCGAGTATGGAGCAAGTTTAAGCGCGCTCTTAGAAATGTAGAGCGTAGCTTTTTATCTGGGAATCTCAGACAGTACGTCATGGGGAGTTTCAATTTGTTGTAAATTGGTGGAAGATGGTTTAGGAACTTGGTTGCTACTGCTTTGTCGATAGTGCTTATCCAGTCTTGCAATTTCAGTTTTTCGCTGACTCTTTGCGGGTTCGTGATCAGGTTGTTTAGTGTACATTGCAGGTCCTCCAGTTTGGTTTTTTGGAGGTGTATCCATTTTTGAACAGCCTTGCAGTTCGTTGATTCGAGTTCCTGTCCAATGATGTTGAGAATTGGCAAGCCGTCTTTGATGAGGGTCTTCCTGAAGAGGGCAAGTGAGGCCCCACTGACGGTGGCACTTAATGATAGAAGGCCCAGGTCTCTTCTGATGGCTTCGATTGGAATGGCGGTGGGTAGGCCTAGGAGGGATTTCCAGATGTAGCCCTCCAGTGTCCTCCATAGTTTGGATGGTACAGTGAACATGGCGTCCATGCCGTAGGTCAGGGCCGGAACCATTTTTCGTTTATAGAAATTAATGGCCGGCGCTAGCGAAAATTTGCCGTACTTTCTATCAATCGCTCTTAGTTGGGAAGTCAGTTGTTTGGTTTTGGCCCACAGACGTTGTTGCATTTTAAGTTCCTGCGAAGTCCCGTCAATGATCACTCCTAGATATTTGAAGTGAGGGACCACTTCGATATTGGTTTTACACACTGACCAGGATCGGGTTTTTTTCTGGAAGCGGCCCGATCTAGAGAGGATCATGATTTTGGTTTTTGTCTGATTGATCTGGAGGTTGTTGGTGTTCATATAGACTGCCAGGTTATCCATCTGCCGCTGGACGCCGATCGGGGTTTGGTCGAACAAAATCAAGTCGTCAGCGTAGAGAAGACGGAGAGGGTGCAATTGCCAAACTTCGGCGGAAAGCTACGGACCTGGGCTACTGAGTCTTTGTAGTCCCCCAAAAAAGCCACAAAGAGCGCCGGAGCTAGGGGGCAGCCTTGCTTACTCTTCTGTGTGCTTGGATTTCTTTGGACAGTGCTCCTTGTCTGTTCAGCCGGAAGTTGAGTGTAGTGTTGGTGTGAAGGGCTATTATTGGTTGTAGGACATCGTTCGGGCAATTCCAATTTTCCAGCTTTCTCCACAGTCTTGACCTCTCGACTTTGTCGAAGGCCTGTGAGAGGTCGATAAACGCCACGTAGACTGTGGGGTACCCTTGTTTTATTTTGGCTTTCAAGATGGTAAGTATGAGGTGCAGTACCGCCATTTTTCTTGAAGCCTAGTTGGAATGGGTCACTGCAGGGGGCCGTTTTCGCCCATCGGTTGAAGTGGTCCAAAAGAAGAGTCGCAAAAAGTTTGCCCATGATGTCCAATAGGGTGATTGGACGATAGTTTGCGGGCGCTTCTCTGATTCCTTGTTTGAAAATTGGAATGATGGTTGCTTTGCACCACGATGATGGAATCTTTCTGGTGGTTCTGCAATGCTCAAACAGAATGCCAATGAAGGTGCCCATTCAGTAAGATGTTTCTTTAAGTCTATATTCGTCAGGCCGTCTGGGCCTGGGGCTCTTGACGCTTTTAGTTTTTGAATAGCTGCACTTATGTCCGCTGGGGCTGACAAGTCAATCCAAGGGGCTGCGGTGGTATCGAAAGACGTATTTATTGCAGGGATCGGACTGGCGAAGAGATCAGTGAAAAAAGTGACCAAGGCTTGTTCCGGGACTGAGTTAATCATGCTTGAGGCTGTGGTTCCTTGAGAGGCATTTATAAGGGACCAGAAGTCCGCTGTTTTCTTTGTCGTTAAGACTCTCATCATTGATTCAGCGTCATGTTGGTATAAAGTGGCTCAGCGTGCTCTGATCCATGATTTGTAGATTTTGTTTTCGTCTTTCCAGCAGTCCCATGCAGCAATGGTGTTGTCAGCATTAGCGCGTCTTCTGAGCTGTCTCAATGCGTTTTTTTTCAGTGCTATTTTTTGTCATACTGGTGATTGTAGGCTTTTGGGGTCGCCAGACCAGGTGTCGCGTGGTGCTTGTACTTGAGAAGCATAGGCAGGTAGTTCGGCCTTGGTGGTGGATCAAGAACCAGTTCCGACTCAATTTCCGAGACGTACTGTTGAGTGATCAGTCTGATGTTGGCCGATGTCAAACGAAGGCGCATTTGTTGGGAATTTGTTTCGACCGATGCTGGGTAGCGAGGTGGGTTGCGGCCGGTAGAGGGCCATGATACAGTTAACATATTGTGGTCGCTTGGTAGAGTTTTGACTACATGAAAATCTTGGATTACTGCGCACAGTGCTGGGGAGGCAAAGATGTAGTCTAGAGTAGCTGAAGACCGGCCTCTCTCCCAGGTCGGTAGGTGGGACTGCCCTTCCAGAATCCAGGAGGCATTGTGCAGGTTCCTGGATGTCATAAGGGTCATCCATGCTTGACCCCTGAGCTCCGCTGCTGTGGTGACGGTGGGATTTAAGGGGATGTTTTGCGGTTGTGTGCATTTTGCGTTGAGATCCCCGCAATAAGTAGAAAAGGAGTGTTCCATTCAGTAAGGATCTCGTCGATTGCCTCAGCCATAGTTTGACAAAAGAGTAGTGTCGATGTCCTTTGAGGATTCCAGTAAGTAGTGATCAGGGCGAGTGGTAGTGCTGAAGACTGCTTTGCGTGTTGTTTCGGGAATTCAGGCGCAGGGTTCCATTCAATTAAAACCGCCAACACCTCATAGGATCTTGCTGTTGTTTTGATGAGTTTTAAGTTTTGATCTGACCGAATTCCAATCAGAAGGCCTGCTGAGGGGCGGCCTAGGAGACCTTTGACAGCTGGCGAGATCACGATGTCGTATCCGTCCATTGACGGTTTTTCCTGGAGCCATGTTTCCTGCAGACAAAATATGTCAAATTGACCCAGGTCGACGGTATTGTGATCAGTTAGATGGGTGTGTCCTCTAGTGTTCCAAGAGGCCAACGATAAGGACTTTTGATGAGATTGAATGTCGGCTTCTTTTGGTAGTTGCTATCTAAGGCGATTTGAGGATAGGGCACCCTTTATCCATTCCCATGGGCCGGGTGGAGTTGTCGAGTTTTTTATGGCGATCGGCGGAGATGATTTGGATTGCGCCCGGGATCTATAGTTGAGCGGGTTTCTTCGCGGGGACTGATCTCTCCAGCTTCATCCAGACGGGATCTGTGGCTTTGAGAATGGGGCGGGTGATTCTTAGATGTTTCTTGTCTGCCATTACTAGGATGGTGAGTTTTCAGTGATGTTCGATTCAGATCAGAATAGTCACGTGCTGGGCGTGGTGGGCGAGCAGGAGAGTCTAGGCGCGTCTTCAGAGTCCTGGATGGCGCTGTAAAGTGAGATTTCAGTTCATTTCTTCGATCAGCTTGTCGTTGGGATGGGCTGTGGTCGCTGATTCTTCCTTTTTTAGAATATGTTTCCCTGCTGGGGTTCTTGAGATCCAGAGTTGTTAGTTCAGAGAGCAACAAGCCTTGTGCTTTTAAGTCTTCACCGGCTTGGCGACATATGTCTTGTATTGCGGAGGAATAGATTTGAAGGCAGGCTTTTGCCTTGTTATCTCTGTGGTAAGGCTCGACCCACTTAAAATCTGCAGAATTTAGGTTCTTTAGGGAGGGTAGAGACGATGTTATCTTTAACACAGTTCTTCTGTTCAAAATGACATACTTGTCTTTGCTGGAAATTTGCTCTATTTTGAAGAGACGGGTGGGATTGTCCCTCGTGTGGTCAGCGTGTTTTTCTGTTTGGTGTCGGGCTGTGCGTGCCCCTGGCGTAGGAGATCTCGTTGATATGGTTGTTGGTCTTGATCTCCTTTGTAGGCCAGGCGCAGGTCTTGGAGGGTCGTTATTGCAAAGGCCCTGGGTGGACTTGTGAGGACTAAGAGCCACCGATGACCGGAGTATAGGTTCCACTGTAGGGTTGATGTTGGAGGCAGAAGGAGATGTTGGTGAGGTATTGCCTTTAGTGGGACCTTTCTCAGGCGATACTTGAGCGTTATGAGGCGACGCAGACAGTATGAGACTTGAGTTTAGGCATTCTTCTGTTAAGATGGGGGACTTGGTCAGGTCCATCACGGAGCCCGCTCGAATGGGACCATGGGCTGCAGTTCCGGGAGCGGTGTGATGGTTTGGCGTCAGTACCCCAGATTCAAGCTTGCCTTGGGTTGATTGGCGAGCTGAGTCGGGTGGTTGATCGTTCGTAGCTAGTTTTAGAACTTTCTTGCGTGTAGTCATGTTTGCACTTGGCGATGGTTGTGGCTTATTTGCGAATATTGTGGCAAATTCGTTAAGGTGTTTGAGCTGGGAGGTCTGAGTTGACTTGTGCGTTGATGTGTCTGATGAAGAACCTTTTTTGGAAAAAGAGGGAGCCGAGGCCGTGGCCGACGCAAAGACTGCCTCCTGTCTTGCTGTATGCGGAAGGTCATACTTCAAGTCGATGGCAGTTATGTATCCTTCTAAGAAGGTAAGCTTTGACTGTATGTTCGCTAAAATGGCCGTGTTGTCCTTTGAGACGTCACTTAGCGTTTCATAGAGTTTGCAGAATGGGGCCATAGCGATGGTTATGGCTGACATGATTGTGGTCAGATCCTTTCTATTGTTAGGGGACTCTTTATGGGGAGGTGAAGGGAAGTCCAATCTTCTTCCACTCTTCAGTGGTGTATCTCTTGGTCCTAGAGATGGAGGGTTCGCCAATGAATGTCTGCGCCTGGGGTTGGAGCCTCCAATGTCAAGCGAGGTGGAAGGCCTTGGTGCTGCTACTCTCATTTGGGAATTGAGATCGTCCCAACATGAGGACTGGGATGCGGGGACTTGCTGGTTTGCCGCAAGAATGGAAGGAGTTAAGTGGGTCTTTACCCGCGGATGGGGGGACATTTCTCTTTGTGACCCCGCTTTTGGCTGCAGTAGGTCGAGAATGTCCGAAAGACACTGATGTGGCAGTCGAGTGGTGTTAATTCGATCAGCAATTGAGGAGACCACCCGCTCGGGGGTGGGTGGTGGTGGGGACTTCGCCTGAGAGTCTGAAGGTAAAGTTGGAGTGTTGTTAGGCGGGCGTACAGAGCCCGATTGGGGGGGCAGGCGCATCCGGTGAGGATCCGAGGAGGGGAGTGATTAGTGGCGGGGCTTGCCCGACTGTGGGGAGTTGAGTGCCGTTAACACCTGTAGTTTTCCTGGATTTAGACGCTGGGGGGGTCTCGTCAAGAGCTTCCAGGATTTCCGCGTCTGAAAGTTCGGACTCGTTGGATAGTTTTCTTTTGCCTTGTGTCTTAAAAAAGTTCATCAATGCAGTTGACAAAAGCGGGGTGGAGAGGGCAAGTTTTACATAGCCCTTCTTTCTTTGGCCTTGTTGTGGGGCGACCTTTTTAATCTGACTGTTGGTTTTTGGAAGGATAGCCAATGGGTTTTGCTGTTTTTTTGTAGAGACAGCCACTTTGGTGTTTGTGGCTGATGCAGCCGTGGGCTTGAGTGCCAGTTTGCCTTTTTTCCTGTATATTGGTCTTTTTTTGTTTTGGTTGGAGGAAGGTTTGCAACTGAAATTATCCGATGTGGCATAGGAGTTGTCGGAATCTGAATCACGACTCTCCTCTTGCAGGGGATTCGTAGGCAAAGGTTGGTTATGGGTATCTGAGGGCGTGTCAGCACACGCCCTGCTTTCCAGGGTTCCATCTAAGTCTGAGGGAGGCACTGTGGCCTCTACCGTCGAAGGCGACGCGGGTGAGCTGAGTGTCGGGTAGAAGGTGGCCTCGTCAGTTGCACCGGGTGTAGAGAGGTTCTGTGAATGAGCTGCACCGACCGGGCCGGGTCTGCCCAGTTGGTCCTCCAGAGCCGGGTGAATCAGGGCCATGGTGGTCTGGTGGGCCGGGCTCTTCTGCCAGTTGCCGTGTTGTTCCAGGACGGGTAGATTGGTGTTAGGCTGGGCAGAGCTCAAGGCCTCCGGAGAGAGCGGGGCCGGTGCAAATCCGCCCATTCCTACTTGGGTGTTGGACGCATCAGAGGTGGCCGCCGGCTCAGGGGTGATAGCCGGGGACGTGGGTAGATAAGCGTTGTGCGCAGCTGCCGTCGCCGATGTGGCCACCCTCAGACCCCTTGGCAGGGGCCCTCCGGCTCCCGCACAGGATGGGTCACTCGCCGAAGCGGTGAGGGGGCGGCCATCACCGGGTGATGCTGCCGGACCTTGGCGTTGGCCTGGGAGAAGTCCGTGGCTTTTAACTGAGAAGACCTTATAGTTGAGAGACGCGGGCTGACTCAAGGTAAGTGGGGTCTTTTTCGTGTGGCTCCTTAATAGACGCTGATCCGAATCTTCCTCCATCTCAGGTGGAGGATGGAGAGGGGACGGGGGAGGCAGAGGGAGGAAGGAGGGGAGGACGAAGGACCGGGAGGGAAGGACCGGGAGGGAAGGGTGGGAGCGGGGCGGGGCAGAGCAGGATAGGGGGACAGAGGTAGAGGAACGGACAGTAAGGAAGGGACAGAGAAGGCAAGAACAGGCGGCGACCGAGGCAGAGTTTTGGAGCGTGGCCGCCAGATAACAGGGATCAGACGACTTGGGACGGCAAAGGAGGGCTCAAAGTTCACTTTTAGTCCCCAATTTGTCTCAGTTCTCAGTTCAGTTCAGAAAGGCAGTTCAGAGAGGCAGAAAGGCAGAAATGCAGGTTGAAGAGGGGTGCCGCTGGAGAATGAGCGCCTACCTCTGTATCCTGGAATTCCCTTGGTGCGGCGGTCAGCCAGTCAGCCAGTCAGCCCCCAGCTCCCGGAGCGGACTGGAGCAGACTGGAACTCTGCCCGGAACTCCGCGCGCGCTCCGCGCGGAAGTAGGGTTTTTATGGACAGTTGGGCTTGTTTTCCCTGAAAGCAGAAGAAACTCCAAACACGTCCTCACGCGATGCGAGCAGGAGCAGACTGGAACTCTGCCCGGAACTCCGCGCGCGCTCTGCGCGGAAGTAGGGTTTTTATGGACAGTTGGGCTTGTTTTCCCTGAAGGCAGAAGCAGAAGCAGAAGAAACTCCAAACACGTCCTCACGCGATGCGAGCAGGAGCAGACTGGAACTCTGCCCGGAATTCCGCCTATTTTACCATCCCAGATCAGATCATTAAAAATGTTATTTCTCTATTTGAAAAATGCATCTTGTTCAAAGCCCCGCTATTTATTGTTGTTTTATGTACTTGAGGAAAGCCTGCTGAAGTGGCTCTCTTCATGAAACGTTTCTGACAGACTGTGAATTGGGCAATCTTTACTATGTTTTCTGCATGCAATATTTAAGATTGATAGAACTAGCCTGAAGGCCATACTTGGAGGAATTATGGGCTCTGAAGAGTGAAAGGCCTGAGCCCAGGAGAGTATTTGACAAGCTTTACAGGACCCTAACTCGAGGTATGGCCCAGGACATGGTTCATAAAGCTATTAGGTCCCTTTCTGTGGGGTGAAGGGGGCGTGTAAAAATCAAACAAAACTAAAAATACAATTTGCTTGGAGTGTTTTCAGGGAACTGTCTAGTTCCCAGCAACCACATAGCAGCATCATGAGGAGGGAGTGCCATGGCTTAGAAAGCAGCTAGGCTGTGTCTACCAGGTGCGGCCTAGTGAAGAAATTTCCAGCAGAGTGCCATCCTCTGTCCACCATATTCAGGTAAGTAGCATGGGTGGGTGGGAAGCAGGGGAGTGTTAGAGGGCAAGGGAATGCTTGGGCCTCATCTGTCAGGTGCAGCTCGATTGAACTCAGGTGGACGGCAGGACTCTCTGCATGGTGCTCCCGTGATGAGAGGGAGCACTGCGGTAAGAGACCTGCCGGCATCGCTGACGTGGGAGTTACATGGCTCTCTCTCTCATTGGCCCATTTCCAGGCCATATGAAATTTATGAGCCACACTAGTTCCTATTGGCTGGAAAGTAGCCAATGGGGGAGCGCCACATCACTCCATGTGACATAATTAACATTATGCATGCAGTCATTTTGATAAGTTCATGATAACAATACATCTGTGATTGAGGCAGATTTTCTCAACTAATGCACGCCGCATTTTGGAACATCTACATGAAGTAATGTTATTCATGCATTTTAAATCCATTTCAATCCTCGTTTTTAAGATGGAAATTGATGTTGTATCATGTAGGAGCATATTACTAATGCCCAATGGAGCATCTAAGATGCCGACTTTTCCATGGTGGTTCCCCCCCTTAGATTTGTTTCTACATTTAAAAGGGATGCACGTGTGTGTCACTTCGATTAAGGATTTGTTTTCATCTGGACATTTTTACTGTTTACCTCCTTCTTTTGGTTAAGGTAAACATTGGAGTTATTGTTGAGGTATTTGACCTCCTTAACAGGCAGTAGTCACGACATACAATATTCCTACGACTACCACACACAGTAAATCCCACATGGCTAATAACCAGATTGGTGGTAAAGAGGGGTCGAATTTGAAGTACTGCTTGTTTTTACTGGTACCACGTGACTCATAATGTGTGTTTGCATGTGCTCTTGGAACAGTATCGGAACAGTATCAAATCTATCTCTACTGGAAGCCCTCTTTCTTACAGGACCTATTCTTTGGAACAACAACGTAAACCCAACTACATGTTCATAAAATAATTTTCTAAAGCCTGAATAAGAGTGAGTGTGGTTGATTTTAGGAAGAGTAGAATATGCATGCTCACAGTTATAAATGTAATGCCACTGGTGGACTATTTTATCATACCTCAAAGTTTCAAACACTCAATTGCAACTATTTTCAAGACTTTTGATATTCTAGGACGGTTTGGTGCAAAGTCCTCCTCAGATTCAAACCTAATGTTCTTCCTATTCATGTATTGTACTGGTGAAGGGGTCTGCAACCTTTGGCTCTACCGATGTTGTGAACTACAACTCCCATCAGCCCTGCAAATATGCCCAATGATGAGAGCTCATACGAGTCATAGTCCAACACATGTAGTGAGTTACAGTTTACAGACACCTTAACTAGTATATCCCTTTATTTACAGGGGTACGCTCCTGTGTGGCAACTGGGGAATATGAGCCTGAGGTTTAAAAATCCACAGTCTGATAATATTATAGAAATGCTTGTTCCTAGAGTGGTTTTATTTCCGGTGAGATCTGTATCCTAGAGCTTTGGCTCATAGAAGTACCCTGGTCTTTAATATATGTTTATTGTAATATTTATAGAGATGCAGAGTTCATGGTGATCCCTTAAGAGAGGTCTGCAGTACATCAGGCAATAGGTATGTCATCCCCTTTGGTATCACATAGGAAATCAAATATCATATTATGGAGAGGCATCACTACTCCTTTGACGTGAAATGCGATACACTAAAGGAATGTTCCATTGAAATGCTTAGATGTCTAGACATAGACTTATTAAGACACCAACCCGAAATGGATCCTGAGAATATGGTGGAAATCTGTCATTATTTTCACAAGATTGCTCAGCGCATTAGACATGTTGCATTCCAACAGCAGCATGGAAGAGCGCCCACACGCCCCCTCGCCATGCTGGTTTGATTGTAGCTCCTTGGTTTGTCTGCTTAAATCACATCATCTGGCACAATAAACTCTGATCTGTCAACGTGTCGGCACCAGGCTCACAAATGAGCTGCATTTAATAATTATGAGCATACATTATTTCAAGGCATTGAAATTCGCAGTCAAATTCCTCCACAAAACCTTTGAATCAATGTAAATCCCTGTTGCCTGGCTGAAGATGAAATTAAATGTGCTCATCCTGGAAAATATCTAGGAATATCATATGGTTTTAGTGTCTTTCATCTGAGTCAGAAAGGGGAAACACTGTCTGATGAATGGGAGTGTGGAGGGGAAACTTGGAATCGAAGGAGAACCCAGTTGAAATGTCATCCCACGGCACTGCAGCCAAGCATATGTGTGTCAGATGCAAGAGGAAAGTGCATCCATCTTGAAAATGGCATGATAACTTTCGATAGTTGGCATAAACGTTAATATTTCAGTAGATTGTGTGTCGCGCCAATTTGCTCTTCACTTTTCAGGCACCGTAGCTCGAGGCCTGCTCTGTGCAATTGTATTTTTCAGAGGTTTTCCTGAAAAGCTGGAATTGTCTTTTGGATTATCATAGAATGAAGCAGCACACCACATAGCAATGGAAGGCTTATTAACTTCACACGTTTTTATGCTTACACTCTATTAGAACGTTCAAGTACAATGAGCATGCCACAGCAAAAAATAAAAACAAAAACGATAATAATTAATTCTGCAAATGCTAGCCTTAATTGATAGACGTGTACATAAAATGGAAACATGCACTAATACAAGTGAAAATAAACAGGCACAATCACCTCCATTGGGGAGCGTCAGAGTAAAGGTACTTTTCCAGGGTCGGACTGCGCCATAAAATGGTCTCGAGAAACAATAAAAAAGCGGCCCACAGTTGCAAATGGCTATTCATTCCGTTTGTGACACGGTTTGAATAGTACCCAAGGGGGAGTTTTTTGATAAAATGTGTTGCAAATTGTGCATTTTAATGAATATTTATTCAGCAACACTGGTCAAAACTACTAGCCGTATAGTGAAGTAACTCATCAAACTGGCCCACATTGGCCCAAAAAGTGGCCTACTTTGACCAAAAAAACGGGCCCACATCAGCATTTTGGGTTTTTGGTTCGGCCATGGGCCTATTGCCCTGTAGGCCAGTCCGAGCCTGTACTTATCAATTACTTGCTTTGTCTGCAAAGCTTATTTCTACTACACTGCATCCGCACTACTTGACATGATATCTCTGTAACAACATGCACTGCTCTGTTATGCATGCATACATTATCCATTAGCTATCTTTTTCATACATCGTGCGCATTTTCCCAGGAGTGTATTGAGATATCTACTTCACTTGCACAGATCCCTAAACTATGGGCCCAGATCTGCAAATCCTAAATCACTAAAAAGTGCATTAGAAACTCCCAAAGTACTAAGAACATAGATATGGTTGAGTGAAATAGGGAATATTTGAGGGAAGAAACGTACAGTAAGCAGGTGAGTACTCATGAATTGGGATCACTAATGAGTCTTGGGATGTTTATGAACTAACAACGATGTTATAATTCTTCAGCAAAATCATATTGATTAGAAGGTGGACAACTGAATAAAAAACCTAGGGACGGCATTACAGAAACTTTGCCCCAGGGCAAGTACAACTAACACTAGGGGCAAAAGTCCTAGTTCTTAAACAGGTTATTTCAAAAAAGTCTGCAAGGCATTGCTTGACACAGTGATCGTCCTTTGCCCCGGGGCAAAAATGAATTGAATGTACGTGCTTTTTTCCCTGGGTCATTTTTTTGCTGTTGTGCTAATTGCACTTGCACTGCTGCCAGGATTTGGTGGCAATATGATTCTTCTTCCTAAGTGTGAGAAATACAACACTGTGAAATCTGCACTTGATGGAAACATAAGGTGGCAATCACATTTGTGAAAGTGGTGAGAATAGCTCACACTTTAGTCTCGGTTTACAGGTCTAGCAAGGTTGCCAATCACTGGTATGAAGACTATTGATTAGGTTGGTCAGGCTTTTTGGATGCTGTATTTTAGCACAGGAATTAAACGTGGCTGTTGAACCCTAATTGGATTGCTCCCATTAACATAGTCATGTTGGGGAAAGTCGGCAACGGAAATCATTGTTTGGTGACTTGTATTTGTTGAACATATGGAGAGAGCATCATAAGAAAATAAAGTAGTGCACATTGTATTCAGTTAAATATTGCAGACACTCATGGATATCCCCTATAATATGACACAACAAAATGCCACCAGACAAATTGCGCCAGATAAAGACGCTTTAATGATTATTTTGACCGTAAATTGAAAGGTGTTTCGGCCCTTGGCCTTTTTAAAAACCGGACATTGACTAAACATCAAAGCACGATAAATATGCTATTACATGAGACAAAAAATAAACAAAAACGGAATTTGTGAGATATAGGTAGAGACAGAGAGAAGTGGGGAAGGGTACAGTTTTGTGGGAATGATAAAAGAAACAAATAAGAGATTTTTGTTGATAGATTAAATTCTCAAATAAATCATAAAAAGACATATTGACACAATATACTAGTAACCTAGATTAGACTGTAATGAGATTCCCGTAAGTGAACATAACCTGGTCATTAGACCATTACAGCTGATTTAATACCGATATTTGTCAAAAGCAATTCCATTAAGTACAAATATAGCTTTTAACATGTAAAACATAAGTCACAATTCACCAAGTTATTGAACGACTTGATCTATGTCTTTGTCCACATCATTCCAGTCAGTTCCATCCTGTTACTACACATTGCAATCCATCAGTTGTGTCGGAATGTTACATCATACATTGTTATTTGAACATAAGTAAAATATGACTCACTCAAAATGTAGACACAATAAAGAATCTCAGTAGTTGCAGGCTGTATTCTTATACAGTCGTTCATTACTGGGCAAAATCCCTTTATCTAGAAATAATATAATAGTCTGAGCATCCTAGGTTGTTAGGACATATTCCACCTGGTTTAATACAAACAGATTCTTGTGTGCCCTGATTAAGTTGCACAAAAGTGTACAATTTATATTGTAAGTGCCATTAGAGAGAGACCCATTTGTCCCAAAGCTTGTCTGGATCCCTTTTTCATTATTCGCAAGCTGCTTTGTGTTAAGATTTAGCATGCTGTTAAATATTATATTGTCCTGTGTCATCATAGGTTATTGTATCAGTTAATTTTCAACCACCGCCCGGTTCGGCAGCCTCCGTATAATAATGGCCCTTCACCTCAAGGATATATTTGTTCTCTCTGAGAGATTCTATGTTGCTCACTTCAAATGCCACTTAATTATCATGCATTATACGGTGATCAGGAATACAATTGTGCGTTATTTTAACCCTGAGTGCATGCTCCCTAGTTTTCTACCCAGTAAAGTCCAAACATAGTGTCATTATCCCTTGTGTTATATATCTGCTGCCTCACACTATCTTCGAGCACAGACCAAGCTTACTCTGGTCCACGTAAGTTTTCGTGAGCTAGAAATTGCAGTCACTGCGTGTTGTATATCGTTACTAACCTGATTGTAAATAGAGATAAGGTCTCCTCGTGGCCGCGTGTAAAAAGAACAAACATGGCTGCCATTACACTCCGCTATTTGTAGTGAGACACCTGGCATGCAGCCCTGCCCCCATCACTCGCGGGATGTACCATTATTACGGGGGGGTGTCGATTGATCAACATTATTTTAACTCTAACATTCCCTCTGTCCTCATCCTTCTTGATCTCTCTTCTGCCTTTGACACGGTCAACCACACCTTCCTGCTGAACCGTATCACTGAACAGGCACTGGCCCAGCTGACCTCTTTCCTCTCTGATCAACCCTCCCAGGTCCAACTCGGGTCCTTCCTATCATCTATCTTTCTCTCTACCTGTGGGGTTGCTAAGGGGTCTAACCTCTCACTCTGGCTTTTTAACCAATACCTGGCAACTCTTACCCACTGCATTGCCATTTTCTACTCAAATTTCCAGTGCTATGCTGATGACACTCAACTCATTTTTCGGCTGCCCTCGGCCACCTCCTCTCCCTCTCTCATCTCTGACTGCCTAGCTGCAATTCAAGATTGGTGTGCCGCCAATGATCTTTGTCTGAATGCCAGCAAGACTGAGATCCTCCTCATCGGCCCACCATCTACATCCTTTTTGCTCACTCTCTGGCCGGCCTCCCTTGGCCCCTCTCCTACCTCTACCTGCGAGGCTAAGAACCTCAGGGTCATCTTTGACTCCACACTTTCCTTCTCCGCTCATATCTCTGAGGTCTCAAAAAAGTCAAACTTCCTACTGCACCTCCTCAGAGGTACTCTGCCTTTCCTCTCCTTCCCTCAGAAGCTCACTGTCTCCCAAGCTCTGGTTCTCTCAAGGTTGGACTATTGTAACAGCCTCTTTCTAAATCTACCTGACTCTACTCTCTGCCCTCCACAACTTATCCAGAAAAGGACTGCAAGATTTGTCCTTGACCTCAATCCCTGGGATCGTATCTCTCCATTGGCTCCCAGTGGATGCCAGTATTAAATTCAAAACCCTCTGCATTGTCCACAAGGCTTTCAGGAGTCTGGGTCCTAAATACCTTCAGCTATGCCTCTGCAACTACCTCCCCTCTCGAGCTCTTCGCTCCTCTACCTCTAACTCCCTCCGGGTCAATCGGTTTTACAAAGAAATGAGCAGGGGGTAGATCTCTATCTTCGGCTGGGGCCTCACTCTGGAACAGCCTCCCAGACACTCTAAAACTTGAGGAGAACCATTCCGGTTCCGGAAGCCCCTCAAGACCTTCCTCTTTGCTTCTGCCTTCTCTCCCCCTCTCCCATGCTGACCGGCTCTCTCTTGGGACTGTTCAACTGGCCACCCTCTTTCCCCTGGGCCCAGGTTCTTGCTCACCCTGCCACCCTTCTGCACTGCCTCCTGGCCACCCCTTGCACTGGTGGACTGTATCTGTACTCATACAGCCCCCCCCTTTTTTTCTTTTTCTGCACTTATCAGACTTACCCAGTCAGCTGCCATAAACACAGCACTTGCCACTTGCTGGCTGCACTACCACTGTTTATTGCCTCCATGTTCTATTTATTTGTACTTATTATTTATGTATCTGCTCTGCAATTTCCACTCTCCCCCTTCCATGCACTTTTTCCCTTTTCCCTTTCCCATGCACTTGTGCATTCTCAATCTCACTGGGCCTAGTAAGATCGTTGTTGTTTTATGTTCTCCCTGTTCCCCTCCCTTGCCTAGTAACGCTCTGAAACACTTGTGTACGAGCACGATACAAATGAAATATCATATCATATCATATCAAACTTGCTATACCTGCGAGCAGATAAAATATGCACACCATAAATGTCACATATCAAGTTAAATGACTATTTGAAAAAGAGAAAAAGTGTTACTTGTATGACATTCTCGTCGTCTCCTAACTCTTTGTGAGCATCTTAAATATTAAGGTTTGCGTTATAACAGTTATATTACATCATGCACTGATGAACAAAAAATGCATTACTACATTGCTCAAAAATTGCCCTAAAACATGCAGCACGATTCTGATCCACTTTAGAGTCTGTTTCTCATTCCTTGCAAAGTCAACAATTACAAAATAAGGACTTTGAAATTTGAATTTTGGAACTAATAATTGTCCCTTTCTTGCGTCACGCCATGATACAGTGTAACTTATTCTACCATTTCTTTTGGGAACAGAAAAAAACAATTTGTGATATTATGTGATGTGATCTTTGGTGGTTTACAGAGTACCATGTCCTTATAGTATGTGTCCTACAATTCACATTCTAGTACAAGTTCATAATGGGCACCAAAATCTATGACCAATTGACTCGAACAGTCTCATAATATTGCAATTACTTGTTGGCATGCTTAAAGCTCTTATAAACATTGCATTATTAAGTTCTAAGAAAAGGAATAATTATAGAAAAGAGCCTCTGAAATGACATATGAGTTTAGCTTCAATTTTTCTGTTCCCAAAAGAAATGATAGAATAGGTTACACAGGTTATTCTAACGCAAGTTTTTTCACTGAATATTTATATATATATTTTCACTGACAAAAAACATTGTTAAAGGGACATTATGGTTAAATTGCACTAGTAAAAACCTATGCAATTCAAAGGACAAACGTTGTTACAGGGACGTTATGGTTACAGGTAAAACTGAAAAACCCCAGAAATTCGCAAGTTATGGTCAGCTAAGCAACCATAACTCGCGCTACCCCTGTGCAGTGAAGGACTAACACTCATGACATCAAACATGACATCACAAATGTTTTTTGCAAAGTACACACTTTAAAACACACCACAATGTGCCGTTACACATGTATGTATGTTTTGGAACAATGTAGGCCTGCATTCCGGGTGGAAGTTGTCCACTGCAACCCTGAAAAAGGGCACACCGCAGAGGTGCTGTGTAATCTGTTTGCAGCTTTTCAGAACAGAGTAGCAGACCACATAGGTTTGCCCTGTAAATAATGATGCAAAAAATCTGTTGTGCTACAGTGCGTCTGCAACTAATAGCAACCATGTCAGTCCGGCTCAGTATGCACAGTAATGGAGAAAATTATGAACAAGCCCGGCTGTGACCCACACCCGCAGCTGCGATAGTCCCCATTGTCCCAATATCATGGGTGGCTAGTGGCAAAGGGGAGTAGGCGCGTGTGCGTTTCCACAAGGACAGTGAGGGCCGTATTCCAATGAAGCAGAAACATTCCTTCTTCCCTTTCCAGTATCTTATTTGCAGCACACCGTCATTCCGTACTGTTACAAAGTTCCACATGCTTCCACCAGTGACATTGAAGAGCTCTCCATGTAACAGTATAATTTCTGTACAACAGTCCTCTGCATAAACACTACACCCAGAGATGTTATTGCGCAATCCCTGTGGCTCCACAGTCCCATTTCCATGGGCGCCATCCTGAAAATCCCCAGATGTGGCTTTTGTGCTGCGTGCAAGCGTGGGGGAATAACTTGTTGTAAGGGACGGCTCTCAGATGCTTCTAGAGAAACACCTTTTTTCACGTTTTATTTCTTTTTTTGTGTTTTCTTGTGCGATCATTGTTAGAGTAAATTCTTCACAGCATCTTGTAGATGGGCAAACAGCATTACCAATGGGTGACAAAGAAATGCCATTTGCTTGGAAAATTTCAGCATTTCCACAACCAATGAGGTCATTGTTGCAGAAGAACATCCCAGCAGTGGACAGAAAAGTATACATGCTTATGTTGATCAGATACCTTCCTGTCTCTGGCTTGGAACAACTTCCAGGAGCAATGTCCCATACTCCTCGTGGTGTTATGGATGAGAAAAGCACCGTGGCAGTGGGAAAAAGCCTCTTCACTAGTTTTAGCAACCTCTTCAGTCAACTGAACAAGCCTAAACAAGACATGTAGCCCATATGCATGCCGACGTAGTGGATGACGATAACATCGGCTTAAGCAAAAGTGGCCAGGTATTTGCAAAGTGCATCCATGTCAGCAAAACAGCGCTTGTATACAATGTTTCACAATGCAACCACTCCTTCCAATCTGAAATTGTCGGCAAAGTTTTTTTTTGTCCAGGGCATACTTGTGCAGATCTAGTAGAAAAGCATGACCTATAGGCAACACAATGCGTTTTACCATGTCAGCCAGCCTCACTACGCAAAGTATAATCTACAGCAGTCTGACCGTTCCTTCCTGTGAACCACATCCACAGTACCTCATTGGATAATCCTGAAAGTCCCATGTCCATTGGAAGTGCAGATTGTGGCATGTGCGGTGCCCACAGTACCGCGAGGCCCGCACCCCGGTAAAGCAGAAGCAGTCCTTCTTCCCTTTCTACTACCTTTTGTCCAGCACAACCTCATTGGATACTGGTTAATGGGCACACACAATTCCACCAATGCCATCCAAGACATTACCCTCTAACACTGTCAGTTCTGCAAAACTCTTCATAGGTACCGTTACAAATTCAGCCTGCTAGTGTGCTGTCACTGGACAGCACATCCAGTAGAAAGTTCACTAAAAGATTGCAAGATTTGTGCATCCACATTCATCCACTTGCGCACCCATCACCACAAAAGGAAAGGAAGTACAGAAACTTTTTCTGCACTATGTGTATGACTGGGTTCTAAGTGCCTCAGTGCACGCTATCTGCCACTGAGCGGAAATAACTTTCTTTAAAAGCATACTGTTTTTTTGGCACTTCAGTGATATGTGCTTGCAATGCTCTCATTTAGCCATATCATACAGGGTAATATCAAAACAGGAACTCTCTGCTTTCCTTCCGACAATGCTACGAAATGTTTTCCCCACCTCCTACGTAAATCATAAAAAATGCCACCAATAGCAACATTGAATGTATGGTACCAAGCAAAAGCAACTTTCCAAAAGATTACTGTCTGCACAGCTGTACTTCTGGCTACGCTGCACTATTGCAACAGGCTCTTTTTAAATCTGCCCCCTTCTACTGTCTGTCCTCTGGAACGCATCCAGAAGAGTAGTGCGCAAATTGGGATGGTATCTCTCCTGCACTGAAATGTCACCAATAGCTCCCAGTGGCTGCGAGGAATAAACTGAGAACACTCTGCATTATGCAGAAGGCATTCTGGCCCCTGGTACCTCAATACCTTCAACTGCAACTCCCTATATATTTGCGTGCACAAGCTCTTCCCACATCCACCTGCAACTCCTTCAGGGTCAGGTGCTTCTCCAAAAAACAGTTGGTGGTAGTTGTGTTTTTTGCCTGCAGCCTACCTCTGCAACAGCCTCCCTGGCTCCCCCACACTTGAGGGGAACCATTGCCGATTCCGGAAGCACCTCAAAGCCTTTCTCCTAGAGTCTGCTGATTCTACTCCTCTCCCCGGCTAACTGGCTGACGTAAAAAGAATCTGCACTACTTGCCTGGCGACTCTTTGATGTCAGGCCCATGTCACCTCCCCCCGCCAGGCAAACCACTGCACTGGCTTTCTAGCAAACACCACACTTGAGGACTCTTTTCTGTATGCCTAACAGTGCATCCACCACCTGGTGTGTTCACTTATCCATGCACTTGGCACAATAGGCCCTTATTTTTACAAATTGTCATTTGTTCTTCTTACCATGTACTGTACCTTCCCCTCCCTCCACCCATGCACTTGGGCATTGTAAATCACACCTTGTCTAGTAGGATCGTTGTCTCTGTCTCCCCTCTGTTTCCCCTCCCTTGCCTGGTTGCGCTTTGGTAGACGTGTGTGTAGGCACATTACAAATGCCATAGCATACAATTGCCAATCCTATGATATCATATGCACAATGCATGCACCATAGTAGGATGCCTGCCACTTACTGTGTACACTGCAAAGTTGTTTTTTGTTTTCCGCAGTACCCCACTTACTGCACACTTTTCAATAAATATTGCGCACAAGCAGCACAGCTTGCATGTTACTAACTGAAAATAAATACATTCAGTTCATGCATACACCCAGGATGCCTGCCCCCTACCTTGCACACTTCCACCATACCCTTCTGCACTTCTTTGTGCAAAGAGACCTTCTGGCACAGTGTTTGCGTATGGTGGTATGGAGGAGAAAATTACCTTGGCAGTAGCAAAAATCTACATCACTGCCGTCATCAACTTCTTGAGGTAACGGAGCAACCGTGAGCATGACATGTACCCCAAATGTAGTGCATACTGCCCAACAACAACATCCACACTGCCTACAGAGGCCACACATGTAAAAAGGAGAACCATTGTACCGAAACCCCACTCATACACTGTGCCCCAAAAAGCCTCCACTCCTTCCAACTGAAAGTTAGTATCAAAGCCTCTTTCCACAGCATACCTGTGCAGATCTTGCACAAAGGTATCAACCATGATGAGCACTCTGCATCTGTCCATCTCTGTCAACCTCATTGCATCGAGGTTTGGGGAAATATATCACTGCCCCATCCTGTGACCCACACCCTTGACAACTGATTGGATAATCCCCACAGTTCCATTTGCAAAGGCACCATGCTCAAAAGGGCAGATTGTAGCATGTGCGCCTTCCCAGCTACAGCAAGGGCCACACCCCAGTAAAGCACAGACACTCCTGTTTCCATTTCCAGTATTGTATATGCAACACTTCTGCATTAGGTAGTATGCAGTAGTCACACATGCATGTCTTGTGTCATGTGAAAGCACCTCCAAGTAATAGCTCTGTAACCGATGCATGCTTTCAGCATCCACATTCACCCAGAGTGGCACCAGCACCACGAACTGCAGGTAACCATAGTTTTTTTTCCTCCCAGCACTCCACCAACTCCAATGATAACATACTTCAAAGTACAGTACAGTAAGTTAGTAATCTGTGCAATGCACACTACTCAAGTAAATACACTATGCAGTTGAACCCTGTGCACTGGTAAACACACACTTTCTCACCACAGCACTCAATGGACACACTGCAGAACTGGTCACTCCATAAGCTCCTGCCATGCACTGGCAAATGTATCATGTGTGCACAATGAGCACACCCATACAATCAACAATGCATGCACAAACCACACACGAAATGCAACAATCAGAGGAGTAGTTGCAAGCTACCCGCATAGCTGTTTGTGTAAGGCTTCCAGCCATGCATCCAAGACGCTAGGCCCTCACCACACACAGCACTCCCTAGTGCACCCCATGTTGTATTCTTCATGTCATGTGTAATGCATTCCCCATCTGCAATTGCGCCTGCCACCTTTCAACCTGGCCGCATCTTTGCATGCATAGCTCCATGACGTTTGATTGCCGGTGCTGAACGATATGTGCATGCCTCTGTACATTGTGCATATTGCAACTTTGTGATGCTGCTGACTTCCTTTCTTGGGGCAATTTGGTCAAACACTTTCTCAAGCAAGGGTTTTAAAAGGGCCTAACCATTGCAAATGCAAATGGTGACATGTGGCTCCCTATTCTGCAACAGGGACAATGGTGAATGCCATATGCTAATATACGCATAGCAGCTCACTTCTGCTGTTCTCCCAAGGGTACAATGTCCTGCGCAACCATTGTGTACTACTCACCAACTTCAAATGCATGCAGAGTGACAACTGCATCGCTGCATTATGTTGTGGTAGCTGTGATGAAGGCCTAGGATGTTGGGTGCATGGCCTGCGGCCTACGGCCTTCGTCCATGCACCCAACAGTCTAGGCCTCGGGCACACTCACCACAACATAACAGAGCCATGAAGGCGACCAAGTAGGCATGTGCCAGAAATCACAAAGGCAACATACGCACCAGCACTCACCAACTTCAAATGCATGCAGAGTGACACCTTCATTGCTGCATTATGTTCTGTTGGCTGTGATGAATGCCTAGGCTGTTGGGTACCTGACCCACGGCAGACGGCCTTCGGCCATGCACCAAGCAGTCTAGGCCTTGGACAAACTCACCACAACATAACAAAGCCATGCAGGCGACCATGTAGGCATGTGCCAGAAATCACAAAGACAACATACGCACCAGCACTCCCCACTTCCACCCAACCACTGCACCATAAAGCACGGAGGCAAGGACACGTGTTCCATTTACCGTAATGCAGAAACATATCGCTGTGTTTGGCACTGCTACCCACTTCCAATCACAAAGCATTATAAGCATGCCAACCAAATAAGGCAATCTTCACAATATTGGGCCTGCTCCCAACACTCTAATACGTGCATAGAACCAATGGTGCGTACTGCACTAGAACACTTCCTAATCTGTGCAATGCACACTACGCAAGCACATATAAGGACTAGTTGCACCATGACCTCTTCCATATGTACACTATTCCGTTGCACCCAGTGGACACACTGCACGACTGGTCACGTCAGCATCTCCACCCATACACCGACAACTGTAGATTGTTCTACCAATCACCACACCCATGCAATCAACATTGTGTGCACTGCAGCCAAACCACACACAAAAAGCAACAATGTGGCACCTACTTTCAACCAGTAGACATACCTTTTCAACCAGTGGACATACTTTTCTGTGCTAGGGCTGCAGCAATGCATCGCTGGGGCTACGGACTTACCTCAGACAGCACACCATAGTACACTCTATGTTTAAATTCTCATGTCTTGTGGAATGCACACCCCTTCTGCAAATTTGGCTGCCACCACTCTTCACAGAAAAACATCCCTGCTGCAGCTGCCATGCCATAATGAAGGCTGCCTGCAATGACCACACAAAATTGTTGCCTGTTGAGGTATCCGCGCATTGGCAGAGCATGCACAGATTGTTCTGGCACACCACCATCTTCTTCTAATGAGATGTATCACATGAAGCACTTCTCACTCCTACACCCTTTCTGTCACTTCTTCCCACCTTCAGATGCCATACACTATGGTTTTCAGCCCCTTTCACCGCGCATAGCCCTCCAATACAACATGCCACAGTCATGGAATATTTTTGACACACATACCGTGACCGCACACTTCATTGCAATCAACATTTTGACTGCATGGCGCACAGGGAAATGGGACGCCGGAGCGGAGCCAAATATGACAAAATTTATTGCGCACACTGCTACGTACAAGAAGCCCACCCATGCACACAATGGCTTAGAGCCTTGCCATACACATCACAACACTGTCCTCTGATACACCATGGCGGCGTTTCCCAAAACCTTTGATGCACAGCACGCTTACCTCCAGCCAACCACTGGCCACGTCAACTGTTCGCCGACAGCGCAGTGTACCGCAGGTCAATGAGACTTCAGTCCGCGTAGCAAACATGGAAATGGGTCCGCGGAGCGGACACAAATATCACAAATTTTTTGGGACGTACATTTCAGTTCTTTGCAACAAAAGTACTGGTCCGATTTACACCAAACACACAAAAGCACACTTTCTGACACAAGCCACCGCTCCCACCGCCAATTTGGTGCAAATCCATCCATCCGTTCGGGCTGTAGCTGTGTGCAAAGTTTTTGCCCAATCAGTCTATGGAAAAAAAAATTGGGACTGGGGCCCCCCCATAACTTTGGCCCCCTGCACGAAACCTCACCCAACTTGGCGAAACAATTCAGAGCCGGCCACTTTGCAAAGTTTGGTGAGTATTTTTCCAGGGGCAGCAAAGTTATAAGCCACCAAAAAAGTGCTCTTCCTAAGAGTTTAGCAACTTAACCATAACTACACGGCCGCTACTGCAAGCCGTGTAATATTTATTATGTATGTTATTGTTATTGTTATGTTATTTGTCTTTTATACTGTGCACATAACCACTGTAATGGTCTTAAAGCACGGAGCCCTATCCATGCAGAAGTGACACAAATGCATTATATAGAAATGAAAGATTACATTAATTTTAAAAATGCCTTATTTCACTCTATTATTTTGGTGACATGTCTTTAATGAGCATCTTTTCCATAGCTTCCGAAGCAATGCTGGCAATTCAACTATATGGGAATTTCATCAGCATCTGTTTACAATAGATGGCTTCCTTTTCCAGAGTATCACATTCTACAAGAAGGTCTGCGGTGACAGCTTCTGGAGGGTATAGATAAGTGTGGTCAAGGGGGACAAGGTTGGCAGGAAGTGTCAGATAGGGAAGGGAGCTTGAGGGGACAGCAAGACAGACTTGTGGTTAACGAGATACATGCAGTGAAGGTGGGGACCCTCTAACGGCTGATGAGGCAGGTTTTGGTGCTCAGAGAAGAAGAGGAGTGAGTGTGAGCAGGGCAGGTGTGAGAAAGAGATGGAAGGACATCCCTTCCATCTGAAGGGGCAGATTTCTGGATTGCAGAATGATAGAAGAGAGGGGAGTGAGCCGGGGCCTGCAAGACACAGCGTGACTGGGTGATGTAGGGAACTCCATACTAGGGAGGAGTGAGGAACAGAAGAAAATAGGCTCCACAAGTGAGTGCTGGAAATGTAGTGATGGAAATGGGGCACAGAGGTGGGTACACAGATGGATGGAAAATCCATAATGTAAATGTGGCAGTGACAATGAACTGCAAAGGGAAGATATGGACCATTATGTGTGGGTTTGTAAAGCACTGCATGCCGTTTTTTAGTAACTTCAGTTCACATGTTTGCCAGGAGTTTCAGGTCAGTGGGCCTCATTATAAGTATGGCAGTAAGGCAACAACAGTGCCGGTAGCACTACCGGCACCGTTGCTACTGTACTGCCATACTACGAGCTATGCTCGAGGGTGCCTGTCAGCCCACCAGGTCTGAGCTGGCGGGCAGTGCAGCACCTGCGAGCACAGCAAGACAGATGCACCGGCACCGTTGTAAACGGTGCCGGTGCATCCGCCGTCCCCATTCCCATTCCCTATGGGGCTCAAATGGGAATGGGGATGTACTGGGCCTGGCACCCGCAAAAGGGCAATTAATGGGTCCGTCTGGCCCGGAACAGCCCGGTAATTGCTCATTTGCAGGTACCGGGCCCGGATGCCAGTTTGGAGGTAGCCTTGTCGGTTTTACCAGTAAGGATACCTCCAACCTTGTAATGAGGCTCAGTGTCTTCAGGAACCGGGTCAGAACGGAAGATAGTAGTAGGTGGTTTAGCCATGATCCAAGCATTGCAGCGCATTAGACTGTCTTGTCTATTGAAGATCAGTATGTTTGTGGTGGAAGCCGATGCTTGAATGCCCCTTAGTCTTCTTGCGATACTTGACAACTCGCCATAGGTGTCTGCCAATGACAATTGGTGAAGCAGTAGATCAATGAGTCCTCTGTTTTTAGAGTGGGCCAAAAAGGGAAAAGTCTTGATCGGTCTTGATCTCATTATCAGTTGTCACATTCTATATTTTAGCATTTTTAATTGTGTGAACTGACATGCTCTCCCTTCGACCGACTTCGCGGGCATTTTTTCCCTTTAAAAAACTAGGCTCTGGTTAGCAATCATCATTTTTGAGAGTGCTCGTCTGAGAAATTGAGCATCTCAGCGCAGACGGATCATGCGTGGCTTCAGGAAAGGTGTCAGGCCGCTACGGAAATAAGTACCTGTGTCAGTGCAAATAATCTTGTGAAAAGCCTCTTCATTAGGGATCCACCAGACCTGCTGCTACTGTTCCCATCGCTGCCTGCCATCAACACATTTTCACATTGGGCATTGAAAAGCCTTCCAGAATTGTGTAAATATGAGATTATAATTGCCTTTCCAATTTCACAGTTTATGAGATTCGCGAACGAAGTAAACGCGTTATGTGAAAGACAATAAGAGCATTTGATGTAATGGTCTCTGGTTTTTCTTTTGTGTTGTTCACCTCGGTATTAAAGAAACAGATGGCTAGATTTTCCAGGAAGCTTAAAACAGAAGCCAAGCTAATCCAAAACTGCTCAGCTATCAGACAGGATAAATCCATGCTGCCGCTTTTTTTCTACTTCACAACCCAGCAGACAAATTCTTTTTTTTTGCCATTCTGAAAAGGTATTTACCAGGAATCCTTTTTTTTTTTTAAAGAAGGGCAAGCTTATTAAGACCAGATGCATTTTAGTTTTCCTGGGACCACGATTTATGAAAGCATCCTGCTCATTTTTCTCAATGTACAGTAATTGGAACTCATTATACTAATTGTATTCCCATTACCTCTAATTAACAATCAGAGTGACCTGGCCCACAGTCTAATTTGCCTTTAATCTGTTTTTGTATAGGGAGTTTCGCCCTGTAATTTCAAGGTGATAATTCTATTCAGTGTATGTTCATGAAATCGAGAATGCATCGTTTTGAAAGTTCCGCCCTTTTTCCATCGGCGATTGAGCAATTGGAGAGTGTTACTGCACTGCTTTTCACTTATTCGTCTAAACTTCCAACAAGGATCGCAGTAGTGCATTTTTTCAAATAGAAAATGTGAAAAATTGTGATAGACACCGCAGGGGCCAAAAGCAAAATACCTACACATACGAAAACATCCGAAAAACATTAGAAAAAGGCATTATAACTATGAACAGTCTTCGAAATCCAGAGCGGATGAATCAATGCCGAGAGCTCTGTGACAAGTCAGAAACAGCTTTTGCTACTACTTGTCATCTCAATAGGGCCATTGCTTACACGCCCCAGCACTGTTCACAACCTCTCAAGGTAAACACATCATGTATGGATACACCTTGCGCACATGAGTAATAACAACATGCATCTGTGGTAAATTGGCACTATTTGCCTCATGTGTTTGCTTTGATTTTGTAAGTTTACCCATGTTACGCCTACCAAAATGAGGATTGTCCGTCCTTGATAATAATAGAGTGTAAATACATGACTTTACATGAGGCACTAAGAGTATTTGTGAACCGTAAACCTTTTGGAGGTTATATCCTCCTGAAAATAGAAACACATTTCGTCCATTGACGTGTTTCAGGCTTTGGAGAATAAAGACAACTTCTATATGTAGAGGAGGTGGTTTGACTGCATATCCATTTGCGGATATAGCATTTTGAACTAGTTCTGCCTAAATGTGCTGTACATCCAAGTGTCTATTGTCATTTATTTCAGTCTAAAGCCGAACAACCTGGGGACAGATTACAGAAACTTTGCACCAGTGCAAGTGCAAAGTTGCACGGTATTAGCACTAGGGCAAAGTTTGCCCTATTTTTAAATACACTAGGACACATTAGAAAACGATTGCACCATGACAAGTGCAGTTTGACATATTAAAAGCACAAGGGCAAAAATTGCCCTAGTGCAAAAAAGATACATTTTTGATGCATTTTTGCATCAGGGCAAAGTTTGCCCTAGTGCTAATACCATTCCGTATTAGCACTAGGGCAAACTTTGCCCTGGTGCAAAAATGCAGTAGAAATGCATCTTTTTTTGCACTAGGACAATTTTTGCCAAGGTGTTTTTAATGTGCCAAACTGCCCTTGTCATGGTGCAGTAGTTTTCTAGTGTGTGCCAGTGTTTTAAAAAATAGGGCAAACTTTGCCCTAGTGCTAATACCTTGCAACTTTGCCCTTGCATTGGGGCAACGTTTCTGTAATCTGGCGCCCGATCCTATCAAAAAAGCAATATACTCCAACCCCGCTCTGGGGCACAGACAACCAACTTTTCTACAAGCGAGTATGGGTATGCAGGTAGCTTGCATGACTTTGTATGCATGATGTTCCTTTCAGTAAACCTAACATACATACCAATTGATTTTAATGCACTGTATGTGTCATGTTTGCAATCCTCGTTTTAACCATAATCTGCTTTTTAAGCACCCTTTGAATCTTTTTAAATACATTTAATGAACCTTTATGGCAGTGTGTGTTTCCATGCCTTTTAATGTTTCTTGTATGCCTTACCACGCCTGCCACATGTTTGAATGCACCTTTTATGACTTTTCACGTTCCTTTTTGCCTTGTATGTATCACATGCTTCAAAGGCTCCGATTCAAGTGTTTTGTATGTCTGTTTGTGCCTTTTAATGCCCATCTCATCAATGATTTGTATGCCATGTCCTACTGAGGAAGCCTTGGATGCCTTGCATGGCCATGGAGTTTTCTTATGTCCTTCAATGCCTTGCATGCCTTATATGCCCTTGGTTGCCTTGCATAGCTCATATGCTTTGCATGCCTCGGAGGAGCACTCTACAAATAACACATACGCTTTGGCCGGCCTCCTTTGGCCCTGCACCTGCACCCACCTGCAAAGGAACACATTTGGGGTCATCTTTGATTCCACTCTCACCTTCTCCTCTCACATTTCAGAGAACTCTAAAAAGTCTAAATATCAATTACACCTCCTCAGGGGTACTCTACCCTTTCTCACTTTCCCACAGAGGCTCACTGTCTCTAGAGCCTTGGTTCTCTCCAGGCTGGACTATTGCAACTGCCTCTTCCTCAACCTCCCTTCTTCTGCCCTGAGCCCTCCTCACGAGCCCTCTGCTCATCTACTTGCAACCTTCTGCGAGTGAGCCGGTTCTCCAAGCATATATTTGGTGGGAGATCCTTATCCTCAGCAGGTGCCTCCCCCTGGAATAGGCTCCCTGCCGCCCTATTCCTTGAGCCGGATCTCCTGAAATTCCAGAAACTTCCGAAGACACTCCTCTTCTCCACTTCCATCTCTCTCCCTCTACCCTGCTTACATAGTTCTCTGTCCTTTCCCTCTCTCCCTCGATTGCTTACAGCATGCTGACTGGCCGCTGGGTGTTCCTCATGGTCTCACTGGTCCCCAGCAACCCGTCCAGTCCTCACTCGCACTTGCCTTAAGGCCCTACACCCCACCCACACCCAACGCACTGAGAAATTAACCCAAGAGTGTAGCTCTTTCTGCACTTAGCCCAATCTCAACCGACCGGGTGCACTTGACCTTCCCCTCCCTGTTACCCTCTGTGCACTTGCTCGATCCGTACGCACCATGTCTGAAGATCGTCTGGCTGTATCTACACTGTGTCCACCCCTAATTGTATTGTTAAAATAGCAAAATCGCTGTCAGGCCTATTTGCTATATCCCATAGTGTAAAATGTACTTTATGCACTTGCTCTGCCTGTACAGATAATTATCGTCTCAGATTTTGAAGGGCTCTGAGTGACTGTTGTATTTTTCCCTGTGTACCCACCCTCATTGAGCGCTTTGAAATACTTGCCTGTGTGTAGGCGTTATATAAATAAACAATACCATACCATATCATACTGATCAAAACAGACTGCAAACATATATGCTGATTAAGGAGTAAGCCCGGGCAGAGGGAGCATTTGTCACAGTTTATTGGGTGGTCACATTCAACTCAGGGAGTTCCTTTCCCCCCAAGCAAGATGGCGTGAACCCAAAGTGCTATTTCAGATTCACTTTGGTGAGGCCCCCAACCGTCTCGCACCCACCCCAACAAATACCCTGTGTCACCAATAAACTAAGAACCAGGCCAGTGTATAGTAAAAAAATGTATTTATTTATATATTTAAGGTTTGACAAAGAAGACTAGCAGCCAATATCAGCCACCAATGTTGTGGCAACACCCTATATCACAACTCCCCAGTACTTTCTGTTATTAAAACAACACAGGTACAATTTTGAAACATGCAGTCACAATTTACAACAAATTAAATTTCAATTTAACCAATAGTAAACATTCACAATACAATGGAAAAATAGTTTTGCAACACATATTCAAAGGACAGGCAGTGCTTTGGGATAGGGTTTTGGGAGGCAAGGGAATCAATGGGAAATTTCGTTTTTAGGCTTTCATCAGAAAAGGAACTCAAATGGGGAAATCGTTTTCTACTTTCATTTAAAAGGCACATTTGGGAAAACAAACTCAAAGGGGAATCGTTTTTTCAGCACACATTCAAATGAGAAGCAATGCTTGGTAATTCCGATTTGGGATACAAGGCAATGCATGGAAAATGTTGTTTTGCAGCACACATGCAAATGAGATGTAAGGCTTTGTATTTTTTTTTATTTTTTATTATGTAGATTACAGTTTAGTACAACACTTTTTTTTACATCCGATCCAATCCAATCAAAACAATCCTCCATCTACCAAGTATATTAAAGACATAATACCAAGTATATTAAAGACATACATCCTCCATCTACCCAGTATATTAAAGACTCTGGATAGACATATCTTGTGATAATGAGGGAGACTACTGGTCCTGTTTCTTTGATTGCTGGGACCTTGAGATACTCAATGGGCGATCTAGAAGTGACAGACCCGGCAAGTGTACCTGGAGCAATGGGAGGACTGGGAGTACACTTGATTATATTTATACCAGTGCAGAGGTTGCTTCTACTGTTGTTGACATGGAG
The DNA here is from genome assembly GCF_040938575.1 of Ambystoma mexicanum. Lineage (NCBI taxonomy): Eukaryota > Metazoa > Chordata > Amphibia > Caudata > Ambystomatidae > Ambystoma > Ambystoma mexicanum. The sequence continues at coordinate 607,817,032 of NC_090928.1, forward strand.
GTTAAGGAATCTGAATGGAGTGATCATGACCCATTGATTATAAGTATGGGGATTTTCTCTCCAACAGGAGGTGAAGTTAACCTGGGCGATTTAACAGTTAGTCATTCGTTAAATCATATCTCCTGGTCTGTGATGAATGTACAAAAAGCAACAAAGGCTATGGGTGAGTGGGACATAAATCAGGCTCACAGTTTCAATCAAATATCCCCCGAACAAATTGAGAGATGGATAGGTGCCTTTACTGGCCAACATGCTACATGTAAAGCACAGTCAACGCTGGGTAAAGTGTCTAAAAATACCATCTATGACTGTGCTATCAGAGATAGGAAACGTAAGCTCAGAAAAGATATTCGAGCGGTCAGATCGGGGGCTTATTCTAAGGTTGCTATAGTTAGTAAAATCAGGAAGTTGAAAAACAGCTACCGAACTTGGCAAAAAATACATACTAAGCAGAGGAAATTAGAAAGATGGCAGCATACTGTTAAAACTCTTTGTAGTCGAAATACACAAAACATATAGTCTATATTAGTGGAGGCGAAGGAGAATAAGGCTTCAAATGTGATTATCCCGATAGGCAGTGCGGAGTGGACTGCTTATTTTGGAAAATCAAAATGATGGGATGAGCGGGAAGGCTAAATAGCCCATGCCTCAGTAAACCCCCTTGTCCTCCTTTTGTGGTTTCTACAGAAGAGTTTCAACATAGAATTGGGGAGATGAACTCTTCTCGTGCCCCTGGAACAAACGGCCTATCCAACGTGGTGATGAGAAACAACCCCCCTTTCTGGGCTGGCCTCCTTAAAATTCTTTTCGAAAAAATTCTGGCCGTGGAACAAATTCCTACATCATGTCAGGCAGCTACCCTTTTACCAGTATTCAAAAAGGGCAACAGATCCGAACCTGGAAATTATCGGTTCTTGTCAATGCTGGACTGCACTGGTAAGATGTTTGCGGCCTTCATTTTAAAGGAACTACAAAAATGGGTTGCAGATAGGGAATATTAGATCAATTCCAAAGTGGCTTTAGAACTGGTTACTCGACCACCCACAATCTGTTTATAATGAATACACTGAGAAGTAAGGCGCTGACACATGCAAACCCCCCATTGTATGCATTATATGTCGACTTCCAGGCCGCCTTTGACTCGGTTAATCGCTCCCTACTGTGGAGTAAACTGAGGAAGCTGGCTTGCCCCGAGTCTCTATTGTATTATTTAGAACTCTTACATACGAATACTAAGGTGCAATTGAGACTTGACAATCAGGGCACTGCAACAAAAGCTATTTGTCAGTTGAAAGGTGTAAAGTAGGGCTGTGTAACAGCTTCTACTTTGTATAACCTATTCGTGTCTGATGTTCCTGAATGCCTACGGGGGATTAACAATTGACCACCAAAGATTGGCACGAGCCACTGTCCGATACAGGCCTATGCGGACGATCTTGTGATCCTAGACCACACCTTTAGTGGGATCTTAAGATCTGCTGAACAGTTATGGCGATATGCGGAGACCAATGAACTTGTCATCAACCATAACAAACCAAATCTGTTACTATACACGTCAGGAAGGGTGGCTAGGCCGCGTATGATGGTGGGCATTATTGAAATCAAATCACCCTTACGTATAAATACTTAGGGGTGGAGTTTGATCATAAGGGAAACTACTCCTCATGCATTCAGGCGCATAGGACTAAAGCTGCTCAGCTCACAGCATTAATATACAAATATACGCGAGAGAAGAGTGGATTCTCCATATGGGCAGCACGACAACTGTACATTCAATGCCTTGTACCCATGGTTACTTACGGCCTTCATCCCCTGATTAATATGAACCTGGGATGGTTACAGCTTGTGGAGGGTAAGTTCTGGAGGAAGATTCTTGGTCTTCCTCAGTGCATCCCTTTGGCTATAATCAGGCTAGAGCTAGGAATCACTTCTCTTAGTGCTGTGGTCCTGAGAAAGCGAGTAGAATTCTATATTAGAATTAACAACAAGCCTGTAAGTAAACTTCTCATGACCATCAAAGAGGATGCAAGGGCCGGCAGACAGCACAAATTAGAGACTCAGATGAATAACCTATTAGAAGAAATTAGCTGGTCACCCGAATGGGGTCGGGATAATGGCCCTCATTACGATACTGGCGCTAAACCATGGCACTATTAGCACCATGGTTGGTGCCGGTATTGTAACGTGTCCGCCATGGTGAAATGGGGAAATACCGCCCCAATCCAAGGTTGGCGGGGTGGTATTTCCCCATTTCCCCATGGCCCTTCCCCATTCCCATTTTTGCCCCGTAGGGCATAATGGGAATGGCGAAGGCGCTAAGTACGGTACCACAAATTGCGGTACCATATTTACCGTGAAGGTCCCTTTGCGGGTCCCTACTTTAACAGCTGGTCTAGACCAGCCGTTAAGGTCGGGTCCCGGAAAGGGACCTCGTAATTAGGCACTAATGGATTAACAGCGCCGCAGCCTTTTTTTTTTACGGCGCCGTTAACCCATTAGCGCCAGGGTCGTAATGAGGCCCAATGAGTGTTTATTTCTCAGTGTGCACAAACGTTTAAAAGTGTGGGATTGGCAGAGTAACTTCACCCATTTGGAAACCCTGAAAAGTTACAAATTTATTACGCATGTGCTTTTCACCTTCATGAAGGTGCAGCCCTATTTGAATCTCTGGCCATCTGATCAATTGAGGCGATTTATTCTGCTCATGCGCTTTAACCACCTGCCCAGCCTGGCCGCTAGAGGCCCGGAAATGGGATTAGCGGGAACTGAGAGGTACTGTATTCATCACCCAAAGAATCTGAAACCGCTTGTCATGTTTTAACACTATGCTGTGGGACGAGAATAAGTTGTGCTAAACATCTCGGGGAGTTTGTTCACAATCCTGAGTATATTGAGCAGAAAGAATTCTGGAAACAATGTATTAACACCCTAAATCCTAAATGACACCTAGCCCTGTTCCAGGTGTGGCAAGAGGCTTCTATTCGTGTGAATTTAAGCACTAGGGATGGTCTTGTATCTAGGCTCCCCCTTTACTATGTGAGAATGAAAGTTAGTTTTATATATACTGTATCCTATTATAAATGATTCAAAACTGTATATATGTATATATGAGCGATTAGTAAATTCGCTGAGTTGTGTTTTTTTTTTTAACCTGAAGGGGGTATGATGCCTGTTGCTCTTTTATCATTATTAGATTATTAGTTTTTTTACTTTTTCTAAAAATGTTATTGTGATGTATAGTTGGGTAAATTTGTCTATTTTAACTCTAATTTATTTATGATATGATATGTACATCTTGTTTTTTTGTTTTCTTTGTTTTCTTTGTATATTGTATGTGTAAAGTTTTTTACGTATGTTTAAAACTGTATCACATTAATAAATAATAAATTAATATTAAAGATACATTTCCCATAAATACACAAGAGTCATTCAATCCTTCAAATGAATTTCAGCATTATCTTAAGGGGACAATCTCCTTACTAGGCTGCAATAAGTTATCAAGGTAATTTACCACACCAGCCATTAACATAAAGTTTTGACCTGCTAATACATTGATCCACCATTCAGCCATATTATTATTTGCAGGAGCGAATCTTCCCAAAAATGTCAACCTTTGTGTTATTGTCTCTAAACATTCAGTAATTAAGTGATTTAAGGTCTCAGCACTGTTGTTACAAAATCGACAATTATTATTTGGAGTGTTATTTAAATGTTTTAAAAATAGCATTTCCCTTGTTGGGAGCATATTCAGCCGCATTCGCAAAAACTGATTACGATGATATTTTGATGGGAATTTTTCAAGGTATTTTGGAGTTCGATTTAAGCTTTGTGCCTCGCCTTCCAAATAGAGGCTGGACACAAGACTAGATCTTTTGTCTATGGTAATGATCCAGTTGCGAAGTAATAACTTTTTCTTAACTTCGCATGGGCTCCGCAGCAGTGTCTTAATATCAGTCCCTGCATCAATCAAATACCTGTTTGTCTTCTCAGACCACTCTTTTAACAAACCATGATGTGAATTGGTTTTAGATGCTTTTAATATTTGACATGCAATCTGTGATCCTTCCATTAACATTTTTCTCAATAAAGAGACTGACTTCCATACTACTGTTGAGTAGAGGGACTGCAAGCCTAGTTTGTACCGAATGGCTGCTATAGAAATGCTATTTGGTAATCGTAATACTCGCCGCCAAAATTGACCTTCCAAAGTAGACCAAATCAAGCCACTGATATTAAACCCTGTTTCGCTGCCAAAGGAGATGACAGAAACCGCTTTTTGGCGATAGAACATAATTACCGGTTTAACTGAGAACTTTCCAAATTCAGAGTGCAATTTGGCACATTGCAGTTTCAAGTTGTTCATTTTTGCTGTCAAGTCCTCAACCCATTTTCGTTTTTAATTGAGTTATTAAAAGAACACCCAGATAGCGAATACAGTCACTTCGCTCCAGTACAGTATTTGATGTGTACCATTTGAAATTGTTCCCTTTCTTTCCTAATTTTGAGCCAAAACATAATATTCTCAACTTTTTGGCATTAATATTTGTCATTTTTTGTAGGTATGCCTCCAGTATAGTTAACAGCCATTGTAATCCTATCTGGGTGTGATCGATTAGCACCAGGTCATCTGCATAGGTGGCCCAACTTATGGGCTGGCCATTAATTTTAGGCGGAAAAGAGTGACAATCCCATCATGCAGACGGAAGATCAGAGATGTACAATTTGAAGATCGTCGCAGCTAATGGACAGCCCTACTTGACTCTTCTCTCTGTAGGGATCCTATCAGTCAGGTCACCTTGGGAATTGATTTTGACTCGAATCAAGGTTTTCATGTGGAGTAACTTGATAGCCTGAAATAGGTCAGCTGGACAATTCCGCATTTTGAGTTTATTCCGCAACATTGTTGTAAGTCCACAAAGGCCAAAAATAGTGTCTTCTGATTTCTGATTGTTTCAGGCTTCAGAAGGGAGAGGTGTGTCAGATTTAATTCCACCCCTACTCCCTTAGTAAAACCTGATTCTCTATGATCAATTATAGCGCACTCCATTGCCCATTTGTGAGTCTCTTTTCCAAAAAGGAGGCAAACAATTTTCCAACAACGTCCAACAAGGCAATCGGACGATAGTTGGTTTGGTCTGTACAGTCACCCTTTTTGAAGATAGGAACAACTACAACTGATTGCCAATTTGTGGGGATCAATTTCACCTCTGAAATCTGTGCAAAAAGAATTGCAATGAAAATGGACCACTCGTCAATGTTCTTCTTCAGCATTAGGTTGGTTAACACATCCAGGCCCGCGGCACCAGAGTTTTTCAATTTCTTTATCGCTGCTCGTATCTCTTCTTCAGAGGGAACTGTGTCCCAAGGATCTGTCTCTTCCATAGAGATATTTGCAGTCGTAGAGGATGGGTTTTTAAATACTTTGAAAAAATAGTCAACCCACATAGTGGCGCCGACCTCTATCGTGAGATGTGCTTTTTGAGATAGTGACCCAGTGTTTATCATGGCCCATGTTTCAAGGCTTCTATTTCCGCATATCAATTTAAGCATCACCTAAGCACGCTCTTGAATTAATTTGAATGATTTTATCCAGATGTGATATTTCTGTCGACATTTTTTCTTCTTTTCCATTTTATACTGGGCAAAGTCATCAAACTTCAAATGATTTATTTTGCGCTTCATTTGGCGCTTTGCTTCAGCGATTTGTTTGCTGAAGTGATGGATAGGCTTTTGGTGATATACACGAAATCTGCTCCCGTATCTTTTAAATTGCAAAAGTAGAGCATCATATTCTACAGCATTGGAGGAAAAACCATTATCAGTTGTAAGTGCCATTGTTAAATCTATTATGTTCTTGTTGGTTAGTGTTAGACGGTTCAAGCCTTGGTTTATCTCCAACGCCCCTTCATAATGGGCTCTGTTGCTTGGTGCGACTCCCTCCCAGATCACCAGAACGGCATCATGATCACTTTTTTTCATTCTGTTAATCGTCAGTTTTTTTATTCTGTTGGAAAAATTGTTTTGGAAACCAACTGTAATCCAATGTCTTTTTGGATCCATTTCTATTCCAGGTGTGTCTGGGATATCGCCCACAGTCTGTCCATTCAGCATAGTGCAATTTCTGGCATCCGTTTCCTGAATCCAATGTTTACCTCTGGCACTATTTGGAATTGAATTCATATCTTTCAAATGACTATTGACATCCACCCGTGAGAATTTGAAATCACTGCATACATTACAAAGATCTCTTTGAATTCAATCATATGCCGGTCAATTATCTGCATGAACGAAGTAATGAAATGTGCAGATTAAATCATTGTGGGATTCCAATAGATGTGTATGACTAATAGGTGGTCTTTTTTGATGTTTAGTCCTTATTGCAATCAATGTTGCATGCACGAAAATATTGGGATTGAATGATTTAAGTACCAACCAAGTTTCCTTATTTTGTATCAATGTTAAGAGTCCAGAAAATGGACGATCGGCACTGTTCTTTTTGGCACTATTTAGCAGAGCTGTGAAGCCATCACACACAGAAGTTTAATGGAGCCAGGTTTCCTGGAAACACAATATTACATGGTCCTCTTTCCTTATCTCTCCATCTTTGAATGAATGAGAAAACCCTTGTGTGTTTCGGGATATTAGGGAACACTCTTCTGGTCCTCCACCCTGATTTTTCTGCTAGTGCTGATTAGGGTCTTGAAAGGGAGAAAGTGTCTCCCAGGCCCCCCTTCATTTCTATTAGATTGCACATGATATGCGCATCTCGCGGCTGACCACGTGCCTCTGGCCGAGGTGTGCGGTACGCATTGAATGACACATAACAGAGCATAGCATGTACGCCATTAGACTCCATTTTGTTTAGTCACAGACTCCATTTTACATTAGGCCACACATAAACGCTAAAAGCTATCCTGCAACTCGCCCCTTCATTGTTTGTGCACAGTCAGCAAGCCAACCCCCCAGCTCCTCCCCTCTGCTGTCTCTGTGGCTGTCCTGTTCTCACGGAAGCCTGGACATGAGAAGAATCAAATTAAACACTGTATCTCTCACCTTCTCTTTTACATCACTGCCCTGTGAATGACCGGGCCGGAGCCTGGTCCTGGAAAAAAACATTTGTCTCCACAAACCTGCCTTGCACCCACAGACCCCATTCAAAGAAAGATAAACTCCAAGCCTCCTCACCCCAAAGTCTTTTTGATGTGACAGTTGCATACCCCTTGTCTGCGTGCCACCCCAGTTCACCCCTCAGCACTAATCCTATGTGTGGCCATATATTGTTCTCATACTAACAAACAATAAATCATTCTCTCTTAACATCTGAAGGAACACTTGATGAATGTGTCAATTAAATATTGTGAATAGATTAGGCACCTGGACCCATGTATTCTCACTTTTATTGTCCAGGTCAAATGTCTAGTAATATAATTCTTATATGTCAAAATGTATAAATAATGTTCAAAGCATGTGTGGCCATAAGGGCAAATGTCAGATATTCTACATCATCACAACGTGGACATCGCCTGACCCTGCACCCCTCCCAGACGAGCCCAGCTGACCCGCGTGCTCCACGAAGTAGCCATCGCAACACCAGCCAATCAGAGAACACCACCCCTACAGTTTGGATACAGTCCTGTCCCCTTCATCCAATGACCACAACTTTATGTATCCCCTTAGCACACGTCATAGATGACGTGTTTCTGTTTGATATAACGTGTAATCTCTGATGTTTCAGCAGAGCGCTCTCGGAGTAAGCAGGGTCCTCTGCGTGCCCCATTTCACTTTATATAAAGACTTGTCTTTTACTTCACAGGCACTTGGTCCTGGTCTCATTCCCTACTGGGGTGTGTCCATTAGTGTCTTGTATTTGGTTATTTTATTATAATTGTTGGGAATGCCAGCTTCCAGTCTCTTACATTGTGAGATCCCAATCTATTAAACATTTGTTCATGCTGGCTAGCAGCAGGTTTCCCAGAGCGTGGCATCTCATTTCTTTCATTTAAGAACTGTCTCTGTTGTTCGTTTCTTGTGGAAGCATGTGAGTTTGACTGTCTTCAATGATTGGTTATGTCATTAAGGGACATGTTCAGGACTTGATTTCTGCTAATTTCACAACCAAATGTTAACAGTTCATCCTTTGCAGGCCGTAGTGTGTTCTTAATCAATCGTGAGTGGACATGAACAACCACTCAGTCTGAACGATCCTCTGACATGTACTTTACAATGTCAATATCTTCAGATTTGATAGCCCTCAGGGAAGGCACACAATGTAAAAGTTTCATTATGTTGTGTCTGTTGAGGTTAACCTCATTTCTCTCTCATAATATATTTTCAAGTTGTAGTTTTATGGGAGGGTGCAAAGACTCCTTTTGTGGAATTTTAACTTTATCAACTTTAGTGCCTAGCTTATAAATCTGAGATAAGGTAAATTTCGGATTTAAATTCAATGTTGATGAATATGTTCATACATTAGTAGATTACTTCATTCGCAAGGGCGAGATAATAGTAGCTAAATTATCTGCCTTCTTGTTTCGAGGTTCGACATCGAGGGTGTTCAGCCCAAACACGTGGCCTCTCGTTTCCACAGCTGGAGCTGGTGAATTCTTTGATGATGTGCAAGATTTCTCGGAAACAGTTGAAACTTTGTGATTCACAGAGGACTACTCATGTAAGTGATTTTAATCCAGCACACACCCAAGTCACGCCCAGCGTGTAGTGTGTAATTGAAACCCTTATTTATTTTTATCTATAAGTTCAATATTCTGAACGATATACCACTCATATCACACCCTTCTCCTGGAATCCCCCGACCCCCGGTCACACTGAACCAGGAATCAGGCTAGTTTGCAAAGGTAAATATTTATTTATGTATTTAGAATTCAAATCACAATACATTTTAATAGGTAAACAACAATCACCAATGGGGTGCTAGAACACTGAATAGTATCTGTAATACACTAGGAATCAAGAAATGAGCATAAAACAAATGCAGCACAGAAAATAATACTTTTGTGTTGGTTTGGTATAGATGGCACTATGCTTAGAGGTTCCCCCTGCAACAACCCTCAACCCCCCAACAGGCAATGAATAGATGTGAGGAGAAAGCAGGTATTCAGGAATAGCACAAATCAAACAGAATATCACTCCCATCTTCCCCCTTCAAACACAAGAGAAAAACAGTATTGACTTATCAGCTGTCAAAATGGCTTTGAAATTGTCTTTGGAATTGACTGAGCAAAAACATCAAATGTGGAAAAAAATACTTAAATTATTATAAATTCCTATGGGAGCCGCTTTGAACAGTTGCACACAATCACAAACAATGATTTAGTCCAAAGAAAACGTTTCAAGTCCAAGTAGGAAATAATTAAAGCTAATTCATATATGTGAAAACCTTTCAGAGTTTCAATTCCCGGCAAACATTTCCTTGCGCGATATTTGCTATAACGGGTGAATCACGCTGTTTTGCTATGCGGATGTTAAGTACAAGTAGGAGTTGAAATTTCACTTCTATCATAAAAACTGAGGGAGTCATAGAGGTTTTAGTAAAGGTTGTTTTTGTAAATTAGGCGCGAGAATGGAAAACAGAAATTCAGGTTTAGAAATGAAAGATAGGTTTTCTTATGCTATATTAAAGACTGCAAAACGGAGAATGCCACACAGGAAGGTAATTCACGGCCGCACATGACAGTTCATGTGTGATACTCTAGTTTCCGTTTGTTTTGGGAATCACTTTTCTGAAACAATCTATAAGAAGTTAGGATTCAGGAACACAGATGAGAAAAGAGTCAGTGCAAAGATAGTTCTAGCAATGCTATGGTTCTGAATAAAAAATGGGATAGGTTTGAGATTGGGATCATACAATGCAGATATATTAGGGTCACTTTTCTTCTTATTAATACTGACAAAATAAGTTATTATTTTGGACCGTCAGTTCTGGTCATGGATTGGATCTGTCAAGGAAGAACAGCACATCAGGCACGGTACTGGATCAGCTATGCCGGTCACCATATTTGCACGGAATCTGCCCTCCTTATTTGTGGATATTGCAATCAGCTGGATAGCGAGTTCCTCAGGCAAGCCTTGTGGTGGCAAGCCAGAGAATTTCAGCACACTAGTTCAAAAGGCCTTCTCACACCACAGCACTTCACTGGGTTGCAAGAATAAGTTTGAGGATTTAGGCCTTGCTGAAATCAATAGTTCTGTACTGCTTTGCAAGAGTCTTGGCATCTGGATCTGGAAGGATGTTAAAGCTGGACGTAGAATGCCGGATCAGAGTGCTTCGCCGGAATCAAGAAAGTGAGTGAATCAGTGAGTCCCTATGTGTGTCAGTTGTCTCTATTTATCCTTTAAAATGGGTGTATGGGCCGGCTTAACTAAGCCTGCCCCTGTGAGCTGGGATTGGATCAACTGCTCATCTCTGCCTTGCAACTGAGTGCTTGGATCAAGACCGGATGATGCCACATTTTATAGTTTGCTTTACAGTTCTTAGAAACCTCTCTTTAGCTACTAGTACCAAAATCAAATTTCATCCTAAAAACATATCTCTACATTGGTCTCTTTTACACAAATCACACACAAAGATGCCATATTTTATGTAGTATCTGCTCATCAAAATCCTGCAGCTGTGGGATCTTGTTTCACTTTCTACAGAACTGTGTCATTTTCCGAATTTTCTGCAAATTACCACAAATGTGTGTGTTCAACATGGGGATGTGTGTGTAAATTTTCACAATTCTAATATTAATATATTTCACATAAAACCACATATATTGCCATTCCTGTCCAGAACATGTTACATGGTTCTGCCGCCTCTTAAAAAGTGCAGCCAAAAATTAGACTAACAGATATGTCCTTGGTATATTTTCGCCACTTTGAATCACAAGTTATGAGTCTTTAAAAATGGTTCTTTGTTCATGCTTAATAGCAAATGGTCTGCCCATTTGTGACTCCCTGCAGTCCAGGACAGCCCCTTTCTTTGGGAGTCCCTTCCAGGAGCAGTTTACGGCCCCTTTCACACCTCCGTTTCCTGGGCTGAAGCTCTGCCATTGTTTTTTTTTTACACAATTTTATTGATTTTATAAAAAAAAATAACAAACCAAATCAAACTTACAGTGGATACATAATGCCAATCACAAATCAACACAGATTGCTGTATTCCGGGCCACTTTATCTCCCTTCCCTCCCCTCTCCCCAGCCTACTCCCTCTCATTTCCAGTCTCTACCTCTTGCGGTGGGGATTCCTCTTCAACAGGACTTGTTGGGTCTCCATCACTTGGTCCCTCATGTGAAGGCCCAAATAATTCAGCTATCAGTTGCCTCCAACCCAGCAGGGTTCCGACTTCTTCTTCCATCTCCCCTCTATACGCTTCCTGCCATACCACTGTTTCCGCCTCCGTCCACTTCTGCAGATCCCTCCACCACGTTTCCATTTTGGGTCTATGACATGCCTTCCAACCCATCGCAATCCTTCTCTTTGCCAAGACACACGCTAGATCTTTCAATTTGCTTACGTGTTTAAGCTTGTGTGGTCTGGGAAACCCTCCTATCAAACAAGTCCACACAGTATCCACCTTCATGTGGAGCCCTTTGTCTTCGATTTTCTTTGCTATTTCTCCCCAGTATATCTCTATCAGTGGGCATGCCCAGAACATCTGCACCATTCCCACATTTAGGGCACACTTGGCGTCCGGCGTTTTTAAATTTAGCTATCTTTTGAGGCATCAGGTATGCCCTCTGAGTTATGTACAACTGTATCTGCTGTAACCTAGCATTTCTCGACACTTTTTTATGATATCCTTGTGCTCTTTCCCATATCCCATCACTCATTGGGGCCCCTACTTCTTCTTCCCAGTCCAGACTAAGTTGCAGCACCTCCTTGCCCACTTGGGACATTATCATATCATATAACCTAGATGTTTCGTGTCCCCCTTCTGCTATGTCATATATCGTATCTATAGTGGCGTCCGGTTCCTCCGCCAGTGCCACTTCCGACCAGGTGTCTTTAATTTGTTGCACCACCCCGTGATACGTAATATATTGCCCAACACTCAGCCCCATTAATTCCACCAGCTCCCCAAATTCCAATATCTTCCCCTCCTGCCATACATCCCCCATTGTTGCTATCCCAACCGATTCCCAGTGTTTCCTAATCATTAACCTCAGTTGCTTTTCTCTTCCCACCACTGTGACCAATGGGATCTGTGGGGAGAACAGGGATGGCTTCCCCATTAATCGGCATGCTCTTTGCCACATCTCCCACCCATGGACCATCATCCCCGGGTGGCCTTTCAACTCCGATCTAGGCAACCATTCCATCTCTTGTAGGAAATATGGGGTGCAGTCCCTCTGAAACAGCCTGTGCTCTAAGTTAGGCTCTTCTGAGAGCCATTTAGCTACGTATTGTATTTGGCTTGCTAAATAATAGACTTCCCAGTTTGGTAATTTAATGCCTCCTTTCTCATATGGATTTTGTAATTTCCACAGGGCTACCCTGTTCCTCATGCCGTGCCATAAGAATTCCCTGCATATCCCGTCCAGCCTAGTAAAGAATTTCCTGGGTATTGCGTATGGGATATTCGCGAAGCAATGCAACAATCTGGGTAGTGCCACCATCTTGAGCATTGCCCCTCATTCCATCATTGCCAAGGGGAGCTTCACCCAAAACTTCATGCTACTCTCTAGTTTCCTAACTGTTCTTTCCATGTTATGCCTATACTCAGCTTCTACAGTATGAAATATGTCTACTCCCAGATATCTTAATGTGGCATCTTCCCACGGTATCTGTAGGATCGGCAAATGCTCTAGTGGGAGCCCTCTATATCTACCAAACGGGAACATACAGGACTTACTGGGGTTCACAGCTATGCCTGACAGTTCTGCAAACCTCTTCATCACTTCCAATATATATTGAAGGTTCTCTTCTGGGTAGCGCAAATACAGTAACATGTCATCTGCGTACAATGAAATTAAATGTGATGTCTCCCCAAAGGCAATACCTATTGCATCATATTGCTGCCATAGATAAATCGTCAGGGGTTATAGTACCCCTACTGAGTTGCCATCTATCAGAAACCACCGCTCCTGTTATCACTCTAGCTAGTGGCGCACTGTATAACAGTTTGACCCATTTGAGATATCCTGGTCCCATGCCATAGTTGGCTAGGGCCGCCGTTAACCAGGGCCATTTGACCGAGTCAAATGCTTTGATCGCATCTAATGATACTATCGCCATCTCGCCTGCATCTCCATTAGCATGTTCAATGACTCGGTGGAGTCGACTAAGGTTATTCGAGATGTTCCTATTCGGGACATGTCCCGTCTCATCGGGATGTATTAACTTATTAATGACCTTCTTCAGTCTATTGCCAGGACCGCTGTTAGAATCTTGCTGTCTTGGTTTAACATCGACAAGGGCTTGTATGAGCCACAGTCACTGCCAGGCTTATTGGGTTTGGGAAGTGGTATAATGACCGCTTCACGTAAGGATTCCGGTAATTTCCCAGCTTCATATGCTTCATTAAGCATCTCCAGCAGCGGGGGGTGTACCTCTGTTTTATATGCTTTATAGAATTCGCTTGGGAGTCCATCAGTTCCCGGGGTTTTGCACGTGGGCAACTGTCTCACTACGTCTTCTAGTTCCTCCAGAGTGATCAGGGCATCTAGCTCCTCCCTCTTCTCTGCGCTGATCTGGGGTAGTCCAATAACTTCCAGTGTGTCTCCTATTTCTTCTCTGATGCTTCCTGCCTCATCCCCATACAGGTGTCTATAATACTCTGAAAAATTCCCGATTAACCCCCTCTTGGTTATCTGCTATGCTCCCATCTTCTTTCACTATCGTTCTAATTGGGGGCCTAGGGGTCTCATTTTTATATAGCCATGCCGGGACTCTCCCTGGTTTGTCCCCTTCTGCATGTTGTCTCTCTATATACTTTTTATAATTGAGGTTCCATAATCTCTCCCAGTATACTGCACATTTCTGTTGCAGGCCGAGTACCTTTTCTGTATCTTCCTTAGTCGTACTACCCTTTTCTGACACCCATTCTAGCTCCTTTTCAGCTTCCTGCAACTCGGTCAGGATCCCATTCTGCAGTCCCTTAGACTTGGCTATGGAGATTCCCCTCACCACCACCCTGAAGGCTTCCCAGAGGGTGCCCGCTGTCTTAACACTGGCAGTATTTATCTCAAAATAACGTATTATTTCCTCTCACATATCCTCCCTGAATACATTGTCTTTCAACGCCTCTGCGCGCAAGCGCCATGTGGGTATCCTTCCCCGTGGGGGTCGGTATTGCCACACTAACATCAGTGGCGAGTGGTCTGAGAGAACCCTTGCTTTGTATTCTGCATGCGTTATTTCAGTCATTAATTAATGCATGGCAAACACATACTCTAGTCTAGTATATAGGCCCTGAGGGGCCGCATAGTGTGAATATTGTCTATCCTGTGGAGGGTGTGCCCTCCATGCATCGTCCAGCCCAAAATCTGCCAATAATGACTGCAATGTCTTTGCAGCCGGAGTTGGACTGTCTATCTTAGTGTCTGATCCATCTATCTTTGGGTTTAACACAAAATTAAAATCCCCCCCCACAGCACAGCCCCCCCACACTCCCACTAAGTTTATCATACAGGGTTCTAAAGCACGCAGCCGTATCCTGATTCGGGGCATAAGTATTTACAATACATATCTCCCTATCTTCCACCAGCCCTTTCATAACCACCATTCAACCGTCTGGCTCCGCAGCAGAATGTAACAACTGGAACGGGACTTGTGGGGCCACCCATGTAATTACCCCTCTTGCATAGGCTGATTATGCTGCCCCTACTACAGTCCCTCTCCACTTCTTCCGTATCACTTCCAGTTTTTCCTGCGTTAAATGAGTTTCTTGTAACAAGGCTATGTCCACTGTCTGTCTGCGCAGGTACAGCATAACCTTGTTTCTTTTCAAATAACTATTGAGCCCCCTGACATTGCAAGTAACTATCTTAAGGTTTCCCATGGTGCATTTCGTTTCTTCTGGGGTGTAGGCTCATACCCCAACTGTACACCCTCCCCAACTACAACAAACCACTGCACACAACCCCTTCAGTTTCCCCTCCCCACCCTACCCCAACCCCAACAAGTGCCCAGCTCCATCCCTGGATCTCAGGCTCCCCCACGTTTGGACCTACCCTGGAACACCCAGGCCAAGACCCCAGCAGGGTGTCACTACACTAGTGGTGACCTAACTAAACTCTAGATGGGGGTATAAAGACTAGCTCTGGAAGGCTCCCTAACGAAGCAATAGTCACAGTGCTCACGGATCATATTCTTTTCCAACCTGGTCATACCAGCCCATAAACTGCATCAGTTACTATAATCAAGTCCCATAGTCTTAAGCCACAACACCCACAGGTGCCCTTACTGCACATTACTTATCTCCTCCTTTTCCTTCTCCCATCTAGATGTCCGACTCCTGGGGGCAGCCTTGCGTGTCGAGCCACCCCATAGCTTCTTCCGGAGTTTTGAAAAACAAAGTTCTGTTTTTGTGGAAAACTTTTAGCTTCGCCGGGTAAAGCAACATGTACTTGTGGCCCGCTTCTCGCAGTCTTCTCTTGACAGTCCCAAAGTTCATTCTGCCCCGCTGCACCATCAGGGTATAATCCGGGTAGGCAGTTATGTTTGCCGTCCCTCTTTGTATTGTTCCACCTTTACGGAAGTGTTCCAGGATCCTCTCTCGATCCCAGGTAGTTAAGGATCTTGGCGATCACCGGCCTAGGTGGATTGCCCGGCGGCAGCTTCCTCGTTAGAGCCCTATGTGCCCTTTCCACAGCGAACCCCTGGACAAAACTCCTCCGGTTATCTCCTGCAATAGCATGGATTCAATAAACTCCATGGGGTTGTGGCCCGCTGCTCCCTCCGGCAAGCCAACAATGCGGATATTGTTCCTCCGGGCGCGTCCTTCCACCTCCTCTGTCCTGTTCTCTAAGTTGCCCACGCGCTGCACTAGGGCGTGAAGTTCCAACCCATGTGAAGCACAGTCAGCCGTGTTCGGGCCCAGCTCTTTCTCAAGGTTCTCAGTGCACTCCGCCAGTGACCTGACAACCTGCCGGAGAAGATTCACATCCTCTTGCACGGCCCAACTTTGAGCTCCAGCGCTGATTTCAGTTCGGTCACGGCCAGTTCAAGCTTGGTCTCCAAGCCACCTTCAGGTCAGCAATCGCAGCAAGGACCTCCTGGTTTGTGCCCTTGACGGCCATGCTCCCAGCGGGGGCCCTGTCCCTGCTCCTGGCTCCTTCCGGGCTGGGCGGCGTCCTGGCGTATTCGTCTAGCGTAGGCTGCTTGCCCTTCAGTCTTGGAGGTTTGTTGGACATGGCGCTGCAGCTAAAGTTCGTAGGTCAGCCCCACCACTTGTGGTCTTCAGTTCCAGCCGTAGCAGACTGCTGTTACCGCCCGAGGCCAAGGGGCTGCCCCAGGGGCGTCTAGAGACTACCTCTTAGTTGCAGGAGTGAGTTGTGCCCTCCCACGTAACCGTGTGGATCCCCTCTCCAACTCTGCTGTGCATCCAAGAGGATGCCTTGAGATTCGTGCCTGGTTCGCCAGCAGGTAGCTGCTGCAATTTAAGGTTCCTGGTCTCGGATGTCAGGCCATACCTATGGTCCCTGGGGCATCCATCTTCATCCTGGGTCTACCACCTACGGGGCATGCATGCTGGCCAGCATACTCTTCTCTTCACCAGGGGGTGGGGGGTGCCCAATTAGTTAAAATGCCACCAGCGTTGCCCGGGTGAGGGGGCACCAACAGCTCAAAGACTCATCCAGCCTCCTCCTCGACCTGTCTGGGGCAGTCTGCAGCAGCCTGCCGGTCTGCTCTCTCTCTCCTTCTCTGTTGTTAGGGCAGTGCCAGGATGCTAGTAATGTTCCTGCATCTGGCTCAGGGCAGTTTCATTCGCGACAATGATTGTGCAGGGAGGTATTGTGATGTAATGTGGAATGCTGTCTAGTTACCGTTCCAAGCATTCTACTCGTATAGTCATGATGTTCTTATTATATCATAGCGCAACCCGAGCGCTTCACTCCTCGCCTCTGGGCTGCCACCGAACATCCGCATCATCTGACTGAGGGACTAATATACTTCACAGTCACTCCAACGCTGCGGTCCCCGACCTCCAGTGCCCACACCAGGCCAGCGTTCACCGCTCAATCTCCCCAACCTCGGGAAGCCCACACAAGCTACCAGGCAACTGTTAAAGCTTGCTCTGTGCGATAATACCTGCCATACAACGGTCTTCCTGCCGTACCAGGGTGTCAGCCATCGTTTTTTAATGCTCCTCGACAGACTTCACCTTTGGTTGGGAGCCAGCTACAAAAATGTCAAGTGCTGCTAGGGGTATATCGCGGCAAACAAAGTTATTTCAGAAGCCTCTGTTCTGGGATTCTAGTCTCCTTGTTTTGGCGCTCCCGCGCAACATGTATGGGGCGCTTCGGTTACTTAGTCGCGAGGTCTGCCTCGCCTGCCAGCCTGGGCGGGTCCTAGTGCCAGCTGCCCACCTCCTCGGACGGTCTTCCGAGCCCGTACTGGGCAAATCGAGCTAGCGGAGCCGCGCCCAGGTCTCTTCAGAGGTGCACGGTCCCTCACACAGCCCGCACCATGGTTGTTCACACACGGGGCACCCCCGCCACCCTTTGTGTTTCTCCTCCTTTGTTCGGCACGGCTGCCATTTTGCCTCCTCAAGTCCGTAACTCCGGGGGACTTTGTTCATTTTTATTCGCTGTTCGCAGAATTGTAAGGATTCCAGCTTGTCAGCAACTGTTCTGCCTACATTCATAGGCAGGTGCCCATGTTCCTGGTATTAAAAGGCTAGTGCAACTGCACTTTTCTTTCAGGATGGATGCAGGATCTCCAGGAGCTCTTCCAAGAGCACGTCTCCTCACATGGCCTCCAAGCCACGCCTCCCAGCTCTGCCATTGTTCCTTCTCTTTCTGTAGACAAAAGTCTGGGCTAACCCGCAATTAAGATCTCCCAGTGAGTTTCTGCTGAGAGGATTTCCCCCGACCACCCCCTGGGAGAAACCTGCTTTTCCAGTTCTTGCAGCTCAGCCAGGCTAATTTATTCTTAATTAAAATCCAGAAAAACCAAACTTATTGCATCAAATCACATAATGACATTACTTTCTTAGCTTTCAATGTGTGGGTTCAAAAACACAACTAAAATCTGTATTCCTTTTAGTCACAATCCTTTTTATGTTAGCTAATCCAGCAGACTTTGAGTTTAATTTGAAGTTTCATCAGGGGATCCTCTGACAGCTGTCATCCACAGGTAGCCCAAGGTACTGCACACAGATTTTGAAAGTTTACAGACAATCCGATTTTTCTGAAGAAACGTTTTGCTCTTGACATTTAGGACTTTGTATGTTCACAATGCTTTGTACGATTACATGAATTTTAGTGCCAAGCAAGATTTTGGATGTTGAGAAGTGTTGTGTTATAGGCATTTTGGAGTTTTTAGCACCAAAGCAATTGTCATTTGTAGGCACATTTTTGAGTTTCAATTGCAAAGTGTTGCTTCTCCCTCTGCACTCTGTTTGCTGGTCATGGAGCCCACTGGCACATTCTCTGCAGTGTGCGCTCTATCCCACCACACATGCACCATGGGTGGCAGGTTATTCATCCATTCCTTTGTGTGTTCAACACACGGTTTTGTAGGTTTTTGGTGCACACAAGGGTTTTGCCGCCATTGTTGCAGTTTCTTTCACCATAACTAGCAGGGTGATGCCGCATAGCATATCGGAGTGCGTCAATACATCCCACAGAGCCCCCCCTCCCGACTTGGTTTTGACCTCCCGTCAAGGGGAAGTTGGGAGATTGGGATGTTCTTTTTTTTCTGGCCATGAGGAGAAATTCAGCTGAAATTCAGCTGCTTCTCCCATAAATGATTGAGGCGATCCGCTCTCCTTACTGGTTCTGGTTGGGAGTATGGAGCGGCACCCCAGGCTCCTTGGGTCCTTCCTCCCGGTCCCCGAGTGGTCATCCTTGGTGATTCTTGGGATGATTCTTAGTCCAATACTAGAAAATAGAACATAGCATGGTTATGGAAATGTTCCCACTACTGTGTCCACACATCTTCGGGGGATGTCAGCAGTGGAAAAGATACTTGCACTGGTAAACAATTGGCAATATTCCCTGTCTATGTCTACTAATGGTCTTAACAGGTGGATTTTGTAGGTGAGGCCTGGGATGGTCACCTCTCCTCCATTTATGAAATCCCATTTCCTACCGTAGCGCTAGGGTTGACCGGAAGGCTTTCTTTAGGTTTACCAGGACCCTGAAATTTACTCTGCAGTTGGGACCGGGCTTAGCAAAGCTAGGGTCCAAATTAATCTCAATTTGGTTGAGGAGGTCACGGTCCATATAAAAGGTGGAAGAAACACCTTGTACAACCCAACAAGTATGCATTATGCTTTTGTCATCCCTAGAAATTTTGATCATACAACTGCTAAACAGAGGATGTTTGGATCGGGGCACTTCCAGGATCCTTACCCATTGCTGCAATGACTCTACAGCGAGTAGGGTCTGGTCTTTTGGGAGTTTTTTGAATAATGCTTTGCTGATGAAGCTTCCCGTCATTTAACTGAATCGGGAGGAAGAGCTGTTCACCCTTTTTCAGACTGCCAGCTAAGGTTTGTGCTGGTTTGATATCAATTTTGGCTACGGACTTGGGATTTTCGGATTGTACATTAGTGTAAAATTTCAATGTATCTCCCTCCAGGGTGGAATGCCACTTGAGACTGGAAGGGAGGCTGATTTGCCAAAATGGAGCAGAGTTCTCATCACTGTTTGGTGGTTCCAGAGCTATAGCTATGACAGTGAAGTTGGGTGTGTCATTGCTTTGAAAGTAGAACCTGATATGGTCCTGTTTTTGTTCAACCATGTGGCATGTGCCATTTAAACTAACATGGTTGATGCTTTGTTTTAATTTAATTGGCCTGTGAGTCTGGGTCCAGAGGACCTTGTTTACACAATCTATGAGGGGAGACAGCCTGCGGAGGATATCATTCCCTAATAGACAGGGGGTTCCCTTTGTCACCACAACTAAGACCGGGTGCTTCATTTTGTGTCGCCCAATTTTAATTTCCAGCTCTGCAGACCCTTCAACAGTAATTTCCTTCCCGTCAAAGTTCTGGAGCTGTCCAGGAAGAGGGTTGAGAGGGATTTGGTATCCCTCCCCCTTCCCGAATTTAGGTGCTCAAAGATCCTCTTTGACACCAAAGTTGCTTGGGATCCAGTGTCCACCAGTGCTGGAATTGCACATTGCCCTTGCACCTGGATGGAGGCATAGAATCTACCTTCCTTCTCCTCCAAGGGGCAAAAGTGATGGGTGCTCTTGGTAAGCTTGATGGTCAATTTGCTAATTTCTGACTTTGACACCGGGATAGTTGGGTCAAGAGACGGTGTTGGAGTTGAAGGATCTAGTCCAGAGTTCTGACACACTGCTATTTGGGGAGTTTCGGCCTCCCCTTGTTCTGTTTCTGGGCTGCCCCCCAGGCCCTCATTCAGGAGGCAGTCAACAGAAGTGGTTGGTGAGGTTTGGTGTCCCTCTTGTGCTGGTTCTGGGTTGCTCCCCCCCTTCTAGGAGGTGGTCCCCAGGATGGAGTTGGATGGCTTGGGAATCTGAGCACACAGTTTCATACTCAGTGATTTGAGGAGTCTCTGGCTCCTCCCTTTCTGATTCGGGGCTGTGCCCCCCTTTTTGGAGACAGTCCTCAGAATGGCTTTCGGGAGCTAGGGACTCTTCTTTCTCTGGTTCTGCTCCCCCCCCTTTTGGAGGCAGTCCCCAGGATAGGTTTGGGCATGATCCTCTGTGGGAGCTTGGGGATCTGTAAAAAAAAAAGGACAATTGTATATGGGGGGAGTTGTGTGCTTTTGTGCTCCCCTGGTTCTGATTCTGGGCTGCCCCCCCCCTTTTTGGAGGCAGTCACCAGAATTGATTTGAACAAGGTGATTTTCTTGCTGGTCATTCTTGGGTTCAACATTGGGAGGTTTTAACTCGGTCCCCAAAACTACCCAGTCTTGATCAGGATTTCTTGGAACCCATTTTTCTTTGGGAGGAGTTCCCCCATCCCTGAAGGAGAAGATCCTTTTCCCAGAATCCTCTGAGGACCCCTGTCCTTCAAATTGGAAGATTCGAACCTCCTCCACAAATTGGGCCTTTTTAGGCTCTTTATTTCTCCTACCCGCCCTCTGTTCCTTAGGTTGCAGATTTTCGGGGGCAGGAGGCAGGAGATTTTGCTTCCGGTTCCTGGGCAAGTGGGTAAGGAAGCTTCCTCTAAGGCTTTACACCCTCCTACCTATGTGCCTCCTCCCTGGGAACCGGTGGGTTGTCGGGGTTCACTCCCTGCCATTGCTCTGGAGCACCAGACCCTTGATTCGAGGAGTTCTGAGTCGCCATGCTCATCGGAGGGTTCTGTTGAGCCCTCAGCATGCGACCCAGATCCTGTGCCAAGTTCTGGACCTGGTGCTTCAGTTGGGACACCCGCTCTGGCTGTTACGGGGTCCTCTAGTCTACCCTTGGTTGATCAAAGGAAGGGTAACTGTCCCTTCTCCCATAATACCCTTGGTTTGGATAGTTTTGTTACCCCTCCACCCTCTGCCTCCCCTCTCCCGGATTGGTGTGTCTGGGCTCAGGAAAGTGGGGAAAGAAAGAAGGGTTGTTTTGGGAGTTGGTGTTTGGCGGGTACTGGGGAAAGAAACTCAACCTGGCCTTTGGGGGATTACTGCTCTCCTGGGGAAATACTGCTCTCCTGGGGAAAGTGAGGAGGGAAGATTCCTGGGTTGGCGGCTGCCTGGTTGGATCCCCCCTTGGGCTGGGGGAGTCCACACATAGCCCAGGATGGGTCTGTTGCCCTTGTAACGGGGGCTGATGTAGTCAGGGGAGTTAGGGGTCCCATTTGTGGAGTTACCTCCCTGACTCCCTGTTTGGGATTGGCCAGAGGGCCTTCTAGGTCTTCGATTGGTAGATTTTTGCCCAGGAATGTTTTTAGCCCCCCTTCCCCATCTCCAGATCTAAAATGGGGCAACCTTCACCTCTGCCACCTTAGCAGCAGCAGGGGTGTTGGTTGGTTTTGGGCTTTTATTTTCTACTGGTTTCTGCACTTTGTAGATGCAAGTTGCTTGTTAAATGACCCAGACTAGTGATCTTTTCTCATCAAAGTCCCTCAGCAGCTGGGTCATAATGTATTTAGGGAGGGCATGAAAGAAGGTATTGATAAATTCCCTACTGTCTGTGCGCACCCTCCTGGTGGTCTGCACAAAGGAATGTTTCAGCTCTTGGACAAATTCCTGTGGGGCCTGGTCTTCCCCACATTGCAGATTGTAGGACGCCTTGCGGGCCTCTTGAGGGTTTCTGTGTTTTGAGAAATGCTTTAAGATGGCCGCCCTATAGGTGGACGATCATGAATGGTTCTGATCCTCCAGCCCTGCAAAGAAGCTCAATTATTCAGGTGAAAATGTCCACTTGACATACTGAATACAGATTTGGCTGTCCTTCAGGTGGAAAGTCTCCATCATTTGCTCAAACAATTCGAGGTGCTCTCAAACTGAATATTTGGCATTTTTATGGTAGAGCGTTATAACGCTCCTAATAGCCTTGATTTGCTTCAGGGGATCTTTCACTAGGGCCCTCTTGATTTTGTTGGCCTTTTTAGTTTTGGTCACCCTTGTCCACTCATCCTCTGACTCAGAGGCATTGCTACCAGAGGTGGCTGTCTGATCCTCTTGGCTTTCCCTGATTCTGCGGGCTTGGGAATGGCTGGCAGAATGTGGGGGCCTAGTCTCTTGAAACCTGTGGCGCTCATAAAAGTCTTCTGACTCTCCCTTGCTCCCAGGATCGGCTGAGTACCTCCCCATTGTCCTAGCTGGGAAGAGGTTTTTAAAATGCTCTTTGTGGGCCTAGTCTCATGGAATTACCCACCAAATTTGACTGGCTGTTCTCTTGGTAGGTGATATTTTTCAGGATCCAGTACTCTGATCCTCCCCTCACTGGAGTCTCCCTGATCAGAGAGGCTGGCCCTAATATTTGGTAATCTGTACATCGATGCCTGCCCATCCATTTCTGGGAGGCGCTGATCTGTCATCCCATATCTCCCATTGTATTGAAGCCTACCATCCCCGTGGCCCTTGGTTCATATGAGCCAGTGGACATGAGGGTGGCAGAGTCCATGGAACTGAAGGGATTGAAGTCCCTGATGCCAGGGGTCCTGAGGTTATGCTCAGGGGTTTCTCTTTCCCATTTTACCTCATCTCTTTCTGCCCCTACTCTCTGCACACATGCCAAAATCTGACCATTTTCTTCCTCGATTAAGGTGTTACAGGTCTCTATGATTTGTTCTTGCATGGCTATCTGTTTGTGGAGCCTGTCATTTTTTTCACAGGGAGCCTCATTGTCTCTCTGTGCTTCCTATCTGAATTGGGAGTATTGGGCCAATTTTTGCTCCAGGAGACTCACCTCCTGAGTTTGGTCCTTATTATTCTGATCGTTCTTTGCAAGAGCATCCTCCACCCACCTGGTGTGCTCTAACAGCTTTTCATAATCAGTTTTGATTTCCTCAAACTCCTGGAGGGACAGCTTTCTTTCCTCCAACTTTGTTTTTAAATAGCAGACTTCCTAGCCTAAGGCATCCCTCTCCTGACTTAGAGTACCCCTCTGTCTTGCCAGGTCGTCCCTCTGCTTTTTAAAGGCACCAGCTTTCTGGCGCTCCTCATCAAACTCTGCTTGGGATTCTAGGTCTTTAATAATTAATTTATTGGTTTCCTCTTTCAAGGATTCTAGGTGGTTTTATAGGGTGACTATCTGCTCTGTGCAGACTCTGTTAAAGGTTAATTGCTGCTCCAGCTTTTGTTGACTCTGTTGTAGACAGTCCAACCTTTCCTGACACTCTTTTTGCAGTGTCTGTACCTGGGCGTCTTGCTCTGCATTCTTTTGCAGTAAGAGAGCCAGATCTTCTCGGAGTTTGGTGGCATACTGCCTAGCCTCTGTTTCAGATTCTTTGCTATCTTGGAGCCTTTGCTCTGCAGAGTCCAGATTGCTCTCAATTTTCTGCAGTGCTTCCCCTTGCCTCTTTGTGAAATCTACATGGTCTGCGTACTTTTCCTTTATGACTGCTATGTGGAAGTACAGGTAGGCCGCTATTTTGGCAATTGTGCATGGCTCCTCTTTTATTTTAGGGGTAATATACAATTCTCTAAGTGCTTGATGTAATGGACCCTTGTTCTGCCATGTATCAAGGTTCATTTCAGTGATTTGCTGTTTTATTCCCTGCAGCCATACCTGTTCATCCTGTTCTGGCTATTCACCTCAGACAAACAATTTGTGCAGGAGGTGTTCCCTAGCAATACTAATTTCCACAGGGGTCGCCATTCCAGAAATATTAATTTCCTTCTGACTTTCTCAGGGTTCTTTTACTTTTTGCAAACAGACCAAATTCATTTGGTTATTTCTTTTGAGGGGTGCTTGCACAGTGTAGCACAGTATGGTAACCCAACAAGGTGTATGTACCCTGTCGGCTAGCACGCTGTGTTACACTGTCACAAGTGGTATGTCAAATTCAGTATCCTGGTCGAGTCCCCAAGCTGTAAGTGATTTCAATCGGGCACACACCCAAGTCATGTTGAGCGTGTAGGGCGCAATTGAAACCCTTATTTATTTTTATCTATAAGTTCAATATTCTGAACAATATACCACTCATATCACACCCTTCTCTTGGAACCCCACCGGTCACACTGAACCAGGAATCAGGCTAGTTTGCAAAGGTAAATATTTATTTATGTATTTAGAATTCAAATCACAATATATTTTAATAGGTAAACAACAATCACCAATGGAGTGATAGAACACTGAATTGTATCTTTAATACACTAGGAATCCCCTTTTTTTATCCCTTAAATTTCAACAATTTGGCCATTTCTCCATAGATTGTTTGTTTGTTTCTCTTCCGCAGAGTACTTTTTGGGCATTGTCCCTTCAGCTTAAATTTCAGGCTCTATCCCTATTAAGGTAATACTTCCTCAGCTTAATTGGTCTCTGGTTTATAAGGTGTAAATTTACACTAGATTATTTATTTTTTGGCATTATTGTTTTTGATTGCGCTGCTGCAGTCATTCCATCGAATAAATTGTAACCCTAGCACAAATTTGTTTTTCTCTCTATTTTGAATATTTCAACATCCACCTCATAATGGACTTACACCACTTTTGGTATGGCTTTATATTTATTACATTTATATTTTTTTCTTTTGTCAAATATGCTTTCGATTTTCGTTTTTGTCTTGCATTAACCCTATTGCAAATTGCATACATTTAAGTTTGGCTCATTCATCCGCTGCTTTTCCCCTGGATGCTATGCCTTTATTTGTCCTGCTTATGTTACTGTATGGTGTCACTATATTATTGAATGTTGCAAACTCCATTTTGTTATTGTATCCTATGTTTAATAATAGCCTCAGATGAAGAGCCGTGTAAGGCTCGAAACACGTGTTAGGCTGTTGCTTGTACTAAACCTCGGACTTTAAAGGCTGTTCTTTCATACAAATCACTTGGACTCCCGATTTCTGTTTTGCTATACTTGGCGCAGTGAAACTGGGACTTGTTTGTGTTGCATTCACACAGGAAGGTCATTCATGGCTGCTCATAACAGTTCATGTGTGATACTCTAGTTTCCGTTTGGTTTGTGAATTACTTTTCTTAAACAACCAATAAGAAGTTAGGATTTAGGAACACAGATGAGAAAAGAGACAGCACAAAGATAGTTCTAGCAATACTATGGTTCTGAATTAAAAATTGGGTTGGGTTTGAGATTGGGATCATACAATGCAGATATATTAGAGTCACTTTTCTTCCTATTAATACTGACAAAATAAGTTATTAATTTGGACCGTCAGTTCTGGTTATGGATTGGATATGTCGAGGAAGAACAGCACATCAGGCACGGTACTGGATCAGCTATGCCGGTCACCGAATTCGCAAAGAATCTGCTCTCCTTGTTTGTGGATATTTCAATCAGCTGGATAGCGAGTTCCTATGGCATGCCTTGTGGTGGCAAGGCATAGAATTTCAGGATACTAGTTCAAAAGGCCTTCTCACACCACAGCGCTTCTCTGGGTTGCAAGAATAAGTTTGAGGATTTAGCCCTTGCTGAAATCAATAGTTCTCTACTGCTTTGCAATAGTCTTGGCATCTGGATCTGGAAGGATGTTAAAGCTGGATGTAGAATGCTGGGTCAGAATGCTTCACCGGAATCAAGAAAGTGAGTTAATCAGTGAGTCCCTATGTGTTGTCAGCTGTCTCTATTTATCCTTTAAAATGACATCACAAAATGGGTGTATGGGCCGGCTTAACTAAGCCTGCCCCTGTGACCTGGGATTGGATCAACATCTCATCTCCGCCTTGCAACTGAGTGATTGGATCAAGGCTGGATAATGTCACATTTTATGGTATGCTTTACAGTTCTTAGAAACCTCCCTTTAGCTACTAGTACCAAAATTGGATTTCATCCTAAATACATATTTCTACATTGGTCACTTTCACACAAACCACACAAAGATGCCATATTTTATGTAGTATCTGCTCATCAAAATCCCGCAGATGTGGGATCTTGTTTCACCTTTCTACAGAATTGTGTCCTTTTCGCCGTGAACACATTTTCCAAATTTTCTGCAAATTACCACAAATGTGCACATTCACCATGTGTGTAAATTTTCACAATTCTAATATTAATACATTTCACATAAAACCACATATATTGCCATTCCTGTCCAGGACATGTTACACGGTTCTGCCACCTCTTAAAATGTGCAGCCAAAAATTAAACTAACAGACATGTCCTTGGTATATTGTTCGCCACTTTGAATCACAAATTATGAGTCTTTAAAAATAGTTATTTGTTCATGCTTAATTGCAAATAGTCCGCCCATTTGTGTCTCCCTGCAGTCCAGGACAGCCCCTTTCTTTGGGAGTACCTTCCAGGAGTAGTTTACGGCCCCTTTAACACCTCCGTTTCCTGGGCTGAAGCTCTGCCATTGTTCCTTCTCTTTCTGTAGACAAAGGTCTGGGCTAACCCGCAATTAGAATCTCCCAGTGAGTTTCTGCTAAGAGGATTTTCACTCCCACTGGGAGAAACCTGCTTTTCCAGTTCTTGCAGCTCAGCCAGGCAAATGTATTCTTAATTAAAATCCAGCAAAACCAAATGTATTGCATCAAATCACATAAATGCATTACTTTCTTAGCTTTCAATCTGTGGGATCAAAAACACAACTGCGATCTGTATTCCTTTTAGCCACAATCCTTTTTATATTTGCTAAACCAGCAGACTTTGAGTTCAATACTTTAAAGTTTCATCAGGGGCTCCTCTGACAGCTGTCAGCCAGAGGTAGCCCAAGGTACTGCACACAGATTTTGACTGGGGCTGTCAGTTTACAGACAATCCGATTTTTCTAAAGAAATGTTTTGCTCTTCACATTTAGGACTTTGTATGTTCACAATGCTTCATAAGATTACATGAATTTTAGCACCGAGCAAGATTTTGGATGTTGAGAAGTGTTGTGTTATAGGCATTTTGGAGTTTTTAGCACCTAAGCAAATGTCCTGTTACGCTCACCTGGACCCCACAAGGGGTGTCGATCGGACCCGGACAGCTGCGGTCTCCTTCAACGTGATGCGTAGTGCAGAGATGACTGTCTGGACTGGCCTGCCTAGTCTTGTCTGCTGGACGCAAAGAAGTATTTTCCTGCAAGTGGAGACAGGGATTAACCACCTGTGGGTTTTAGTGATGGCCTCCCAACTGTTCTCGTTCTCGCCCACTAATCACCTCCGATATCCCCTTAGTAACCTCACCTTATGTTCGTAAAAGATGAGCTCTCCATCCTGCGTGTCTTGCAGGGGTGCGTAGATACCAGTTACTTCAATGGTTTGAAGGCGTTTGGAGAGTTCCGGTAAGTATTGACTCTGAAGTCCCTGGCGGGATTGGTAAGTATCAAGTTCAAAGAGTTCAATGTGCCCGATGTTCACTCTTGTCCCCTTCCTTCCTTAAGTTGCAACTGAGTTCGTGAGAAGAAGGTCTTGTAGCTGCTGCTGGCGTTCAGGTAAGAGTCTGTGTTACCCAACGCTGTCGGGTAACTATTGCATGCGTTAACGTGTTGTTTTTCTCCCTCTTTACAGATGCAGCATATGAAAATGTGGAGAGTTATGGAATAATACCGCCGGTGGTAAATCAGGTAAGTCTATGGTGGTAAGAGGTTGTATTTGTTGATTCCCTTGGCTCACCTTGTTTTTCTTGTGTCCCCTAGGTGCCAGATTACGGCGTAGAAATGATGGAGACAGTGCCAGATAGAAAGATGCTGTGAGAACTGGTGAGTATGGCGCCGTGCTGGAGCTGGCGAAGCGACGCGTGCATGACTGATGTACTTTCCAGGTCCGGAGATGAAATGGTTCCGGAATTAGGTGAGGAATTTGAAATAAGTTTGTTTTCTAACCTTGTCCTTTTCTTCTTCTTTATTCTAGGACATCCGGATTCAAGGCGGGGGTGGCAGAAGACTGGATGCTGGCTGCAGGCACGCAGGCGTGGCAGAAGACTGGATGTTGGCTGCAGGCACGGTGAGCGTCACGCTGCTGGATGCAGAATAACGCGAAGCATGTGCTGCTGTTCGGGTGTGGTTTAAATAACCTCCAAAGTTCCAGGTAAGAAGTTCCCTAGAGCCACGCCCAAAAAAAATAGTCCCTGTAACAAAATAGTCCCATCCAGGCCTCATGTAGGCTTGGACTCTTTTGCAGCATGGTCTGCATTAGGTAAGTAAAGGCTATGAGCCTGGCGCCTATGGCGCCAGGACTGATTTCTATGATGAGCCTGGCACCTAAGGTGCCAGGACTGAACCCAGACAGCCCCTAGCCGGTGCTGCTGAGGTTTAAACAAATGTATGGATGCCTGCTCCCCGAGCTGAGGGCCTTGGTCCTGATGCCCGGGGGTAGGCATCATGACAGCACTCCCCCCAAGGCCCCTCCTAAAGTTGTTCTTCCCCCTGGCCCCGGTTTGTCTGGGAAGTTCCGATGGAATCTTTTCACCAACCGAGGTGCTTGAACGTGGTCGCTAGGCTCCCATGATCTTTCTTGTGGTCCGTACCCCTTCCAATCGATCAAATAAAAAAGTTTTGATTTAATCATCTTGGAGTCCAGGATATTTTTTACCTCGAATTCAGGTTCTCCATCTATCAAGATGGGGTCAGGTGGTTTGGTTAATCTTGTCCCTGGTTGAACTGGTTTTAGAAGTGAAACATGAAAGACAGGATGAATTTGTATATTAAAGGGTAATTCCAATTTGACGGCCACCGGGTTGATAATGGCCTTAATGGTGTAAGGTCCCAAATATCTAGGATTAAAAGTCTGAGTTCCCTTCAGAGGTATATGTTTTGTAGCCAGCCAAACTTGATCCGCAATCTGGTATTGTGGAGTTTCACTTCTATGTTGATCAGCATTTTTCTTGTATTTCTCTTTTGCTTGTTTCAAATGTTCTGTGGCTTCCTTAAAGGCTTGTGTAATAGTAGAGTGCAAATGACTAACTGCGGGCATTTCTAAGTGCTGAGGCAAATCGAGTTCTGAGGTTCGAGGGTGATGTCCATACATGGTATAAAAAGGGCTTTGTCCGGTTCCTGAATGTACAGAGTTATTGTATGCGTACTCGAAATCCATAAAATATCTTTCCAATTGCTTTCGGTCTGGTGTAGCATGCAGCGTAGGTACTGTTCAAGGGTCTGGTTGGTCCTTTCCGTCTGACCATCGGTCTGGGGATGGTGACTTGTTGATAGCCTCACGTCGATTTGTGCCAGTTGACAACATTTCTTCCAAAAATGCGAGATAAATTGACTACCTCAGTCAGAAACCAATACGGAAGGGAATCTGTGTAATCGAACAATGTTTTCGAGGAACTCCTTGGCCAGAATCGAAGCAGAAGGAACCCCTTTAAAGGAATAAAATGGGCCATCTTGGAAAAAAGATCCACAATAACTAGGATGGTGTTAAATCCATTACATGGAGGTAGATCTGTAATAAAGTCTAAAGACCAGGTGTGCCATGGTGTAGGTGGAATATCCAAAGGTTGTAAAAGGCCAGCAGGTTTTTTCTTCTGGCTTTTGTTTTGGGCGCAAATGCCACAAGACATCACAAATGACTTTACATCTTTTCGCCAAGTGGGCCACCAGAACTGTCTCTTAATTTTAGCTTCAGTTTTTGCGATACCTGGGTGCCCTTCCATCAGGGTGTCATGGTAATTGGTGATGACTATTTCTTGTATTTCCTTGTGTGGTAGAAATAGTCGTCCTTGATAGTAAGGTAGGTCATTGACGACTGAGTAGTCCGGGCCTTTCTTTACCCAGTCCTGCAGGGTTGCTGGATCGAAGAGTTGTTGGATTTTTGAATGAATATCTTCTAGTGTCTGTAGAGTAGTTATGCCAAGAATTCTTTGCTCTGGAATTATTGGCACCGGTTCCGGGTTTGCATATGCTTCTCCCATCCCTATTTGGGATAAGGCATCTGCTTTGCCATTTTTGCAGCCTGGTCGATAAGTGATCACGAAATTGAATTCGGCAAAGAACAATGCCCATCGAAGTTGTCGCGATGATTGTGCTTTGGCTGTTTTTAAATACTGCAGGTTCCGGTGATCGGTGATTATGGTAATAGTATGCCTGGCACCAAGAAGATAGTGCCGCCAAACCTTAAAGTCGGATTTGATGGCTAATAGCTCTTTATCAGTAACCGCATAGTTTAACTCAGGTGCTGAGAACTTTCTGGACCAAAACGCTACTGTGTGAAGTTGACCGGTTTCAGGATCCTTCTGGGACAGGACAGCTCCCGTGGCTAAACTGGATGCATCAGTTTCTACTATGTATGGAAGCTCAGGGCGTGGATGCTTTAAGACAGGTGCTGATGTGAATTTCGCTTTCAGCTCTTCGAAGGCCTTTTCAGACTCTTCGGTCCACAAGAAGCGTTTGTTTTTTCGCAAAAGTGCTGTGATGGGGTGTACAACATGGGAGAAGTCCGGAATGAATCTGCGGTAGAAATTAGCAAATCCGAGCATGCTTTGTACCCCTTTGACTGAACTGGGTGATGGCCACTTGAGAATTGCGTCCACCTTTCGAGAGTCCATTCGGACTCCTTTTGGAGTCAGGATAAATCCAAGAAATTCGACTTCCATAGCATGAAAAACACATTTTTCCAATTTTGCATATAACTTGTGCTGGCGTAGTTTCTCAAGGACTGCACGCACATGCTTAACATGGTCTGATTCTGAGGAGGAGTACACTAGAATATCATCTATGTATACGACGACACAGACGTCAATGAGTTCACAAAGGACATCGTTCATAAAATACTGGAAGGCTGATGGTGCATTGCACAACCCGAAGGGCATCACCAGATGTTCGAATAATTCGTACTTGGTGCGAAAGGCAGTCTTCCATTCGTCGCCTTTCTTGACACGTACCAGATGATATGCCCCTCGGAGATCTAACTTAGTGTAGATACAAGCATCCTTTACTTGGTCTAGTAATTCGGGGATCAGAGGCAATGGGTATCGTTTTTTTATCGTAATCTGATTTAATGTGCGGTAATCTATGCACGTTCTAAGGTCACCTTCCTTTTTTGGCACAACAAATAAAGCTGAGGAGGCAGGAGACTTGGAAGGACGAATAAAGCCATTAGCAAGGTATTGGTCCAAGTATTGCCGTAGGTGATGATTTTCAGGTTCCGTGAGGGAGTAGATTCTACTGCATGGGGGTTGTGCACCGGGTAGGAGGTCGATTTGACAATCGTATGATCTGTGAAGAGGTAATGTATTGGCCTGTTCTTTTTGAAAAACATCCTGAAATTCTTGGTATTCCTGAGGTAACTGCACTATTGGGTTAACGACTGTAGCCAGGCCTTTGTTCAAAGTTTTCTCCGGGTAACAGGTGTGTGCACAATCCGGGAAGGTTATTCTCTTCTCTCGCCAATCTATACAAGGATTATGTGTTTCCAACCATGGCATCCCC
This sequence comes from Ambystoma mexicanum, assembly GCF_040938575.1. Taxonomy (NCBI): domain Eukaryota; kingdom Metazoa; phylum Chordata; class Amphibia; order Caudata; family Ambystomatidae; genus Ambystoma; species Ambystoma mexicanum. Next base: position 607,849,080 of record NC_090928.1, read on the forward strand.
AGTATTATCTGGAACTGTGGGGCTTTGATTAGATCAAACACAATAGTCTCTCGATGCCCATCTTGACTCAACAGTGTCATCTCTATAGTGGAATGAGTTACAGGCCCCGAGGCAATCTCAGTTCCATCAACTGTGGTGATGACATCCGAAGTGGTCTTTTTGCAAAGAGGTAGATTCATCCTTGACACCAATTCATGGTCCATATAGTTTCCTACGGCCCCGCTATCTATGTATGCCCTTACTGCGTGCATACGTGATGGCTGCATGGGATCAAGTAGGACCATTGGGATGATCAGATGCGAGGTCTGAGTGTCCTTCTTTAAGCTCGGCAAGCGGACCTCTACGCTTGTCGGGCGTGGTCGTTTCCCGAATCAGGCTCTATGTGGCTTTTATCAGCAACTCCTACCACCTTCTTGAGTGGTTTTGTAGGGCAATCCCGTAGAAAATGTCCTGAGGTTCCACAGTACAGACACAACTGCATCTGTCGTCTTCTTTCTCTTTCCTTTGAGTTAGGGGTCCTTTAACCCCCCCCGATCTGCATAGGGTCAGATGCATCTGTTCCTTTGGGGGCAACGTTGGGTTTAACCAATACCCGGTTCTCGAACGTAGCTCGATCAGTCTTTCAGTTCTGAAGTCGGTGGTCTAGCTGGACCACTAGGTCTATAAATTCTGTGCAATCCTGAGGTGGGTTCACAACTTGAGCCAAGACATCTTTGAGTTCTCCCCGAAGTCCACGATGAAACAATGTAATTCGTTTTTCCTCCAGCCGCCCGGTTTCCACCACCAACCTATTGAAGGTTGCAATATAGGTTAGCAGATCCTGGTTACCTTGTCGTAAGGATAAAAGTTTGTTGTCCAGGGCTTGACCCTGTGAGTGTCTGGCGAATAGTTTTTCCATGCTCCTTTGAAAACCCTGAAAATCCTGGAGAAGTGGATCATCCTGGTTGACTAATGGAATGGACCAATCCGCTGCGCTGCCACTAAGATATGACAATACAAAGGCTACTTTGGCTTGGTCATTTGGAAAGGCTCCCGGTCTGCATAAAAAGTGCAAGCGGCATTGGTTCATAAACACAGCAACCTTTTGGGGTCCCCAGCAAAGCGTTCGGGTGGAGCTAACGGAATATTTCCTGGTACAACCACTTGCACAGGATTGCTTGATGAAACAGGGGTTGGGTTTCCCCCATATCCAGGTAGGGGCGTTTGCCCAGCTTGGTTTTGCAGTAGTTGCCTAGCCAGATCATCCGTGTGCTCCTTTGAAACAATCAGTTCTCTCCTGAGGGCATTAGTCTCTTGGCGAGCAGCATGTACTTCTGCCCTAAGTTCCCCCAATAATTGGGCCAGTTGGTCGGTTTCCGAGGTTTCCATAACACCCGGGTGGGTATTTGTAGAGAGGCTTCGCATTCTGTTACGCTCACCTGGACCCCACAGGGGTGTCGATCGGACCCGGACAGCTGCGGTCTCCTTCAACGTGATGCGTAGTGCAGAGATGACTGTCTGGACTGGCCCACCTAGTCTTGTCTGCTGGACCCGAACAAGTATTTTCCTGCAAGTGGAGACAGGGATTAACCACCTGTGGGTTTTAGTGATGGCCTCCCAACTGTTTTCGCTATCCCCCACTAATCACCTCCGATATCCCCTTAGTAACCTCACCTTATGTTCATAAAAGATGAACTCTCCATCCTGCGTGTCTTGTAGGGGCGCGTAGATACCAGTTACTTCACTGGTTTGAAGGCGTTGGGAGAGTTCCGGTAAGTATTGACTCTGAAGTCCCTGGCGGGATTGGTAAGTATCAAGTTCAAAGAGTTCAATGTGCCTGATGTTCACTCTTGTCCCCTTCCTTCCTTAAATTGCAACTGAGTTCGTGAGAAGAAGGTCTCGTAGCTGCTGCTGGCGTTCAGGTAAGAGTCTGTGTTACCCAACGCTGTCCAGTAACTATTGCATGCATTAACTTGTTGTTTTTCTCCCTCTTTACAGATGCGGCATATGAAAATGTGGAGAGTTATGGAATAATACCGCCGGTGGTAAATCAGGTAAGTCTATGGTGGTAAGAGGTTGTATTTGTTGATTCCCTTGGCTCACCTTGTTTTTTCTTGTGTCCCCTAGGTGCCGGAATACGGCGAAGAAATGATGGAGACAGTGCCGGATCGAAAGATGCTGTGAGAACTGGTGAGTATTACGCCGTGCTGGAGCTGGCGAAGCGACGCGTGCATGACTGATGTACTTTCCAGGTCCGGAGATGAAATGGTTCCGGAATTAGGTGAGGAATTTGAAATAAGTTTGTTTTCTAACCTTGTCCTTTTCTTCTTCTTTATACTAGGAGCTCCGGATTCAAGGCGTGCGTGGCAGAAGACTGGATGCTTGCTGCAGGCACGTGGGCGTGTCAGAAGACTTGATGCTGGCTGCAGGCACGGTGAGCGTCACGCTGCTGGATGCAGAATAACGCGAAGCATGTGCTGCTGTTCGGGTGTGGTTTAAATAGCCTCCAAAGTAGTTCCAGGTAAGAAGTTCCCTAGAGCCACGCCCAAGTAAAAAATAGTCCCTGTAACAAAATAGTCCCATCCAGGCCTCATGTAGGCCTGGACTCTTTTGCAGCATGGTCTGCATCAGGTAAGTAAAGTCTATGAGCCTGGCGCCTGTGGCGCCAGGACTGATTTCTATGATGAGCCTGGCACCTAAGGCGCCAGGACTGAACCCAGACAGCCCATAGCCGGGGCTGCTGAAGTTTAAACAAATGTCCGGAGGCCTGCTCCCGGAGCTGAGGGCCTTGGTCCTGATGCCCGGGGTAGGCATCATGACATATCCTTTGTAGGCACATTTTTGAGTTTCAATTTCAAAGTGCTGCTTCTCCCTCTGCACTCTGTTTGCTGGTCATGGAGCCCACTGGCACATTCTCTGCGGTGTGTGCTCTATCCCACCACACATGCACCATGGGTGTATTGTAGGTTTTTGGTGCACACAAGGGTTTTGCCGCCATTGTTGCAGTTTCTTTCACCATAACTAGCAGTGTGATGCGCATAGCATATCGGCGTGGGCCAATACATCCTACACTCATCCTCTCAAATGGTGTAAGTTGATAGATTAGCAAGAGTATCATTTTATTCTGTCTCTTCGACTCTCTGTCTTTTTTGGGATTGCCCTTTGTTTTAGATATTATGTTGGAACCATATTGCTCTATTTTGGCTTTTTTCACTTTTTCCACTTTCACTTTTTCCACTTTCTTCTTGCGAGTGTCACAGTCAAAAATTTCAACAGGAGGAGGGGTTGGCAAGTTTCTAATACATTTCTTTGATTTATTAGACTTGCTTTTTGGTCTTATAACTGCTTAAGAAGTTGAGACTGTGGGTGGACACTTGCTATGCAGAATAAGCTTCTTTTTTTCTTTTGATGATGTTAGAGCCGGCCTTTTGTCGTCATTACGAGTGTTGGCAAGGACAGTTTTCTGTGGCAAATGTGCTGTTACCACTTGTCTTTTCTTTTCTAAGGCAAGACTGTCAGGATCCGAGTTACTTGCTTTTTCTTCAAATCGAACAGTTTGGGGGGTTTCGGCATTGATGGTTGGAAGCCACGACAGTCACGGTAGAGGCGGTCTTAACAGTAGTGCTTGGACCCTTGGTCTGGGGGCACGAAAGAAAACTTTGTTGTATCTTCAATGGTTGAACTGTCTCTGCCGAGTTCACCAGTGGTGCTGATTTGCCTAAATGTCAATTTTCATACGGAACCTGGTTTGTCAAGGTGGTGTCTTCTCCTGTTTGTGTTGGAACTAAACAATTTTCAGATGTTCTTTGATTGCAATAGCATTGTTCTAATTTCTGTTGTGAATTCCAGCTGTTGTGTCTCATCCATTTTGAACAGTCCTTTACAGCTTCCATGAGTTTGGCACTATGTACATTTTCGTTTCTAGCTACATCACTTAATCTTTGTTGCCATTTAGCCGAAGTCTCAGCCTCATTATCAAGTCTCTTTTGAATGTGATTTGTGATTACTTTAAGTGCACTTAATTTCATGTTCAATCAGGCAATTAGGGAACTCTGATCTTTTATACTTTCATTAATTGACTCATACAATTTGACAAAAGGAACCATCACAATCGAGGTGGCGGTCAATACGTTATTATGTATTTGCAAGCCAGCCACTACTGACAGATGGTGTTTGTGAGAATGCTCAGGTTCTTCGTTCATTGTGTGGGTGGGAGTCCGGTACACGTTGCTCCTTTTGCATGTGAATGCACTTCCTCCACTGGCTTCTTCCAATCAGCTAGAATTGGTGTTTTAATATTTCTGTCAACTGAGGGAGCTTGGGTAGGGGTCTCACATATTTGCCCATCTTTATTTGAGTATGGTGTACTTGTTAAATCTTTTTGAGGCTGTCTTGGCTCTCAATAAACCTTGTTTAAAGTCTTCTCTTTCACAGGGTGCCCCCCCACAGGTGAACTAAAACCATCAGGAGGATTTACTTCCAGTTTGTCATTGTTCCCTAAATCGGGTAGGGGTCTCACATATTTGCCCATCTTTATTTGAGTATGGTGTACTTGTTAAATCTTTTTGAGGCTGTCTTGGCTCTCAATAAACCTTGTTTAAAGTCTTCTCTTTCACAGGGTGCCCTCGCACAGGTGAACTAAAACCATCAGGAGGATTTACCTTTGTTTGTCATTGTTCCCTAAATTGCAGCTAATGTCAAGCCGGCCTTTTAGATGTAGAAAATCTGACTTCAGACATTCAGTTAGGCGGGGTTCCCTTGCCGCCAAGACAAAAAAGGGATGGCATCCGTGGGTAGCGATTACTGATGTGTTGTTTTTAAGCATTTATTTGTCGGACGAGTGGTGATATTCCAGCCGATCTACTGGTAATATATTGGAATTAACCTCCGACTCATCAATGGAAGAATATCTAGGTAGTTGAGATTTTTCACTTTTACCAACAGTTGGTAAAGCATCAAGGTCAGTAAGTTTGGTGTTGATTTTATTTAAGCATGTACTTGGGCATTTTTCTTGCGCTTGGACAACGATGTGTTCGGCAGCAATCACAAAAATATCATCTGTAATCGTGGGAGGCACTGTAATCATGCTAAAATTAAACCGGTTGGAACACCAAATTTCAAGTCGATTCCCTCACTCAACAAACCATCAGTTTTTTCAATGGATATGTTTGTTGGATCTTGAGGCTCAAAAAGGATATCAACTTTGCTTAGCGTGCAGGCGTTCTCAAGTCAACAAGTACGCTCATTTGTAATAATTCCAAATCAGTGAGGTCATTGGTCACCACATCATTTTCCATTGTCGATTTGTATTGAAATCATCTGATATAACCATCAAATGCTCTCTGGGGGAATTTGGAGAGTTAATGATTATTGGCACTCCATTAAAGTTAGTCTGATCGCAAAAGGGAGGGGTTGCTGGGAGGAAAGGTGGAAGAATCACTAGTGAAGAAGGCAATCCATGAGGGGAAGCTGGTAAATCAATTTTTGCACGCTCTTTGCACTCACCTCCATCTCCATCTCCGTCTTGCTGAGACATTGTATCGTTATCCAGGTGGCATTGTTGTAACCGTTTTTGCCGGATGAGGGGTCCAGATGCATCAGGCATGATTAAGCAAAAAGGGGTAGGTCCGTACTTAGGAGGAATTGATTTTCAAGATCAAGTACAGGCACACTCTGCACCCTTCGCCCCAAATAACAAAAGACTCTGCGCCAGACTCCGCGGCTACTCCGCGGCAGGAGTCAGTTTTTGAAGGCGCTGAAACAGAAAGAGGACTGTTGGTTGATGCCAATGACAGCATTCTCCAGGCAATTCCACACCGCACAGCACAGCACGGAGCTCAGGGTCAGGACCAAAAGACTCTGCGCCAGACTCTGCGGCCACTCCGTGGCAGTAGTCAGTTTTTGAAGGTGCTGAAACAGAAAGAGGACTGTTGGTTGATGCCAACAACTGCTTCCTCCAGGCAATTCCACACTGCACAGCACAGCACATAGCTCAGGGTCAGGACCAAAAGACTCTGCACCATACTCCGCCTGTGTAGGCTTTGTAATTCTGATGTTGGAATCACTAGGAATAAATGGGAAGTTTTGTTTTGTACCGTCTACATTCACTTGAAAGGTAGTGTTTAGGATTACTTATTTGGAGATTATGGATCCCCCTCTTCAGGAAAGGAGTCAGGGGTTTCAAAAGGACAGTCACCCAAGTCTTTATGGTCTGTACTGGCTCTAACACACTGGGCATGAAATTTGAAAGTTTCGAATTCTAACAACACTCATCCCGGAGATTTTCTATATGGGAATAAATTGATTTACCTTCAATTTAATGTGCTAATTATCTACACAGCTTCCCCCCTCCCCACAATTTAATGGAAAGTAGTAAGGTAGGCTGTTCCCAACACAATGCAATTTAAATTGATAGGGCAATTTTTCTATAGTGGAATTCATTTTAATTGGATTTAATACAATGTGCCAAGGGCCTATCCAGTTGCACCCCCCTACACACTAATGGAAAGGGATAAGTCAGGTAGTTCCCCACACAATTGATGGCTTTAGGATTGGTCTACCTAAATGGGAGGTTTTGGTCAGGGAAAGCAGCAGGGCTCCTCTGAGGGCAGCACAGTTCTGGTCAAGGGCTTTCAGTCAAAGATTTTCTCCTGCACCCCGACTCCTTCTGCTCTTCTGATAGAGTCCCAGATAGCTTCTACATGTCCCTGTCACTGTTTCCAATGCAAGGATTGAGGCCTCTCTGCTAGTTGTTCCTCGCAAGAGTCCGTCAGCAGGCCATCTCCTGGAATAAAGTGAAAAGAACCTTGTTCTGATGCAAACATGCCTTTTATAGGGCTGATGACACTCCAACAATGTCATAATTCCCATGGTAAGGATTGGCACTCTCGCTTCACCTCCCACCAAGATGCACACTGGCTGCGGATAGGACCAGAAGTTAGGAGATATGGATGATGTAGTCTAGGGGAGGAGAAAGATTCGTCATCTCAGAGTGACATGTGGTTTTTACATTGTGTATTCTGAAAAATGTCACATGCTTTAATCTTTCAGATAGCCATATGAATATATACATTTTTGAGTTCTATAATTATGATCAGTCAGACAATACTAATTTTATTTTGGCACACAATTTCTGGGTGGAGCCACTGTTTTTCATGGTTTGCTGCTGCTCAGAAATAGTTACAACTCTGACACTACATACTTCCAACATTAATTTCACCATCTATGAGTCTATCCATATCTCCAATTCCTCAGATTTATGAAAATGCCAGAATCATACTTTTGATCATAATTTAAATTATGTACATTACAGACATTTTGTGTTTACATGGTACCAACTGTTTTTTATTCCCTTTAAAATTAACCCAGGGTGGGCTCAATAGGACACACAACGCTCTTTTTATTCAGGAAAATGTGTTCAATATGTAATCAATTGTGCTGCAGGCTATGAGAGGTAGTTTAATTTCTTCTCCAAGTTTTCATTTCTCCTCAAGCATGTGATTAGACATCTGCTCGGGCCAATGTTGAGTCTACCCTCTTCTACTGAGCTTGAAAGAGTCTTTGTTCAGAGCTAATGCACATTTTATGTGAAACCTGACCTTAAAGTTAATTTCTGTTGGTCATGTTATCTGTAAATCCCATAATTTCAATATACTTCTTTGTATATCATAGCATTTAAATTGTCAACCAGACCTGCTTCCTTGGTGGGCCCAGCCCCAAAGTTCTTGGGGTCAAAGTTTCAGCTCAGAGAGAAAAACAAGTTGCAGTTCACAATTCTGAAAGGTTAGCATATTGCATTTACCCACTTTGTACATTTAACTTTCAATACTGCATCAGGGCCCGTTGTTCACAATATATTCTTTCTTTATATACTGTACAAACAAAAATAAGTTCACGCTTGGTATTCTTCAAAAAATATGCCACAGTTACATAAGAAACCAGTGTTCATTTATGCAGAAATGAAGTAAGCCTTTCCTTCTAAATCTTGTCATTTCATGTGCTTAAATTAAGTCTCTTTATTCCTCATGAAGGCAATTTGTCATTCGACTTTACTTTTCAAATGTAAGGCATCATTCCTCCTTTTTAGCTTCCAAATGCACAGTATTTCAACTGTATTTTTTTTCATGTGCACTGTTGCAGTTTTGAATCTGTCAAAGTGGGCATTTACACAAAGTCAGCATCTGAAGTGCCCCATGCCTTTAGGAACCCATTTGACACAGTTAACAATATATCAACAAAATGGAGGGAGGCCCATTCTCGCCCATTCACTAGGCCTCATGTTGAAATCGCTGTTTTGTACTTGGTTTTATATTTCAAATGGAACTCCACACTTAGCCAGCTTCACTCTCACAATGGGACCTAGCATGGCCTCTCCATCTCTGTCACTCAGGGACTGTCTTTTTACCCCACACATTACCACTTCAGGTAATGCCGCGGGTCCATAGTTACAGGCCCGAGAGAAGCGAGGGCCTTAACGAAGGTCCCGGCACATTACATGAAGTGGTAATGCCCCCTCTGCAAGGGGATTATTGCTATTAGTACCCCGGCCCATAAGTCCAGGGTACTAAAAGCATTTTCGTTTCTGTTCCAAAACAGTGTTTCGGAACAGAAAAAAATATCAATAAATGGCCACCAGGGATGGGAAAACAAAGTCCATTTTCCCTTTCCATTGAAATTAATTGAAAAAAGTAAACAAACAAAATGCCCAACATGGAAAATGGGCACCGGGCATGGGAAAACAAAGTCGCTTCTCACTTTCCATGGAGTCTATTAAAAAATAGGAAAAAAGTAAACAAAATAAATGACCACCACGGAAAGGATGAAGGGACTACGTGAATTCCCTTCTTCCTTTCCGTGACGGCCTGTCGCAGATCAGGAGAGGAAAGGCTAGGGACGAAAGTGTTACCAGCTCGTCCGCTCCCGAAATGGACAGAGATGAAGGTAAGTGTTTTAGGGAATTCTGTGGCTGGGAAGAGGGAGCCAAGACTTACCTAATTCCCCGGCGAGGAGGTTCACGGTGGCGATATTACCGTCCGGTAATGCTCACGTTCTGAGCTGCCAGCCCCCTCGCCGGGCACTAATATAACATAGTTCCTGCCTTTCACTATACCAATATAGACATTGTATGGCTTGCCACAACAGTATCACTACATAATATCCCCAACAAAAACATAGCAGTAGATATGGCCGCTTGGTTCACCATAGATGATATTTTTGTTGGGGATATTATGTGGGAGCAGGGGTTGCGGGGTGTCCCCCACACATTAAAAAATGATGCAGGGGTTGCAGGGGTGTTTCCCCCGCAGTGTCCATGTGTGAATTTTGCCGCAAAAATATGGCGGTATTTTTGCATCGCTATATTTTTGCGGCGGAATTAACACATGGAACCGCCACAACACACTACTATTACTTCTTCTTCTCAAGGACCCCAGAAAGTGTCAGTCTAAATTGTACTGCCTTTTTCCCACTAATACTCTTGTAAACCTGGTGGTTGTTCAGCAAACCTTGCAGTCAAGTAAAAAGGAGCACTCTGTAATTCATGCCTACCTACTAAAACTAGTGAGAAAAGACAGTGAACATATCCCAGTACTGTGTTCTGTGGTTGTGTAGAAATGCATCCTTGACTCCAAATAGCATTACATTGACACAGGCAGCAGGGTTTGATGCATTTTATTGGACTAGATGAAAATACCATACAGAAATGGAACAATGCATTCATTTTCAAAGCCCTATAGACTTCTTCAGATTGTGCAAAGTGAAACGATTGGTAAAGAAGAACCCACAAGACAGTTCATCTGCAAGGCAAAGAGAAACTGCAACTCCCGGCTAGAAACATGGAATGTTTTCAAGACATTATAGTTTTTCTGGGCTTCTATGAGTTTTATGGTCTCTTAGATAGTACATCAATAAGAGACTTGCATTCAATGCATACTATTACTACATCTAACAAAGTTTAAAATGGTCTTTCTTTTACTTCCCTTTGAGAAACAACTATCATGTGTGTGTTTATTTAGCAAACACTTCATCCTTCACCATCTGTTGAAGAAAGTCTAGGAGATTTCAAAAGCTAATGCATTGTTCCATCTCTGTGTATTATTCTCAGATAGTCTAATAAAATGTCTCAAACTAAGCATCTCGTGTTATTGGAAAACTGGAGTAACACTGCGCCAAACCTTACTTTGCACAGAGTATATTGACAAATTTTTAGAAATGGATGCTCCCCCACAGATAGGTCTTGGGAACCTGTCAACTTTGTGTATGGCCCCAGACTTATGCAACATGTTCACACTCTCCACCAAAGAAAATTCCTAGCAGATATAAGTGGGGCAGAGTATAATGTTAGAATGAACCTACATTTATTTTGTTGATGTTATATGACATGCAAAATCATAGATGACCAGGTTATGCATGCCAATTTCATGGTCACAGAACTACCTTGGTAATTCAGTCAACATCGGTATCAGGTAATAATGTCCCTATATATATGGTCGCCGTACATAATGTCGCTGTGAAAAGGTAGTGATGGCATTATATAGGTGACCATATATATAGGGACAGGGGGAGCGGGGGTTGCGGGGGTGTTCCATCTAATATTGTCCCTGCAAAAAAACAGCAATATTTCGCCGATTACTTTGCATGGCCTTATTTTTGAGGGGACATTATTACATGGAACCGTCAACATCATGGTTCATGGCTTACATTGAAAACTCAGAGAGTGAGGGAGGTTCTCGCATTTGGACAGCAACCCCAAAAATGCGACATTTTCAAACATCTTCAGTTAGCACAGTAACATTGGCAATTATCTTTTCTATATGTATTATAAATGACAGCCTTTTTCCAGATGCCTGTTTCACAATTAAATAATTGCTATTGCCCTTTGGTCACTTGACATCTCCACCCAATTCAACTGCAATGATGGAGGGCCACACCGAAGAACAAATAAAGATTTTAGCTCTCCGTCAATGGCTGAGGCAGCTTGTGGTGCCAGGTGGGGTGGTTTGCAGCTGAAGGGGCACAAAGATTCTGAATGATTCATGTGTGAGACCTCATGGAGGAGGTGAAGGTTTTCACTAAAGGGTCCCAAGTCTTTCCTCAAATTAGCATGAGCAACCAAGCATAGCGGGGGACCCCTAAATAATTAAAAGAAATTGAAGAGATTCAAAAAAATGTATATATATATATGCTGAAATAATGTATTTTGAAGCACAATGTTTAAGTAAAATGGGATGAAAATTCATACAATTTGTAATTGGTTTTCTACTGAAAAACAAAAAGAAATCAAGAAAATGTCACGATTCTTTGGCAATCATACCTGCTGAATATTTTGAGTGGTTGGGTCTAAATATTTCCTCAACTTAGCGTGCGTGATCGAGCGTAGTGACAGAACACAGAATAATTAAGTGTGCTGAAATAATGCTTTTTGCAGCACAATGTTTGCCAAAATAGGTGAACAGCCATACAATTTACAGTTGGATTACAAACAAAAATCCAGGAAGTTCCATGAAAACAACAGTGTACTAAATAGGATCACTTCATATTATGTTCATTATGCTGCAGTCACACCCTATCTATGCCAGTAAGAGTCACCATAAATCACATGCATGAAGTGCTTCATGTATGTGATATAAAATACCATTACTTGCAAAGTCTATAGCCATAGCTATAGCGAGTGACACTGTACCAGCCAAGGGGGTTCAGGGAGGGTGGTATAATATTGGGCTACACTGTTTTGTTATACAGCACACTTTCGCTGGAAAAACTGGGGTAAAAAGCCAAATAGCTAGCAATTTATTTTCTAGGGTTTATCCAATCCAAGAATGCAACAGATGCAAGATGCCAATAATGCACTGGAACATTTCACAATTCCCACAATATATGCAACAATAAAAACATTTTACACTGGCTGTTGCCATACGTTTTCATGCTGAATGCACCAATATTTGCCAGGATTCCTATAAACTCATAATTGCTAAGCACAGAGTGGCAGTAATGACACTATAAGAAAACATGTCCACACTGGCTTGGGCAGTGTATGGCAGTATCCCAACAAAAGAACAGAACCATGTTGGCTTTGCCTTTAATAAAATACCATGTCACAATAGGAACATATCTCCAAACTGGTTGCTCAAGATATTTCCTGTCTTGACACACACTAACACTTATCATATTGCTTTATTTCGGATGCACAGTAAAATAGGTTATGTCACAGTAAGTAATAGCTACGCTGGCTGCACCAAAAATCCTGTATAGCCATTTAATATTACTTAGCATGCTTGCTTTATTGTAGGTGCCCAGAATGAAATGCCATGCACATTAAGAAATAGCTAGACAGTCTGCACTAAAATGTCAGTCTAGCCAAGTAATAACATATACCATGCTTAGTGTATCATAGATGCCCAGTAAAACATGTAATGCCACAGTAAAAAAGAGCTAGAGTGGCTGCCTGAAATGCCAGTCTATCCAAGGTATAACACATACTATGCTTGGTTTATCATAGATCATCAGTAAAAATAAGTTCATGCCACAGTAGGAAACTGCTAGACAAGCTGCCTCAAAATGCCAGTCTAACCAAGTAATAACACTAATAACACTAAACATGCTTTTGTTATAATAGATATTCAGTACAATGTTCTTGCCACAGTAATAAGGTGCTAGCTAGACTAGCTGCCTCTGAAATGCCTGTTTAGACAAATAATAACACTTAACATGTTTGTTTTATCAGATGCCCAGTAAAAAATATTCATGCCACAGTTTGAAAGGGCCAGACCGTCTGCCCCAAAATGCCATTCCAGCCACTTAATAATACAACATCCTTTCTTTTATCAACTGCTGGCTGATAAAAAAAAGGATGATGCTTTTTTACTGGGCATCTAAGATAGAGTTTCAGTAAAAATTGTGTTGTTAACGTGCCCTACCCTGGACACCCGCTCCCCGGCCCAGCACAAACACTCATGCACATACACATTTCCACAACACATTCACACACAACATTCACACATGCACCCATAAGTCATACTCTCCATCATTCACACACATAATGCATACAACAATAAATTCTTACCTGCACGCAGCCTTATCCTCATGGACTCTGCCACTGCCTCCAGCACCAGTGCAGAAAGAATAGGAACCAGGGTGCATGCTTCCTGGTTCCTGCACATGCTTGCAGGAGCCAGAGCACTGATGATGCAGCACCCCGCTCCTGTCCCATATGTGTTGGTAGGCACAGGTGCACAACCCCCCTCGCACATGCAAACATGCTGTACCCCAACCTGCATCCCCAAAGGGCCATGCAATACGTTGGAAGCAAAATGGCTTGGCCTTGCATGGCCCATTGAAAATGCACAGCTGGTGTACCACCTGTCAAAAGGAACCCACATTTCCCTTTCACAATTCAAGTAAACCCACAGGTGCCCCCCTCAGCTGCAAAGAGCTACTGCGGGAGCACTCATGGGCTGCTTTGGCTCCTCCATATTGGGTGAAAGTTCGGGTCTTTCGATGCCCCCATTCCTATTATGGACGAGCCATCCCAGCCACAACCTATTTATGCCTCTAAAGGTCACTTCAAATCACAAGCATGACGGCTGCAGTGCTTCTCGAATATAATTTAAATTGACCTTTACTGGCATAGATGGGACTATTACTGTCATAGATGGGAAAACCTATCTATGACACTAAAGGGCATGAAGGCTGAAGCATTTCATACAGTGACCGTTACTGGCATAGATAGGACAACCTATCTATTTCAGTAATGGTCACTTTAAATCACATGCATAATGTGCATGTGATTTAAAGTGGCCATTACTGGCTTAGATAGATTGTGCCACCAGCGTCATGCATGTGATTTAGTTACAGTGACCATCACTGCCATAGATAGGTTGTCACAACCTATTTATGCCAGTAATAGTCACAGTAAAACGCCATGTCAGCAGTCCTTGCAAGGGATTTACAGTAACCAACCATGTATGGTTTGTCACTGTAAATCCCTTGCAGAAATGATTCAAACATATGCACACACACACTCTTATCCAACATACATACGCATGCATGCATGCATACATGCACAGCTAAACTCACTCAATTAGTCATTCATGGCATGCACAAACACATACAATCCATTACATTCAAACACATTGATACATAAATAATATATATACATATACACGCATACATCCATAACAAACACAGAATATGTACATATTACATAATAAATCCACATACATACAAACAACACTTATATTTTTTCAGGACGTGCCAGGGCAACCCAGCACACAAGAGCGGCTGCATACGTATTTCAGTGCAATGGGTAGAAACGCCAGAGTGGTACGAGTGCAGCACACTAGTTTGCATTTGTCGCTCGCCACTCACTATTTTTTTTTATATCATCAGGGCTGCCTGTCAGCACTCTAACCGCCAGCCCTGATGATGTTAAATAAAATAAAATAGACCCTGTGAGTGGCACACTGCACTCGTCAGCACTCCACTCACAGGACTATTTTTTTAATCAGGGCTGGTGCTCAGTCAGTGCCAGTCCTGACTGAGCGCCAGTCCTGTGTGCGGGATGGGGGTGCACAGCTCACGAGTGGTAAATCAGGGGGCGACCAGCAATCCTTTTTCCTCCCCAGCTCCACCACTGCACCCTGCATGTGGGATCTCAGTCCTTCATCAACAGTTTAAAAATGCATGCATTTTGTCAGTTCTCGTGGCATGCTATTTAGTGTATATGGCATATTTTGTAAATATTCACGGGGACTTTGCAATTGGTATTTGCACAAACCGGTATGGAAATCAAACAGTTGACATGTTTAGCACACTGTTGTGATTAATCACCATTCTACATTGCCCAATAAAGATGTTCATTGTATTTTTCTTTTGTAAATGGAGTCTTGTGATTCATCCAACAGGTTTAGAATATCTGTGATGACCAAACGTTACAGTGTTCAACATTGAGTGAACAAACTATGAAAGTGTGGTGGAGGTATGAGATGAGAAGAGTGGGTCATGAAAAACGTCTCTTGGTATTGATTATTCAGTAACTCCAGGAACACAGATCAAGGCCAGAGGCTCTGTTGGATGTCAGAAACTAAAGCTTTTGTCAGTGAGGAGGATAAGAGACATGCGCCACCGAAACTAGGAAGATGAACTGAATGCTCACGGATGGTAAATACAGATTTGTGTAAGGCAAATATTCCCTAAATCTCACTCATATCTGTGGAGCCCAAGAAAGAACAGAACAAGGAATGATAAAGTTATGAAATTTCAACCAAGGCAAGAAATCAGAGCGCACAGAAAGCAACCATCTACGACACAAGTTATAGAAAGAAAGTAAGACAATCCAATATTAGCAGGAACTTGAATGAATGTCAAGGAATAGAGCTGGAAGTTGGTGTCCAAGAGGAGAAGCCCAGAAACATCTTGTCCCATAAACACAATTGACTGTGCTGGAATTGGTTAGCCCCCACATAAGTTAGGGGTATAATACATCGCTCATGACATTAGAATTGATGAATGAGTTCCACAGTTTTATTGATACCATAACAAAAGCAACTAGGCAAGTCAATGTTTAGAAGATAACCATTTGCAGATTACACTGTATCCAGCCATCTCAAAGCTGAAGGCAAATATGTGTTTCCACCACAACTGCAAAAACCATTCCCAGACCGTTCCAAAAGCTACACATGCTCACACGTGCCCTTGGAGCTGTTCTTGACTCTGCTAAATCATCTTACTACCCGGACCTGTTGTACTGTTTCTGCTACCCCCCCAGCAAACTTATGCCATGCTCTCCCATCCCAACGGTAACGCTATATACCCATGTCCACTGACGACTTTGTTTTCACCTTCTCCTCCAAGATCTCCAAAATATGTGACACTCATGTCAGCTGCCTATCTCTACCTCTCTCCTTAGCACCACCTCCCACTACTTGAATCCTCTCCTCTCTATCTCACTCTCCTCTTCCCACTATGATAGCCTACCTATTCTTCGATCAGTTAGCCATGCACTGCTACTATTGACCCCCTCACACTGCAATTAATCAAGGACCTTACACCAGCCCCTACCTCTCCTCTCTATTCAGTCTATCCCTCTCCACTGGTATCTTTCCTGCCTGCTGTAAAGCGGACACTTTCATCCCTCTAATCAAGTAACCGCCAGCTGGCAGCAGATCCCAACAAATGGTCTTCTATTGTCCTGACTCCCTCTTACCCATCAGTCCATAGAATCATCAAAAGAGATGTAATTTACTGCATTATAATTTACCTGAGGCCCACTTACTCTATGACCTCTTTCAGTCTGGTTCCTGGAGCATGCATGGCACTGAAATCACTCCCACTCATCCCACTCACATCTCTGGCTTTCTAGCCACTGCTCAGCACTCTCAGCTCTCCTCAATCTCATTCTACATCTCAGACTGTTCCTTAACCATCTCGTGGAACTCCAAAACGTCCACCACCACACCATTAATAGTTGGGGTCCCCAACATTTCTGACCTGGTTCCACTCATCTTGACCCACTATGTCTCCTCAGTGGGCAAAGTCAACTACACCTTGTAGGATTGTTTAGCGTGTTTTGGGAGCACAGAGTACAGCACCACTGCACAGGATCAATGTATAGCATGTTTTTTTAAGTGCAGCGCCACTGCATGGGTTTGGTGTATTGATATAATGTGGTACAGCAAGACATGTGTTATTGAGCATTTTTA
The DNA here is from genome assembly GCF_040938575.1 of Ambystoma mexicanum. Taxonomy (NCBI): domain Eukaryota; kingdom Metazoa; phylum Chordata; class Amphibia; order Caudata; family Ambystomatidae; genus Ambystoma; species Ambystoma mexicanum. The sequence continues at coordinate 607,865,756 of NC_090928.1, forward strand.
TGCAGCGCCACTGCATGGGTTTGGTGCATAGCTATGATGCAGTTGTTTCAAGCTATGTGTTGCCAGTGTAACATGGACATATAAGTAAGGGCAGGTTATTCAGTCAAAAACGATTTTTACATATAAAATGCAAATACATTTTTCAAAGTTAAAAGCACACATCTGTACCTTCAAAATGCACACCATTTCTCACCTGAAATGCCTATGTTGCAAGAGACACATTTGGTAATTAACAAACTAATCTCACTAACAAGACTAATATAACTCATTAATAAAAGAATGTGTCTTCAATGCAAAATGAGGCCTACTCTGAAAATCAGTTTTAAACACACATTCAAGTTTTTTTTTCTTTTGCCTTTCTGTGCTCTGTCCACAGTAACTGCAGGAAGCAAAGACTTTGAATAAGCAGGAAATCAGTTTGGTTACAGTTGCAACTGTATAAGCCAAGCCATTGTGTACAGAGGGTGGTTAGGGCATGATAGAATTGTATTGGTTAGGATCCTTTGGTAGGAGGGAACCAGAGTTTTTTTTTTTTGTTTAATCTCGAGGAAGGAGCTAGGCAGACGATCTTCAGACAGCTCGAAGAAGGACTGGTTTGATAGCTGGGGATGCCTGATTCCTAAAGCAGATTCAACTTGGTTGCAGAGACTGAGATTTCCAGTCAACAAGTCCCAGTTTGAGTGACAGCAGATGCTTGTCCTTGCTGGGTGAAACCCTCCAGAAGGCGAACAGCCAAACAAGTTACATGCTGAATAAGCCTGGTAATTATCTCGCTGAGGTGTGGGGGCTGAGTGTGTACAAGAATATTCAGTCAGTGTAGGAAAGGAGATTTCTGTGCTTTACCCACCTGTTTAATGTTGCAAATTGAATTCTTGTCTCCGCCACTCTCTTTTCAGTGTATCACAAATAATGCTGTTACTGTGAAATTTCATGTATTTCTGTAAAGAGTGAGATCGTGTTTAAATGCAACTTTTATAATACACAAAAATATCTGAAAGCAGACGGGTGGTGTGTTTATTTTCTCTTTCATTTGTGCATTTATCAATACAGTGCTGATGATGTGGGGAGATGTTTAGACAGTGCAATTGTCATTTTTAAGGTAGCTAAAAATAAGATTTGGCTGCAGCTGTGTGCACAATGTCATTCAGTATGAGCAATTATAACTAACTGTGTGTGTTGTAGTCTGCCGGAGGTCTATGAGTCGGCAGAAAGGGAGGCCCGGGACATAGTTCACTACCGTATATAAGTTAGTGAAAAATACCACATGATAGCTTGCTGCCGTAGATAAAACAGCGAGAAATTGCCCATGGTGGCACACTAAAAATGAAAATGTGGTGTTCCTGAAATGCAAGCCTGAGGTCTCTCTAGTGATTACACGGAAAATCTAAACAAAAATAAGGGGTTCTGGATATTGGGGCCACAAATAAAACAAAGGAATTATGCTCAGCAAAATACCACCAATCACGCATACCAACCACGCATACCAACCACGCATGTCTGTGTGATGAAATAATGCATGTCCACTGTATTATTGTTGTGCATGGCCCAATCTGAATACAAGGAGTGATTGTTGCTAAATTATTTTCGGCGGTAAGAAAATACCGCCAGGCCCCAAATCTACACAAAATACCCAACATATTTATGGTGCGTTGGCCGGGAAAGTGATCACAGAGCACCTACTGGGCGTGGCAAGTGTGTCTCACACTGCCATCGGTACATTAAAGGGAACCCATTTCATAATAGCAGTGTGTTACTAAAAACGAATTTCAGAATGTCACAAAGAGAAACCACATTTTCACACCTAGTACAATATTTAGAGGCAAAGTTGTTTGCACATGGGACGTGGTCGTCGAACAGTACCTTAGAATGGCGTGACCGCATTCAGGGTGAGGTGCAGAAAGAAAAACTAGACAATATTTTTGCAGAAGGCAGCATAATTCAGGTCTGCCTTACAAGATTATTGAATGCAGCGGATAAAAGTGCAGAGAAAGACTGTTTAATACGGCTATGCGGCAAAATATGGTTTATTTTGAATAGGTCCCTGCGAATATAGGAAAATGATACCCAGCTAATTAACAGGTTAAAGACTGAATTAGATGGGGCAATTAAAAATCAGGAAATGTTAGGAGCAGAATTGGATGTATGCCAAAAAGACATGCAATTAAAATGCAGAGACTTTGATGCTCAGTTATCCAAAAGTAAGAAACAATTTGAGGATAGTGAGCAAGAATTGGTACACTTAAAAGCCTTAGTGGACCACATTAGACAGGATAAAGATGAGGCTGTTTCAGAAATGCAGATTTTACAAAAAGAACATTGTGAAAAAGAATGTGATCTCCAGAGTGCAGAACAAGAAATGATTAAAATGACTCAAGAAAGAGACAAGAGAAATAAAGAGTTCAATGAATGCCAAATGCAAATGTGCGACATGCAGGAGGTGAGTAATAAGATGAGTGATGAAAACAACTATTTGCAAAATGAAGCAAACAGACTCCTTAAAAAGTGTAGGGACTTAGAACAGCAAATGTGCATTCCCAGGTCCCAGGAGAGGCGGCAGGGTACCCCATTCAATGAAGTGGAGGTGAATTATAGTTCTGCCCAAAGAGCTAGTGCTCCAGTGACTGGGCCGGTGACTGAACTTGGTTGCAGCGCCCTTGGGGGATTTGATACTCCCATTGGGGGCAGCCACCAATCCCATACACCTGAAACCAGGATTGAATCACAAAGTAGTGCAATTCCATGCATTGCAACAAGCAGCCCCATAATAATAATGAAATCCATTAAAGCCCTGATCAAACCATTTAAAAAGGGAGGTGAATGCTGCATTGAGGATCACTTAGAAGCGGTTCATGACATTTTTAAAGCACTCCAGATACCTAAGGAACAGTACAGACAATATTTTCATTTAACTTTAGATGCCCCGATGGCCAGCATCATAAGGGGATTAAATGAACAGCAGAATATGACATGGGTGGAGTTTGAAAAAGAAATTAGGCATCATTTTTCTCCTTTTCAGTCATTGCAGGAGGCAAAGAAAGTCGCTTACACAATCACTACTGGGCCTAATACATCCCCTCGCCAATTTTTACAAGACTTAAAAAGAGCATTTTCTCGCTTTGATGTATCTTTTGACCCAAATTCCAATGAGTTTAAAACTGCATACTTCTATGGGCTACAGAAAGATATCATATCCCAATTGGTCCGTTAATTTGACAGTGACAAGTCCCTTGAATGGATTGTACATCAAAGCACAAAACTATATGAGGTACTCTATTGTCAGGGTAGAGAAAGTGATAAAATGAAAGATACTAGACCTAAATCTAAACAACCCTCAGTCACAGTAATGGAAATCAGGTCAGCCAAAATGTCCCTTGAGTCTGCTCAAAGCCAAGGTAAAAATAACGTGACACCTGAACAAAGGGGTAATCAACAAAGATCGCCCTTTCCTGTACCAATGTTCCAATCACATGATCCTAGTAATACAGAGAGCTACATCAGCCCTAGGTATTTAGGGGACAGATCCCGGGTAGGATATCGGCCTGATATGGCCGGTATGAACAATAACCAGAGACAAAATCAAGATCAAAGAAATGATGGTCCCTACCAGTCATTGGGGACACAGAGCAGATTTGATCCCAATGCCATGATATATGGTAATCAGGATAGACCCCGATATGTGGATCGATTTACTGATAATGGAAATCAACATAGGGGCCAGTACCCACAATCTGAGAGACAGGACATGAGGCAAAACATGAACTACAATCCACGTCAGTACAATGATTCCCCACCAAGGGACTATAATCAAAGGATGGGTGCACCCCGCTCCCCTCCACAAATGAATCAAGAGTTCAGAAACCATCCCAACAGATATCAATCACCTGAGAGGTATCAGAATAGATCCAATCAGGGGGAAAACAACCAATATCGACCTAGGCCACAGAAAGAGGATTCTAGAGAGACGGAAAGGCTCCAGTGCCTTGAGGCCCAAGTGAAAATGTTAGCTGAGCAAATAGGAAAGCTCTATACAGCACAAAAACAACCATCTAAAGGGGGGCTGATGGCCCTAGCAATGACCGGGGGGCTTCTGAGAAGTGACTAAGTACTTATGACACCTGCAGTGCCAAAAAGACAGATTGCCCTGATGTAATTTTGCATAATGACTCTGAGATGCCTAATGATTTAAAAGTGAAAGCATCAATAAATGAACATGTAACAGAAAATGCAAATACTTCTAAAAAAGAGGTACGGTTTAACCTAGAACTAAATCAAACATTGAAGATTTGTGCAAATAAAAAAGAAACACCCGGAATTCCAAAAGAACAAAGAGACAGATTTAAGAAAAATGACTCCTGCATGAGGAATACCAGTGAATAGGGAGTAAGTGGGATGCTATAGCTCCTTCCCTGGGCAAGCAAAACAATGACCAAACACAGGTAGAAAAAGGAAATACTCAAAAGGAGGGACGGGTCAATCACCTGAAGAATTCTTTGAGCCACATATTTTTGAAGAGGCTGAAAGGGCTGGTATCACACTAAATGATCACAAATGCACAGAATTAAACAATGACAAATTGCTGAATGATATTGTTACACATGTTCAGTTGGAAGGTTGTAATGTGGTCTCTGATGTTACCCGGATGGATGGGCGAACAGTGGCCACACTCCAAAAAACCTCTGATCATAGGGAAATGAATAAAGACTCTCGCGCAGAAATGGGTAAAAAGGAGGGAAAAATGTCTTTCCATTTACCAATGTGCTTAGCCAAAAGTGAAAAAGGCCTGAGAAAGGTGAGCCCTGAAATCAGTAAGAATTCACACTTCTTATGTGTATTAGAGGAAGTTGAGGACAGATATTATGTACCCATCACTGTAGAAGAAAAATGCCACACATTTGCCATGATTGACACTGGCCTACAGGCCACAATTATTTCCAAGGAGCTGGTAAAGAGTATCAATGAAGGGAGACCCCCACAGAGTCAGATCACAGTGAAGTAAAATCAAGGTCCAGTGCATAACTTTAATGGGGAGGAGGTGCCCATCATAGGTGTAACTGAGGTTGTCATAAAAATAGGAAAGCACAGAATGAAACAAGAGGTATTGATCACATCTATTTGTGAAATTCGATTTCTGATGGGGACAGATTGCCTGCAAAGATTGTCTCCTCTCATAGATGGGGTGAATGGAGTGCTGTGGTCCTTAACCAAAAAACCATTGAGGCCTACGAAACTAAAATCACAAAACAGCAACATAAATGAATGTCACACAGTTGCCGAAACAAATGATGCTGTGGAGGTATATCTCCAGAATAGTTGCATACCTAGTGTCACTGTTATATTAATGTGTCAAGACAAAATGCAGAGCGACAATGAAGGACTACCTGTACAAATCTACTTGGACCCAAGGAAAAATTGGCAGACTGCCATAGATGAGCACACATTACGTTTTTATTTAAAAGAGAAAACAATCAAACAGAATATTGCTCCTAAAACAGATTCAGAAAAACACATTACCACTCTTGCTGAAATACACATGGAGCATGAGCAACCATGGGTTCATATTGGTATAAATGACTGTTTGAAAACAATAAAAGCCACTTTAGCGCTTGAACAGGAAAGGAGTTTCATTAATGAGAAATTATTGCAAAAAATGATGGAGAGGGAGCAGATCCCGAAATTTAGAATTAAGTACCAACATGTCTCTGGTTTGGACAGTCCAGACTTTGAAAACCGAATTGCAGGCAGATGCATGCTGAAAATTAACATTGGACAAAAAACAATTCACCATAATGTGTGGATAGTGTGTGGAGCACAAAATGACTTTTACATGGGCAACAACATCATGCATAGGATGTGCATGGTGTTAGATTTCATTAATCAAAAGATATGGTCACGCCTAGGTGGGTCTGCACCTGAATTTGAAGACAAAAGAAGAGCTTTTCATTGCGCGCAGCTGGTCCCATATGCAGTTGAATTAAAGATGAGGAAGGATACTATTATTCCTGCATTCACCAAACAGGTTGCAATAACAATGAAGTGCAGAAATGGACAGCAGATGAAAGACTCTGATGCATTTGTATGCCTGAATGAATCCATAAAACAGCAAGGCCTGGATTATGAATACATTCAATTGGTAGATATTGGTGAAGGATCTGTAAAAATTATGGTAAATAATAAAGGTTCTGAGGATATTCATTTAGAGGAAAACTCCCCGTTAGGAATGGCCATACAAAAATCACATTATACGGCAGATTTAAATAACATGGTGATTGGAAATATCCCTGAAAAGTATGTAGATGCCAAGGGTGAGTTGCCAGAACACCTGGACTCTCAGCCCAAAGGAATATTTAAAATTAATTCTGTGTATCCTTATGATTCAAATGAGACAGTGTGCTGCCATCAAGAGGATTGCATAATATTTAATTTAAATGAAAATGAAACAGAAAATCAGCCCATTGAAGTGGAAGCTGATATGCCAAAATATTTAAAAGTGGCAGCTTTACAAAAAGACACAGCCACACAGTTAGAGGAAAGCGCCGAGATTCCCGTACCAGAAGATTTTCCAGAATTTTCCAAAATGATAGAAGAGCAGATCTCCATAGCGGATGCGTGTGACAGCGATGAGGATAGAAACAATCTGAGGGAGATATTTATGGAGTTTAAGGATGTATTTGCAAAAGATGCTTATGATTGCGGTTTAACTGATTTACATGTGGCCACACTACCAGAAGGGTGTAGCAGAAATCCAGTATTTGTATGCCAGTATAGACTACCGCTGGCATGTTTAGAATCATTGGCAGAGATTATTAAAAATTTGGAATCGCGGGGAATCATCAGGCCCATTCATAGCACATCCAATACACCTATTGTAGGTGTGTTAAAGCCAAATGGTCAATGACGGCTATGTGCAGACTTGAGGGAGTTAAATAAAAGAGTACCAGTGTCCAGATGGCCACTCCCATTCATTGATCAGGGCTTAGCTCAGGTACATGGTTCAAAAGTGTTTACCACAGTAGATCTCACCTCTGCATATTGGTGCGTGCCATTGGCAGAGGATTTTCCTTTACATTTGACAGGACTCAATACGCCTGGATTAGAACGCCGTTTGGGTACATCAATAGTGGGAGTGAGTTTGGCATATTTTTGAGAAAGGCCATGCCTGATGCAGCGGAAAGAGGAACCATAGTTTACGTGGATGATGTCTTGATAAAAAATGAAGCCGTGAAAAGCCATTTTGATGAAATAAGACATGTGCTTGGCCAATTGCAGAAAGCAGGCGCCAAAGTATCTTTGCAAAAAGCACAATGGTGCAAGAAAAAAGTGAACTTTCTAGGCCATGAAGTGACTGAACATGGGCTAAATCCACAAAAGAAGAAGATAGAGGCCATACAAAGATTAAAAGATCCTAAGAATGTGAAAGGAGTAAAATGTTTGTTAGGAATGACAGGGTATAACAGAAAATCCATTGAAAATTATGCTGAAATCACTCAACCATTGACTAAACTGCTTAAACTGAATACACCCTGGATATGGGAAAAAGAGCAATCTGAGGCAGTAGCTAAATTGAAGGAATGTCTTGTAAAGGCACCATGTTTAGCATATCCCATAAAGGGTAGAGATTTCTTTGTAGAAATAGGGTTCTCTGAACATTGTATGTCAGCAGTGTTATCACAAAAACATGACGTGAATCACAAAAATATTGCATATGCAAGTAAAGCATTTTCCCAAGTTGAAATGAAATTTAATGAATTTGAAAAGGCCCTATTAACCACTGTGTGGGCGCTACAACATTTCCGCCCCATTGTTCAGGGAGAAAAGGTGATTATTGAAACAAATCATCAACCTTTGCAGTTTTTAGAGAGTAAAAGAATTAGGTCAGGTAATCTAGCTCAGTCCAGAATCACTTCATGGACGCTGGTATTACAAGGTTTTCCTATAGAAGTGAGATATGGACAAAATAAAAAGAGCCCAATTGCTCAAGGGTTAGCTGACTTACATGACTGAGCAGCTGAACAAATATCAAATGAAATGGAAGTGGAACCTAATTGGCAGGAATTTGAACAATCACCACACAAAGCTTTTGATGAAAAAACATGCAAGGATTTGCCAACTGTATATGTGGATGGTTGTGCTTTTCACATTGAAAATGACAGTAATAAACAATTAGTGTCAGGAATAGGAAATGTCTGGTTGAAATGTGAAGGAGTCCCCAGTATAGGGATGAGGATTGGAGCTAGGAGCAGTCAAGTGGCGGAATTGGCAGCCATTTATAAAGCAATTACTACTGCAGTTGATAGAAAGTTCAGTGAAATTGTCCTGGTGACTGATTCTGACTAAGCACGGAATAGCTTTGTGGAGTATTTACCTGGCTGGAAAGCAAGAGGAATGATTACATACAACAAAAAGCCACTTAAACATGGAAAAATGATACAAGCCATAGACAAATTGGTGTCAGAGAATGATCTAACAATATACTGGAGAAAAATGTGTGGGCATTTAAAAACACCAGGAGAGGATAAGGAGGGAAATGATAAGGCAGACCACCTGGCTAAAATTGGGGCTGTGATGGGAGAATTGCTACCTATTGATGATTTACTGGGTGAAATACAGATTGATGCAGTAATACGTTCTAAAGCAGCAAAGGAGGTAGATCAACCAGTGGTGCAATGGGGCCATGACACGCCAGACCAAGATTTGATTGAGGCGCAAAAGAATGATCGAATTTTGGGAATCTATTATAATCATTTGATAGATCCTGAACAAAACCCTTTAACAGAAAATGATTGTATGGGAAAAAAAGAGTTGAGGGTGCTAGTAAAGAATAAAAAACGAAATAGATTACAGGATGGTCTCATGATTAGAGAGTCCATAACAGGATAAATACAGTGGGTGGTACCCCTTTCATTCAGAGGGCTGATGCTACACCATGCACATGATGCCATAACTGCAGGCCACAGAGGTTCACAAAAAACATTGGAGATACTAAAAGATTATGCTTACTGGCCACATATGTGCCAAGATGTGGAATTATATACTAGAGGGTTTCTAGTATGCGCCCAATTTAAACCTGCTTCACCAATGCATAGAGCACCATTGATGAAAAGAGGCCTAACTCTCCCATGGTCAGATTTGCAAATAGACTATGTAGGCCCTTTATAAAGGTCGAGCAGGGGAAACCGTTATATTTTAAGTGTGGTATGTTTGATGTCGAAGTGGATTGAATGCATTCCTGCACCAGATTGTGGTGCGCAAACAGCAGCCACGTTGCTGGTGAACCATGTGTTCTCAAGGTTTGGGTTGCCACAAAGAATTGAGTCAGACAGAGGAAGTCATTTCACAAGTACTCTAATGAGTAAGGTATGGCAAATACTAGGTGTGAAAAGGAAACTACATATCGCATATCGGGCAGCATCTTCAGGTACAGTTGAAAGGAGCAATAGGTCTGTTGTGGATATTTTAAAGAAATTTGTGGCAGAAGCAGGTTCCAGCTGGGATTTACGTCTACCTTTAGTTTTAATGGCAATCAGATCAACTCCTGCCAAAGCAACAGGTGTTAGCCCCCATGAGGTCTTGACAGGTGGGAAATGGTGTTACCACAACACCTGTTATACAGAACACATGAGCAGACACTTGCGAGTGCATCCACAGTTCATGAGTACATTGATGAACTGAGAAAGCATTTTCAACATGCATTTGCTTTTGTGCAGAGAAATCTGGAAAGGGCTGCTGACAGTTCTAAGACATACTATGATAAAAGAACATCAGTGAGAGAATACAGTGTTGGGGATCAGGTGTACAAGTTTCATTTTGGAAAAAGTAAACAGAAAAATTCTAAATTTCTAGCAGCCTGGCAGGGGCCATTTCGAATTATAGATAAGGTCTCTCCTGTGGTTTATAAAATTTTGAAAAATGAAGGTGAAACAGCGATAGAGCAGTTTGTCCACGTAAATCAGATCAAGCCATGCCATCCCAGACATGAGATCAGGCAGCTTGAGCTTGTAGAAACAGATAAAGTCCCTTAAACACAAAAAGATAAAATAAATGGGTACAGTCAGGAGGCAGTGAAAGAGAAATTAAAAAGTTGATTGTTATAATGGCACATAAACACTGTAATATATATATATATATATATATATATATGTATATATATATATATATATATATATATATATATATATATAAAATATAGATAATGCAAACACATATTATATTAAAAAATAAATAAATAAATAAATAAATACATTTAAAAAAAAAGAGTTTATGGGATTAGTATGCAGAATGAAAATGGATTGAATGTTAAATGTTGTTTTATGTTTTGTTTTTTTAACTTGTGTTTAATTTCAGAAGGAAAAAAAAAAAGCGAAATGTTTTTACCAAGCATGTTTTATTTTTGGCAAAAAGGTGAAGTTGGTATTGTGCTATATACTTAATCTGTTTCTTTTCCATTTTGGTTTAGAACATTAACTATTTATACCGGAGGTCACGGGAGACGATGGAATATGTAGTCCCCTGGATGAAGACCAAAAGATGCCTGCCTCTGGGTGGAGGTGAAGACAAAATAGCCGGAATGCCAAAGAAAAGATGACTTCTATAGAGAAGGATCCAAGAGTACCAAGATGAAAGAGTACCCGAATGAACCAAAAGAGGCAGACAAGAGTTCTGACATATGGAGTTCCACGTATTTATTATTTTAATTAATTGTTTTATTCTGTTATGTTAATTATTTGTTTTAGTTAGTTGTTTTATTTTATTATTTTCAATTGACTTCAAGTATAAAATTGAAATACTGGACTGGACACTTCCATTGGGAAGGCAAATGTAGAACATTTTATAAGAATTGATAAATTCAGATGAATTTTAATATTATATTGATTGAACAGCGACTTTCAATTTTCATATTCACAACAAGAATGTTAATTGTATTGGATTGTTACATTTTTGAAAGAAGAAAAGGAACCAGTTGGATTTTTTCCAATTGTGGCTCGGATTAGCCAAATAAAAAAAAAAAGGAGGGTATATGTAGGATTGTTTAGCGTGATTTGGGAGCACAGAGTACAGCACCACTGCACAGGATCAATGTATAGCATGTTTTTTTTTTAAGTGCAGCGCCACTGCATGGGTTTGGTGCATTGATATAATGTGGTACAGCAAGACCTGTGTTATTGAGCATTTTTATGCAGCGCCACTGCATGGGTTTGGTGCATTGCTATGATACTACGAGCTCACCGTTCAGGCTTCCAGGGCCCAACAAACCCTCCCCCAGTACACAGATGGAGGACCCAGTCAAGGGCAAGTTAGAGCTGTTGTTTATTACACAAACATACAGGCATCATACAGAACATTGAGAGTCTCCCGAAATCACTGCTCCTGAGCCTGTACCAGGCAATTTCATTCAGTTACTGTGTCACAACATGGGGCTTGTCCCCAAAAACCTATGAGGTTAAAGGATTTTGTAGTTGGGATGATAGTGCCATAACACAGCACCTATATAGATTATTCTATTTGTCCGCACATGACAGGTGGCTTGCCCGACCCTCCCCCAAAAACTATCTAAAACATTGTTACAGGGTCGCAGGATTACCATTGGCTCTTGTCGTCTTTCATCCACCCCTGGATTTGTGTTCCCTGATTGGCTGGAGGTGATTTACCCAGGCCAATGACCCAACTCTGTTTTCAGTGCACCATCTCAAGACTATGTGTTCCCAATTTAAAATTCAATATTACCACTTTTTCCTTTGAGACTGCCCAGAGGGTTGCAACATTGTTAAAGAGTCGAAGTTTCACTTCATGTCTGTGTCACTGGGAACTTCTCATCTTCCCACTGCAGGTGAATGACCATTTCCTGGCTCGGCTGGACCACCTGGTTGAGGAACGCGAAATCAAACTCTCTTGTCTATAATTTGTGAGGATTTATGCTAGCATTTTGCAGGTTGATCCTTGTCTCCGAGGTCCAGGAATATTTTGCTCATCACTGTACTTGGCTGTGAGCCCTTGCCTGCTACTTCACACAGCTCAATTCTGCTTTCCATCACCTCTCACCCTAAGGCCTATAGCATCATGTAACCTCACTACAGTTATTCTATGATTTCTATATGATTTTCTATCTATATTGTGCTATGTTTCTTATAGGTTAGGATTATGAGGCTCTTCCAGGCTCCTTATATGACCCTATAGTTCCAGATGGTTAGTTGCAGTAAGCGGCCGCAAGCTTGCTTTGCATATCTTCTTTGTCTTGCATTCTGCATTTGGCTAATGAGAAAAACAATAAAGGATTTTGACAGTATGTATATCTATCTGTCCTCTACAGAACTGTGTAATCACGTTCTTCGTATGTGCACTTGTGTGTCCGTGTAACTTCGAACATGGGTGCGAGTTTGCTTCATGACTAACATTGCATTGTCGTGGTGTCACGAGTGACGTCAGCACAATGAATTTCCGTTTTTAGACAATCTGATCCATTGAGGCATTTGGATCCATGAGCAGTGTAGTGGCACCTGTGTCCAGAAAGATGTTTACTGGATAAGGTTTGAATGGTTGTCTGAGAGAATATCTGTTTACATATGTGGGTGACACTGGCCCTCCTGGGGGCTGTCCAAACAGGGAGATGCATCTTGCGTTCTTGACTCTTCATGCGATCATGTTAATGGGGGTGTAAAGGGGCATTCCTGGGACCCTCTCTTCAATAGGCTCACTCTTCACCTTTTCTCTGGATATGGTGGGAGATATTCTCTTTATTTTTTTAAATAATCTGTTTCATCCCACCATGATGGTTGTCCTCGTCCCCACTGGTCTCCAACAGTGAAGAACTGTGGAGGAAAGACTGGAGCACCATTCTTTTCTCTTGAGGACATTTTGACAAAAAGTTTACAAACCTCCAAAAACTGCAGCTAAAGCAAACAGGACCTCCTAGCATGAAGTCTTGGATGAAAGGTAGTTTCGAATGTTGATAGTATTCCTACTACTTTCACTTCAGACCAAACAGCTTTCAGATGTCTTCCCCTCTCTCATTGTTATGGAAAGGACCATGTACCTGAATACAACTGATTCATGAATTTTCCAGGTACCTGCTGCTTCTCCCACACACTCCCCCCGACAGAAATTCTCACATCCACAAGTGGAAACCGCAAAACTAAGTTACAAAAGAAATCCTCTAGAGAAATACCCCGTGATCCTGTGTATTTCCACAGAACACCTATGTGACCTTTGGAGCCTAGCAACCTTAGATTATCTGATAGAATCTCAGGCGTGGTGCGTGCAGTTCTACATTGACAAATATTGGTGCCTTTCATGATTTATGTTGTGCCTTCGGGCACAAAAGTGAGTTTCTAGGTGCTAACAATGACAGCTGTAAGTCTCTACTACCCTTCTGACTCAGTTGTGCCACCTTTCTTGAGATACTGTGTACTTTGTACTTCTCAATTATATGTTGGCACTGACTTGTTATTTTAGGAAATAGAATGCTTGTAATGTTGACCTTGATGCAGATACACGCCATTGGTCTAGCAGTTGTTTGTAAAGCAGAACATTTTGGATCAACATCTGTAATTCCTAAGTGTAATATGAATACCATTTGTGTGCGAAGACCCATATGAATGGTGCAATGTAGAGCAATCAAGTTAATATTGCACTGACCAGTTATCAAGTCTCTGGTGCCTCATTTCTAGCAATCCCAAACACTGTGTTTGCTATCATAGCAAGCCCTGGAGATGGGGAGACCTAGAATACACTTCCCACAGCTAGCATGCATGAAAGATGTTTTTTCCCACACAGACTAAAAGCGGCCCTTCTTTGTTTTTACTGCAGTTGACATGTTTTATTTTGAAATGTAGTCCTCCTTAATCTTCTTGATTATTTATGTGAGTTATATATTTTCTGGGATATTTTAAAATTACATGCCTAAATCATGAGTCTTTTTCTGTGTAGGGTGTCTTAACAGGTGGGTTTAGGTGTGAATGAGAACAAACCAGTTGAAAGAGGTTAGTACTGAGATACATTGACCGCGAACATATACAGTGGACAGTCCTAATTAGCCTACATTTATAGATAAAATATATTAATTTGGTTCTTGTCTGTGGGATAACCACAGTAAGAAAGTGTGATGGTCGATATGGGGTTAGGGAAAGAATGTGAGGTGCCAGTTCTTTGGCTAACAGGTGGGCATATAGGCACTTTTTAAGCAGTACTGCTGATGTGCCGCTTTGATGATGGGGGATGTTATTATAGTGGAAGAGAGCCAATAGCAAGGCGGAACAGAATAGGATGGAGAGTTTTAGGAGAGAAAAGGATTGTTGGGTGCAAGTGTGAGAGCTTAGGGAAATGCAGTCCGCTAGGTGGTGTAGAGCAATCACATGGATAGATTTCTAGAGGAGAAAAAAGGAATCTAAAAAGAGAGTGACTGTGCATGTAGAGCCAGCCAGCGTGTTTTGGGTGTTAAAGAAAGACCATTTTAAGTTTAGAGTTTATGTATGGTAAAGTTAAAAACCTTAAAGGGACATAACGAGTAGAGAGTAAAGTCAAACAGAAGACTAAAACAGTATTCAAGTTTGCTGAGAAAATTCGTTGAGATACATTTTTTGGTAGAGTGGAAGGAGAAGTGAAGTTTGGGCCGATTTCTTCTTGTGTTGAGGAATCTGCACCTGGCTGTTGCCATGGTAACATTGTTGGAGCAAAATGTATCTGTGAAAGAGGAATTCCAAGGTTGTGCGCCTTAGTAGAGCAAGTGAGCAGATCAAGAGGGAAGAATTATGGGAGACGGGAGACTTGGGTTGATGTTGGCAGGAAGAAACAAGACTTTGGCTTTAGACAGGTACAGTATCAGGCATCAGAGAGCCATCCAGAGGCACGTGGCTGTGAGAGAGTTCATGATGCTTTCTCATTGAACAGTTGTGAAACTGGGAGGACGAACATCTGGGTGTCATCAGCAAAAATGTTATGCTGAAAGCTAAAGGTTGTTGGGTATTTTGTGTAGATTTGGGGCCTGGCGGTATTTTCTTACCGCCGAAAATAATTTAGCAACAATCACTCCTTGTATTCAGATTGGGCCATGTACAACAATAATACAGTGGACATGCATTATTTCAGCACACAGACATGCGTGGTTGGTATGCGTTGTTGGTATGCGTGATTGGTGGTATTTTGGTGAGCATAATTCCTTTGTTTTATTTGTGGCCCCAATATCCAGAACCCCTTATTTTTGTTTAGAATTTTCGTGTGATCACTAGAGAGACCTCAGGCTTGCATTTCAGGAACACCACATTTTCATTTTTATTGTGCCACCATGGGCAATTTCTCGCTGTCTTATCTACGGCAGCGAGCTATCATGTGGTATTTTTCACTAACTTATATACGGTAGTGAACTATGTCCCGGGCCTCCCTGTCTGCCGACTCATAGACCTCCGGCAGACTACAACACACACAGTTAGTTATAATTGCTCATACTGAATGACATTGTGCACACAGCTGCAGCCACATCTTATTTTTAGCTACCTTAAAAATGACAATTGCACTGTCTAAACATCTCCCCACATCATCAGCACTGTATTGATAAATGCACAAATGAAAGAGAAAATAAACACACCACCCGTCTGCTTTCAGATATTTTTGTGTATTATAAAAGTTGCATTTAAACACGATCTCACACTTTACAGAAATAAATGAAATAGCACAGTAACAGCATTATTTGTGATACACTGAAAAGAGCGTGGCGGAGACAAGAATTCAATTTGCAACATTAAACACGTGGGTAAAGCACAGAAATCTCCTTTCCTACACTGACTGAATATTCTCGTACACACTCAGCCCCCACACCTCAGCGAGATAATTACCCGGCTTATTCAGCATGTAACTTCTTTGGCTGTTCGCCTTCTGGAGGGGTTCACCCAGCAAGGACAAGCTTCTGCTGTCACTCAAACTGGGACTTGTTGACTGGAAATCTCAGTCTCTGCAACCAAGTTGAATCTGCTTTAGGAATCAGGCATCCCCAGCTATCAACCCAGTCCTTCACTGAGCTGTCTCAAGATCGTCTGCCTAGCTCCTTCCTCGAGATTAAACAAAAAAAAAAACTCTGGTTCCCTCCTACCAAAGGATCCTAACCAATACAATTCTATCATGCCCTAACCACCCTCTGTACACAATGGCTTGGCTTATACAGTTGCAACTGTAACCAAACTGATTTCCTGCTTATTCAAAGTCTTTGCTTCCTGCAGTTACTGTGGACAGAGCACAGAAAGGCAAAAGAAAAAAAAACTTGAATGTGTGTTTAAAACTGATTTTCAGAGTAGGCCTCATTTTGCATTGAAGACACATTCTTTTATTAATGAGTTATAATTATTAGTCTTGTTAGTGAGATTAGTTTGTTAATTACCAAATGTGTCTCTTGCAACATAGGCATTTCAGGTGAGAAATGGTGTGCATTTTGAAGGTACAGATGTGTGCTTTTAACTGTGAAAAATGTATTTGCATTTTATATGTAAAAATCGTTTTTGACTGAATAACATGCCCTTACTTATATGTCCATGTTACACTGGCAACACATAGCTTGAAACAACTGTGCCTCTGGTATACCTTAGCCAACACTATGGCCCTCATTAGGACCCTGGCGCTAAGGGGTTTGCACCAGCGTTAGCTGCGCCGACCCCTTACCGCCAACTACGAGTTCCCATAGCGCCATGGTCATTTTTCCGCCCGCTTTTTGCGGGCGTAAAAATCCATGGCGCTATGGGACCTCGGTGTTAATTACGCCACCGTAGTGTACGGTGGCGTAATTAACACCTTCCCCACTCCCATTGAGCCCTATGGGGCCGAAATGGGAATGGGGAAGGGTAAATGGGTCAATGGGGACTTACCGCCCCGCCGACCTCGGAATGGGGCGGTAAGTCCGCCATCCGCCATGGCGTAAAGGGACTTTGCGCCATGGCGGAAAAGTCCGCCGATGGCGGAAAAAATCCGCCAGGGTCGTAATGAGGGCCTATGACTTAGCAGCAAACATTGAGGTTCATCAGCCTCCATATTTGAAGATATTTTGAATCTGCTTTAGGGTATTGTATCAATGTTTTTCACCACTATGGCAGGGAGGCCATGCAGCGCATGAAGAGCGAGACAAGTCCCAAAAGTTAGCAACATCCATACTTTGAGCATGAGCATTCACGCGTGTATGGAGACACTATTTTCTCCCCAACGCAAGCGAGCTTCAAGGCAATCGGAGAGCAAAAGAGAGAGTAGTCTCTTCCTCTCTCACAGGTATCCTTTGAATGTAAAACCAAAGGCTATCTAGACTCTTTGCTGTCAAAAAGGAAACTATTGAGTTATTTGAAGATATACATAATGGCCCTCATTACGACCCAGGCGTTGGACCATGGTGCTAAAAGCACCATGGTCCATGCCGGTAGCTTACCGACTCGCCATGGCGGAATGGGGAATTACCGCCCCATTCCGAGGTTGGCGGGGCGGTAATTCCCCATGCCGCCATGGCCCTTCCCCATCCCCATTTTTGCCCCACAGGGCTCAATGGGACTGGGGAAGGCGCTAATCACGGCACCGTAAATGACGGTGCCGTAATTAGCTCCTAGGTCCCTTTGCGGGATGGTTTTTTAGCAAGCGTTAAAAAACCAACCAGCAAAGGGACCTCGTAATCAGGCGTTAAGGGTTTAACGGCGCTGCCACCTTTTACGGCGCCGTTAACCCCTTAACGCCTGGGTTGTAATGAGGGCCAATGTGTTAAAATGATTTTTCATCCAATGGTGAGAGGCTGCATAAGCAAAGAAGTGGAGGCTATGGAATTATTTAGGATTGTTTCTTTGGACGTTTATAGCACCAGATTGAGTATGAGCATTAGTTAGTGATAGTTAGGGAAAGTTAAAATAGGCTAAGGATCAATATAACATAGGATGTGTCATGGTTATTTAATGTGTTCTCAAGGTATAAGTAAGGAGGTCTACAAAGGAGCCCTAAAGATTAAGACTTCCCAGCACGCTTCAGGCTAAGGAAAGGATGAAGAGAACCTTAAAGAACACTTGTGAATCTCCTATCCTGTCATCTGGGGACTGAGCTGAAACTCACTGGTTATGTTAAATAAGGACACATCTCCTCTAGGCATAGCATATGAGTAACTGGGGGTGGAGGGGACGGAGGGTTGTTTCAGTGAAGCTAACTGAATTTACCATGTTTTTTTTCTTCCCCTACAGATCTTCATTCTGTTTCCACAGGGGTGTTTCAGACTTAGCTGTGCGAACACTCAGCTGTAGACGAGATCCCCTCATGGGCCATGGGGTTCAGCAGATCATATGGATTATGACAAGCCAGGACTTCACAAGGCAAGTTTGTTCTGTGTGGTGATGGTGGCCTCATATTCACCTCACTCTGAATGATGGATAAGGCATCTGTGGTAGCCTTTGCAAAAATCTGAAGGGATGCATATACGTTCACCAGTGACCTTTCCAGTTCTTCAACACCTAGCCATGGGAGAGCACATGTATCTATCCAGTGAAGGACAAAACAGATCTATGTCATATTTCAAAAAGAAAAAAAAAAACCTGTGGCCAA
Source organism: Ambystoma mexicanum (assembly GCF_040938575.1). NCBI lineage: Eukaryota > Metazoa > Chordata > Amphibia > Caudata > Ambystomatidae > Ambystoma > Ambystoma mexicanum. The sequence goes on from NC_090928.1 coordinate 607,884,293, forward strand.
AAAAAATGAATTTCTTTTTTTTCTTCTGCACATTTCAACACACTTATGTGTGGGGGGACAACACACATAGCCCTCTCTCCACACTCTCTTTACAATACTTATTAACCTAACCCACCCCCACATATAAATGCATTGAAATGCGCATTTCGAAATTTGGCATTTTCGGCTGTGGGATTTTCGGAAACTATATTTTGGGGGAGAGACAGACCAATGAGCAGCACGGTATTAAGCACCATGCTGCCCCAACCAGTACTATTAGCTGTCAGAAATGTGGTAGAACAAGCATGGTTGGGAAGACGTATCCAACAGTTCATGTGCCCATGCAGACTTTTGGAAGAATTTTCTAAGATGTTGTCCCACAAAGCCAATACATGCTGGAGAGGGGGAGATTAGCCCAGCAAAGTTTTTGTGGAAGGTAACCCTGCCAGCATCCAGAGAAAATAATTTCAGTGTTAGAAAACAAATCAAAGTCTTTCAGAGTGAGGCAGCCAGAGCAAGTTCCAATCTTAAATTCATGCTTATGTCTGAACTTGGGTGATGAACCTGCATCCCTGGGACAACCTCTGTTTGTTCCTTTATAGCCTGTCTCTAAGAAATAGTAGCAAATGTCAGGCTCAACTTTGGGGTGCACATTGATACAACATCCAGGGGCCATTTAAACATTCTTGGTACTTAGCATTGTCCTGACAGAAGCATTGCCCCAGCGAGGCAAAGTGGCTGGTTACACAATAAGAGGGCATAGTACAGGTGGGCTAGGGTATTGACACAAATCTAGCAGTCCAGTGCATTTATGCAGGCAGCAGATATCTATGGTAGGTTGAGCCAGGTTATTCTAGACCAGCCGGCTCATACAAGTGGGAGCAGGAAGTAAATCAGAATGGTCTCTTGGACCCCCATCCTTCCACCAGCGCCCAAAATAGGGATTTTGATCAAGCACAGAGGAAGGGCAGTTTTAGTCTTTTGAGCACCATGGATGGCTGAACAAACGCCCCCTTCCTTCTTAGCCATGAGTGGGTCCAGTGTGGCAGCCCACAAGCAAATATTTCAAGAAAGGGTGAGAGAGCAGCACTCCGCGCCTGAACAAATTTCAATTACAATTCTGCAGAGATCAGACCGAGCAAAGGGGCAGGTTGCCCCAGTAGTTGCACAGTCAATGTATGCACAGTTTGAGCTGCATGGTGCAATTTGACTGGGTCTTCTGGCTACCTATCCAAGTGGTAGTGTGGGAATTTCTGATCAAAGGGGTCCAGTTCAAGCAGGAGCAGGTGTGGGTGATGATTGTGCACAGGACGAAATTGGAGAGTTGCTAAATGTGTTGAAAATATGGTGGAGTCGTTTGTTCCAGACTGGGTTGAGGGAATGCACAAGGGGTTATTTTCTGCAAGTAACAGTCACATGCAGTGCAGTTTATGGTGGAGACCCTTTTCTATCAGTATTGAGACCACCCAGAAGTGCTGAATCATGGTATATGAGTGATTCTGCTTCCACCTTGCGTGGGGTGCTCTGATGGGTTTCTGCCTTGTCCATGCTGCTCTCTCGTTCAGGGGGTGCTCTGGTGGATTTCTTTCTTGGTGCTGCTCCCTGGTTGTGTACTGTTTGCTGGCTGTTAATATCTGCCTGAGATTCAGGTTGTACTGGGCTGACAATGGTCTAGGTTTCTGGTGAAAATTCGGATGAGGTGCCAGAGGAAGAGCTTGAAGAGAGTCATGAAGGGTTGGCGACTCCAGATCATGGAATTTCTTACGATGGGAGGCATGCACAAATGATGGCAGGTTGTTGCACTTGAAGGATGCGTATGAGGTCAAAAGAACCATAAATGGACCCTTTGACCTGGGCTGTGTAGACATCTTCCTGGAGAAGTCCTTGACCAGCAACAGATCACCCTCCACAAAGAGCTGTAGTTTCTTTTTCCTGTACCTGTGAATGCAAAGATTTGTAAGATTGTGCTAACAAACAAGACAGAGCCCCATCATAGAGGGCAAGTGACAGGGCCTGTTTAGTAACCAGGAAAACTACAGTTAAAGTCTTGGCTCCAGATACTGGGCCTCATCACGAGTTGGGCGGTAACCCTTAAAATCGGCGGTAACGCTATCAGCGCCGATTTTAAGGGTCCGTCGGATTGCGAGTCCAAATACCGCCGGCGCCATTACAGCCGCCACAAGTACAGCCGGCTGCACAAGCGTCGGCTGTAAAAGTGCCAGTATTCATTTGCGCTAAAACATAGCAATCACGAGTCTGGCGTAGGCGCAATTAGCGCCAGAAAAGCGGTGGATAATCCGCCGAAAATACCCCCAGCAAAATGCTGGAGGTAAAAGAACACACACCACAGCAATAAGGGCCCAGGTGAAACCAATGCAAATCAGAGGCTTACAAAAGACCCACCCATGCACAATACACCATCCCCAACACCATTTCACCAGCAGGAGCAGGGAGGAGACAGCAATAAGACCCCAGGTGAAACCAATGCAAATCAGAGGTCTACAAAAAGGACCCACCCATGCACAACACACTTCCAAACACCATGCTGCCATTTGGAGCCGGGAGCCTTGATGTGGACATTTACCTGCTGCGCCTGGAGCTTCAGAGGCCAGCCAACCAGGCCAGAGCCATGGGAGCACAGGGGGTGGTGGGGATGAGGAGAAGGAGGATGAGAGCAGCACCAGCAAGGCGGACTGCCATCCCCAGGGTCAGGCCAACAACCTGGGTCCTGACTGATGGCCAATTGGTGACCAAATATCGGCTGGACAGGGCAACCATCACCCAGTTTCTGGACACAATCCAGGCTGACTTCAGCAGCCGTATAGCCATCAGCACAGCAGTACCCCCGCTTGTGAAGCTCGTGTCCGTGCTACAATTCCTCGGGACTGGCAGCTACCAACACACCGTTGCCATGATGCATGGCATGGCCCAGTCCACATTCAGTGCCATGCTGGGACAGGTGCTGGATGCACTGTTGAATCGTGTGAATGAGCACATTGCATTGCCAGCCACACAGGCACAGGTGAACCAGCTGAAGGGTCTATTCCATGCCATTGCCCAAATCCTGAATGTAATAGCAGCCCTGGACTGCACACATGTAGCACTCGTACCGCCCCAGGCACATGAGGCAGCCTACAGAAACCGGAAAAATTAAAATTCCCTGAATGTGCAGATGACTTGTGGCCCTGACCTCACCTTCAGCCACTGCTGTGCCCGCTACCCAGAATCCACCCACGACTGCATGGTCCTGCGCAACAATACCCTGCCAGCGTACATGGAAAAGCACCAAGGGCAAAACACATGGCTGCTGGGTGAGTACAAATGTATACCGTAATGCATGTTGATCCACATCTGATGGGGCTGGTCACACACAGTGAAATCCCTGAATGGTAATAGGCAGCACCATCACTGCAGCATTTCCATTCAAGCACCTTGCACGAGAAAACTTGGACATGTCCAACACAGCAGAAGACACCCATTCAGGATGTAAAAGACATGTGGCAGCACAGTGACATGTGGAAGGCCTACCACCACAAAGCCTCCTGTGTGAGTTGCACTATGGCTCCCCACACTGACACAGTACAGACATCCCACCCTGCCCACCAGACAGTCATGCAAATGTAACACAAAAGTCGGCACATCCACAGAAGCACTACACATAAGTAGTCTGTTTAATGCCAATGTACATCCCCCAAACACAGTCACCTGATTGACCGCTGAAATGCCTTGAGAACAGTACACAATAGTGGCAACCAGCAAATGCAACAGCAGCCAAAGGGAATGGCAATGACACATGAGGTAGCCACTTGTCGCATCCACAAGCAGATGGAAGGGTCCACTTCCCCAGTGACAAAGGAATGAGTACTGTTACATTTTGAAACATTGGCGTACCAAGTTGTGAGTACGCCATTGAATCAATGCTGCTCGTAGCACAGCACACTCCACAATGTCAGTGACCAAATGACAAGTAAGCCTCATGTGATATATGAGTGTGATGCACATGACAACTCACAAATACACAGATAAACAGCTGTAAGGCAACCTCACACCATGCATGTCCTGGAAGTAAAAGGTTGGATGCCGATATTGCAATGAGATGGCATGACCTACTCAACAGAAACTTGATCCAGCTGAAAATGACACTGATGACTGAGCCTTGTACACCCACTGAACTCACCTTCTCCCCAAACCTGCTTTCTGGATATCCCCAGTACACATGGCTCATGACCCCTGTGCGTCATCCACACACTGCAGCAGAGCGGGCATACAACATTGCCCATGGTCGTACACGGATCCGCGTCGAGAGGGCAGTTGGACTGCTGAAGGCAGGCTTCCGGTGCCTAGACCCCCGATGCTCATGTGCCGCCACCTGAGGATGGGAGTGAAGCTGATGACGTGCCTGAAGGTGTTGCATGTGCACAAAGGGTTGGGCTGAGGGAGGGGAGGTTGGCCAGACAGGGCTTGATTGATGATTTTTTTTTATACGGGTGACGGCTACGTTTTGCACATGTCACTTGAATATTAAAGAGCACTTAATCACAATCATAACTGTCCATGCTTTGGAAATTTTGAAATGTGATTTACTCTAAGTTTAACTATCCCCCCTCCCCCCAGTGAACACCCAGCACAGAATCCTCCCTCCCCCTCAGTGAACACCCAGAACACAATCCCCCCTCCCCCTGTGAACACCCAGCACACAATCCCCCCTCCCCCCAGTGAACACCCAGCACACAATCCCCCCTCCCCCCTGTGAACACCCAGCACACAATCCCCCCTCCCTCCAGTGAACACCCAGCACACAATCCCCCCTCCCCCAGTGAACTCCCCACAACAGTGCAGGTAGGTGCAGGTTTGTTCTCAGGGCACCCAAAACAATGCCATTTCCAAATACGATGGTCGCTGGCACTTTCCATGTCCAGGCCCCTCTGGTGTGTGTGACCTCAGGTGGTGCATTGAACGGCACCTAGGAGAAGGCTCAAGGGATCCCTCCGTGGGTGTAGTGGAGGTTGATGGGACTGACCCGGTTGCTTGCATATGCTGACGGAGAAGGTTGTTCCCTTCCCTTGTCTGCTCAGCAAGTGCTGATACTGCCTCGCACAACCCCCTTACCCTTTGACCAAACCCTGTCAGGGCTGAGGTGCATTTCTCCACCACTCTGCGTGTGCGCACATTGTCTCACACAATGTACTTGCAGCCATGGCGTATGGATGCACTGATGGCCTTGCAATTTGCCCATGGATTCAACTTTGGCTGTTTGGCCTCAATTACGTCCAGTCATCCCATCACTGCTGCTCCCGTGACAAAGGGTACCCCTAGTGTGGCAAGTACCGGCCTGCCACTTGTGCGCTGTTGTGGGGGGGCTGCATGGGAACATGTTGCCGGCTTGGATTGGGCTGCCGGGCTCTGAGTGCCGGTCTTCAGGGCTGCCATATGATGGTGTGTCTTCGTCTGGATTTGGTGTGCGGACACAACACACATGCACACGTGGGGTTTGTGCTCCCTGTGTGCCTGGCCCTGGGGTCTGTGGTGTGCCCATCCCTTCGACGTCACTGCTTCCGGGGGAATGCAGATGTCCTGCCTGATGCGCACGTGGAGGTGTCACTCCCACGTCGGGCTCTGACACACAGGTGACTCCATCTGCATCGGGAGTCTTCATGGTGGCTTGGGGCGAGCTGGCCGCGGACTCCCTGCGGACATGTGGGTGCTGCAGCAGTCTGGTTCGGCTGCGTTGTGGTGATGTGGGATGGGTCCGGCGTCGGCTCCCTTCCACACAGCCCCTTTGTGGGGTGGTGGTGCTGGTCGAGGCACGCTGCCTCGGGCGCTGTGATGGAGTGGCCTCCTCCCCGTCATCTTCATCCCGTGTGGTTCACCGTGTGCCTGTGGGGTACATAGGGTGTGGATTGAGTTCAAGGCAACCTACATAAGTATTAAGCAGTTCATGCTATCAAGTGGCATTGTAGACAGTATCAATTATGCATGCCACTTGCATATTGTTCAGTCACCATGTGGTGATTGGTGTGATGTGTGAGTGTGGAGGTACACTGCATGGGAATGTTTGTGTGAGAAGATCACATGCAGGGTTGGGGTGCACTACGCTCAGGGTCCTGGGGGTGTATTCTTGCACACTCACACTCTACGTAGCTGTCCCATGGCTATGGATGTCTGTCCCCTGCCCCTTCTATTGATGCACTGCACGTGCAGGGTAGTCTAGGCGGCACTCTGGTTCAAGGGCTCATTTTGTCACATTCATTCACTCGGGGTCTGCATGTGTGGTACTTTCAGTTGCATGCATTCAGGGTGGGACTCACCTGCAGTCGGATCAATGCCAGTGCCTGCCTCCGCTCCATCAATTTCCTCGATGGTGCCCATGTCAATCAAGGCAGTCATCTTCTCGTTCCAGGGTGTGAGTTTGGGTGGTGGTGGTGGTGGCCTTTCCCCAGTGCCCCTGCTTGCACTCCTGTGCTTTGAGAGGATGGCGCAGACTCTCACACGCAAGTCGTTGAGGCGCTTGCGACAATCCTCACCATCCCGGGGCACGCGCCCCAGTGCAGAAACCCTTTGGCTGATGTTGCGCCAGAGCTCGGCGCTGGCCACTGGTCTTGCGCTGTTGCAGTTCTTCATGGCAGAACTCTGCCTCCTCCACCAGTACGGCCAGCTCCTGGTCACTAAATTTGGGCTTCCTCACCCTGTCCAGGGCTGACTTGCCCCTGGTGCGCTCCTGTGACATGATTCACTCTTCCCAGGGGCGGATGGCTTGCAGGGGCTGTGATATCTGACAGATTGTGATTTCCAAGATGGCCACCGCTTTGTTTCCCGTTCCGCCGGTGACGCGTTTCCCGCGCGCTCATGGTGCGCGCTATTAGCGCAGTATGGCAGTAGCGCACGGTGCGCTGGATTTACGGGTTCTTGGACCATTTTCCTTTGAGCGCTATTTGCGCTACCGCCATGTCCCTGTGCGCATGTACGAAAACTCGTGATCTGGCGGACTATCCGCTGGAGGGCTTGGCGTTAGCGCTATTTACACTCGACGGGAGAACCGCCGCATTACCGCCCAATTGAGGCCCATAGTTATTTCAAATTATGAGAGGGGGAAAAACGTGTTTTGGGGGACTTCGTGTACATGAGGTCCAGGCGATGAGGGTCAAGCCAAGACAAGATGTTTGAGTCACAAATGATGACAAGATGAGCTTTAATTCACCATTTTTCCATTCTACTTTGCTACTGGAATGGGATGATATGAGATATACAGGTTCTGCCGAATGATTAAGGCCTCGCACACCATCTCTAGAGCACCATTGTCAAAGTGAGTAATCCAGTCACTAGTCGAGGTTTGGGATATTCCCCACTGGATATTAGTCCCCCCCCACAGTTTTTATGCCATCATGATGGCATAATACCTGATACAGCTAGCCCTCCATCCAGCCACTGAACAAATTAATGGTAACTGATATATACTGAAAGGCCACCACTGGAGGCATGTGGACGAAGTCTATCTGCAATCATTGGAAATAGCCTGGTGATGACAGGCCTTCCCAATGTTGAACTTCTGACAAGTGGGACAGTGCTGCACTACACCTTTGTCAATTCGATTTATAGGTGGTGCAAATGCTTAATGATTTACCTGCTTTATCTATCTATATATATGAAAGACGTCCTGACGGACTGACTCATCAATGCCCAGCTCAAACCGTTTAACCTAGGAACGTGAAATTTGGAAGGCATGGCGTAGGCACCCTCTAAGGAAGGAGTTTGGGAATGCCTATACTTAAGGGGTAAAAAGGGGGTGTGAATTATCTTATGAGGATAGCTATGTTACAGGCTTGAAAACTGATATTTAGATTCTTCTTCAAAAATAGAGAAACACCTGTTTTACCATTATCCGAAAATTTTGTTAAGGAAGGTGGAAAAGGGGGTGAATTATTTGAAGGATACCCATATCTCACAAACCGATGATGTTAGTAAAGTAAAAATGCACATTTTAAAATCCAGTTAGGGGAGATGGAAAAGGGGGGTGACATGTTTTTGAAGGATACCCATATCTCACAAACTGAAGATGTTAGAAAAGTAAAAATTCACATTTTAAATCTTCATCATACAGTAAGCTTCCAAACTGCTTCTTAAAATTGGTACCCCCTATTTGAGAGCAAAATTGGCATCACTTCTGGCCTATGCACAGTTGTCAATTCCCAAGAAGTCCTCACATTCAAAGTGAACCCTGACATTAAAAATCTAATGGAGAATTCTACAGAATGGGTATGTGAGCGTGCCATTTGAACGCCAAAGAACAGCATGGCTGCCGTTATCAATAAGATACTTATTAATTTCTTCAGAGGAGTTCAAATGGAGTACGAATCTGCAAACCAGTAGTTCAAAGTGATGATGCAGTCCACAATCCTGTTGAGTTCTTGAACACTTTAAATCCTCCTGATCTTCCCAAACACTTCTTCTCAAACTTTGAGCACTTGTGATTTTATTGCAGAACCTCAACCCACCTAAGCTCTGTAATGTCACCGATTTCGAGTGAAAGCACTCCACAGAAATGTGATTGAGGCTACGGTGCTAACCGGTCCTGGTCACGGGGAGTCCGTGTTCATATCATGAATACCTCTTATATCTTCATAATATTTGTTTATAATATTCATAATATCTGTTTGAATTCAAAAGACTTCAGTTCCCCTTAAAGGTTTGTTTTGCCAAGACTATCGACAAATCTCAGGGGCACACTTTAAAGGTAGCAGGGATTGACCTAAGGGAAGACTGCTTGTCATATGGGAAATTTTAAGTACCCTGTTCCAGATTGAGCTCACCTACCTCTCTGGTAATCCTAGCACCTGAATGGAGAACTACTAGTGTACCAAATCCCAAAATCCATGTGAGCGAAACCACAGGCACCAGCTAGTCTATATATAAAAGTCAACATTTGTTTGTTTGTGGCGCGTTTTGTGCGAAGCATTTATCCTTATACATTTCCACACCGTTTCACCAATCTGCACCAAGTTTGGATAGTTACCTGTTAGGACCCTCTGGACATTATTAGCTGCATGACATTTGGACACCCCAGATTTCAGAACATTCACACATGAGACAGTTGCCTGAAATCAGTGAAACATCAATGAGGTCGTAGAAGGACCGGTCCCGACATGAGGAACAAAACTCGAGGTGCAGGCCTTATGATGCACGGTTTCCAAGATATTTGCACTGCAATGCACCACAATGAACTGCTCCATGCCAGGGTGAGTCGACAGGTGGGGAGAGAGCACAGAAGGTCCCAGTAGGTAGCAGCACACCAACTCTCCAACTCTCAGCTCCCCCAAAGTCTGCTCCGGTAATGTCAGCCAGCCCATTATCAGTGCAATTTACTTCAGGGGCAAAGCACATCAAGCGATAAGTGAATTGGAACAGTGACCTACAGGATCATTGATTTTTAACAATGTATGAGAGTGATGTCATGTCTGTCCACAGAACCCATTTGGAGAACGGGTACTTTTTGCTTGTTCCCTATAAAATCATTATCCATACATATACAATTTATCATCATAAAACCTATTTTTTATTAGAGCAATATATCAGTTTGTACAAACACAATATTACAAAAGGAGCCACATAAAATGAGAAATTGTGCCATCCGGTAAGATAACAAAAACATGTTCTCAGAGGATAGACCTGATGTATTAACAACAACACATAGCCAAACTCTAACATAAGTATAGACTTTATAAAATCATTAGAATGATAGTAGTAAAAAATGTTAAAAAACATATTCAGCAGCTATATCCAGAAATGTCTTCCAAGAGATTCATACTCTGTGGGCCTCATTACGACCCTGGCGCTAATGGGTTAACGGCGCCGTAAAAGGCTGCAGCGCCATTAACCCATTAGCGCCTGATTACGAGGTCCCTTTGCGGGACCCGACCTTAACGGCTGGTCTATACCAGCCGTTAAAGTAGGGACCCGCAAAGGGACCTTGGTGCTAAGTGCGGTACCGCAATTTGCGGTACCGTACTTAGCGCCTTCCCCACTCCCATTGAGCCCTATGGGGCAAAAATGGGTATGGGGAAGGGCCATGGAGGAATGGGGAATTACCGCCCCGCCAACCTTGTAATGGGGTGGTAATTCCCCTTTCTCCATGGCGGAGTCGGTAAGTTACCGGCATGGACCATGGTGCTATTAGCACCATGGTTTTCCGCCTGGGTCGTAATGAGGCCCTATATATATATACATATATATATATATATATATATATATATATATATATATATATATATATATATATATATATATATATATATATTTAGCAACAGTGCACACAAATAACCATTGTCTGTTGGTTTAAGAAGAAATTCTTATTATGGCCAATAAATCATCTTTTTTACTCTATGAGCATTGGCTAAAGGTATAGTTTCCAGTACCTATTGTAAAAACGGGCACAGCAACACGAAATGAGCTATTGATTTCCAGACGTTTCTACAATTGGGCACATATCAGACTTAGAAGTCAAAATGCCAAACCTAAATTTAACATATAAAGGCCACAGATACGCTAGTGACACATAATCAAGGTATGCATTATAGCAAAAATTAAATGTTGTTTCACAATAACACATGAATCGCACATAGTTGATAATCTCATTGAGCAGACGGAGTCATGAATTTGATAGAGTTATGCAATTTGGATTAGCTCAAGACTCGTCATGTCCAATATTAATGACTTTCTCAGGAGGTGCAGACTGCTTCAATTTATATCAGAGTGGCCTCCAAGATCAGGTTAGGACAAATTGGGGGTGATTATGGCCTGTGCTTCATCAACTTATGGTTAGAGTGTGTCCTGTCCTTCCAGGTTATACTGTTTATGGGTGTCTGAGCCCCCGGGCACACATGCTAGCAAGGTAGTCTGCTGTTTTGTTACTTTGGGAAATCCACTCTGATAGTGTTATAAATAGGGGTGCCGGAGGATGTGAGGAATCCCTGTTGTTTGCATAAAACCCTGAAATCAATGGAGACCACAAATCATATTGAGTGCCAGTGTAGATGTTATGTTGATGGACTGGGAAGCTGCAAAGGAAAATGCCTTGGTAAGGCCTAGGAGCCCAGCAAACTGGATGGAGCAAGGTGGGCTGATACGGGATACTTCCATGGGAATCTAATCTTTGGTGGTTTCCAAATAAGTGGCATTGGCACAAGCAGCTGCTGAGGGTACCCATCCAGCAGCAACCAACGGGCAGAGTCATCAACAAAAATAACAGTGACTGTGAGTTCAGGCTTCAACGCAGTGGAGGTGTGACTGCCGCCAACACATTCATGATTGTCCCTAAATGTGGGGGTACATTTAACAGATGTGCAATTTCAACAGGGTGTGCATCTTTAACAGTAACATTTACTTTCCTAAACAGCATTTCTTTATATTTGAGTTTGTGAGGTGTTGGGTGTGTTGGGTGTGAATGTGTTAGCATGGTATACACAGAATGAGGGACCAAAACACTCAATGGACTGTCCAAAATCACATTTTGACATTTCAACTGAATCAACTACTACTCTCAATAATGCTGGTAGGGTCCAGGAAAGTATTGTTGTAGGAAATGGGTCTTGGAAGGTCCCAGTTCCTGTGCCCTTGCAGCAGAACCTCAGAGGCAATAGCATTTCTTTTGGAGCATACAGGAGAGAATGGTTTGGAATAGACTGGGGGGACATGGGTGGTGGCAGTGCACAGTGTCTGCTTGAGATTTTTAAAAGCTTCCACCTTGTCAGGGATCCAGATAATGCAGGGTTGGGCGTCACTCTGCATCACTGCTTGGAGAGGAGGAATCACCTCTTTGTATTTACATATCCATTGGTGGCAGTAACCACTGATGCAAAGGAACAATCAATGTTCTTTCTGAATTTTGTTTCCAAACTTTTGTTGAATGGTTGGCTTGCATGTTCTATTCTGTTATAGGAGCACCTCTCTAGGGTTATAGCAGAGATCCTATACTGTGAAGTTGCCCATAGCTGAGGGATTATCATAGTGTTTGCATGTGCATACAGCACTGTTACTTTCCAGTGAATAGCTCAAGCAGCCATTCCCTATTGATTAAAAATAGGACACATAAGACCATTATTGAACAACCATTGGCAAATCCAACAGTTGTGACTTTTGTGTAGGCATGGGATTGACACTTTCAAGGCACTACCATAAAGGTACTACTTGGCCATAATAGGGCAATCGTTGGAAAATTGTGTTATTACCTGGGCATATTATGGCAGTGCCTGGCAGATGCTTATATGATGCATGTGCAAGGGCCAAACAAGTTATCTTTGGCAATGTTTGTTTTAAGAGAAATTCAGTACAAGGAACAGATGCAAGAATACATTTACTGCTTATTTATGCTCGAAGGCCCACTTGATTAAGGCAATTCTATCACACCAGGAGCAGGTTTAGCTTGTTATAGCTGTAATTAAGTCTTTACCATACAGACTGCTGCTAAGAAGCTCCAGCACAAACATATCCCATATGGGTATGCTTTGTTTGGGGAGGGGCAGGTATTGGATAGGAATGGCCATAGGGACTAACATGGCCATGGTACGTCAATAGATGTTTAAAAATCCAAAGAACACCCACAGGTTTTTTGTCCTTCATCAAATACCATCTTTCTTCTATCTTAACTTCCATTTGCAATAGTTTTGACTTAATAAGCAGCGGTTACAACACTACCTACCAGCCAAAACTAAAAAGACATCTGTGGATCAAGCCATGCATTCCACCTATTATCCACTATTCAGCTTTTCCAGATTTCACTTTTCATAGCAGGTGATTACTTTCACCTGTTCAGAATAAAGGTTTTTTTGGGAAGTGTAAAGGTTGAGCGTTTGCTCTGGCAGTACCCTGTAACTTGGCTAATTTAAACATGTTGTGTGAGGACTTATGAATTAAGGATGATGGGGGTGCTTGAGTTGTTGGATCTCTCCACAAAATTCGATATGACTGACCATGGGACTCTCAATAATATGTTTAGGGATTGGATGGGTTTGGGAAGCAGAGGCGTAGAAAGATTCACTTCATAATGTACTATATATCTGTAGGATTTCACGTTTCTATCTGAGCATGCCATTACTTGGTGAACTGATTGAATGCAATATCCACCATTCAGTAATATAAGGAAGTTAAGCAAATACATCTCAATGTATTGGTAACATAAATACTAAATAAAGAAATTACTCAGAGTCATAGAAATGTTGTGGTGTCGCTTCTCTTTGGAAAGGAGTGTAATGTCAATTTGTTCACGTGACGTCAATGGTGTGACAGTGAGGGAACTTCCCCATTGGATTTAGCACAAGCACAATCATTGGGTTTCACACCCGACAAATACTTGAGTCTTGACTCACATTGTAGAACAGTTGCAAAGCTTGTTTGTGCCAATAGTCAAAGATCATCATTGTAAAGGATAGATTTAGGAAGTGGGCTTCTAGTAGACCCTCAAATGCACTACCTGGCTTCTAGAAAGCATCACTGCATTGTTTAGCCTGATAGCTATTTAACAAGTGAGATTCTGCCCTTAGAATCCACCCTGGGATACTCTATGGGTACTTGTACATTCAAAATGGCTATCCTTCTCTATAAATCAATACATTGCTGTACAAATTCAGTTTGGTGGAGACCTTAGTCTCTGCAGGAGGATTCAAAATGTTCTAAAGATAAAACATGTTAAGGCTTCAGAACACACATTATACAAAAGGTTAGTTTGTCCCAGTCCTTCGCGATGTGCTTCTAAGCATGCAAAGAAAGTCAATTTAGGATGCATTCCTCAGGGAATCTACTGTAAATGTGTTTCAATACTTCTAGTCCCTATGGCCATTCCTATCCAATACCTGCCCCTCCCCAAACAAAGCATGCCCATATGGGATATGTTTGTGCTGAAGCTTCTTAGCAGCAGTCTGTATGGTAAAGACTTAATTACAGCTATAACAAGCTAAACCTGCTCCTGGTGTGATAGAATTGCCTTAATCAAGTGGGCCTTCGAGCATAAATAAGCAGTAAATGTATTCTTGCATCTGTTCCTTGTACTGAATTACTCTTAAAACAAACATTGCCAAAGTTAACTTGTTTGGCCCTTGCACATGCATCATATAGGCATCTGCCAGGCACTGCCATAATATGCCCAGGTAATAACACAATTTTCCAACGATTGCCCTATTATGGCCAAGTAGTACCTTTATGGTAGTGCCTTGAAAGTGTCAATCCCATGCCTACACAAAAGTCACAACTGTTGGATTTGCCAATGATTGTTCAATAATGGTCTTCTGTGTCCTATTTGTAATCAATAGGGAATGGCTGCTTGAGCTATTCACTGGAAAATAACTAACATGGCCATGGTAAGTCAATAGATGTTTAAAAAACCAAAGAACATCCACATGTTTTTTGTCCTTCATCAAATACCATCTTTCTTCTATCTTAACTTCCATTTGCAATAGCTTTGACTTAAAAAGCAGCGGTTACAACACTACCTACCAGCCAAAACTAAAAAGATATCTGTGGATCAAGGCATGCATTCCATCTATTATCCACTATTCACCTTTTCTAGATTTCACTTTTCATAGCAGGTGATTACTTTCACCTGTTCAGAATAAAGTTTTTTTTGGGAAGTGTAAAGGTTGAGCGTTTGCTCTGGCAGTACCCTGTAACTTGGCTAATTTAAACATTTTGTATGAGGACTTATGAATTAAGATTGATGGGGGTGCTTGAGTTGTTGGCTCTCTCTACAGAATTCGATATGACTGACCATGGGACTCTCAATAATATGTTTAGGGATTGGATGGGTTTGGGAAGCATAGGCGTAGAAAGCTTCACTTTATAATCTACTATTTATCTGTAGGATGTCACGTTTCTATCTGAGCATGGCATTACTTGGTGAACTGATTGAATGCAATATCCACCATTCAGTAATATAAGGAAGTTAAGCAAATAGATCTCAATGTATTGGTAACAAGAGCATATACTAAATAAAGAAGAATATTAGCAAAACTGCTATTTATCTTAAAAATTGCAACAGCTAGTGCCATCCCTCCTCCCCAAGAGCCACCACCGCCAGCTGGAGGACCTACGCAACAAAAAAAGTGCTGTACTTCCAAACACAGTGAAGAGGACCAAGAAGATGAGGTAGCGGAAGTGCCTACCTCTAGCACCCAGAGAATCATGGGTGTGGCAGCTCTTTACCACTGTTGGGAATGTACCAAAGGCTAAAACTACTGAAGTGAAATGCACTGAGTGCAACGTTGTACTCAGTCGTGGACTACCTGGACAGTACTTCTGCGGGACCACCTCCATGCGCCGCAACACACAATCCAACCACCCCAAAGCTCTCAGAAAGGCTGTTCCTTTCTTAACAAGTAGTATGCCGTCTTCTTCCAGCTCATCTTCCTCAAGCACTACTGTAACCATACAGCCTACTTCTGTGGGACACAAACTCCCACCAGCTACCTAGCAAGCGATAAAAGAGGCTGATGATCCACATCTTTCGAAGACAACAGTTCTCTGTATATACTGCAACACACCACTCTGCAGGGGGAAGTGATTTTGAAGTGCTTTTGGAAACACTGCCCCCTACCTTAGATTAACACATGTGCAACATCTAACCCCTGTCCACCTGTCCCTCTATATTAGTGCTTGGTGCCTCTTGCCTCATTTTCCTCCTCACCTTATGTCTAACCTCTCCTGCAAAAAAAACAAATAATCAAAAAGCAACAAATAAAAGGTTCACAATTAAAAATTCTTATAGACTCCATCTACTTTACATTTCTCAGTAAAGTACATTGGGCCTCATTACGACCCTGGCACTCCCGTAATGACGGGAGCACCTATTACGAGTTTCCCTTTGCAGGACCCGGATCAGACATCTGGTAAAACCAGACGTCTTTTCCGGATCCTGCGAGGGGAAGAGGGAGGTAACAACGGGACACTTGTAATGTGCCCGTTGTTACCTCTCTCCCCATTCCCATTGAGCCCTATGGGAATGGTTCCTGCAAGGAGGACTTACCGGGTCCTCCTATGTCAGAATGACCGGTAAGTCCCCATTGCAGGAACCCGGTAATAGAGCCCGGTTTGGAGGCAGCCATGGTGCTAATAGCACCTCCATACTTGTAATGAGGCCCATTGACTCAATAAGAATTTCCAAAATTCCATTAGCATTTTGTGTTATGCTAATGGAAATAATGTGGCGTTCATCCCCCGTTTCAGGCACTCAAACGGAGGATAACAGCCCGCCAGCCCAAGTTATTGGCCCAAGCAAAGCAAGGGATTATAATGAGGGCTCTGGACAATTGTCCCCCATTTCAGTCCCGGCAATGAGGGATGAAGGCCATTAGTATCCTGGGTTGCCAAAGCGGTAACACGGGGTGCTAAAAAAAAGCTTATTTCTTCCTACACTGGGATACACGTGGTGTCCCACTGTAGGAAGGAAAATCCTTTTACAAAATGGCCACCGTGGAAACGGAAGCCGGGGCTCCACACAGAGCCCCTCGTCCCTTTCCATGGTGGCCTGCAGAAGGTGAAGAGAGAACGCTACGACCATATTAGCACAAGCATATTTTTTTTAACCTTTCAAACCTATCTCAATTTCGAAATACTGTACCACATAGCCGGTCCCTGGTGGACATGGCCACTTTATCCACATTGGTCGTCCCTCGTGGTCATGGTCAGTAGCCAGATTGTCTGGGTCATGACCTTATGCCATGACCCAGGGCACTGCCCATTGCCAAAGACTATACCTCAGTCACCAAAGGAATATCACAATTCTTTGTACCTACATTATGGCACTTGTCAAAAAATAAAACATAGACACATTTGTAAAACCATGCTTTCAGGTCCTTGCCAATGCTCCTTACATGAGTTTGCTGGCAATCTGCCCCTGTTTTATTTTTTCAAAAGTGTCAAAATATATGTACATACAATAGTCATATAACTTCGCACCCACTTGTCAAAATCCATTCAGACTTGGGTCTCTAATCTTTCTGAAAACCTTTGTCCACATCCATCAAATGGCAACAAAGTTATGAGCCATCTAAAAATGTTGAGACCACCCTCTAATTTAGCTTCCTCTTCACAAAATCCCACCAAACTTTACAAAAATATGTATGTCTAGATCTAAAATCAATAGGGAATGGCTGCTTGAGCTATTCACTGGAAAATAACTAACATGGCCATGGTAAGTCAATAGATGTTTAAAAAACCAAAGAACATCCACATGTTTTTTGTCCTTCATCAAATACCATCTTTCTTCTATCTTAACTTCCATTTGCAATAGCTTTGACTTAATAAGCAGCGGTTACAACACTACCTACCAGCCAAAACTAAAAAGATATCTGTGGATCAAGCCATGCATTCCATCTATTATCCACTATTCAGCTTTTCCAGATTTCACTTTTCATAGCAGGTGATTACTTTCACCTGTTCAGAATAAAGTTTTTTTTGGGAAGTGTAAAGGTTGAGCGTTTGCTCTGGCAGTACCCTGTAACTTGGCTAATTTAAACATTTTGTATGAGGACTTATGAATTAAGATTGATGGGGGTGCTTGAGTTCTTGGCTCTCTCTACAGAATTCGATATGACTGACCATGGGACTCTCAATAATATGTTTAGGGATTGGATGGGTTTGGGAAGCATAGGCGTAGAAAGCTTCACTTTATAATCTACTATTTATCTGTAGGATGTCACGTTTCTATCTGAGCATGGCATTACTTGGTGAACTGATTGAATGCAATATCCACCATTCAGTAATATAAGGAAGTTAAGCAAATAGATCTCAATGTATTGGTAACAAGAGCATATACTAAATAAAGAAGAATATTAGCAAAACTGCTATTTATCTTAAAAATTGCAACAGCTAGTGCCATCCCTCCTCCCCAAGAGCCACCACCGCCAGCTGGAGGACCTACGCAACAAAAAAAGTGCTGTACTTTCCAAACACAGTGAAGAGGACCAAGAAGATGAGGTAGCGGAAGTGCCTACCTCTAGCACCCAGAGAATCATGGGTGTGGCAGCTCTTTACCACTGTTGGGAATGTACCAAAGGCTAAAACTACTGAAGTGAAATGCACTGAGTGCAACGTTGTACTCAGTCGTGGACTACCTGGACAGTACTTCTGCGGGACCACCTCCATGCGCCGCAACACACAATCCAACCACCCCAAAGCTCTCAGAAAGGCTGTTCCTTTCTTAACAAGTAGTATGCCGTCTTCTTCCAGCTCATCTTCCTCAAGCACTACTGTAACCATACAGCCTACTTCTGTGGGACACAAACTCCCACCAGCTACCTAGCAAGCGATAAAAGAGGCTGATGATCCACATCTTTCGAAGACAACAGTTCTCTGTATATACTGCAACACACCACTCTGCAGGGGGAAGTGATTTTGAAGTGCTTTTGGAAACACTGCCCCCTACCTTAGATTAACACATGTGCAACATCTAACCCCTGTCCACCTGTCCCTCTATATTAGTGCTTGGTGCTTCTTGCCTCATTTTCCTCCTCACCTTATGTCTAACCTCTCCTGCAAAAAAAACAAATAATCAAAAAGCAACAAATAAAAGGTTCACAATTAAAAATTCTTATAGACTCCATCTACTTTACATTTCTCAGTAAAGTACATTGGGCCTCATTACGACCCTGGCACTCCCGTAATGACGGGAGCACCTATTACGAGTTTCCCTTTGCAGGACCCGGATCAGACATCTGGTAAAACCAGACGTCTTTTCCGGATCCTGCGAGGGGAAGAGGGAGGTAACAACGGGACACTTGTAATGTGCCCGTTGTTACCTCTCTCCCCATTCCCATTGAGCCCTATGGGAATGGTTCCTGCAAGGAGGACTTACCGGGTCCTCCTATGTCAGAATGACCGGTAAGTCCCCATTGCAGGAACCCGGTAATAGAGCCCGGTTTGGAGGCAGCCATGGTGCTAATAGCACCTCCATACTTGTAATGAGGCCCATTGACTCAATAAGAATTTCCAAAATTCCATTAGCATTTTGTGTTATGCTAATGGAAATAATGTGGCGTTCATCCCCCGTTTCAGGCACTCAAACGGAGGATAACAGCCCGCCAGCCCAAGTTACTGGCCCAAGCAAAGCAAGGGATTATAATGAGGGCTCTGGACAATTGTCCCCCATTTCAGTCCCGGCAATGAGGGATGAAGGCCATTAGTATCCTGGGTTGCCAAAGCGGTAACACGGGGTGCTAAAAAAAAGCTTATTTCTTCCTACACTGGGATACACGTGGTGTCCCACTGTAGGAAGGAAAATCCTTTTACAAAATGGCCACCATGGAAACGGAAGCCGGGGCTCCACACAGAGCCCCTCGTCCCTTTCCATGGTGGCCTGCAGAAGGTGAAGAGAGAACGCTACGACCATATTAGCACAAGCATATTTTTTTTAACCTTTCAAACCTATCTCAATTTCGAAATACTGTACCACATAGCCGGTCCCTGGTGGACATGGCCACTTTATCCACATTGGTCGTCCCTCGTGGTCATGGTCAGTAGCCAGATTGTCTGGGTCATGACCTTATGCCATGACCCAGGGCACTGCCCATTGCCAAAGACTATACCTCAGTCACCAAAGGAATATCACAATTCTTTGTACCTACATTATGGCACTTGTCAAAAAATAAAACATAGACACATTTGTAAAACCATGCTTTCAGGTCCTTGCCAATGCTCCTTACATGAGTTTGCTGGCAATCTGCCCCTGTTTTATTTTTTCAAAAGTGTCAAAATATATGTACATACAATAGTCATATAACTTCGCACCCACTTGTCAAAATCCATTCAGACTTGGGTCTCTAATCTTTCTGAAAACCTTTGTCCACATCCATCAAATGGCAACAAAGTTATGAGCCATCTAAAAATGTTGAGACCACCCTCTAATTTAGCTTCCTCTTCACAAAATCCCACCAAACTTTACAAAAATATGTATGTCTAGATCTAAAATCAATAGGGAATGGCTGCTTGAGCTATTCACTGGAAAATAACTAACATGGCCATGGTAAGTCAATAGATGTTTAAAAAACCAAAGAACATCCACATGTTTTTTGTCCTTCATCAAATACCATCTTTCTTCTATCTTAACTTCCATTTGCAATAGCTTTGACTTAATAAGCAGCGGTTACAACACTACCTACCAGCCAAAACTAAAAAGATATCTGTGGATCAAGCCATGCATTCCATCTATTATCCACTATTCAGCTTTTCCAGATTTCACTTTTCATAGCAGGTGATTACTTTCACCTGTTCAGAATAAAGTTTTTTTTGGGAAGTGTAAAGGTTGAGCGTTTGCTCTGGCAGTACCCTGTAACTTGGCTAATTTAAACATTTTGTATGAGGACTTATGAATTAAGATTGATGGGGGTGCTTGAGTTGTTGGCTCTCTCTACAGAATTCGATATGACTGACCATGGGACTCTCAATAATATGTTTAGGGATTGGATGGGTTTGGGAAGCATAGGCGTAGAAAGCTTCACTTTATAATCTACTATTTATCTGTAGGATGTCACGTTTCTATCTGAGCATGGCATTACTTGGTGAACTGATTGAATGCAATATCCACCATTCAGTAATATAAGGAAGTTAAGCAAATAGATCTCAATGTATTGGTAACAAGAGCATATACTAAATAAAGAAGAATATTAGCAAAACTGCTATTTATCTTAAAAATTGCAACAGCTAGTGCCATCCCTCCTCCCCAAGAGCCACCTCTGCCAGCTGGAGGACCTACGCAACAAAAAAAGTGCTGTACTTCCAAACACAGTGAAGAGGACCAAGAAGATGAGGTAGCGGAAGTGCCTACCTCTAGCACCCAGAGAATCATGGGTGTGGCAGCTCTTTACCACTGTTGGGAATGTACCAAAGGCTAAAACTACTGAAGTGAAATGCACTGAGTGCAACGTTGTACTCAGTCGTGGACTACCTGGACAGTACTTCTGCGGGACCACCTCCATGCGCCGCAACACACAATCCAACCACCCCAAAGCTCTCAGAAAGGCTGTTCCTTTCTTAACAAGTAGTATGCCGTCTTCTTCCAGCTCATCTTCCTCAAGCACTACTGTAACCATACAGCCTACTTCTGTGGGACACAAACTCCCACCAGCTACCTAGCAAGCGATAAAAGAGGCTGATGATCCACATCTTTCGAAGACAACAGTTCTCTGTATATACTGCAACACACCACTCTGCAGAGGGAAGTGATTTTGAAGTGCTTTTGGAAACACTGCCCCCTACCTTAGATTAACACATGTGCAACATCTAACCCCTGTCCACCTGTCCCTCTATATTAGTGCTTGGTGCCTCTTGCCTCATTTTCCTCCTCACCTTATGTCTAACCTCTCCTGCAAAAAAAACAAATAATCAAAAAGCAACAAATTAAAGGTTCACAATTAAAAATTCTTATAGACTCCATCTACTTTACATTTCTCAGTAAAGTACATTGGGCCTCATTACGACCCTGGCACTCCCGTAATGACGGGAGCACCTATTACGAGTTTCCCTTTGCAGGACCCGGATCAGACATCTGGTAAAACCAGACGTCTTTTCCGGATCCTGCGAGGGGAAGAGGGAGGTAACAACGGGACACTTGTAATGCGCCCGTTGTTACCTCTCTCCCCATTCCCATTGAGCCCTATGGGAATGGTTCCTGCAAGGAGGACTTACCGGGTCCTCCTATGTCAGAATGACCGGTAAGTCCCCATTGCAAGAACCCGGTAATAGAGCCCGGTTTGGAGGCAGCCATGGTGCTAATAGCACCTCCATACTCGTAATGAGGCCCATTGACACAATAAGAATTTCCAAAATTCCATTAGCATTTTGTGTTATGCTAATGGAAATAATGTGGCGTTCATCCCCCGTTTCAGGCACTCAAACGGAGGATAACAGCCCGCCAGCCCAAGTTATTGGCCCAAGCAAAGCAAGGGATTATAATGAGGGCTCTGGACAATTGTCCCCCATTTCAGTCGCGGCAATGAGGGATGAAGGCCATTAGTATCCTGGGTTGCCAAAGCGGTAACACGGGGTGCTAAAAAAAGCTTATTTCTTCCTACACTGGGATACACGTGGTGTCCCACTGTAGGAAGGAAAATCCTTTTACAAAATGGCCACCATGGAAACGGAAGCCGGGGCTCCACACAGAGCCCCTCGTCCCTTTCCATGGTGGCCTGAAGAAGGTGAAGAGAGAACGCTACGACCATATTAGCACAAGCATATTTTTTTTAACCTTTCAAACCTATCTCAATTTCGAAATACTGTACCACATAGCCGGTCCCTGGTGGACATGGCCACTTTATCCACATTGGTCGTCCCTCGTGGTCATGGTCAGTAGCCAGATTGTCTGGGTCATGACCTTATGCCATGACCCAGGGCACTGCCCATTGCCAAAGACTATACCTCAGTCACCAAAGGAATATCACAATTCTTTGTACCTACATTATGGCACTTGTCAAAAAATAAAACATAGACACATTTGTAAAACCATGCTTTCAGGTCCTTGCCAATGCTCCTTACATGAGATCTGCCCCTGTTTTATTTTTTCAAAAGTATCAAAATATATGTACATACAATAGTCATATAACTTCGCACCCACTTGTCAAAATCCATTCAGACTTGGGTCTCTAATCTTTCTGAAAACCTTTGTCCACATCCATCAAATGGCAACAAAGTTATGAGCCATCTAAAAATGTTGAGACCACCCTCTAATTTAGCTTCCTCTTCACAAAATCCCACCAAACTTTACAAAAATATGTATGTCTAGATCTAAAATCATTTTGCAAACTTTCGTGCACATTGGTCAAATGGCAACACATTTTATAAGCATTTACAATATTTTAGACCCCCTTCTAATGTTGCCCCATCTTGCCAAAATCCCAGCAAACCTTGCAAAAACATGTATATCTAGATCTAAAATCTGTTTGCGAACTTGTGTGCAGATTCCTCAAATGGCACCACATTTACTAACCTTTACAATATTTTGAGACCCCCCCTCTAATTTTGCCATCTCTTGACAAAATCCCACCAAGCTTTGCATAAACATTTCTATCCAGATCTACAAATATGTTGCAAACTTTTGTGCAGATTTGTCAAATGGCAACACATTTATAAGCCTTTACAATATTTTAGGACCCCCCCTCTAATTTTGTTCCCTCTTGACAAAACAGCACCACACTTTGTACAGCCATTCACAATCAGGTATATTGTGAATTTCATGCAGTTTCATTGAGTGGCACCAAAGTTACAAGCCATCCAAAAACTGATTTTCACCATCCCTGTAATGCACAAATAAGCAGAGATGACACTGAACATCTAAGATGTTTGTGGACATCACAGGACTATCCCAGACTCTTCGTGGACATCAGAGAAGAAACATACCCGTTTTGGGACTTTTTAAAGCCATAAGTCATCCCATCCTCATCACCCCTAACCTCCCCAGAGATTGTTTCATGCATTTGACAAGTGGAGTGTTGTGTGTTTTAATATGTTTTTACCACAATGTTCGCAGACACCAACAGATGTCAGCGAATCCAACATGGTGGGCGTTTGCAAAAATCTGACGCATCTCATGCTCTGTATTGTCCAATCAGCAGCCACGTTTGATGTCCGCGGACCTCACTCTGCGCCAATTCGAAGCCTGTCCACAGAGTGAACAGGGAAATGAGTCCGCGGACCGAACCCAGATATCCCAAATTAATTTTTTCCTACTTTTTGGTCATTTTAAAATAAAATACTGGACCGATTTACACCAAATTTACAAAAGCATGCTTTATGGACCAAGCCGCCGCTCCTGCTGCAAACTTGGTGAAAATCCATCCAGCGGTTTGGGCTGTAGACGTGATCAAATCTTTTTTTCCATTGTGTCTATGGGAAAAACCTCTAGTTTTGGGACCCCCTTATAAGTTTTCTTTCCTTAAACAAAACCTCATCACACTTTGCATGATCGATCTGACCTGGCCATATACTTTGTATGAGTTTATGAGTTTAAGTTTGTTGAGGATTCGTTCAGAGGGGGCAAAGTTACAAGCCACCCAAAAAGTGCTCTTCCTATGGTTTGAGCAACTTAACCATAACTACATGGCCGCTACCTCCGACCCTGTAATATAATATATATATCTATATAGTGAAAGTAGGAAAGTCCATTTGAGCCCAGTCACACATTCCACAACAGCACCTAGTAGCCATCGCTGGAAGTTCACCTCCAGTTCAGAGCCACAGCAGCAAGGCATTGTGGGAATGCAAATTACCTCAAACACAAACCTTTTCCTCCAGGAAATGTGTTTTGTCCAAGAGGGCAGTGCTACTTTATACATAGCTTAATCAACCCAAGACAGATATTTGCAAGGCTTACAGGACAACTACATACCTGGTTTCACCCTTATTAGGGATCATCAGTGTAGTATATTCCTGACAGCCTTGTGGTTGGAGCATTTGGTCATGTTCTCACAATACAAAGAAAGTTATTGTGGGTTTAATAAGGTTTAACAAAAACTTTCACCTGAAATGTAGAATGTGTGACTCCCACTTTCACATTTCAGGTGAAAGTTTTTTTTTTTTCAAACCTCTATAAAATACTATTCAATACAATTAATATTATAATAATGTTAACAGTGAAGTGTCCTGCACATGGAGGTGATTGTTTCCCTGACTTGTTTCCTTGATCACAGCATAGCTGCAGTTTTCTAGGCAACTTGGAAAAATATTTTGACATAGTCCAGAAGGATTTAATGGTTTTTCAATTATATTTTTTTCATCGGAGGTAAGGCTACATGCCAGACAGAGCAGTGCCGGTTCTAGGGAATCGCAATATTTGGCAGCACACTGCTTTGCCAATAGTCATGATGATTGAGCTGGCCTGGCATTAAATGGCCCTATGACCAGCACAGGTGACAACATTTACAGAAAGGGATTTAATGAAATGTCACTTTGCATTCCAAAAAAAAACGAAACACTGGCTCTTAATTACAGAAGATAGACTGAACGTGTGGAACACTTATCCAGTTTGGGCATCAGATGTCATGGCAAAGAAAGTGAGAAAAATAATGTTGATGTTTGTCTAGTCCCAGAAATTACACTACGCAAGGACTTAGTGTAAGCGTGATTTAGGGGCAAGCGTTATTGTGTTAGTTGAGGGGCAGTGATTTGCTCTGGATCCATACATTTTGAGGAAGATGGTGGTCTTTGTGAGTGAGTTCGCCATTAAGGAGTACATCCTCTCTATTGCCAGATGTGCTGAGGCAACAGGGTGGGTGATACTTGCCTCAGTGCGATCATGTAAAAATATTATTGACTAACATACGTTATGATACCTAAGGGACCAATCCGGACAAAATTGACAGCAAGGTGAAATCATCCATATTTACACAAGTTTGAAATAGAGATGTGGAAAATACCATCACTAAAAGTCTTTATCTCTCTTCTCTTCGCTTCTCTTACATCCTATTTGGATGCAGAGCCTTGGTATATGAACTATATCTTGATTACATAAGTCATAAAGCTGCACATACACTCTTTTTAAAATTCAAATGTGGTGTTTTACCACTGCCTAGACACACCTACAATTGGGGTTTGACTTCAACAGACTCTTGCCATATTGTAGTGATACCAGAGAAATAGACACCATATTGTATTGTTCTGTCCCACGTACAACAGATTGCGTGATCATTATTTAAAGCCAAGATGTATGTATGCTAGGGTCCGCAACACTACTGTGAAGGCTTTTAAAAGAACAGGCAACGTATTGGTATCTGTTGTGTCAAACCTCATCTATCATGTTTGGATATTAAGAACAAATTACTTGATCAAGACCTACAATGATTAGAGTCTCTCTGTTAAACCATTTGCACTTTAATGGTTGTAATAAGCATCTTGCAGCTTTGCTTGTTTGTGCATTCATATAGCGCTACGAACCCTCAGGTATCTGAGCGCTGGGTGTTTCCCACAGTGTGTGGTGCTCAATTATGGATCTTGGAAGGATGAAAGGCTGAGTCTGGCCCTGCCGGGATTCGAACCTGCATCAGCAGGCTCTGCACGCATGTCAAAGCGAGCACTCTACACATGTCAAAGCGAGCACTCTACTCTCTGTGCTATCTGACCATATTATTCTGGTTACACTGCAATCGATTGAACAAAGCCTGATCGGGCCCTAGTTAGACACATATTCAGCTAGGAAATATGTAAGTTGTATGTTAATTGTCTGTACCATAAGTATTTTACTGATCCTACAATGTATTTTATCGTTTCAGCTAACATTTTAAGTTTAATATCAGCAACTCCTGTTTGATTATATCTCGTTTTGTTGTTATATTGCATGTGACATGAAGGGTCATATAGTCTACTGGCAGTGTGCAGGCCAGGCTCAGGAAAAGGACCTGCAGATAGAGGTTCAAGAATGGAGAGAGGCTGTGGGCAATTATGGTCACATTGGGCCTCATTACGAGTTTGTAGGTAGCCATGCCCTTTATTCGGGTCCGGGTCCAGGTTCCCTGAATGGGGAAATACCGGGCCATTCCGACCTTGGAGGGCCCAGTATTTCCACATTCAGGGAACCCGGACCATCCCCATTCCCATTGGAGCCCCCCGTAGGGCTCAATGGGAATGGGGCGCATGCTAACAACGGGCCCGTTAATGACGGGCGCGTTGTTAGCATGCTGGCCCCCTCGTGGGACCCGCTAAGGACGTCTGGTCCACCATGAAACATACATAGTTTCATGGTGGACATACCAGGTTGCGTCTACCCCACAATGCGCCAGGTAAATTATCAGTACTATTTTCAATAATAATGTCTTTGCAATGGACGTGAAGGCAGCTGTTTTATATGCTTGACTGTTTCAAATAAAGCAGTTTGAGTGTGGGTTTCTTTATCTGCCATTTTATCTGGGCATTACATGAGTAGCCTTTGTCTAGATCATGTGATAGATCATGTGTTCTCCCAGTGGCCCATTCTCATTGTAACCTTTTTGGGCATGGCATCTGTAGTAGATTTTTTGCTTAATGGTCCAGAAATCAACCTCATCCAGCACACAAACCACAAACGTGGTGGTGTAATTAAGGATGAAGCCATGGTGTAAAGCCATTTGCTCCTTGCTACACTGCTCTGAGAGATTTTACAAAGGCTTTGCAGGCGTGGTGGGACACGGGAGGAGAAATATGTGTCCTCCTCATACTTCTCACTCCTCCTGCAACTCCTCTTCGTTTCATGGTCACATGAGATGTTCATGCTGGTGTAGAAGATCTGGATATGTATGAAATCCCATGGATTTAGCACCTGCTAAAAGCAGGCGCATTCCATACTTATCCATCGTAATTGCCACCTGCTAAGCATATTTGTAGACGTTTATACATTTTAAAAAACTGATTATGAAAGTAAACAGTAAAGATGAACATTGCATACAGGGAACCCAATAGCTTGTAAGTGCTAACATTGGTGGTCCCCTGCATACAATTTGCAATTTTTGTTAAATGTTGAATAGCTCCACAGTCTTCATTTTTGCAGATTATGCCTTCCTGCACCGGCCAAAAACCAAGCACAGGCCATCAAAATGAATGAATGGCAGGGGCGGATGGAGAGTGGATGCTATATTGAATGGCATTGCAATGGCGGTGATTGTCTCTGTATATCACTTTCATGTGCATGTGTGCAGGGCCAGGATCATCCCAGATTCAATGCATGTGCGGAGTGAAAGGTTCAGTAGCGAAGGTTTTCCGGCCCGTATAGAATGACTCCATGATCTATTTTCGTTAAGTAGACTGAAACCAATTTTAGCAGGCCACTCTTATTGACCTTACAACTATTAATTATTTGTTGGTGCTGCATTTGCTAAGGAAGTCTACATACCTTCTCCTCTTTTAACAAAGCGTGGAGAGCTGGATCAGGCTGATGATGTTATGGTAGGATATCATTGCCGCTAAGCCGAAAGCAGAGTACATATGAAAAGGGCTAGTTATTGTGTATTTGTTAAGCTTGGCATAAAGACATTGGAGCTCATTTGCATCAGGGGCATAAGATTAATGGAAGGTGAAAAAGCCTTGTATAAGGCTTTTTGCACCTTGCATTAACAGCACACCCCATTTTCATCCATTTGTTTGGCGGAGAGGAGGGGCAGAACACAACTTGCATTTAAGCTTCTTCCCTTCCTCTCCTCCATGCAAATGCCCCAGCATTTGTGCAGGCATGTATGTTCCTGCTGGCTCAAGGGCTGGGGATCTTTATGGAGCCATGGTTCCATAGGGATCCATTGTACATACTGCCTGACAGGCTAGCATGGTAGGCAGTGTTTACACATGTGCACAGCAGAGTGCAAATGTACAGGGCACAGGTTGCCTTTTGTCCTGCACATTTGCACTCCACCATGCAAATGGCAAAGATTTGGCAGTAGGTAGCCGCCTACATTTATGTATTCCCATAACAGCTCCCCACTGCCAAATTACACACTGGAACAAAATGAGCTCCTTTGAAAGCACAACCAAATTGCCATTGGGTGTTTACAACGCCGGAGACACTAATGCGCCTAGGACTGCGACATAGGAAGCAATTGTAATTCTCGCTTCTAACAAGGTGTACGCATAGATGAGAGGACTGGGACCACTCTGGACCAGAACCAACATGCTGCTTGAGGGCACACACGTCACGTGTAACTCCCTGAATAGTACAGAGATGGTGCATATGCAGCACTCCACAACCTTATACATTAGGATTGAACAGGGATCAGAACAGCCCACATCTCAGGTGCTGTGTGAATATACTGATTGTATGTGCTACAGTTGTTTAAGTACGATCACCACCACAGGAAAGCTCATGCAAGTTCCCCGATCATGATTCCCCGTCCTGATGAAGGCTGTCCTATTCACAGCCATCAGAGTTGGCTGAAAGGCCGAAACACAGTCGTGTCGACCCTTTGTACTGCACAACGTTGATTATACACACTGGGCATTACGTTTATGTTGTCTAAACCAACGTTAATACAATTCCCTTTAAAACAATATTGGGCTGTAATGATGAGATGCTTTGAAATCTGAATGTATATCAATTGGTACTATGGTTATATATTTGCACTGTGTGTTTTCTGTTTCGGAATGTTTTGCGCTCACTCCCCTGTGATAATCATTAACTTTTATTCTATGTAACAGATGTTGTCTGTGTTCCAATAATCATTACATTTGTGTTTTTTCTTTTTTTTTTTAAATCTCCAGTCTCGCCCTGATCATTTGCTCAATATATAGGCACACTCCAGATGTAGCTCCGAAGTAGCTGTTCACTGGAGGATTCTGTGCTGATCTCTTGGTGAATTCAGAAATTGGCTCCTCCCCCTTTTTTGCCACGCAATAACTAGGAGACCCCGCGCGCTCCAGTGTGTGCGATTCAGAAGTAGCTCTGAAGTAGCTGTTTGCTGGAGGACTCTGTGCTGATCTCTTGGTGAATTTGGTACGCATCACATCAATGTACCATCACACTACTCTGCTCTACTTTACGAGCTACATTGGACTTTAATGGACTGTACTGCTGCCTAATATAATTATATGTGCTCTTAGCAAAATATATATACTGAATATATCCTTTTTACCTCCTTTAGGAAATTGGCTCCTCCTCCTTCTTTGCCACGCAATAACTAGGAGACCCTGTGCGCTCCAGATGTAGCTCTGAAGTAGCTCGCAGAGGAACAGCGGTGACAGCTTACTTCCTTGTACGCTACCACGGGGTGTACCTTCCCATAATCTTACATAGTGCTACAGTGGTTTTATCAGTATTTTAATGACGCAACAGTGAGTAATTTTATATGTTATAAGCAGCAATGCTATACTCCTTGCAGCGCTGAAGGTTGCGCGCTGTTGTGTGCCACGTGCTTTATTTTTTGTGGGCTTGAGAATCTGCTGATTTATTATTACTGTTACCATTAGCACCAGGTTGTTGTACAATGCTACATTATATATAGCGCTATAGCGTTATATAGCATCTCATACATGTCCTAATTAAGTAATTCGCACCATCTCTGACTAGTAGATAGACAGAAAAGGTTGTGGTCAGTCTGGACAACGCATTACCCTTTAAATTATAACATCATTTCCTGAGGAAAATGACATACATTACATGTCATATGTCACATCTTCTCCTACTCTCCCCTATTTCCAAAAAGCTCTGAACAAGTGAAAGAGCAGGAGAAAGAGTGTTTATGCTCTTAACGCACAGTGAACTTTTTTCAGTCATTATTTGCTTGAGTGTGATGCCATACAGTTTCAATCAATATGCACTATAATATGATGTTTTTTGGTTGATTTTGCCTTTTCTCATCCTTATATGAGTGTCTATCTTAGTGTATTAGTTACTTTTGGTCTATATATACTATCTAATTAGTCCTTTGTGAACCACTCTGAGCTATATGAGAGCATACAACTGAACATACAATCTGATACATTTAGTTTTCCAATATAACGTCATGGCCTATCATCTACGTGAAATTGAAATGCACAAAACCCTTAGAAACAGACGTCTATGTATACCTAAGGTAATTTCACGCATTTCTACCCAAGATAACTATATTACGGCCTACTCTGCTAAAAATGTACCAACTAACAACCGTGAATGTCTATCTAAAGATAACAAAATATCTTCGACAAATGAGCAGCTAATTGAATCAATTGATGATTTGATAATTGAACTTGCTAGCGAGCTGGGCTTTGTAAGCTCTAAATTATTGAATGATGTATTAGGTGGGTCGATGGCTCTCAAACATGATCCCGAATTGATTGAAAGTATCACCCCTTCACCTAGTAATGACTTGAACTCACAATCCGATATGATCATTGATTGTACTAATACTTCCCCTCAAGTTGTTCAGGTTATACCAACTATAGTGCCTCCATCTGTGCCTCATGATCCCTCTTCAACCCATGCCATTGACTTATCGAACTCCAAACTTGAAGAGATGGAGCTGGAATATTTAGGTCAAGATCTTGACCACTCTATCGGTGTGCCTATAGCTACTCCTTTATACTTCACTCCCCCATCCAAACCAACAAGCTTCCCGGCTCAGAAAGGGTCTTCTTTAGTTGATCCCATTCTACCAACACCAAACATCCAACACCCTGTTGAGCCAAGCTTAAACACTATGCCTCTGTTCAAGTTTAAGTCTATTGTCAAGCCTCATCATCCCACTCATGTCTCATCAACCAAAAATATGATAACTGATCAAGGCCCAAACTTAGATGATAGTGACTACAACCAGAGTATAACCTCTGATGATAAATTTGAGGCCTTAGAAAACTTACTAGCAAAATGTACTCTTTTAGAATCTAAAATCGATATTCAATCTCTCTTGATACATTTGAGTCTCAGGAGAAAATGTAGCACACAATGCCCAGTACAATCCATCCCTGTACCGTTTACACCTCTTCCTTCTATAGCCCAGACCTGTGCAAAGACTCGATTAGATGTACCTTGTGCACATACACCAAAGTGCAAGCCTCATGAAATAAACTGTTTCTTTCATGCTTTTATGTATGGGAATCAAGTAATGAAAAGAAGTCAAAAATGTAATGCAACCCAAGGGTGCCCCCCTATTAAACCGGTACCATCAATAACTTCTAGTATTTCCATCCATATTGATCCTATTGTAACTGTAGTTAACCCAACTCAGCCTAGGGTACCACCAAGTAATTCCATGATTGGCTCTTCAGCTGTCCCTAAAACTTTGAAAGCAAAGAAAGTTTGAACCAAAAAGCTGGCAAAACCTACAGCCATTGGCGTTCCTGAAGAACAGCAAACGACACTGCCGAAAGAATGGATTACAAGTCATCCAGTAATGAAGGACACTCCTTGCACTACATCTAATCCACTTACCACAAAACAAATAACTCTAATGGCAGCCCTAAAACTGACCCAAGTCTTTGCTGTCCAACCCCAAGGTCCACTAAACAGAGCAGCAATACTCAAGCTATTTCATAAAATAGTTCAGTTACGAGTAATAACAACAAATGACATCTATCTCGTTGACCAAATTGAGTTGAGCAATCATTATACATCGAATGTGTGTTTTAAAAATGATGCCACTCTTAACTATGTTCTAGGTTTTGAAGAGAATCTGCTTCAATTAGGCTACATTGCCCAAAATGTTGAAATACCAACTAACAAATGGTGTCTTG
The DNA here is from genome assembly GCF_040938575.1 of Ambystoma mexicanum. Classification (NCBI taxonomy): domain Eukaryota; kingdom Metazoa; phylum Chordata; class Amphibia; order Caudata; family Ambystomatidae; genus Ambystoma; species Ambystoma mexicanum. Next base: position 607,916,402 of record NC_090928.1, read on the forward strand.
ATGAATCTCGTATCAGAGCATCTCAATTGATTAATAAACATGGCCTTGTACCTGACCGCAGTTTTATTAATCCATCAACAACCGCGCGCATAGAATCGACACATAGCTGTGCAATGGAGACGCAAAGGTCTGAAGCTGCGCATCCACCTGCTAATGGTCCCAATCCATCAAAAGATATTCTTGAAGGCTATTGGCAATGGCTACCTTTGTCATTCAAAGAACACTTTTCTGGGACATGCCAATGACCAATATACCCTCAACTTCTTTATTCTTGGAACACTCGTGGACATTCACACATGTTTGATGTCAGTGGATTAATAAGTAACATCGATATGTTTCATATAGTGGCTCTCCAAGAAACTTGGATTACTGCTGAGGTACAAATCGACAATCGATCTACAGTTCACGAAGTAGCTATAAAAGGCCAATTAGGTCATCCGAAAGGAGGGCTATTAATATCTGTACAAGCACCATGGTCAATAGACAAATTATCACATTCTTCGCCTAATGTATTATTTGATGAGATCACAAATGCTGCGATCAGCATCATTAAAATAAATGTATATGATCCGCCTAAAATGTCGCTAATATCCAAAAATATTAAAGGAGTCGATGCGGCTCTCAAACAATATTCTCATCGCTATCCAATATGGCTCCTTGGCGACTTCAACGCTAAAATAGGCGAGATTGTCTCAATTGATCAATTGACCGATGGTTTTCAGAAATCCGACGCCATTAAGACTGTATCTAATATCCAAGGCAATAAGTGGCATAGACTTTTACAATCTTATAATTTAATACGACTGAATGGCACTACTATGAGTGACCCCCTAATGGCTCCTACGAGAATTGAGGGTTCATCTGCTGTCACTATTAATTACATCTTTTCTAACCACTGTCATCAAGGACATGGGAGTTGTTTGCCGTGATGAGAGTGATCACCTGCTTTTATGTCTCCTTATCGATACAATGCAAAATAATACTCCTCTACCAGTATATGATATGAATGGACAGATTTTGTTAAATTATGGACATAATAGATTCTAAAGAAAAAGCATAACATCGTAGAAGCGAGCACTATGGCCGGGGACTACTATCCAATTTTATTTGATTGAGTTCATCTACTTCCAATTCATGTGATCAACTGATAGAGAATTTTTGTCAAATATGGTTAACATTCAAAGCATAACTATAGAATAAGGTTCATACAAAACTGTATTTGAGAGAGTTAATCTTACTTTGCCAGCGCGTAAAGGCAATGACAAAGCCATCCAAACTGCAAAAAGGAATTTACGCCATAACATTAAAAATATTGTACATTCCAACAATTGTGTGACTCCGGTGCCCTAAAAATATCTTATAAACAATGGTTAAAAACCCATAAAAAAAGATCTTGAGCTAAAAATCTGGCAAAAAATTGCCAGATAATTTCGTTTTGGGAAATGGCAATGCGATATGGCATTTGATTGCAAAAAATAGAAAAAGAGACCTAACACTAAACTGTATCGATGAGGAAACATGCCCAAACCATATAGCTTCTACTCTTGGCCGCCATGAATTTGTTGCTTCGCTCTTACTGATCCCTGATACACTGTGGGAATGCAAAGTTTTAATTCTTGATATCATTGACATCATTGAAAATTTTAAATCATCTTGTGCTGCGGGCTTGGATGGCATGTCTAATCTTGTAATAAAAAGTGATGCACCATTATGGGGTGCTGACCTTCATGCATTATTCTGTCACATTGGTATACGTGGAATCCTACCATCATATTGGAAATCGAGTAACATCTTGACTGTTCAGTTGAAGGTGGCTTGGGATGTCCCATCGAATTTCCAAATGTTGACTATGCTAGACTCTATGTCCAAAATATTCATTAAAGTCCTATTACAAGAATTGAATACATGGATTTACACAAATAAGATCCTTCTCCCAAATCAAATACGATTTAGAGCAAAATCTAGCACCTCACACAACGTACTCATCCTAAGCTCAGCGATTGAACATTCTTGGGTGCGGCGTAATCTAGATGTCTATTGTGCATTCATCGACTTTTCCGCCGCATTCGATACCGTCTGCAGGAACCAGTGGTGGCGTAAATTAGATGAATGGGGATTCCATCTGGTCTGCTTCGAATGCTAATGATACTTCATGCGGACACAACAATTTGTGTTTGCCTCAATGCATTGGGCAAATTATCAAAATCAATGCCGACCCAATGTGGCGTAAAGCAGGGATGTATGATTGCGGCTATATTTAATTTATATTTGGCAGATAGGTTTGCATCTTTCAACATCCATGCCGCCAACCCTATAAAGATTAAGAATGTGACCTTGGTCTGGCTCGCTTGCGCCGATGATCTCCTACTCCTGGACTACACGCCTGCTGGATTACAATTAATGTTGAATGCCTTTGTTATATATGCGACTGCGAACGGCCTTAAGATCAATACCTCTAAAAGCAAAATGATGGTCTTTACATAGAAATCTAGGTCAAAGGGACTACACTGGACATTATCCAGTGAACCACTTGAGCAAGTCACATCCTATACATATCTGGCCGTAATTGTTGATGACAAGCTTACATGAGACTTACACTGAGCTGAATTAAAACAGAAATGTGAGATCTCAGTAAATGCCCTTAGTGCATTTATTGGTCCAAATAATGGTTACTGTGCATCGGCCGTTCTGTCTATATACAACTCTAAGATCTTGGCAATGTTGTCCTATGCTATAGCTATTTGGGGTAAAATGTATAAAAAACGTATTATTATGTGTGATGCGAAATTATTGAGGAGGCTATTTCATCTCCCACAATGCATAAGTGTAGAATATCTTTATCTTGAGTTTAATGTCAAAGGTATCTGGAATGTGTATATGACCCAATTTGTATTATTTTACCAACGTTTAATCACTGTGCCAACAGATACTATTATCGTACCATATATGAATGCCTTTTTAAGTTTGGATGATACTATACCGATAGGCACAATTGGGGTTTTGAAGCAAATACATAGGAAATGGCTATACGATGGTAGCAATACATTTGTCTCCGGCGATATAAAATAATGGCTGAAGAGAAAAATAATTGAGTCTGCATTCTTACACAACATCCTCCATCTTGAAAACCTAACATCTGCTAAAGACTATTGTAAGCAGAGATGGCTCCGTATGTCCATCCCGAAATATATTTCTGCATACCCTAGTCCGAATACTTTTCGCACATACTTACTACTCAAGTTTAATGTATCAGTTGCTCTATCGCCAAAAAGTTGGAAGAACAACCCTGTATATGATCTCAAATATTGTTGGCTATGTGGCAATCTTATTGATGAAACAGTGTCCCATCTAATAACTGAATGTGAAAGCCTTAACTTTTTTACGTATGAAATATGTTAAGTCATATAATAATGCAGTAAAGGTGACGGATATACCTTTTTTATCGCTAGAATTTATGCAAGGCAATGATACCAATTGAATACATTTCATTGTCAGGTTTTATCTGCATCTTGTAGAGATTTTTAAATGTCTTCAATGATTAGAATTGTGTTTTTAATGTTTTCATCTGTAAAGTCGAATGAATTTTATATGTTTTGTACGGTATGTTATACAAAGCTTGTTGCTATATATATATCTAATAAATAAACTAAACCATCAATATATATACAAGTCTGTACAACCTGAAAAGATCAGGGAATAGCCATGTGCCCTATTTTATGCTCGTGTTTACAGTGTACACGTGAACATGGAACCTGTTCAAGATTACAGAAACTTACGCTGTGTGAGCATGATGATTTTATGAACCCCTTTCACTTGGAATCATTTAAATGAAAATGTGCCCTTCATCTAACTATTTGCCACTGCTTCGAAGTATGCATTGATTGTATGGTGAATCTCTTGATAAAAGGCTTCAAGAGGGGCCACAGTGACTGAGCACATTACTGGGATGTGTATTCTGTATAGTACGTGTTACAGTTAATGGGTGTTTACCTTTTTGTTCTACTCAATATCTCACTGACTGGGTTGTTGTATCCTAATATTATGCAGTGTATTGGCCTGATGCATTGGAGCTGCGTTACAAAGACGTTATTTGTACTAACTTTGATGTGCTCTTAACTTACTCCCGGAGAGGGCTATTCGATTCACTGAGAAGTTATCAGCAGCAACAATGAATAACCCCCGACTTACTCCTGGAAGTAGATGAGTAAGTCAGGAGAAAGTCTTAGTTGCTACACGTCTCTTTCAAGGAGTATCTTCGAGTTTCCCTTGGTAACTTCTTTGTGAATCAGCCCTGTAACGTTGATAGTCAGCAAGCAGTCTAGAGCAATATTGAAATGGATACAGAATGAGCAACAATACCCTGGGTTAATAAAGGCCTACGTTTAAGAATTAACAGCTACTCCTCTGTATGTGTGAGCCAGCTTCCTTCATCTTTTCCATTAACAATGACTTTATGATAATAATGCCGGGCTGTGGTCAAAAGTCGCAGTGCACTATTTTTCTTTTAAATGTATAATCCACAACTTTCTTTTTTTTAACATCTCTTCATTCTTGATCGCTGTTTATTAGGTGTATCGAACGCTACTTTTTTTTCTGCGTGGTGGTGGTTCACAAAGGTGAGGAAACTACACGATAATCAGTTAATCTCTCACTCGGTAAGTATATATACTTGACATTTGCTCTGTGGGAACACAGCACATTGCATGCACTCTTGTTTCCTAATCACTTTTTCTCCTGCTGCACAACCTTTTTCAGAAGTAGGCCTCTCACTCTACAAAAAGAAGCACATTCAATTAACTCCTCATGCTCTTTCCCCCTTTGTGGAATGCACAGCCTCTTCATTTCTGCCTATGACCTTCTCTTTTTCTTCACCCTGTCTACTAGCCTTGTGTACACTATTAAAATTCCCAGGGTCAGATCCAGTTTCTGTTGCCAAGCACTCACGCACTGCGCACTAATGTTGCGCGTACCTCCGTCACCACCTCATAAATCAGAGAATACCACCACATCAGCAATACCATTTTAATCAATGCTTTCATCATCTGGCTATCCTTAGCACTGCTGCGGCCATGTTGATGTGCCCCGCTCCGCCTTCTGCTGCGCCAGATGGTACATGTTCCAGCCTTGCGCTTTCCCTTATCCGTGTTCACCACACTTTGCTGAGCTCAAAGGCCTTCAGCCATTATCCCTTGATGTGCCTTATCATCGAGAACCCCTTCCTGCTTTGTATATTGATGTTTCTCTCTAATAGAGCCTGATTTTATTAGCATTGACCATTTTTGGCAGCTGCCATGTGCTGACCGGCCCACCAAAACGAGCAAGCACAAATGCTGCAGTAGTCATTATAGATCTAAAATGGCCACTGCACGCATTACGTTCAGTCGTATCACTGCTGCCATGTCCTTTGGTGGGAAAATACTTGGAAGAAAGAAAGTGTGACCTTCATTTCTGCAGACACATTTTGTATAGATTGTCTCCAATCCTTTTTATTTTGACTCTAAATGTATTTTTCATTTTATTTTTCATTTAGGTTCGAACTGGTGTATACCGATATATGCATGCTTTGTTCTTTTTTGAAGGCTCGATGAATTGATACCTGATCAATTTTCGCGCCAATAACATTTCCTAAGCCACAGTCATCCAAGATCGTACGTGTAAATCAGTACCTATTTCCTAATACAATAGAGGATTCACGGAGCCAATTCATATGGTGTGACACTGTGGTACACCCTAAAGTGTATTTTTATTTTTTTTAAAAACCCTTCATGTTTGCATTCTGGTCGTATTGCTATTAGATGGGAGCCCACTGCCATCATACGCCGCCTTTGCTTCAATGTTTAGTGGGCCTGACACTGACGAAAACATGAGTCATGACCCTTTGCAAGTGTGGGGTTGCTCAAAAACTCAATCGGAAGGAACAAAAGACTCTTTGGGGGCCAAGTCAAAGTGGAACCTACACATATGTGAACCTGTGGGACCTGGCACATCATTAAGCTCTGACAAGGGCAATGTTTACGTGTGGTGACTAAGAAAAAAAGTGTTCGGCATGGCACCATTAAAGATTGTCCTCAGAACGTATGAATTGCCACCATCTTTGTCACAATATGAACATCACCGCTGATTCATGTACATGACTTCGGTGTTGTGCCTGTCTCCTGTATATTTATTAAGAACTGAAGAGTTGGGCTGATATAGTATATTTATTGCATTTCTCATGTTCAGTTCTAGAGACTATCGTTACAGTCTTGGGTCCAGTATTTTACCCTCAAATTGCATGATTCTGGGAAAGCTAGTACATTTTCTGTTCCTCAAATAATTATTATACACACCATATTTAGGTTGTATTGCCAGGATAAGCTTGCCCAGCCGGTAATGCCCTGCTATCCCCCGGGCTTGGTGTGTATGACTACTCCTGAGACCACTAATATTATTACCACTCCAGCTAAAAATGTAGGGAGCAAATGGACATTTGTTGAGCGAGGGGATGTCTTTTTGCAGATTGTGCACACCAAATGTCCTACAATAAAATCTACAAGGATGTACACTAGGGAACTGGGAAAGGGAGATCATGATTCAGTCCCTTTTCTAGTTACATGGTGGCAGGTGATGTGGGACACGATGTCAGCAGAGAGAAGGCGCAAAATCAAGGTAGTTGGTGGACAGAGGGGAACAGAGTAGGGAACAGATGGGGAATCAGGGCAGGGGGCTGAAGCAATGGTAGTGGTGGAGGTTGACAGAGGGGTAACATGGTAACTAAGGGCAGATGCACTTGCACTGGCAGCTGGCTTGGAACACACACTTAGATCTTGTACTTCGTGGGGGCATGATATCGGGCTCCCCGCCAATAAGGAGGGTCATAATGGAGGCTGCCATCTTCCCGTGCTGGATAATCATGTAGGTGTTCCCCTGTGCCCCTGCTTTCCCATCCGCCCGCCCGCCCTTTCCACATATTTATTCCCCCGTCCCACTCCTGCCCCACTTACCTTGTGCTGCTGTCCCTCACCAGCGCCGGGAAAAGTAATGTTACTGGCGCATCTACAACACGCGCCTTGCCGCGATGGAAAGGGAGAAGGGACTGCTTGTAGTTCCTTCTCCCTGATCTATTGTGACCATCTTATTTTGCACTGTTTCTTAAGTTGAAAAATGGTGAACACATATTAATAGGGGTACTAATAGCAATATTAACCTCGCAGGGAATAGCCAGGAGCCCTTGCAGAATACACAGGAGCTGAGCTACACATGGACTAACAGAGTACAGGAAAGAGAGAGGAATAATGACAGGAGGGGATAAAAAGCAGCGCAGACGTCGCGTGATACATTTGTTGATAATGCCTTAAAATATGTGTTATTTGTCATGTACCTCTGCGTTAGAAAATGTGTGTGCACAAATGAGTGATGGATTGGGAAACTAAAAGTAAATCAAAAGTGGCCATGTAAATGTATTTCTAAGTGGCCCTGTATTACTCCATGCAAGGAAGGCCTACCCGTCTCAGTAGGGGTGGCGTGAGGGGAGTGGGGCGGCAATGGAACATTGTCTGATCAAGAAAATTTGTAACAATGGGCCCAAACATAACTAAAAACTAAAAAAGGACATGAAACTGATATAAAACTAATACACTTGGGGTGGATGGGAGAGAGGGTAAGATGATCTGAAATCCAGGGTACCAGCACAAAAGTGGCACGTATTAGAAAGTCCCAACAGGAAATCTACAGAGTTGCTGTAGGCCAGTCAACCAGTATGGACATTCCCAGTCTAAACCTAACTGTTCCAGTTCTGCTGTCAAACAATCACTGTATACGAGTGTAACTCGTTTTTGGAAATATGATACAATATACCAACCAGTACCAGAACAGTTTCTTTCTTTGGTTCCTATAGATCAGACTCCGTAACACTGATATCAAAGTTTGAATTAAGAAGAAGCAACACCGAGTGTATCCAGAATGGACTTACCTAAACGTCCCGGGAGGATAGCACAGCGGCAGCGTGCGCGTCTTGGAAGCAAGACGACACAAAGCAACAACAGGTTCGATCCCCGGGTCCGCGCTTAGAAACCTCCGAGTGTTTAAGCGCGTTATAAATACGTGACAAAGAAAAATCACAACTAAGAAAAACTAACAATTCCTGTAACCGCGCCTCGATGCCTGCGGGCTGTGTGAGCGCTTTATAAATGTAAAAAATAAAATAAAATAAATAAACAAGATTTTTTGAGGAGAAATTACAGTTCTGTACACCGAAAATGGGATCATGAAAAATAACAATCAAGACCATTTCCAAAACCAGAAGGGGGAGCAAGAGGCAAATAGAGAGGAAGAGACAGAGGACAATTTCAATGGAGACAGGAAAAAACCCAATCATTGATTTTGATTTTGATTTATTTCTTGAGCGCACCAGGCAGATAACTGCATTCGGGCGCAGATGTTAACTAAAAGTTGGACCAATCACTGTGGAGAGTTCGAAGTAGCAATGACCCTAAAGGAATAGGATCATTTAAACAGGAAGGTTTTCAATTCCTTTCTGAATCTTCCCAGCGTAGTACAAGATCGGATACTAAGGGGCAGCTGATTCCAGAGCTTAGGACCAAATACAGACAACCTTCTGTCTCCTTTTCAGATGCATTTTGTCCTTGGGACACATAGCAGCAATTTATCTTCTGAACAAAGGACTCTGGTTGGATAATAGTGTTGAATTCTGGTGTTCAAATATCGAGGTGCAAGTTTGTGATAGCACTTGTACACCAGACATGCCACCTTAAATTTGATGCGATCTTCCACCATCAGCCAGTGTAGCGTTTTCCTGGCTGTGGAGACATGATCTCTTTTGCCCAAGTGAGCTATTAGCCTGACAGCCGCATTCTGGGCCCTCTGCAATCTTAGCATTAGTTTCCTAGGGATCCCTGTCAAAAGACTGTTGCAGTAGTCAAGGTGGGAGTTAACCAGAGCGCCCACCACTACTGGGAGATCCTGAGATGATAGAAAAGGGAGCACATTTCTGAGCATTCGCAGAGAATAATATACTGACTTTACTTTTGCCCCTGTCTGGGCTTCACTAGCCAGGTTTTCCTGTCAAATGCACCCAAGATTTTTCACTTTCCTTGAGAATGGGATATTCACTCCCAGGATTTGCGGGTTGTAGTTTGTATCCTCCTCTCTATATTTCTTCTCTGATCTAAACAGAATTATTTCTGTTTTGCCTGCATTAAGTTGTAGTTGGTTGCAGGCCATCCACTTTTTTACATCTTGCATCCAACGGTCTATCGTCTCAAAAGCCTACGATAGATTATCCGTCTCCACATAAATCTGTGTGTCGTCCGCATATGAGTGAAATCTTAGACTGTGTCTCCTCAGGATGTCAAATAGTGGTTGAATGTATAAATTAAAGATCAGCGGGGAAAGTGCTGACCCCTGAGGGACTCTGCACCTCAATTGTATTAATTCTGAGAGAAGTGCTCCCAGGGTTACCCGCTGTGTTCTATCCTGTAAAAAGGAATCAAACCAGTCTATCACTACTTTGTCTGCCCTTCGGATGTTCTTAATCCGTTGAAGGACAGTCTTGTGGTTGATTGTATCAAATGCTGCAGATAGGTCGAGCATCAACAATATTGAATTGCTTCCCCTATCTGCTGCTTCCAGTAGGTCATCCTGGACTGCTAACAACGCCGACTCCGTCCCATGGTTGGGGCGGAATCCTGATTGGTGTTCGTCCAATATGTCCTTACTGTGCACAAACTGTTGGAATTGGTTACAGACTATTTTCTCCAGGATTTTAGTGGGCCAGCATAGATTAGCTACAGGGCGGTAGTTTTTAAGTACCTTGGGGTCTAAATTAGGTTTTTTCAGTAAGGGCTTTACCAGTGCACTCTTGAGTGCACAAGGAACATAGCCTTCTGTAAGTGATTTATTCACAAAAGTTGTTATGAATGGGGTAAGATTAGAAGCTACACTGATAGCAGTACAAGCTGGCATAGGAAATGCTGAATCTTTAGTCGGTTTTAATTGGAGTATTAGATCCTGAATGGTTTCTTGTTCAATGGGTTGGAAGCTAAAGATCTCCCCCTTTTCTGATTTTGCTATTTCTAGTGTCTCTTCTCCTGCATCACCCCATTTTTCTGCCTCCAGTACTTCATTAATATTACTCTGAATATCCACAATTTTTTGTTCAAAGAAGTTGTTAAACTTATTGGCCTGTTCCTTAGAATTAGCTGTCGGCATTGACATGCATTTAGGATTCCTGAACCTAGATACTACGTCGAATAGAGCCTTCGACTGATTATCTGCTGCCTTGATTTCAACGTGGAGAAAATCTTTTTTCGCCGTGAATATGGCATTTTTATATTGCCTTAGGCGAATCCTTGCCATCTCTGTATCTGCCTCTAATTTAGAGGCCCTCCAGATTTGATTAGCCTGGCAAACTTGTTTCCGCATTAGGCTCAGTGCTGGATTGAACCACGTTTTGGAATTTTTGACTGACTTAAGTTTGAGTGGTGCATATTTATCACAAATATCCTTAATCAGATCTGTCTCTTTACTGAAAAATTCCACACAGGTCAGATTGATATCTATACCTGCCAGTCTATTTTCAACTTCTTCCCCAGGGATTTTTCCTAGGTCAGCTGCTTTCCGGCTCCACACAGGTATACTTTCCCGTCCTTTCCCCCTCTGGTGTCCTATGTCCCTAAGTACTACCTGTTGTAGATGGTGGTCTGACCACAACAACGGGCAGTCTCGGCCAGTTGGACAATTCCCCCTCTTGCAGCTAGGAGATCTAGACAATGGCCCTCATTACGACCCTGGCGGAAAGCAACTGACCTGACCGCCATAGCGTAAATAGCGTTTCCGCCATGGCACGACAGAGTAAAGTGCGGCTAATTCTGACCCATCGGGCACGAGCACTACGCCTTGGCGGAAGTGCAAAGTCCGCGATGGCGGAAATGTCCCCAAAACGCCCCTCACCGCCGTCGTACGGCGACCTAGGTGCAATTCCGCCACCGGACATAGCGGTCACCGTAGAGAGCGGCAATCGGAAAATACGGTGACCGTAAATATACGGAAACGGAAGCAAAAACATGGTCCCGGAACGGGAAACAGCACGCCGTACACCTATAAAACCAGAACATTCACACAACCATCAAAAACACTATCCTGAGAGACATCCCAACCCGTCATCCACCCTAGTGAAACCAAAACAATGGGAAAAGTAGCGAAAAAAGCGTGCGACCGCAAGCGGCAGGTCCACTTCTCACGTGAGGAACTCACGGTGCTCACAGAGACCCTCCAGGAGAATGCTGGCGTCGTCTTCTCGACGCAAATGACCAGGACGGCACTTGCGAACAAGAAGGCCATATGGGCCCTGGTGGCACAGCGGGTAAGTGCGGTGGGGACCGCACCCCGCAACCCACAGCAATGCAGAAAGCGATGGGACGACCTGCGGATACGCGTCCGTAGCATACTTTCTGCCAACCGAAACATTGCCACAGCTACCGGGGGAGGATCGGAATCAACCATCAACCTGACCCCCTGGGAAGAAATCTGTGCCTCCACCATTGGAATGGAGACCATAGAGGGAGTCGGAGGGATGGAGAAAGGAGTGCAGACAACCGAAGAATCAGGTAGGTGGCCCAAATAAAACTATGCTAAAACCACAATGTTCAATCATGTGAAGTACCATGTGTCCACATAGTGCAACAGAAACACATGTCCAGGAGAACGTCCACTCACATTGGCCTGATAGCGGACATTAAAAGTCAAATTAAATAAATAAATAATTAAAATTCCTAAAAACACCCTCTACACGTGCAGCAGGCACCCCCTAACTGCAGGCTGCAATACAACTGCACCCTCATTCCACACAAAAATGAAACCACCTCCAAGGCCCTGACCCAAATCACCCTCAGGTACCACCCCAATGCATGTGATACATTGCCATTCCAATTTCCACAGACCCATTAATAACGCTCGCCCTCCTTTACTCCACCACAGGGTCCGATTCAAACGACGAGCTCCAGGACACCCCTACCAGCACACCTGCAAAGAGGGCCAAGACCAACGGCCAAAGACCCTCCACCTCAGCTGCATGCATCAAGACACTGCAGCAGCACAAATCAAGTGGCAGCACACAGGAGGGGACTTCAACAGGCACCCCAGCAGCCAGCATGGCCACAACACCACCACCACCACAGGCCCCCCCAATGGATGCCACAGAAGGCACTGCTTCTGGTGGCAGCAGCACCATAGGTGACACTGCATTAATGGCAGCATGCTCCGACACAGAAAACGGTGATGTCGATGTACGATCCATCCATGACCTGTCTCAATCCTCCTGTTTGTTTCATCCCGTACAACATGAGGATACCACGCAGGGGCACTCACAAGACGACGACTGGCCATCCCCCACAAGCCCTGTGTCAAGGCAACATGAGGTGATCAGCCCCTCTGTGACACCACCGCAAATGGCCATGGCCCAGCAGAGGCAACAGTCCCTCGACCAGGTGATCGAGCAACAGCAGCAACTGGCCACGCTCCTCAAGGAGCATGCTGATGAATGTGGGGGTACCAAGGCAGCCATAGAAACATGTACAGAGACACTAAGGGCAGAAATGGAGAGAAGCACCGAGAGCCTGAGAGAACAAATGGAGAGAAGCACCGAGAGCCTGAGAGTACAAATGGAGAGAAGCACCGAGAGCCTGAGGGGGGAACTGCATGCGACGTCCAAAGACGTATGTGCTGAACTTGCCGCTGTGCGCCGTGTGCTCACTGAGCTCTCACAAACCCTTAGGGACATGCATGGACGTGAGCAGGCAGAGACATCATCCGTTGCAAGTTCCGTCCAGGGCAGCCCCCAACGTAGATCTGGGAGGAACCTGCGCTCCACAGGCAGGGGTGCCCCTGATACCCGGAGAGGGGGCTTGCAATAGCGTCTGCCCACTGACAATGAGCATCCTTGGACACTGGTGTTTGGGGGGGAGGTAGGAGGGTGGAGGGGGTGTGTTGGGCTTACTTGGGTGGCGGGTCGATGGGGTGTGTAACACAATTTCACATTTGCTATAAACATTTCACAATCATCCAATGAGATGTGTGGACATTGATCTTTGTGTACGAGGCCATCATAGGCGTACAGTTCATATTGTGCATGTTCCAGACACACACAGTGCCACAACTCCCGTGTCCATGTATCAACCACCAGGCGTGAGTGCTAGAAGCATGATTCTATGATAATCTGACGAATTTCACGGCCCTCCTGTGCCTCGCGGACTCCTTCAGGTTCTGCCACATCCCCACCCTGTGTTTTTTTTTTTTTTTTTTTTTTATTTTTTTTTAGGCTACCTACCTTGTACTGCACTTTCCCCCCACCTCCTCCTCCTGCACTTTCTCCTTTTCCCCTTACCTCTGCACTTGCGCGATCTGAATGACACCTGGCCTAGTAGGATCGTTTGTCTGTCCTCCCCGTGTTTCCCTCCCTCCCTGCCTCGTCGCGCCTTGAAACACTTGTGTATAGGCGCGTTACAAATATCATATCATATCATATCATATCACCCACATCATGACCATATTCTGGTGCTTGCAGTTCTGCGTCAGGGGGCATGGGCACATTCCTACGTATGCACATGTTGTGTAGCATGACACATGCCATGACCATCTTAGCAACCTTCTCATGGCGGTACAGGAGTGCCCCGCCAGACCTGCTGAGGCAGCGAAAACGACCCTTCAGTAGGCCGAATGCCTGTTCTATGACTACACGGGTACGTGAGTGGGCATGGTTGTAGTCCTCCTCATGCTGGTCCTGTGGGTTCCGGAGTGGTGTAAGGAGCCATCTCTTCAGTGGATACCCGGCATCACCTGTATGTGGACAATAAAGGATGTTTGAGGAATGACATTGCTACTTAAGCACCCCCCCCCTTCCTGGCAGGTCATTGCCGCATCACATACCCCACATTATCATGCATGAAATGAGACTCACCGAGTAGCCAGGATCTGTTCCCTGCATGTCGCTCCATGTAGCGTTGTATTGTAGAGTTCCGTAAGACCATGGAATCATGGGTTGATCCAGGAAATCGGGCACAACAATGTGTAATGATCCTGTTTGAGTCACACACCATCTGTACATTAAGAGAATGATAATGTTTTCGGTTGCGGTACTGGGCCTCCATGGCATGTGGGACAACCAATTCCACATGGGTGCAGTCGATGGCACCAATGCAACCCGGTATGCCGGCAAGTGCATGGAATCCCACTTTTGTGTTCGTAATTTCCTGGTCCGAGCGTGGTAGAGAGATGTAGTCGTCTGCGTGCTTCAGGAGGGCATCGAGCACTTGCAATAGTGTCCGTGACAACAGTGGCTGTGAAATGCCATGCAACTGTCCGACTGTGTGCTGGTAGGTGCCTGTGGCCAGGAAGTGGAGTACAGACACCACCTTCAGTAGGGGTGGGATGGCGGTTGGGCTATCTATCATGCTGACAAGGTCAGCGTGTGTCATGTCCACAATGGCGGTTATGGTGTCCCGGTCCAAACGGTAGAGGGTGTGGATCTGCTCATCAGTGAGGTTGAACGGATGTGCTCGGAGGCGTGGGATTGCGGGCTGCCTGCGTGGTGGTAGTGGCTGTGCTGGTAGGCCTTGCTGGCCCTGCCTTGCCCTCCTCCTCCTCCTGCGTCTCCTCTGTGCGGCCGGTTGTGGTAGTAGTTGGTGTTCGTCTTCTTCTTGAAGTTGGAGTACTTGCAGTGCTATCAGGTCCCCCAGGGCCAACATCGCAAGTCCTGCCGGTAGCATTTTGGAGTGGGTGTGGTTGTGGGAGGGGGTTGGGTGTGCAATTTATGTGTTTCCAAGCTGTATAGCCTCCACCTGTGGTGATTCATTCCACCTGTGCAAGCTGCAATCCCCTTTGGGCGAGCACGTCCCGCACACAACGCTGCAAATCGACGCATGGCATCTTGCTATTACAATCATGTATTTCATCCCGATGGCAGTGAGATCTTGCTTCATATGTTAAATCTGCTATGCTCCCATTGTTTCACATACTATCTTTGAAGTCGGGAACATACTTGTGAAGGGTCCGTGGAATGTAGTACAAGATTAACGGTGGACCCTCATGCAGCGCTGTACCGCGGTTCACCGACGGGCGGGGCGTCCCATTTGTGAGTGTAGCCAGTTGCCATTTTCACACATTGCCGCACTAAATGGATGGATTTGTGATTTCAAGCGGTCACAGATGCCTTTTCGACGTGATGTTGCAAATGAGGAATTCGAAGGACAGCGCTTTCGGTTTCCAGCTAGCGGCGAGGAGACGCCCACAGGTCTGACTGCAGATAGAAAGTTCTATTGTTTGATGTCCTTGGGACAGGGGCCATGCCGAGAATGCAATGATTGATATGAATAGTATGGGATGCGCAATAGCGTAGTGGAGGATGAGGCAGGACGTTCCCTAATACATGTTACTTCACAACACTAGAATTCCGGCCTGGAGCACAGTGGATTTTGCAGACTGCATTTAGCACAGATTCAATGGAAATTTCTAATGTTATGTGAGTAACTAATCAGGCGTTTTTATACCAGGATGAGGGAATGATGTATGGATGCATGGACAGATGATTTGATAGAGAGTCTGCCATGTACATGGCTTTTTGGAATCTATCAACTTCCTCTGCGCTATGTGATGCAGGGCTGCCATAGTGGGACCATCGTCTATCTGCCCTTGTTGAACCCTCCCTGTCTCGACGCGCCTTCAAACACTTGTGTCTATGCACGTTACTAATCCCATCTAATGGATTCTGTTTTAACAGACGCATGCACACAAACACTCGTTTGTAATAGTGTTTTCACCTCGATTTATATGGTTATGATTCGCAAGTGATTATTGGGTGCGAATAATCCTTTTGAGTGGGCTAGCATGCATATGGCTGTGGATTTAGTGTGATCTTTGAAGTGAGTAATTCAAATGGAGTTCAGATGCCCATACTATTCTTTTTCGTTTCATTTGGGTGACAGGTATCTCCTCCCCTTTTGCCGCTGCCATCTGTATGCCACTCCTGCAGATGGCTTTTACTCCCGACACCTGCTGCTTCGTGTTAATCAGTGGAGCACCATTACGATCTTATGGGACGATCGCCAATGGCCCACATGCCCTTACGCAGTACTAGTGGCTAGGAGCAACATTTCGAGCTTTCAGCTGGACTAGTGCCTACCTAATGGGACGGCCCTGCGGTTCTAGGCGCTTCCATGTTGCCTTTTTGAACGTGGATGTAGCCCCTGTGTACCATGGAGGAACAGGGCGTCACACAAGAAGAAGCTGGTCAATTATTGCGGATGCAGCCCACAATTATGAGATATGATTTGGAGTTCATGACCTAATAGCTGTATGGCCCGGGTGATTTTGTTGTGCATTAAAATTTGATTATGATATTGACCTTGTAGCGTTATTCTTTGCAAGTTATGTAGCATATTCCTATTTGTGGAGCGATGTATTGTGAGGAGATCTGCTTTGGGTTCGGCCTTCTGAGCATAGTTGCGTGGTACTGTACTGGGCGCGTTTGCCTACGAAGGCCAGTAAGGTCAGGGATAGGGGCTGCCATTATGACTGTTTTAATGATGTCATGCTCATGGGAGGGGGATTGGCTTTTGTGTAACAGATGCCGGTCAGCCAGGTGGATTGGTGGAATGATGTGATTTTCAGAATATGGCTGGTCACAGGTGCCTGTGTTTGCGTGCGTTTCTTTGAGGGAGACTGAGGTCATGTCCATTGGAATGGCTTCTGTATTCGTGCCATCTGTGCCCTGCTGCTCCCATTGGCCCCTCTTGAGATGTGCCTGGCTGCTCAGTCACTCTGCCAACTTGTGTGGTACATGCTTATGCTGCTGGTTGGTTTGTTTACTGGCAGGGGTACAGGGCTGGTGCAGTCTCACTCAGGATACTGCTTTGTATGTTGCCTTGCACTGGTGTCAAGCGATGGGGGGCCTGTTTTTGTTTGTCTCAGTTTTCAGTTCATGTTGCTATACTTGGAGCTTGGCATGCCTGTGCTGCATCAGTACGGCAATGGTGCCATGGCTAATATGGATGGCCACTCACAAGGCACTTGGAGCCCCTACATTCATTTGTTCGTTGGCATGCATGGGTGACTTGTACATATCACTGGTTGCATTGTTTGACTTCATTGCACCTACGAGGAGTTGTGCAATGTGGCCAGGGAGTGGTGTACAGGCACTCAGTATGGCCTTTTACGGTTGGTTTGCGATGCCGTACTTCTCACCATGGCGGAATGGTACTTTCCGCCATGCTTGATGGCGTTAGGTGCATGTCCGCTAGGGTCAGAATTCCCGTACCGTTGCGCCATGGTGGTAATTACGGTTTCGCAGTGCGCGCGTGCGCGTACTTGGTGCAGTTAGCGTTGGCGTTCACTACGGTGTCGCTAATGGCATCGTACTTTACGGTGACGGGTCATAATCGCAACGGGCGGTATTCGATGGCGGTATTGCATTTCCGCCATCGTTTTTCGATTTCCGCCAGGGTCGTAATGAGGGCCAATGTCCTTTCTTATGGGACGGTTCCCTGGTGATGAGCTCCAAGTCAGGATTGTCTAAGAATTCCGTCAACGCCGTATAGTTGGGGTGCGAATTATCTCTTTCTAGCCAGATATTCCAATCTCCCATGCACAGTATGTTATTGTGTTTACTCCCCAACAATGTAAGGTGAGCATCCAGTTTATCCAGAAAGTCTAGTAGGGGTCCAGGTGGCCTCTAGCCCAACAGTACTTTAATGGCTTGGGTAGGGGACATCAGAACAGAGAATTCTCCAAACTGGATATTGTCATTCCAGTCTAGTTTCTCCATATGTGAGATAGTCAAACATGACTTATGGATTATGGTGATCCCCCTCCTCTCCTCTCCTCTCTATTTATAAATTGAATAGTGTACCTCTCTGGAACTAGTTTATGAAACATTGTTTGTGACCCTTCGGTAAAGCATCTCTCAGTTAGGCACAAGAGCTCCAAGTCTAATTCCAAAATGAGCTCTCCCACCTCTACAGCGTGGGCCACAGCTGAGCGTGCATTCAGGGAAGCCACTTTTAAGGTAAAGGTCTCTATTTGCCCTGATGACTGGGTATTCTTTAGTAGTCCTAGCTGCCGAATTTTATTTAGGCATCTTACATGTACATGGCCCTGTCCAACATTCCATGATGTCATTTGACTAACAGAATAACTTACATTGCCTTTTTGATTCTCCAGGTAAATATTTTCCCAGATCAGTATTAAAAAGCAGTTACACTGGATCCGGCAGCGTTCCCCGCCGCTCGCCGCTCCAGGCCACAAACAGGCCTAAACAGGCTTCGCGTCAGCGCTTTGCGCTGACGTGGGCCAGTTAAGGGCTGTGTCACGTGACCCGCATCACGTGTCCCGCCGCGTGAGGTGCGCGCAACAGAACACTCGGGTGTCTGGGAAGCGGAGTCCGTGTAAACTACACGGTGCTCACGTCTTTCCCGGCACACGACTCAAAAGAAGTAGATATTATTGCACATGCGGTGCAGTCAATACAATGAACCCAAGAAGGGCTCACTACCTCAGGATGAGGATTAGCAATTCAAATTCAATTTCAATTTCTATTATTAAAAAGTTTAAAAGTTTCACATACAAATAAAAAACGGTAAAGCAGTAACACGGTCTAGCTGCCTAGGGCTCGAGGCCACTTCCCACTTCCCACAGCTAAGAGAAACTTAGTTACCATGTCACCAACAGGCCAAATCTAGAGACAGAGAATTCCACAGTGAGATGCTGACAATGCATCGGAGGGACAGGGCCTCCGTATCCTTGTCTTTTACTGCTTTTTATTGTGTGTTCTGTCGTGTTTTGCACACAGGAGTTCATGTGGGACTCCTGGCGGTGCAGCTCTCTCTTTTGATTTTGGTGAACAGACCTATGGGATACCTTTATGGCACCCATGGGTGGGGGTACAACCCGGGGCCCCTAGTGTATGTTTCTTGGGCACCCGTGGGTGGCCCACAGAGCAGGGTATGGGCTGGTGGAAGCTCTGTGCTGAAATGACTGGTGCCCTGAGTGTCCTCCATTTTGGGATGCCCAGGACCTGTCATTGGAATCGGTAGATTCCTGATGGGGACAAGATACCCCTGTGGCCTCTTGCCTTCCATCGCCTGTTACCTTGATCTTTCCGAAGTCCCCGGAAGCCCTGACTCTGTCCCTTCCCCCTAACTGGCTGTTGGGTGGAAGTTCCATATATGGTAGTGGGGGGAAGTGCCGACCAGACTGGCTGGAGCCTTCCCAACGACCGTATGTTGTGGTTACACCTGTGGATAGGACCTGGGTGAATGGAGTGTGTGACGAAAATGCACTTCTTGTTGTGAATGTCTGGTTTCTGGTGTTTGACACAATGACTGAGACAGCCCTGCCCGAAACTGGTATGAATGCAGTGTGTAGTTTTGCATGGTGTGGCACTTGTCCGAATCCACATTCTGTGTTATGAGTGTCTGGATGGAAAAGAATGGCCTGAATGCACTGTGCACCTGATTGGTTGACAGACTGCTGAATGCCCTTTGCAGTGATTGGATGCTTAAGTGTGACCCAGCAGAATGAATGGGAGATCAACAGTATATCTGGGGACCTCTCACTGCTAGGAATCGTGTTCAGAAGTATTCAGAGCTGAAGTCCAAACTACGAAGGTTAACTGGAGTGAAACTGATGCTTGACCTTGAAGCCCTGCTGGAAGAGAAGAATTGCTATTGCTCTCCTTCATCAATCTGAAAGCTGCTGTGTCTCCAAGGACTGATCCAGAGAGGACCTGGTAAGGCGCCCTCTTCCCGATCTATGAGAGACCATCGTGCACCAGCTGATCTTTGCCAAAGCTCCCTGGTAGACAGACCTATGACAGGCTGCCGACCGGAGATGTGGACTGCTGTGGAATCCCAAAGAGAAGCACCTGGACTGTTGTCCGCCACCGTCGACGACCGCCGTCGCTGACCGGAGCCGCAGTGCTCCCGTTGCCTAAGAACTCTTGATCCAGGGATGCTCTCGTCTGCATCATCGCCCGTCTGATCCCGCTGGAGAAGGCCAGGGCGTCGACGTGCCGAGGAGTATCCGCCGGTGGGTTTCCCGCCACCCAAAGACCACAAAGACGCCGACAACTCGACGTCCTTGCTGGGCCACAGTTCTTCAAACTCGTTGCGGTCCAGAATTATCAACATCGAGGTACCCCGCACGCCTCTTCCTTGCCGGACGTTTATGCTTCCCCATCGATGAGCACCGCTAGGAAAGAAGCTGCCACTTCACAGCCGCAGTTAACCCTGTTCTCCGTCGGACGTTCGACGACCCATGACTCCTGCCTTAAAGGGATGGCACTCAAGAAGGGCCATCGATTCCCCGACGAGGAGCGCTACAACGCCAGGTACTTTGGGGTTGCAGAACTATTGGAAAGTCTCTTGTGAACAATATATGGACTGGGCATGTGATATATCTTTATTCTACAGGTTGCCCAGCTGGGAGGATCACCACACAGAACTGTGTCTAGGTATCGGGGCCAGTATTCTGCCAATTCTTCTAACCAACTGCTTTGCTCTTATATCTATTGTTGGTTTCCCCTATGAACTGATTTGTGTGACATTTAACTGTACAGTTGTTGCACTTTAAAGAGATCTAATAGTAATTGTGGTACCATGTAGAACTGTATCTTTTCCATTATAGATAACTGAGTACAAAGTGAGTTATCATGATATCGCACATAACCTTGAATATTAATTATAGAAAGACTGTGTTTTAACTAATACAGTGTGCAAACATTCCTTTGTGGGTGCTTGGGGACTACACTGTACTTAAGAACCAGCCCGCATCACCTCCTGAGAAGCTAGGCCTTGATTGCTCTTCCATTGCTACCATAATAGAGAATCTTGTCTGGGTTCCTCTGTGCCTCTCCTCTGCCATATAGAGAGCAGAAGTACAGACCCTCCTGACGGTCCTTCACACACAGTATTTACTATTTCGGACATTAAACCAACTCCACAAACTCGACAACTGTTAGAAAAAGGTTTATCATTAGTAACTAGTCATAATTTGGACTTTGTTGACATATATGTGACACATTCAAATTCTGTACGAAACGACATTAACACATATCATGAAATGAGTTTTTCCACTGAACAACATGTCCCAGAGTACATCAATGTGATGTGTATCAGGGACCCAGAAACAATAGATTGTCTTGAATCCCTATTTAGGGAAGGCAATTGTTCAGTGACACAAAAATCCTCCATCTTTTTGACGACCCAAGACAACAGGCCCCCAAGTCATTTTAGACAACATCTACATTTGTTCCAACAATCATGGATGACCACTACATTTCCCTGCTTGAAATGGCATTCATAAATGAAATAACCAGGCTGTATTGATAGAAAAATTATCAAGCTAATATTTCTTAACACGAAAGATCTTTTATCAAAACATTAGCAAATAGTAGTGAATGGGTGATTAAACCCTCTGACAAAGTGGGCAATGTTGTCTTGGGGATTCATTAGAAATATGTAATAGAGGCAAATAAGCATCTGGTAGACTGATAGTTAGTTCATATGTTCTCTAACTGAATGCATGTCTAACTTTGTTGACCACTTGGCGTTACCCTTTCTGTCTAGCTTGCTGTAATATGTTAAGGACACAGGGGATGTCCTAAATAGGTTACATGACATTCCATGGGAATCTGACTATATTTTAGTCACATTAGATGTCACCTTCCTGTACACCTCCATTAGTCATGACAATGGTATTTGAGTTTCACAATTCGTTCTAAGAAATCATTCTGCCTCATTCAAACAGCATTCAGAAATGTTGTTGGAAATGATACATATCTTCCAGACCCACAAGATTTTCTTTATTTAACTAGACCTTTTATTTACAAAAGCAAGGAACAGCAATGTGTACCACATTTTCTTACCCCAAATGCTAATCTGTTTATGGGTTACTGGGAAGAGACTTTTATATTACACAATGATGAAAATGTGTGGAATAATAAGATAATCATGTGGCTGAGGTACTTCAACAATGTATTTACTCTGGAAAGGCAATGTACCTACTTTGAAGACATTTTTCAATTTTTATAACAACAACAATTTTAATTTAGATTTTTGCACTGATTATAGTACCACAGCAATTTCATTTTTAGACAATTAGAAGAAACGTATTTGGCAACCTCTCTGCAAGGCCCCATACCCATGACAGATGTTTCAACCTCAGACCGAGCAGCGTCACAGGTTCTACAATCATTAAATGGCCAAAAAACGAAAACATGATCCAATGTTAAATATTGGGCCCCAGAGCGAGTCCAGAAAGGGGCACATTGACCACTTGCCATGGAACACAAGGGGCTATCGGACCGTCCTATCTTGCCCTCTTGGCCTAGCCACACTATTGAAATATGATCTATTTTTTCTACAAGAAACCTGGCTCACCCAACCTTTTAGTATCAATGGCTATTCTCTAGCTTTTAATTATGCAGTGCAGTCAGAACGGGGAAGAGTCAGTGGGGGGCTGGTGACAGGGGCTAGAGCTAGCCTACTGCTAGAGCAATTAGGCACTGAAACACATTCACTGTATTTGCTAAGCATCCGTCTAACACTTCCAACAGCCCTAAAATCCTGATCATAAATATTTACGATCCACCATTGGGGACCTATACAAATATAACGCAACAAAATATTTGCAGAAACAATCATGAAGTGGTGTGATCTCCATCCAAAACACCCCATCATACTGATAGGTGATCTAAATGCCAAAGATCTACACTTGTTGATTATATGAGGATCCTGCAATGGCATCATACTGAGGTCCAGTGTCCAGCATTGTAGGCACACTTAGCGATCATGCTATGCTGATATGGACATTGGACATAACTCCAGCTAGTTCTAGAAAAATGAATCCCATAAACCAAAACATAGACATCAACGAAACTGGGAATCGCATAAAATGGTCTCCTGAAAAAATAAAAGATATTAATAATAATCTACACACCAAACAACTCCTGGAGGAACCTTGGCCTTGGGAACAAATTTGGGACTTGGAGGTGCTCATCAGGAGTGTAAGCCAATGATGCCAAATACATTTGGAAAGAAGGGTCGTATCAAATTGACACCTCGTGATATTATAGTACATCAGTGGAAAATGTAGTTCCTGAAAGACAGAGTAGCCACAAGCAGTAATATTATGCAAACAAAATCTCAGAAGGTGGATAACCTTATTATACCTTCTACCAGATGCAAAAACTGGATGAAACAATACAGATGCTCCCTTTTGAATGTCAAATGGCAACTTATGTCGGCTCTACTGAGATCTCATGACAGCCTCAAATTTTGTTGGCGTTTTAACGAAAATCAAAAAGCCCCTAAGGCTATCGAACTAAACCCAATAAAAGAGTCAGCCTGGGTCACCCATATCCAAGAGCTCTACACAAATAGGGAGTCTGTCCAGGGGACGGACATGGAGGACATGTACAATCTACAGAGCAGTGGAGTGGGCCAGGAAACAGAAAACATAATTAAAAATAAATCATAAAGCCTCTAGAGCTCCAGGACCTGACGGTGTGTGAATATTCTGTTTAAAACACACCCACAGCTATGGGCTAAACTATTGATGAGTCTATTTTCTGAAATGGAATTAAGTGGTGCATGCCCAGCCAGTTGGCAGTGTTCAGTACTTGTCCCAGTCTTTAAAAAGCGAGACAGATCCGATGATGCCAATTATCGCTTGCTGGCCATGCATGATTCCATCCAGAAACTAAATGCTCAATAGACTAACAGGATGGGAAGAAGAAAGAGGGATTTGTAGACCCTTCCAGACTGGCTTTAGGAAGACCCACAGAACCTGTAATAATATCTGTGCCCTACACTTCCTTATGGCTGAGGCATTGGATGGCCAAAAGCATTATCTATTCTATTGCTTTGTGGACTTCAGCAAGGACTTTGATCTGGTTGACCGCTCACCTCCCTGCTCTGGGCTAAGCTCCAGAAGTGGGATATAGGTGACCAGTTCCCATACTACATCAAGATGTTGCACACCAATATCTCAGTTGTAATCCGTCTGAATCAGAAGGTAATCCTCAGCAAGAATTTGATGACTAACCGAGGATTAAAACAGGGATGTGTACTGGCTCCCCTCCTTTACAATTTATATGCTGCAGATATGGGCAATGCTCTTAGGTAAGTACACAACTGTGCCCCAAAAATCAATGGGGAGGTTGTATTGAGCATGACATATGCGGATGATACTATCATATTCGACTGCACCCCTATTGGCTTGCAGCAGTCCCTGGATGCATTGGACCAATATGCAAGAGATAATCACATGATAATAAACATACCAAAAACTAAAATCATGTGCCTGGCTGGAAAAATAAATAAAAAAACACCTTTTGAATGGTTGTTCAATAACAACAAACTTGGTATCGTTGAAGAATTCCAATACTTGGGTTTCCCTATAAAAAACAAACCTTCAAACCAATACTATGGTAATATAGTCATGCCCAAAATCTGGAGAAATGGGTGGTTGTAAAGTATTGTATAGATAGCCAATGTGGACACAATACAGCGTGATCTACTGAGTTTGCATGATACCTAGCCTGTATGGCTAAAATGGATTTACATCTTTGATGTCCCCAATGTCATATTAACATGCAGTCACATAGTTGAGAGGCGTTAAATATTTGTGTAGCCTTTTTTAAGGTGAGCTGCCAGTGATGCACAATAAAGCTGTTTTCTTCAAATCATATGTGCCTTTTCTAAGTCACTGCAGATAGGGGAGAATAGCTACTTCAGCAGATTCCAGGTCTGTATTTATGAGGTTTCGTTAGTAAACTCCTAAAACACAACCTGGGAACATTGGGGGTCATTATGACATTGGTGGTAGCCGTGCCTGTATTACAGGCACAGCTGCTGCCGGTGTCATTTTGTTTCCGGCGCCGCAAATGGGCAATTACCGGGTCATTATGGCCCTGCTGGACCCGTTAATTGCCCATTTGCGGTCACTGGAAAAAAGATGCTCCCCATTCCCAGTCGGCCCCATAGGGCTGAATGGGAATGGGCAGCTCGGATGCACCGGCACTGTTAATGACGGTGCCGGTGCATCCGAAATCCTGTGCTCACAGGTGCTGCTCTGCGGGTGCCTTGGCGGGCAGAAAGACACCCGCGAGCACATCTCGTAGTTTGCTGGTTCGGGAACTACGGTACCGGCAAGCTTACTGGTACTGTAGTTACCGGACTGGTAAACTTATAATGAGGCCCATTGTGTTTTAAGGAGTTTACTATTTAATAAAGTAAAAGTGCACTTAAAAGACGGAACTGAAAACTATTTGCAAAGGTTTACACGCTTTGTAAATTCGGT
Source organism: Ambystoma mexicanum (assembly GCF_040938575.1). Classification (NCBI taxonomy): domain Eukaryota; kingdom Metazoa; phylum Chordata; class Amphibia; order Caudata; family Ambystomatidae; genus Ambystoma; species Ambystoma mexicanum. Next base: position 607,941,752 of record NC_090928.1, read on the forward strand.
AAACCAAATGTTTACTAATGAGAATTTCAGGTGTACACTAGGTTTACAAAGGTTTACAAATACGTTTTCTTGGTAAATGAAATGTTCATTTGTGCATGAAACATTAAGTGTACATTGGGTTTACAAAGTACTCATGATTTGTAAACTATGGCAAACTTAGGGTTTACAAAGTATTCATGCTTTGTAAACCATGGTAAAAATAAAAACTCAGAGTTTACAAAGTATTCATGATTTGTAAACCATGGCAGAACTTAGGGTTTACAAAGTATTCGTGATGTGTAAACCATGGCAAACTTAGGGTTTACAAAGTATTCATGATTTGTAAACCATGGCAAACTTAGGGTTTACAAATCGCTGGAACATAAAGTCCAAATGGACTAGCATAACTACATTGGTTTACTTATGTGTAAACGCAATGTAAACCAAAGGTTTACAGAAAAGGTTTCAAACACTCGTAAACCTTTGTAAACTTATAGTTTGCATAGGTTTGCATGCAGTTTACCAAATTTGTAAACCATGATTTTCATGCAGTGTGGGTAGTTTAGTTCCACTGTATGTGCAGTTTGTTGCCATTATCACGGGAATCCCATTATCACGGGAATGGAAAGTAATTTCACACCTGCAGTGATCACATCTCCTAGATAGGGTGCAATGGGTCTCTGTGCCGAAATTCATGGCTAGTGGGCCCTAAAAAAACTTATCGGTGCAACATTTACAGAGGCCGCGGCCAAAGGCCATGGAAAGTGGGCCCAAATGAAACCTATTGGTTTAAAATGTACAGTGTCCATGGGCAAAGGGCATGGCTAGAAATCCACAAAGAAACCTATTGGTGCAACATGCACAGTGTCCACAGCTGAAGTCCATGGCTAGTGGGCTCAAAAGAAACCTATTGGTGTAACATGTTCAGTGTCCACAGCCAAAGGCCATGGCTAGTGGGCTTAGAAGAAACCTATTGGTGTAACATGTACATTGTCCACCATGGCCACTGCCACAGCTGAAGGCCATGACTAGTGGGACCCAAAGAAACCTACTGGCACAATATGTACAGTGGCCACAACCGAAGGGGATGGCTAGTGCACCCAAAGAAACCTATTGGTACAGCATGTACAGCTGCCATGCCCGAAGAAACTATAGTGTTTTTGCCTGTGATCTGAAGGCCATGGCTAGTGGTCCCCAACAAAACTATAGTATAACAAAACCCTTGAAATTCAGTGAAAGGGCGTTAGTTAGGAGAGAGTTAAGGTGATCAGATTTACAGTGAAAAATACATACCATTAAAACCTTTGAAATTCAGTGAAAAATCCTTGGGTATGAACACAATTATTAGTAATACCATCGATATGTCTATATTTAAATATTTACTTTCTAATTTTCATTTTTTTTTCTATACATGTAATTATATTGCACAAGTAACAGAATTTTCATTTGCATTTTAACCAAACTTCAAATTCTCAGGGCCTCATTACGAGGTGGGCGCAAAGGGATACCAGGCACCGTTAAGGACATTGGTGCCGGTAATCCGTTTGCGCCCTATTCTGAGGTCCCTTAGCGGGTCCCTTCGTTAATGCCTGGGTTTACCAGGCATTATGGACGGGCCCGTTAAGGGACTTCAGAGCTGATAACGGTACCGCAAATTGCGGTACCATTATTAGCGCTTTGCCATTGCGCCCTATGAGATAGATGTACAAGAATACAGTTCTTTCCTGCAATTAAGTAATGTAATTGTTTACTAATACAGAAAAATCCAACCATTTCTATAACATTACATATTTTTATTTTTAAGTGCATAAATTGATAAGTACTTCTAATGAATGTTCAACACTTAATCAAATCATAATTCTATATCAGTGTATTGTTCCATGTCATTTTGTTATTATTGTTAAGTGTAATAAAATAAAATATGTATCAAAATAGATCAGCAAAAAGATTCTAACTTATTTAATCAGTTATTAAACATTTGATGTAATTACTGATCTCATTGGTGATGTCATGTATGGTGTATGAGTGATGTCACCAGTGATGACATCAGTGATGTCATCTGTGATGTCACCTTTTATGTCATCCTTGTGTTGATATCCTCTGCAACAGAGGGCACATAGTTAAGGTGGATTTGCTCGAAATGCAATAGAGTGATTTTCAGAGTTTTGTTTGCATTAAATCTGATCACCTGAACTCTCTCTTAACAATTTTTTTCACTGAATATATATATACGTATATATGTATTCAGTGAAAAACATTGTCAAAGGGATGTTGTGGTTATGATGCACCAACACAAACCTATGAAATTCAGTGAAAAATATTATGGTTACAAGTAAAACCATACCTCGCACCACCATTGACCACTGCTAAGACTAACACCCAGGACGGTCAAATGCACTCCATCTCCTTGAAAAATCAAGCTTGATATTTTCATTGTGAAAAGATATCATTCCAAAATCCTGCAAAAAAGCATATTCTGCTCTGTTCACATTGTACCCTTGCTTTCTTGATTTATGGACAAAACCAATTAGAACATATTCACATTTGTCTTTTAGCTATCTGAGAAGAAAAAACTATCTTGGAATGTGGGAACAGTTCCATTAACTTTGTAAATGCATCCTTCATGACAAGCTAGAAAGAATTCCGGTGACATAGCCCAAACTGTTGCCTCCACAAAGAACAACAATATTGTCTGGATGCTTGAATGTAACCATATTCTCACAAAACGGAAGCAATTCTGCCTACTTCATTCTCGAACTCCATACCATGAAACTTCTAATCCAAGATTCTTAGACAATACACACTGCTCAGAATACACCTTTAGCCAATGGACCCAAGAATCACCAGCAATCCAGATACTTTGCTTCCTCAAAGCAAAAGCCATAGCCATCTTCACTGCACACAACGAATATAACTCTTGCTACCCAGTCTTCCTGTACACCACACCCATGAAACCAAATTGGTTGATCCCCAATGTCCGCAGACATCACGACTGTCCGGGATCTCTGCAGACCCCTTTCCATGCTTGACATCCTCAAAAGACCTGAATGGCACGTACGGTTTCTGTGGACTACCATGGTGTCTGTGGACTCATGTTACTCACAGCCACCAGCATCAACAACTCTAAGACATAGTACAGGTATGCTTCAATTTAGAAATTCCCAAATATATATTCAGGGTTGCTTCTACCTACTCTGTAATAAATGAATCTATGTGACTTTATTGAAAAATGTTATAATGAAAACATTGTTAACAAAACAAAAACGGCAAAAAATGTATTTTTTAAATATTTTTTTACTTGGGGGTTCCGCCCCAAACCCCAGTTCCCCTAAGTTTATAACCCCTCCTATAGCTCTCCCCACCGGTTTTAATCACTTACCCCACCCCATACATATATATTTTTTTAATCTGTGTTTTTTTGCTGTTCTGGTTTTGTTTAAAAAGGTTTTCTTTGGTATTTATTGGATAATATCACTGGACACCGTAATAAGCTTCTCAATAAGCATATTCTCTTTTTTAACCACTCTACCAAATGCCATGTTTTTCAGCATTAAACACCAGTTCACATCAAGTGGCAGTTACTTACAATGCTGTGCATTTAAAACATGTTCTTTTTAGAAGCATTTTAATGAAAGTAAAAAATGCATATGCACATTTATAGCAGCACTGTGTGCAACTATGTTCTAAAAGAAAGGAAATGCAGATGGAAAAGAACATTTTGAAGTGGCAGTTGGTGTGTGGAAGTTTAATATGTTGGCAGTACATGCATACTTGCCAATATGACCAATTCCAATCTGTAGGTGCTTTTCCAGTCTACTTTTTTTTTCTTTGCATTCTGGGACTTCTAATTCCCCTTCTCCCATTACAAAACTCGAACTACTGAGCATGCAAAATAAAAAAAAACAGGAATGGACTGAAAGTGTGACATGTACATTGAATGAAAAATAGAAAATGCTGTGCGTTTAAAAATGTTTCTTTTAAGGAGCATTTTCATGAAAGTTTAAAAATGCATTTGTGCATTTATAGCAGCACTGTGTGTAACCTTTTCTAAAATAAAGGAAAAGCAGATGTAAAAGATTTGTAGAACATTGCCACTTGGTGTGTGCAAGTTTAATATATTGGCAGTACACGCTTACTTGCTAACATGACTCATTCACATCAGTAGGTGCTTATCCACTCCTAGTTTTTTCTCTGCATTCTGGTCCAAGTTTTATAAAGGGAAAAGTGGAACTACAAGTCCCACAATGCAAAGAAAAAAAACAAGACATGCTAAGCAATTCAAGTGAAAAAACAGCCAAATTGCCTCCATCTGAGTTACTCAAAGGCATCTGTGGCAAAGTAGTATATTTGCCAAAGATCCTAAAGAAAGACAATTTAGAAACTCTAGGAGTACACTGGCCAATAGATCAATCTTTGATTGTACTAGTTAATGGAGTACCAACAAATGACAATTTGACAACAACTAGTCGAATTAATCAAAGTTAGGCAAGCCCTACAATATCTCAACTATAAAGTTATACATATATAGGAAAACTTAAGAGAAACCATCCAAATAATTCAAGATTTACCACTAACTGGACATTTTAAAGGTGTAGATCCTGATACTGCAGCCAACATGTTGGACCAATATACAATTCACCCACTACACTCCAAAGACACAATAGAAGATTCATTAGAAATATATCAAATCCAAATATGAAATATCATATTTCATATCCATATATCAAATATGTCAAGCCAATGCATCCCCAATCAGCATATGGGAGAAGAGTGTAGATGCACATTATTTTCCCCTACCCTTTCCTACAGGAAAAGGAGGAAGATATGATGAAATATCCACACAAATTAGTGCATCAGAATATCGCTCTTTACGAATGTATTCTGAAGACCCTAGATTCAGACAAAATGTACATTGCATTTTCCAACTACTGTTTGAAAGTGATCTAGCAACTCTATGTTATGGAGTTGCACACGCATTAAAAACAGGCTCTAATTTTTTAACAGGCCCGCAACCCAACTGCTACAAAAGATAAAAGACAAAGATGACGTTTTGCAGTCAAGTATTACAAATCCCTTGGCAAACATGCATGGTAAAAATGAATACTGCTTCCAAAATCAAGCTTATGTACATTGCATTCTAAGGAACCTAGGCCTACCCACATGGTTTGTTACTTTAAGTTGTGCAGAATAGGCATGGGATGACTTGGACGACTTCTTACGCACTGCAAAACCCCACAATAAAGAGTGAATAGATAAATTAACACCAGGAGAACTCTGCTCTCTTGACTCTGTCAATCTATCAAGGTACTTTCACCATCGCTTCATTGCCATGCTGGACTTCATATGCAATAAAACTACCCCTCCACGTCGGGAAGTGGAACACTTATTTTGGAGAAAAGAATAGCAATCCAGAGGACCAGATACACATGCTTTTGTGGGTAAAGGATGCTCCTAAATTTGGCTATGACAGTGATGCCTCTGTTTTAAAGTTTATTGAAAAATACATTACCTGCGACATCCATTCAGAAACCACACATAGTGACCTACGTATACAAATCTTACGCTTCCAAAAACATAAGTGTGGCAAATTCTGCTGCCATAGATATAAAAACAAAGGTAAATGCTCTACCAAATGATGCTTTGGATTCCCTAGACCAGTTTGTGCAAAAGGACAAGTAAATAGCACAATGTCTTCTGTTACAAATCCCCTTAAACGCAGACAACATTAAAAGGAATTAAGCATCCAAGTACATCAATGATTACAATGCAATCGTTGCCCTCTGGTGGAATGCAAATATAGACATGCAATACATTGCAGACAATTCCACTGCAGTTGCAAGATATGTCAGAGCCTATCCAACCAAAGGTGAGACAACAGACCTATGGGATGTCACATCACCTGACAAAACACTGTCACAAAAATTGTACAGCTCCGGTATAAAAATGCACTCCCATAGAGAATGCGGGTGCTACGAAGATGCAGACAGTTTAACAGGTACAGCCTTAAATAGCAAATCTGAACACATTGTTTGGATAAACCTTGTTACAGCATCATCCTAAAAAAAGAGTACTAAAATCCTACCAAGAGATACCAAGAGATAGAAATAATAGCCACAAATGATTCCAACAGCCAGGACATTTAAACAAAATATTGAATTGACACATACTACCCAAACAGAAGTACTGCTTTGGAAAACAAGTGCCTATACGACATAGCCCAAAGCTACTCCTACAAAAACAATGTCACACCAGATGAGACAACTAGCAAATATTCAGTCTCAACTTGTGAAGCTTAGTAAAACTTGCGAAACCCAGCCTAATTAATCATGTAACATTATCATTTAAATCTCTGCAGCATAGATAACTTTATTACATCACCCTACTGCAACTTTTTAAACCTTGGAGAAAAGAAAAAGAGTTATTAGGTGACTATTTCTAATTTGAAGCTGCATTCAAAGCAAATGAAAGCAGTATAACAATGTCAATTTCAAACAATACAAACAAATGTTGGGCAATGAACACCAACAAGAGATAGAAATTGAAGCTCTATTAGATAAAGACATTCCTGAGCACAGTCAGCCTTCCCCTCAAGGAAGCCAAGAACCACATGAAGAACCACTCATTTTAAATGAAGCAGAAATAGCAATTGAAAAAGAGAATACCATCACTCTAAACAATCTGAAGAAGACTCGTCAGACCTCAAATCACAGCTAAATGATGAACGACTCACCATTTAAAGTCACTGAAGAAATTGGACATAGCTTTAAACATGAAACTAAAACTTGTAGCTGTAAAAATGATAAACCTCTGCTCCTGTATGTAAGTCATGAAGCTGGTTCTGGTAAACATGTTCTCAATTAAAATAATCAGAAATTGTCTACAAAACCTAAAAAACAACAACCTCTAATCAGCCCCCACATGTTTAGCTGCCTAAAACATAGGAGGTGTAACTTTAGACTGACTACAGCTCCTCCCAGTAGAACGCCAAAACAAATTTGAATATTACAAATTATCAGCAGAGGCAGCTACTGAAATATGCAGAATTCTGAAACAAAAGAAAGTGCTCATGGTAGATGAAGTAAGCATGGTTTCCAAATTAATTTTGGCTTTAATTCATCTCAGAATGCAGGACGTTCTAAAAAGTGGCTATGAAGAACTGTTTGGGGAAAAACACGTTATTGTTTTGAGAAACCTCCTACAGTTAACACCAGTAAAAAGTCAGCCTATTTTCAAAACAGGACACAGACAATGTCGTAACACACTCGGCAGCATTGGAAATCTAAATGTCTGGCAACATTTTCGCTACAGAGAAGTAACTCAAAACATGCATCAGTTTGCAGATCTCACCTATGCCAGCATTAGAAGTGGTCTGCTTACTAAAGATGCAAAATCCATCTTAAATACTAGATTAATCGTTGAGCTGTATGGGCAAAACACATCTGCTCCTGATGTCATGTAACAATTAAGTCAACAAAATATAAAATGCATGTCCTTAATGCCAACCCTTGCAAGCTGTAGTCAATTCAACGATAAAATGTTAAAAAAAGAAATGCAACCCATAATACATATCAGCTTCACATACAAACTAGAAGTGCACGACATGACACTCCCTATGTGTCAACAAGCAACAGCATGAATGAATAGTTTAGAAAAATGTACCTCCAACACAGCTAGATTAGAAAAAGTATTAACTCTGTGTCTAAACTGCACAATAATTCTAAAAAGTAACCTTGACATAGAACACAGTTTAGTCAATGGAGCGATTGGTATAGTTGTTGGCTTCCAAACATATCCACATGACAACAACATTCAGTTTGTGAACATCCACTTTGACAAACTTGCAGAAGTAAAAAAAAAATAGGCCACACAAAAGCATGTTTCCTACTTTTCAAAGGTCTAACCCTAGATCATGCATTGTTTGATATTGGCAGCACAGTCTTTAAAGAAGGTATGAGTTTTGTTGCACTTTTACGTCTGCGTATACTCAATGATCTAGTCCTAGTTAACTTTGATGCAAACAAAGTCAACGCTGACATTCCTTGCATCCAAGAATACAACAGGCTATGAGCACTGTACACCACATCTAGAAATATACTCGGTACCTAAAAAAATAAAACCTTTAAAAAGAAAACGAATACAAACAGAACCTATAGCAGATCTCCAAACAATGCAGCTAAAGAAACGAATAACAACTGTTACTCCATCAAATAATGCAACCACAAAACTGTGTATTCCAAAATCAACTGCACGTCCATTAGAAGACAAAGAGAAAATGTCTCTTCTCAAAAAACACCTGCAGGCCCAACAAACGATACAGAGGCACAACTATCTGTTCAACAATTTGCTCATGTGCTTTTGGGAGACTTTTAAAAATATATATTATTGTTATATTCAGAAACACAACTGGAGTAAATTGCAATGCAAATGTAGGAATCAATCTTTCAATTGCCACCAATTGTTCACAGCATTTACTTAAACGCTTGGACCAGTTGTGTTTGCAAATGCTCGTCCTTCATAGAAATGACACAAATAATCCAGACAGCCCTTACAGTGTATCAGGTATAAGTGTTAGGGTTCCATTGTATGCCTCGTCGGATAATCATAGGAGGAGTTCACGTAATAACAAACTATCTAGTAAACCCATGGGAACAAACGTTTTTGGGTCCAAGTAGAGGGGGTCTGCTAAACCTCAGACCCGTGCTACATTGTTTCTTGCGTGTCCTTTTGCAGAACGTTATGGGTTACCGTGGAAACGCTGGCGGCCATGGTATTCGCGTAGATGCTCAGGCCTACGGTGCCGTCCTGTGCGTACGGTCAGGTAACCAGTATTTAAGCCGCACCTCCACGCACAGCGGCGCTTCTGAATTTGTCTATTTTTCAAAGCTACGTACCTTGTACCTTGTTTTCTTAGCTTCTTGAATTCCCGGCCCACCTTGTGACTTCCTTGTTTCCTCCTTGTCATTGCTCTCAAGACTTACCTGCTCATACCCGACCCGGACGGCCATGGACTGCATTCAGCTAACTCCTCAAGTCTTACCTGCTCATACCATACCCGGGACGGCCACGGACTGCATTTGTCTAATCCCTCAAGTCTTACCTGCTCATACCAGACCCGGAACGGCCACAGACTGCACTCTGATAATCCTTCAAGTCTTACCTGCTCTTACCAATCCCGGAACGTCCACGGATTGCAATTACTTCATTCCACAAGTCTACCTGTGTCATATCTTCTTCTGGAACTGTCAAAATGCACTTTGGACATTCAGGACTACCGTGCATCAGCGCAAGGACCAAAGGACATTGGCGCATCAGCGCAGGATTAAGGGGACATCAGTGCAACAGTGCCCGGATCAATTAACTCTTTTAGGCGTCCTTGTGCCGGCAGGTATAGGAAAACTAAACATTGGGGGTCATTACGAGGTAGGACGTAGCCTTGGTGCTATTAGCACCATGGCTACCCCCTTACCGCATTCCAGGTCCGGGTTCCCTATATAGGGACTTACCGGGTCATTCCAACCTTGGAGGACCCGGTAAACCCCCATTCCGGGAACTATTCCCCATTCCCATTCGAACCCCCGTAGGGCTCAATGGGAATGGGGATGGAGCTAATAATGGTACCGCAATTTGCGGTACCGTTGTTATCTCTGAAGTCCCGGGACCCGCTATGGGACCTCGGAATAGGGTGGTAAGGGATTACCAGCACCGGTGTCCTTACCGGTGCTGGTAATACCTTACCACCTACCTCGTAATGACCCCCATTGTGTTTCCCGGACTGCCAACTCATTCCCAATGCTTCTACAGCAACTATCCAGGACACTCATTTGGTAAGCACAAGACTATTTGTTTATCCCTTTCTTGCTACTTCTGTACTCCTGGTAATAGTTCCTTTTCTTGCTTTCAGGGTACTCACAAATCTAACTTGGAACAATTCGGTCCCAGTCTGATTTTCTTGTTTGTGAGTATCAGTTCAGTATCTTGCTTTGGAACGTCCATTGCCTTAAGCCTCATGTTAATGTCTGATTAATTTCCTTGCAGCCAGCCGTTGGAGTACCAGGGTGTACCATATTTTCGGGCAATACTCACCTCAATCTGTCCTTATGTACACTTGAGGGGTATATTGTCAGAAAGCCTAAATTGCATCACGACGTGTCAAGCCACCACTACTATATTGCGCCCTTGTATCCTAACATATTCAGAAGCCTTACAAAATGAGGCCGTTGATCATTTGGCGGCTCTATCCAAAGTGGTGGAAGACCTTGGGGCTCACATGACAGTCGCGCATGATGCAACCCAATGTTGTATTAACGAGTTACATGCTGGTCTGCAGTCAGGGGCTGGAGCACCTAGTCCGGGAGTGGATTCAACTTCAGGAAGGGCTCAGTCAGGAAATGAGCCCAGCCCAGTCTATATGGCAACACAGTTTCCTTTAGCCCCTCCAGAAAGGTTCCTAGGGGATCCTAAGACCTTTTGAACATTCATTAATCAGTGCCGTTTACATTTCTTGTGTAGACCTGCATCTTTCCCTGATGCTACTACTAAGGCAGCATTTGTTCTGTCTAACCTTGGGGGTACTGCTGCAGTGTGGGCCAATCCCCTGCTGGAACAGAGTAGCCCGTTATTGTATGATTGTGAGGCTCTGATTACGGCTATGACCCGTGTGTTCGATACCAGATATAAGTCACAGGCAATGGACCTGGAATTGCTTTCTTTACAACAGAAGGATAAATCCATTTTGGAGTATTTGGCTAAGTTTAACCTGTTGGCTGCTGAAACGGATTGGCCTGATGAAAAGAAATCTGCTTTGTTTTACAAAGGTATTTCGGAAGGCTTAAAGGATGTTTTGGCAACAGTACCGGTGGTTCCTAGTGGTTTCCCAGAACTGGTTGACCTTGTATTGCAAATCGATGCCCGCAAGGCTGAACGAAAAGGAGAACAAAGAACCACCCTAACTGTTCCTATGCCAGTGACTCCTGTCTCAGCCTCAGAACCAATGCAAATTGGTGCAATTCGAGGTCCGCTCACTCCTTCAGAAAGGGAGCTTCGAAGGCTCAACCATTTATGCTTCTATTGTGGGTCATCGGGTCATTTCCTGAAACTTTGTCCTAAGAAACCTAAGAAGGCGGGAAACGCCAAAGCTCGACAATAGATGGGGTCCCTTTGTCGAGTCAATGGCTCATGGACCCCAGATCCTTGGTTCCTTTTTCAGTCTTGGCCACTTTGTCTTCTACTCTTGAGACAACCTGGTCTGTTGAACCTATGATTGATTCAGGTGCAACTGTGAATTATGTGGATGCAAAATTTGTACGTGATCATTCCATTCCTCTAATTCCCAAGAAAATACCAGAATTAGTTAATGCAGTGGAAGGTACCTCGCTAATTTCTGGTTTGGTGACAGAACAAACCATCAACCTTGTATTATCGATTGGTGACAGTCATTCGGAGATCATCCATTTTGATGTAATTTCAGCTCCTCAACTTAAGCTGATTTTGGGGTTGCCAGGGTTAATGAAACACAACCCTTCCATCGATTGGATGTCACGTTCAGTCGAGTTTACCTCGGACCAATGTCAGGAATCTTGTCATACAGATACGGTTGAATTTGGAAGTCCTAGTGCCAGGCTCATAGATTCAGCCTTAACGATTGGGGCTGTTACCACAGTGCTCCTTCCACAAGAATATGATTCTTTTAAGGACGTGTTTGATAAGAAGGTGGCGGAAAAACTACCTCCACATCACCCTTATGATTGTCCAATAGAATTACTGGCTGATGCCCGTATTCCTTCTGGAAGAATCTATTCGCTTACACAAAACAAGGATATGATCATAAAGGAGTATCTAGATCAAGCACTCCGCACGGGGTTTATCCGCCTCTCCAGGTCTCCAGCAGCTTCACCGCTTTTCTTTGTACCTAAGAAAGAGGGAGACTTATGCCCCTGTATTGATTATAGAGAGTTGAATGCAGTGACTGTACAGAACCAGTATCCGATTCCCCTGATATATGTTCTGTTGGATCAACTAGGTTCTTCCAAGTTTTTTACTAAACTTGATCTAAGGGGGGGCTTATATTCTGGTGAGAACCAGAGAAGGTGACGAATGGAAGACAGCATTCAAAACTAAGTATGGTCTGTTCGAGTACTTGGTTATGCCATTCGGTCTTTGTAATGCCCCAGCCACCTTCCAGTATTTCATCAACAATGTCTTCAAGGATTTACTGGATCAGTTCATGGTTGTCTATCTTGATGACATTCTCATTTATTATTCTACCTATAAGGAACACGTCAAACATGTCTCCACCATTTTGCAGAGATTGCGTGAAAACAACCTCTATGCTAAAATGGAAAAGTGTGTCTTTCACTCTGACCAGGTGGACTTCTTCGGCTACGATATCACCAGTGAGGGGGTTATGATGAGCAGAAATAAGGTTAAAGCGATCTTGGGCTGGCCTGTCCCAAATAATGTAAAGTCCCTTCAGTCCGTTTTAGGGTTTACAAACTTCGACAGGCGGTTCATACACTCATTTTCAGCCATCGCAGCAACCTTGACTGAATTAATCAGTTCAAAGAAACGCTTTGTATGGTCTGATCAAGCCCAGACAGCCTTTGAAACATTGAAGTCCACGTTCACCTGTGCCCCGGTCCTACAACATCCAGATCAAAAACGTCCTTTTATTGTGGAGGCTGATGCCTCGGATCTGGCTGTGGGAGTGGTTCTGTCCCAAAGGTGTGAAGACACTGGTCTTCTACATCCTGTGGCTTACCATTCCAGGAGGCTTACTAAGTACGAGATGAATTACACAATCACTGAACGTGAACTTCTGGCAATACGCGATGCGTTCTTGGTATGGAGACACCATCTATTGCGGACTATCTCACCCGTACATGTTTTCACCGATCATTGTAATTTTCTTGTTCTTAAATCTGTACGTTGTACCACCGCTCGCCACGCAAGGTGGCATGAATTATTTTCCATGTATAACTTCCAGATCAAGTACCGTCCCGGCAAGATGCATTCTAAGGCTGATGCATTATCAAGACTGAATGAAGGCGGTCTGACGCCTCACCGGGAAAGCACTGTGTTACAACCATCGTTTCTCATTTGTTCTTGTACCATAGATTCTTCCTTGAAGGGTATGATTACATCCTGGATGGCAACGAATCCTCCTGAACTCCAAGATCATGACATCAAAACCGTCAATTCCATGCCTTATGTACAAGAATGGTTGTATCTCCCTACCTCAGAAACCTGTGTCTTGACTCTTCAGTGGTGTCATGATGCCTTGATGGCCGCACATCCAGGGAGACACAAGACGCTTGAAATGTTAAAACATTGGGCGTACTGGCCTTCTATGGTAAATGATGTTTCGGATTACATCAGGAAATGCGCGATTTGTGCTCAGTGCAAAGGTACTGTGTCTAAACCTATGGGTTTGATTCAACCTATCCCTGTTCCTAAGAAACCCTGGCTAATGATCTCAATGGACTTTGTGGTGGAACTACCTCATGTTCAAGGTTATGATACCATATGGGTGGTCGTTGACTACTTTTCTAAGATGGCCTTGTTTGTACCATGCCAGGTTATATCTACTGCTCCGGTTCTAGCAAATATGTTCTTGCAGAATGTGTTCCGTCGTTTTGGGCTCCCTGAGATCATCATTACGGATCGTGGCTCACAGTTTACCACCCGTTTCTGGCGCCACCTGGTTACTGCCTTGGGTATAGATGCACGTTATTCAACGGCTTATCATCCGGAAACAGATGGGCAAACCGAAAGGGCAAATGCCACTATGGAACAATTCTTACGTTGTTTGATCAGACAGCATCAAGAGTCATGGTTAAATGTCTTGGGGGCGGCAGAATTTGCATACAATAACTCAGTACATTCATCTACCGGTACTTCTCCATTCTTTGCTCTTTACGGTCTCCATCCTAAGTCACTTCCTGAGGATCTAATACCTACCACTGAAAATCCGGCAGCTCAGGCTTGCATTCATGAATTCATCTCCCTTAGGGAAATGGTCTTTGATCATTTAGAGGCCGCTCAACAGCAAGCTAAACTCTATGCTGACAAACAACGGAGACCTGCTCCCGATTATCAATCTGGAATTTTGGTATGGTTATCTTCCAAGAACCTCCATTTGCCTGGTCGTAGATGTTTGATGCCTTGTTTTGTGGGACCTTTCTCCATTAAGGAAGTGATCAATCCTTTGGTGGTTCGTTTAGGTCTACCTTCCAAATGGAAGATTCATCCGGTATTTCATGTTTCACTGCTGAAACTATGTCCAGCAGGTACCCGCCTCTCCTCTCGTCCAGCACCAGTGATAGTGGAAGGACTGGAGGAGTACGTGGTCAAGGCCATTCTGGATACAAAGGTGGTACATGGGGTCCGTCATTTCCTTATTGATTGGGAAGGGTATGGTCCGGAGGAGCGTACATGGGAACCTGAGTCTAATGTACATGCTCCTCGTCTCTTGTCTGAGTTTCTGGCTACTTGCCCCAGGGAGGCATCTTTGGGGGAGGAAACTGCCAGGGTTCCATTGTATGCCTCGTCGGATAATCATAGGAGGAGTTCACGTAATAACAAAATATCTAGTAAACCCAGGGGAACAAACGTTTTAGGGTCCAAGTTGAGGGGGTCTGCTAAGCCTCAGACCCATGCTACATTGTTTCTTGCGTGTCCTTTTGCAGAACGTTATGGGTTACCGTGGAAATGCTGGCGGCCATGGTATTTGCGTAGACGCTCAGGTCTACGGCGCCGTCCTGTACATACGGTCAGGTGACCAGTATTTAAGCTGCGCCTCTGCACATGGCGGCGCTTCTGAATTTGTCTATTTTTCAAAGCTACGTACCTTGTACCTTGTTTTCTTGGCTTCTTGAATCCCCGGCCCGCCTTGTGACCTCCTTGTTTCTTCCTTGTCATTGCTCTCAAGTCTTACCTGCTCATACCCGACCCGGAACGGCCACGGACTGCATTCAGCTAACTCCTCAAGTCTTACCTGCTCATACCAGACCCGGAATGGCCACAGACTGCATTTGTCTAATCCCTCAAGTCTTACCTGCTCATACAAGACCCGGAACGGCCACAGACTGCATTTGTCTAATCCCTCAAGTCGTACCTGCTCATACCAGACCCAGAAGGCCACGGACTGCACTCAGCTAATCCCTCAAGTCTTACCTGCTCATACTAGACCCAGAACGGCCGCGGACTGCATTCGTCTAATCCTTCAAGCATTACCTGCCCATACCATACCCGGAACGGCCACAGACTGCATTCGTCTAATCCTTCAAGTCTTACCTGCTCTTACCAAACCCGGAATGTCCACGGATTGCAATTACTTCATTCTACCTGTGTCATATCTACTTTCTGGAACTGTCAAAACACACTTTAGACATTCAGGAATAACCGTGCATCAGCGCAAGGACCAAAGGACATTGGCGCATCGGCGCAGGATTAAAGCGACATCAGTGCACTGGCGCCCGGATCAATTAACTCTTTTAGGTGTCCTCATGCCGGCGGGTATAGGAAAACAAAACATTGTGTTTCCCGGGCTGCCAACTCATTCCCAACGCTTCTGCAGCAACTATCCAGGACACTCATTTGGTAAGCTCAAGACTATTTGTTTATCCCTTTCTTGCTACTTCTGTACTCCTGGTAATAATTCCTTTTCTTGCTTTCAGGGTACTCACAAATCTGACTTGAAACAATTTTGTCCCAGTCTGATTTTCTTGTTTGTGAGTATCAGTTCAGTATCTTGCTTTGGAACGTCCATTGCCTTAAACCTCATGTTAATGTCTGATTAATTTTCTTGCAGCCAGCTGTTGGAGTACCAGGGTGTACTATATTTTCGGGCAATACTCACCTCAATCTGTCCTTACGTACTCTTGAGGGGTATATTGTCAGAAAGCCTAAATTGCATCACGACGTGTCAAGCCACCACTACTATATTGCGCCCTTGTATCCTAACAATAAGGCAAGAATTGGACTACTGTACAGGAATGGTAAAGTTCACCATAAACACACAGGAAGATCCACACAAATTCCTAATTTTCTTAATACAAGTACTGGAAACCAAAAACATCTCTATAAGTGAAATCTTGCTGATTTCATACAAGTGGAACATGCATGCAATCTCTGCTACCAAATTTCACCCGGGCATATCCCTAAGGAAATATTGGTGTGTGTATCCATACCAAATTGTGAATCCATTCCATTCCACCAGCTTCTGCAGAATGCAAATTATAGCATAGTATGCCCTTTATGTAAGTCAGACAATCGCCCCTAGATACAAATAAACTCACATGGCCAATATGTGATACTAATGCTTCCAAGGTGCAATGCAGATGGTACCAAAAACAACTGTAAGTTTACCAAATTCAAACACAGCCAAGTATCTCTTGGCAAGAACATTTTCTCAGCAGTGCGCATAATCTACCACATTGGCGCTGCAACCACTTTAGGCCACTATGCTATATACAAAAAAAAAGAAGTGGGTGGTTATAATGCAACAACACCTCTGTTACTCCCAAAAATATGTAACCAGAAATTCTAACAAATACCAACTTAATATTCCTTCAAACCAAATATAATCATTAAAGTATAACACAATAAACAGCTAGAATACTCCAAAAATATCCACTACATATAATAGTGTATAATATAATACAACAATAGCACTTTTAAAGCCCAAGACAGTTAGAATACGCCAAGAGCTATTTAACTACTTCAAAAAAAGCCTTAGTTGCAATACACTTCAAATATGCCATCACAATTCTTGTTACTGCAATATTTCTTGTAAAATCCGATATAATTACAATACACCAACGTTACCACCAAAACTAACAAATGCCTTCTTTCACCCCAGTTAGAATAGGTTAACTGGTATCGAACTAGCATTTCCTTAATTACAACATACTTCAAACAAACATACTGCCACACTTAAACTCACATAATTACAGTAGTTTTTATTTAATCCTCTATGGGTTTTTTTGCCCAATGATTATTTCATATCATTACCACAACAGTGTAGCACACACCAATGTTGTACCAAACATAATACATAGAATGTAACATTGATGCAGGTCAAACAAGTAAATCTATATGTAAAATTGTATGCAATTAAAGCTTTTAAACTATCCTGCTTAACATTTGTTTTCACAGAAAAAGAACCAGAGATTCCTGCTTTATTACAGTGTACAACTAAGTAACCAAGTATTGTCCTATTTGTTATCTTCACAAAGAAACAAATACGTATTCTATAAGCACTATTCTCAATTGTACAATCATAACTACCCTATACACTTCAATTATATAATTCCACCATGTTACAAATACCTATAATTACTATACACATATTACTATAGTAGGTGTGGCCAGCAGCCACAATCACCACAGTATAATTAAACCATATAACATGTACGTACAATACACCATCAAATAACAAGACCCACCCAGGACTCCTGCAATCCAAATGATGCCAGTGGATAGAAACATTGGCAGCAGACTTGATGGCACCTGCACACCCTTTTTCACCCATAAAAACAGCTCCATGACAACTTTGTTGAGCTCCCCCACCGTTTCCAGGCCATCTTTCGGCCACCAAATAATCCCAAATGTGTTTTCCATTTTTTTTGCACTGCGCTGTCCACGGTCCGCAGTGATGTACCTGAACTCGATGCCACAGCAAACCCTTTTTCATTTATGAAAACAGCTCCATGTCAACTTTGTTCCACTCCCCATCCTGTCATTGTCCTCGTTCAGCCACCAAATAACCCCTAATCTGTTTTCCAGACTTTTTTCTCACTATGGTTTCTCACTGTGGTGTCCGCGGCCAGCATTGGCTGTCCGCGGATCCAACATGGTAACCGTTTCAAAACTGATGATGCACCTCAAGTTTTTTACATTCCAATCAGCATGTTTTTCTGTTGTCCATGGACATCCGACCACCCTCTGCTTGGCCCAGAGGTGTCCGCGGACCCCGTATCAGGAAATGTGTCCGGATCCAGATATCACAAATGTTTTTAACCTACTTTTTGGCCATTTAAAAAAAAAAAAGCACTGGATTGATTTACACCAAATATGCAAAAGCACGCTTGTGGGACCAAGCCGCCGCCCCTGGTGCAAGTTTGGTGAAAATCCATCCACAGGTTTGGGCTATAGGCACAAGTACAGAATGTTTTCCATTGTGTCTGTGAGGATTGGGACCCCTCTATAACTTTGCCCCCCCCCCGGATGAAAGCGCACTAAACTTCACAGAATAATTCTTAGGGGGCCCTATACATTTTTTACACCGTTTGGTATGAATTCGTCCAGGGGGGGCAAAGTTATAAGCCACCCAAAAATCACTCTTTCCTAATAAATGTATATACTATATATACTATACTTAGTTAAGGGGAGTTATGGTTAAGTTGCACTAATAAAAATCTATGAAATTCAATGGAAAAACATTGTTACAGGGATGTTATGGTTACAGGAAAAACCAAAAAACCTCAGAAATTCACCAGTTATGGTAAACTAAGCAACCATAACGTGCGCCACTACCGTGCACTGCTAGGAATAACACCCAGGATATCAAAAATGACATCACAAATGTCATTGATGACATCACTGATGACATCACATTTGAAATTTATTTTGATGAAAAGTCCCTACAATGGGTTGTTTTTATAATTTTGATAACAAGATGTCAGAGATGATTGTGTAATGTTAAACATGTAACAACTAGCTAACAATTCAAGACTTACTGCACACTTGTCCTAGTACAAACAATACATATGAAGACCCACAATGCATACAAATCAGAGGCACATACAGGGAAACTAAAGTAAGGAAGAAAGAAACAGCATCATCAGAAAATATTAATAGCATTAAAGTTTATCTTCATGTGTACAAATTATTTGTGTGTTTGAGGCCTGCTTTTGCCCCATGTATGTGCACCATGAGCTGAGACCAAACCCTAAGGAAAGTACTTCAAGAACATATGACAAGGTTAACATCTAGATATACAGCACCTTTTGAATTTTAATATTCTGAATGTCAGTGAAGAAAACCACCTGGCCTAGATATTTGAGTGAACAAAAATAAGTTAGCCAGATATGTAATGTCATCAGTGATATCATCAATGACATTTGTGATGTCATATTTGATGTCCTGGGTGTTATTCTTAGCAGTGCACAGTGGTGGCATGAGTTATGATTGCTTAGCTTACCATAACCGGCGAATTTCTGAGGTTTTTCGGTTTTACCTGTAACCATAACGTCCCTACACTATATGGGTTTGAACCAACGGGTATAGATGACAAGAGAGAATATCTTTCAATTTATTGTAAAAATTATCTTTATTCAACTTTATACAAACAACTCTATATGTTTAAAACAGTTCTCCAAATTAATTTACCAATTTCTATTAACCATAAATCATCAATCATCTATTCACATTCAAAATACCACTCACACACATACTACTCGCAGTCCGTCTTCTATTCCCATATTATATACTTTGGCAAAAAAAGTTCTTTTCAATTCACCAGTGACATCGTAGATTTCAGACACTGTTACAATGTTTGTCATACATTTTCTCATCCCTATCATAGATACAAGTGTTATTCACTGGTTAATCTCATTTTGAGCAGTTTCTTATCATCCCTGTAACAATGTTTTTCCATAGAATTTCATAGGTTTTAATTAGTGCAACTTAACCATAACGTCAAACTTTAGAACGTATTCCAGTCTCACTGCACCAACAGAAAGTCATTTTTGGAAGCTGCTTCAGTTGCAGATTTATTTAATGAAACGATGTACAACCTGACACGTGTTTCAAGCAGTCCTTGCTCTTCCTCTGAGGCTGATAAAAATTAAATGTAGAGTATGATTCAACACAAACAAAAATACGTTGAGCCAAAAGATAATGGAAAAGAGCAAAAAGAAATGTTCATTTTATAAATAAAATTAAGGGCAAATGGCATGGTATGGGCAACCATGTCTGTTTGAGGCAGACGGCATGACAAAATCAAATACAGAGGTTGTTCCCCCATGAATAAACTCAAATATATAAAAAATGTCATTTTTCGAAAGCACAATTTCAAATTTGACATAAACCAAACAAATTGTGTGTTAATGGGTACACACAATTGAGAAATAATAGCATGTTTAGATATATATGTGAGAATTTTAGATACTGTGAATATGATGCATACCAGGTCCGGAAGGAACCAAGGTTCAATTGGGTGAGTTCATCATTAGGAGAGGAAGAATTTTGAGAAGGAGAAAGAGACCCGAAACATACAACAAGGGGCACCAGGGGCGGGAAACAACACCAGCGGAAATTCCCCAGCAGCACCACGCAGGTTCACCACAGCCTATCATAAACAGCAATTGATGAATCAGAACCGTTGAATCTTCTTCGTAATTTAAGCAACCATCATCTCTCACCTGCTGAGCATGCCGTACTTAATAAAGGCTTATCTTTTGCACCTTCTGGGCTCAATAATTTTGTGGACATTCAGATAGACATCTTTAAATTTGTTCGGAAACTTAAACTTTAAACATTCTTTGCAACTCAGATTAAGACATTTAAACCCAAAGAAACAACACCAGTACCATCTGAAATCACGTTACAAACAATGCTTAACACCCATATTCTGATGACACTAGAAGATGATAATATACAATCAGAATCTAGTATTTTGAACATTTTAAGTGATTTAGATATTGAACAACAAAATCTGTCTATTAAAGAACTATGCTCTAAATCCAAAGGTACACCTTTATTTGCCCAAGACAACATTATTGATACTTTCTATCTAGCAGCCAGTTGAACCTTAGCCAATTAGAACGAACAGCCCTCAAAGGTCTGGCTCAAAATCACAAATTAATAATCAAAGAAGCTGACAAAGGCGGCAGCGTGGTCCTGATGAATAAGGTCGACTACATTGCTATGGGCCTTTCCCACCTCAATGAGGCTGGCTGCTATCAGGTGTTATCATCAAACCCAACCAATCAGATTAAAAGTGTGATCAACAAGATGATTCTTGAGTAGCATAAAAAAGGAGTCTTATCCGACACAGAAAGACAATTCTTAATAGCTGACGGCCCCACCATGCCGACAATCTACTTTCTGCATAAAATGCACAAAGAGTACATCGATATACCTGAAGGCAGACCAATCGTAAGCGGAAGAGGGGTTGTGTTGGAGCCTGTCTCCCTTTATATCAATGAATGTTTGTTACCTGCAATGCTTACCACACCTGCATACATAAGAGACACGTTGCATGTATTACAAATCCTAGATGGCCTATCATTTCAACCAAACTGATTAATGGTTACCTTAGATGTCAAATCATTGTACACCTCGATCAAACATTATATGGCCATCCAAAGTGTAGACTGCATCTTTCGTCAAACTTCTACATCATTCTATGTACATATTGAAATGCTCAAACATTTCCTGTTGTTCACATTGCAAAACAATGTTTTTCTCTTTAATGATACTTATTATAAGCAACTCACTGGCATCGTCATGGGTGCCAGCTTTACACCGGCACTGGCAAATATTTTTATGCACTACTTTGAGCAGGAATTTGACTTCTCCAATCATGCTTTCAAATCATACATCTATCTTTGGAAACGACATTTAGACAATGTTTTTATGCTTTGGACAGGTAACATGTAACAACTTGCCATATTTGTTAATCTACTCAACTCCAACACGTGGGGCATCCAATTCACCTGCTCCTCCAGTTACAGTACTATTGATTTCTTAGACCTCACTATCTCAATCACGGGCTGCGGCTTTACAACTAGAACCTTTAGAAAAAGCACCTCAGTGAATGCAGTTCTACATGCAGACAGCTGCCACAAGAAACAAGTCATTTCCAACATCCCCAAGGGAGAACTTATTAGAGCTCGACGGAATTGTACATCATCAAAAGACTTTGATTTTGAAAGCAAACTCATTCAGGCTAGATTCAGACAAAGAGGTTATAATGGCAAACATCTTGAAGCCACAGCCAAAAAGGTTAGCAGATTCAAGAGAGATATATTACTGCAACCAAAAACTGGAGTTACTAGACAAAGTCCAAACAAGATCCGATTTATCACCAGGTACAATATAGCCAGTCATGCACTTCACACCATTATGAAAAGGCATTGGGCCTCATTACGACCCTGGCGGTAAGGGGTTTACGCCAGCGTTAGCTGCGCCGACCCCTTACCGCCAATTACGAGGTCCCTTAGCGCCATGGCGCTTTTAACACCTGCTTTTAGCAGGTGTTAAAATCCATGGCGCTAAGGGACCATGGAGTTAATTACGCCACCGTAATTTACGGTGGCGTAATTAACGCCTTCCCCACTCCCATTATGCCCTATGGGGCAAAAATGGGAATGGGGAAGGGTAAATGGGGATTGGGGACTTACCGCCCCCGCCAACCTCGGAATGGGGC
This sequence comes from Ambystoma mexicanum, assembly GCF_040938575.1. Lineage (NCBI taxonomy): Eukaryota > Metazoa > Chordata > Amphibia > Caudata > Ambystomatidae > Ambystoma > Ambystoma mexicanum. Next base: position 607,964,163 of record NC_090928.1, read on the forward strand.
GGTAAGTCCGCCAACCACCATGGCGTAAACGTAGTTTACGCCATGGTGGTAAAGTCACGGCCCAGGCGGTAACTTACCGCCTGGGTCGTAATGAGGCCCATTGGCATCTATTACACCTGGATGTGGACATAACTAATTGGATAGTTCCTTATCCAAATTTTACCTTCAGCAAAGGGATCACCCTCAAGAATATACTCAGCCCGTCCTTCATGCGCAATCAGGAACGCCAATCAACATGGTTAAACCAAGATCTGCTTAAAGGCTTTCGCAAATGTAGCAGCTGTTCGATGTGCCCTTATGCCCTTGAGACCAAAAGTGTCCTATTCAATCCAGGACAGGTTCACAGAATCGACTCATTTATAAATTGTAACACCAAATTCACTGTGTATTGCACTATATGTGTGTGCAATAAGAAGTACATTGGCAGCACTATTAGATCCCTCAAGACTCGAATCAGAGAACATCTGTCCACCATAGCCAGCCAAGATGCCAAATATCCACTAGCCAACCACTGGCAGAAATGTCACCAATTGGACCTTAAACAAACATCAGATTTGTAGGCCTGACTAATGCAAGTCTGCCCCCACGAGGGGGCAATTTAACATTGTTACTTCGCAGGCTCGAAGCCAGACTTATATGTCAATACAGGACCGTATATTGTGGCCTTAATTCTGACCATAAATTAGCTGTCTTTTTATAACGCATTATTTCCGATTTGGTTTTCATTAGCAATGTGTTTTCTACTTTTCTTTTTCTTCCTTCTAACGACCGAAATCGCATTCCAGGCTGATCTCTGCCTCTGACCAAGTGCGGCAATATGCACACGTCCACACCCGATTAGTCACTTCGTCTGATCATTTATGAGTACACTTGGATTGAGAAGGCAACAGGAGCCTAGCAACGTGTTATATAATCAGAGATGATAGGACCAACATGGCCCTCCTTTTTCAGACGTCCAGCCTGTTTCCTACCCACTAAATTGTTCAACCATACAACGCCCGCTAAACTGTTGTGTGTATCACTTCTATTCATTTCTAATCTTTCCGCGCATTTCGCGGGTTCACCTAGTCAAGTTCAACATATTTACACAATTGATACAATTCCATCAGTCCTCCTTTTTTCTTTCCTGCTTATTACTGAAAAGATACATCGATAACATGCGCCGCTATTTGCCACTTATCTCTTTAGTGCGAGTATAATTTGTACTTATTTCAGGCATGTCCAATATAATTGCCCAACAGGCAGACTTGCATTAGATCCTTCTACATTTTCTAACTGTTAAACTTATGCATGTCAATACACCAATTTACCTTTACAAGCCACATTATTTAGAGTGGCTCTACGTGTTGTCCATTCAAACTAATCACTTCCAACACTCATCCAAGATGGTGGCTCCAAAAGGCAGTCTTTTGGTATGCCGTTCATGTGCTAGTTGTACGCGGTAATATAACCAGTCAGTAGGACCGGCGCCCATGTGGGGAATAGCCACATATTCAGCAGACCACCAGGATAAGAATTTTTTACGGCCCCTTAAACCCCTGTTAAGCCAAAGCTGGCTCTTCAACTGTCAGCTATTATAGGTATGAAACAGCTCAGACGTCCGACAATTCTATAACTCGCTATGTTTATCTTTACCCTCCCATTCACATCCGGACTCCATTTACTTTGGACTCGCTTCGATTCCCTTGCTTACTCATCTCTCCAACGCTTACTGTCCGGTTTCTAACTATAAGACTACCGCTTTCGCGAGGAATTAAAGGTACGCGTTATTATACCGTCATTTTTTGCATTGGAATTATTTTTAAATTACGAATGCAAAATCACCCAACATGGCTATTGTGACAAATTGACCATGCTAATGTGTATTCTAATTACATATTGTATCATTGCAGTAAAACCACACAACCTTATGATCTACCACATCAGAATCTTTTTCAACACAAGGTACCCAATCTCAATCTATATACAATTAATTATACAATTCCAATGAGACATCTCATAATTATCGTAACTTCTCATAAAAGTAAATGTCATCGTAATTGGTGGATTAATTTGATGGTTGCCCTGTTTCCTCTCTTTCTCCTTCTCAAACTTCTTCCTCTCCTAATGATGAACTGACCCAATTTAACCTTGGTTCCTTCCGCAACTTGTTTGCCTCATAGTCACGGTATTTAAAATTCTCACATATATATCTAAACATGCTATTATTTCTCAATTGTGTGTACCCATTAACCTATTTTGTTTGGTTTATGTCAAATTTGAAATTGTGCTTTGAAAAATGACATGTTTTATATATTTGTGTTAATTCATGGGGGAGCAACCTCTGTATTTGGTTTTGTCGTGCTGTCTGCCTCAAACGCACATAGTTGCCCATACCATGCCATTTGCCCTTAATTTTATTTATACAATGAACAATTTTTTCTCTTTTCCTTTTTCTTTTTGCTCAATGTATTTTTGTTATGTTGAATCATACTCTACATTTAATTTGTATCAGCCTCAGATGAAGAGCAAGGACTGCTCGAAACACGTGTCAGGCTGTACATCGTTTCATTAAATAAATCTGCAACTGAAGCAGCTTCCAAAAATGTCTTTCTGTTGGCGCAGTGAGACTGGAATACGTTCTAAAGTTTGTCAATTTCCGTGGAGTACTTCGGAAACGTATCCACAACCTCCAGCCACCTGCTGCCTTCTTTTTGTTCACTTATTTTGCAAGTGCAGTGTCCCACTAGACTTCTTTGCCCACCTTTCTTCTAGTCTTAACCATAACGTCCCCTTAACTAAGTTTTTTCATTGAATTTCATAGGTTTTTACTAGTGCAACTTAACCATAATGTCCCTTTAACAACATTTTTCATTGTATTTAATAGGTTTTATTAGTGCAACTTCACCATAAAGTTCCTTTAACAAAGGTTTTTCATTGAATTGTATAGGTTTGTGTTGCTGCAACTTAACCATAACGTCTATTTAACAAAGTATGTTTTAGAGAATTCCATAGGTTTTTACCAGTGCATGCTATTTTCTTACAGCATACTGATATCATACTTACCCCAATATAGCAATGTTTGTGTCCAATTTACAACATTTCACCTTAAAACTCTGCCATGTCCCTCCTTCTAGCATAATTGTTAACACTTCTATACTTTCCACTGTGTTTGCCTCCGTCGAAGTCTGCGAACGTCTGACATCACTGTGGTCCTTCCGGACAGTGCCACTTGACCATACATAGACTCAATACATTTTTCCAACATTTCCATTAGCATTTTGTGTTATGCTAATAGGAATAATGTGGCGTTCATCCCCGTTCCGGGGACTGGAATGGGGGATAACGGCTCAGCTGCCCAAGTGCTCAGCCCAAGTGAAGTGTGTCTGTGTGCACCCTGATGCCTGCGGGCTTCGGCATGTTATAATTAAATAAATAAATAAATAACAAGGGCTCCGGACCATTATCCTCCATTGCAGCCCCAGCAATGGCGGATAAAGGCCATTAGCACCCCAAGTTCGCAAAGCGAAAAACCGGGGTGCTAAACATTAGATTGTTCTTCTTACGGCAGCGTCCCGGTGTAGGAAGAAAAATCCTTTTCCAAGATGACCACTATGGAAAGAGAAGGTGGGGCTCAGTACAGAGCCCTTCTTCCTTTTGCATGGCAGCCTGCAGATGGCGAAGTCAGAACCATATGACCATATTACCACGTGCACAGTTTTTTTCCCTTTCAAACCTATCCTAGTTTAGGATAACCTTATCACATAGCCGGTCCCAGGTGGACATGGCTACTTTAACACAATTCTTCATCCCTCGCGGTCAAGGCCAGTAGCCAGGTTGTCCGGGTCCTGACCTTACACATGACCCAGACAATCTGGCCACTGCCCATGGCTACAGACTCAGTCACCAAAGGTATATCACTATTTTTGTACCTACATTATGAAATTTGTCAAAAAATAAAACACACGCACGTTTGCAAAACCATGCTTTCAGGTTCTTGCCAATGCTCCTTACAAGTGTGTGCTTGAAATCCACCCAAGTTTTTTTTTTCAAAAGTGTGAAAATGTATGCACATACAATAGTCATATAACTTAGCACCCAACTTGTCAAAATCCATTCAGACTTTACACAAATATTCAAGGTTGGCTCTATAATATTTCTGTTAACTTTTGTCCACATTCGTCAAATGGCAACCAAGTTATAAGCCATCTGAAAATGTTGAGACCCCATGTAATTTAGCCCCATCTTGAGAAGATCCCACCAAACTTTACAAAAGCATTTATATCTAGATTTAAAATTGTTTTGCAAACCTTTGGGCAGATTCGTCAAATGGCACCACATTTATAAGCCTTTACAATATTTTGGGACCCCACTCTAATTTTGCCCCGTCTTGACAGAATTCCACCACACTTTGCAAAGCCATTCAGTACCAGGTCTAGAATATAATTCCACAATTTCATGCAGTTTCATTGAGTGGTGTGAAAGTTATAAGCCATCCAAGAACTATTCCCGAACATCTGAAGTGTCCCCGAACTTCATAGGACTGTTTGCGAACATCCGGAGAATTTGCTGACTTTTACGGTGACAAACCCCCCATTTTTTGGCTTCTTATGGCCATCTCCCTTCCCATCCACATCACCCCTCACCTCCCCAGAGATTGTTTGATAAGGTTGACAAGTGTAATGTTGTGCTTTTTATATGTTTTTACCGCGATGTCCGCGGACATCGGCCAAAGTCCACAAATCCAACTTGGCGGCCGTTTCCAAAAATCTGACGCACTTCACGCTTGTCACCATCCAATCAGTGGATGTGTCCGATCTCCGCGAACATCATGTCACGCTCTAAGCCAATTAGAATGCTGTCCGCGGACCGAGCAGGGAAATGGGCTGCAGACCAAACCCAGATATCACTAATTTTTTTAAACTACATTTTTACTGTTTTAAAAAGAACTACTGGATGGATTTCCACCAAATTTACGAAAACACGCTTACGGGACCAAGCCACCGCTCCTGCCGCAAATTTGGTGAAAATCCATCCAGCGGTTTGGGCTGTAGGTGTGAGCAAAGTTTTCTCCATTCACTCTATGGAAAAAAAAATCAATTGCCCTCCCCTTGATGAACCTCACCAAACGTAGCAAAGAAATTCAGAGCGGGCCATATACTTGTTTTGCAAACTTTGGTGAGGAGTCGTTCAGGGGGAGAGAAGTTATAAGTCATCCAAAAAGTGCTCTTCCTACAGAGAGAGAGAGAGAGAGAGAGAGAGAGAGAGAGAGAGAGAGAAGGGATCACTCCAGCAAGTGTTTCTGGGTTCCCATCTTTGAAATGAGGAATAGGTGAATGCCAGGATAGCAAGCGAATGTTGAGAATGAGTGGAAAGCATATGTTTAGGTGAAGATAGTGATATGATGAGTAACTCCACACTGGCCAGCACATCACACTCTTGCCTCAAGGTTGCTGCAGAGGGTCCTAATTTAGCATTATGCACCCATAGCATGGGCTGGTACGGTTGGTAGTTTAAAATATTTTCTTTTCGTGAATGGATTGCCTCGCAGTGTCCCGTTCACGGAGGACAATACTGTACCAAGATGACCACCATGGATTGGGAAGACGGGCTCTGTCAGAACCCCTCTTCAATTTCCATGGTGACCTCATGGAGCAGAGCAGAAGCAGCAGCAGCTGTGGTGGAGGCACTTGCCATTGCCGCAATGAGCTAAGTGGTAGAGGGGTTTAATAAAAAAGGGTTTGGATGGGGATGGAAAGATTGCGGGCTGGGGAACTGGCCATCAGGAGGCTTGGAACGCTGACTAGAGCAACAGTTTCAGCCTGCGTTCCTAGGAGCCTGATTGGCTGGCTCCCTCCCGCACGGTGCTATTTCAGCATCTAGTAAATAAAGAGCTGCCTACAGTACATATATTGCTAGTCTGTGACATACTCTTTCAATAGGTGGATAAAGTAGAGTTCAGCTACTTTCTCCATGACTAACAAGATGTTCTTAATTGAGGGAAAGTCAAATTCCACCAACTCGTATCTTACAGTGTATCTGCCCCAGTTGGAGGAAATGTAAGTGTTGCAGACTAAGCTGCCTCCAAACTCATTAAAGCACACAGGCTGGTGCTTTTAGATCCCTGACGAATGTGGTTCATCTACAACTTACCACAGACACCGGTCGGCTTTTAGAACACTCTAAACTAGTGCAACACCAACAACTGCACAGTCTAAGACTGTTCTTGTTTTCTTTCGATATCCGCCGCAAAAACTAAGCAGGTTGGAGTATTACATCTTTGAGTAGAGGAATTCAACAAAAGAAGTATATTTTAAAACCTGCACCTGCTATTCAGAGAAAATCCAATAAAGAAAATGTCTTCATCTGAATAGCAGCCGACACATGCCAAGTACCTTGTTACATAGCATGTGCCTTTTATTGATTGATTGATATTTTATTTATTTCTCGTACACAAGTGTTTCAGAGCGCGATTTTTAGCACCACAAAGTGCATTAAAAAAAGACTGAGAAAAAGACAATGCACGCTGGCTCTCATTGACTTGGACAAACAACAAACCTGTGTGGTTATTAACCCACCCACTGGCTGCCATGACCATGATATCCCCTACAGCCATTTCCACCCAAGTACCTCCTTCTCCTCTTCACTGAAAACACATCATTCTGCGATCTCTTTGAGCCAGAAACATAAAGCAATAACTTCAAATGTTGGCCTTCTTTTGGCTCCCAGTACCGTTGATTATCAGAAGCCATCATCAGAGACTCTTTGCTGGCACATTATTCAGTTTCCGGGTCATTGGCCCTTTACGCCTATGTGGGCAAAATGCCGCTTGACACCACTCCACAGGCATGCTATCTATTTTTTTTTTTTACAATTTGTGTTCTTCTTTGGTATGTATTTGCCACTCACAACGTCCACATTTGGGATGGCCCTTTCCCTTTGATTTTTGTGGTTCAACATGTTGCTGGTTGCGCTTAACTTTGTCTGCATCCAACGTTGTTCCTGCTTCTGCTCTTTAGTCTTAAATGTGTATGTTGCTTCATGTTCTTCTGACCCAGTGTAAAAGTGTTGCATACACTGTTCAGACTTTATAATATTTATTCCTTGGAATATCATGACAGACTTAGAACCCATTTCTATATGTCTTGCTACATCTTTTGCTCATCACGGGCTGCGAGGTCCTGGTTTTCCGTAGTACCCATGTAATGGCAGGTGTGAACGAGCCGCCAGTATGGCTGTGCAGCAATACACTGCTTTTCCCTTTCACTGTTTTCTGTGAAGGGCAGACTCATATTTCTAGGTTCTGTCCCCGTTTCTTCTCGTTGTGAGCGGTGGAATCCATAAGACTGTGGAAGATCTACAGCCCTTCATTGCCCAAACCGTGTAGTAATGCCTCTTCCTCCTGATCATCAGTCCAATTGCCTCCCACCTTCCACCCTGATATACACATGGAACGACCCTAGCCAAATTTCCCAAGCGATGGTACATTCCAAGGACTGCAGTAGAAACTGGGCCAGGTGGCTATATTCGGTATTATCGTTGTATCAACAGGGAAATTCAACTCCTTCTTCGTGCCTATGTATGAACATCTGTTTTGAGCCACTTGAAAATGTAAAGAAAAAGCACTGTGAAAAAAAATGATAAGCACTCTTTTGCAAAGCTAGACATTTGATGACGTCACAATGCTTCTCACACTTCGAATGCCCCTTATAACTGTTAATTGTCTGGCTTCCCTGGTACATACAATGTTCTCTGTGATCTCATAATATTTCAGACTTATTGGTTTCTGTAAATGTTCAATCTGTAGTGCCTGTAGAGCTTTAGTGCAGGAGTTCGCTGTCTTTTATGTGCACTAGTTTATGTATTTGACCCAGACAGCACTTTTGTCATAGTTTCCCCGAATGCTGTGATGGTACATTCTGAGCCCTTTCTCAACAAGTCCTAGGCGTGGACTAAAGCTACCATGATTTCCTGTGGTTCTGTCTTCATTGTGCATGCTTGCTCACCCACTCGTGCTTGACTTGTTGTCCTGTGATCTGTGATGGCAGTAGCTGTGGGGGTTCTGCCAGTGCTGTTACTAGTGTGGATAGTAACACTATTGTTCAAACAGTCCCGGCCTTTGTGTGTTCATTGCCCATGTGGATTTCACCCTTTCCCAGGCCAACAACGGTATAGTGGGACCACTGGCAGTGAACTTGCAATCTGGATAACTAGTTTGAGGGTTTGTCCACTTAGCCTTCTAACCCATCAGCTCCACAGCTCCTGGTGCACACTGCAAAAAAGGCAATGTAGTAGAATGTACTTCTTTCTATCTTTCCACATACCTTGGTAGGCAAACATCAAAAGTGATGCCTTCCCAGACTGCTGGTCAGTATTCTGAAGTACTTTCACATGTCAGAAATCAGTCTGTAGGAAATCCACATGGCAAAGTGCATCTCATGTGACGTCGTCAGCAGTCGTCAGCTCTTGAGTCTGTTCACCTTCTCCCTACATGCATGGCCGGTTGGACATTTTGGTCACTCGTTACCAGTCGATTGAGAACAAATTCTAGCACTCAAACAGGTGAGGTTTGAGTGATTTCCTCAAAGAAACACGGCTGAGCTGAGCTAGGTACATCATAGCAAAGTTCTGGAGTTTTAGACCCTTGACCTCTGATGACATCACAGGAAGTGATGTCATTTGACCCCACCATGAAGTGACATCATGGGAAGCAATGGAACACGGCTTTTCACCCCTTGACAAAACAGGATGTAGCAACACATAGCATTGTTTCTGAGTACACTACAACAATATGGTTACGATTTCACTGTAAAGTGATATACATTTCATAAAAGAATGGATCACCATATGTATCGTTAATATCAGCGCGTTTTAGCCCATTTACCAAATTACTGTGAATGCAAGCAGACATCCAAGGCCAAACGATAATAATGTGTTATTATATAGCACTTACACTTGACTGCTTCACATAGAACAAATATACATACAATATCACCCAACCTGTGCTGATACTCATTTATCAACCTCAGGACGAAAGGCTGAGTTGACCTTGCCAGGAGCCGAACCTGAAACCTGCAAATCACACACACAGTGCAGCAGGGAATGCTCAATACCACTGAGCTATCTTGACGGCTATAGCTATCAGAAAACCAGCCACTCCAGAAAGAAAGAGCCACATGCTGCTGGCCACAGCCCAGGATCCTCAATTAAAAAAGAAAAAAGCATGTTTTAAGGGTAGCAAGGGAGACCACAGGAGTCACAGTTGCGACCCCTGGCGAGCCCTAAATGACATCTCTGCTAAAAAGGTTTTCTGAGTTTTGAGCACTGCGCAGGTGAACTCAAAGTGTTTGCAGGCACTAGTTCCTCACCCGTTGGGTATTTAGACACATTATCATTTGTTGACTGATATCTTTCTCTAATGGTCAAGCTCTTAGTATTAACGGTTGATAGATATGCATTAGTGGGACTCTTGCACACCAATGCCCTTAACGTGAAGTAATATTAGGTGCAGCTATACAACAAGAATATTAGAAAGAGAGCAGTACCCTTTTTTGGATGTTATCTGTCACAAGAAGTAAATTTCATGTGTTCCAGTCCCTTTTCACATTGAGTCTCCTTGAAGAAGGTCCACATTAGTTTGAATGATTGAAACAGGTTTGGGGAGAAAAACACAAAGGAGGGAATAGATGAATCTACACATTATTCAAATAAAATACAATGCAGTGGGTAAGGTTTGAGTACAAGACCACTCTTGGTGTTGCTTGGATTGTTTAGGTCCGCAAAAACACATTTCACCATTAAGTAAAATGAATAGAACAACACATTAGCGATGAAGTTGAAAGAGCACCAATCACTATTAAATTTGCATACATTAGTTGAGAATGGGAACGCATAGGGCTTGATTTACAAAAGCGTTTTAAGATGGTGAAATCCCATTGAAAAATCCTTTGTTAATCAGGCCCATAGTGGCCAAAACGTGGAAAAAGAAGGGAAGTGCCATTTTGTTCTTAGTGCTTGCAAGATTCTCTCTCTCTCTCTCGCTCTCTCTCTCTGCATCTCTCTGCATCTCTCTCTCTCTATGCCTCGCTCTCTCTCTCTCTCATTTTTCTGCATTTTATGCCCTTAGCTCGTGCCTATTGTTCAGGCTCACATTCACAACGTGCACATAAATAAACTGGGTAGAGTATGTAGTAGACAGAGAGTTGAAGGGAAAACAATGTATATAAGCCCTCATGAATACAAATCAGTCACTGAGTGGCTAGATATGCAAACCCGACACCATTTCTCAGCCCTATCTGACAGAACGGAAAATCACAACGTTGTGAGATTTTATCACGGAGGATTTTCAATTTGTTGGTTGGGAGATAGATCAGCAAAAGTCGGATTCATCCCTAATGACCGAGGAATGTAAATAATCCCGCTGAAGTCGTATATCACGTAGATTGTGTCTCCTAGTAGGAAAAGAGATTGACTTTCGGCTAATCTGGGTTTCTCCATTATACAAAGAATACGGGTGCTTGGGCTTCCTGCGATATATTGTCATTTTTGTTCAAAAGGGAGGTTGAGGATAAGATCCATTTAATCATCGATGTCTTGCAATTGTAACTGTAAGATGTGTCAACGGTGTTTTATCGTTCTTATTAAATGTTTTCTTTTCAGAGAAAATGTGTAGTCATGTAAATATCCAGTTATTCAAGGTGTCCAAAGGTGGGATATGAAAGCATTTCAGTCCATCAGCTCCTTGCTTCCCGTAGGCTCTTTCACTGATAGCGGCAGATGTTCAGAAGTTATAGGATGTATGTAAGTCATTGCAATGCCAAGGCAAGGATGCTAGAAGTCTTGGATGCACTATGGACTGAATGTGAAAATCAATGTGTACCTTGTCTGGATCCAGCACAGCCTTATAACATCTGGCAATCATGATCTGCGAATACTTAGAAAGTGGAAAATCATAGTTAGAAATCGTCGATTGTCAATAGGCTTGTAAGTGAAAACTTAACATTATCGAACCATTTCAGCATTGTTTTCAACTCATTATTGCGTTCGGGGTAATGCGAAAAAAGCAGTATTTGTAAAATTCTGAAAGGCTTATTTTTAATGGGTCATAACGTAAGTAAAATGCGTAGAAACCTTGCATAAAGGCTTTTATGTATTTAGATTTTGCCATGCCACATTTTCCTGCATTTTTGTGGCAGAGAGGAAGGGCAGAAGGCCACTTGCATTTCCGCTGCTCCCTTCCTCTCCACCATACAAATACACCAGCATTTCCGCCTGCATCAATTTTCATGTGAGCACAAATGCTGGGGATCCCTATGCAGTACAAATCCGACGGATTCCATATGGATGCATTGTAAATGCTGCCTCCATGTGTTTACTTCATTTGCAGGATGGAGTGCAAAAGTGCAGAGCAAAAGGTGCTGTACATGCTTGTATGCAGCCTGTTCCCCTGTTCTCTGCATTGCAAGTGACCAAAATTCTGTGGCGGGGCGTGTGCATTTCAAAATGCAAGCATACACGTGCCCGCTGTCGAATTACGCAGGGGCTCGAAAATGGGCCTGTGACTGTGTTATCAATCACCTATATATGGTATTTTGCACCATATAGGTGTATCTTGAACCAACAAAGGGCAGGAGGGGTGAGAAGGGGAAAGTATGTATTATGATGGCATGGGTGCATGTCAGTTCAGTGTAGTTCAAATGTGGAAAGCGGGGCATGTCTTAAATTGTTGTGATCATTTGATTGTGTTTCCCAGGCAGATATCAAGAATTGGAAATTAGTAATAGATTGCAATTTTTGGCTGCAGGAGGTGCTTGAAAAAGAGCTCGAACAATTTGAGACGTTTGGTGACTTTATTGCAAGGCACACCTTTAAACGCTGCCACGGATGGCCTCCAGAATATTATTTCCAGCATTGCTAAGCCTCACGGCCAAGAATGGCCTAATGTGTATGACTGTGTATGTACCTCCAGCACGAATACTTTCAGCTGTGAATAGCACTGCATTACAAGGTGGACTACTGCCTGGAAACTATGTCAATGTTTACCTCTATCCCAAATTCAACAAAATGATCTGAAGATTTTAAATGTTTTTGTTATCTGTAAAGAAGGGATGGCAAGTGCTGCCCTGCTACAATGCAAACACGCATTGGCAAAGCAATAGGTTTGTCATTTTCTGCTGTTCTTTGTATTTTGTATTTATAGGCAGCAGGGTTCAAAGAGGAGAGGGCACATTTCAAAAGAGGGTGCAATAAGAGGTGCGGGTGTGCAAGGGAATGAGAACGAAGGAGAACAGAGCAAGGAAGGAAACAAATGAAAGAGGGTGCCATAGAGTATGAGCAAGAGGAAATATTAGGGAGAAAGGTTGAGAGTGAAAGGGTATGATAGGAAGGTAGAGAATGAAAGGAGGTGAGAGGGGATAGAGAGTGGGGATGGTGTGCGCCAGTGTTTATTTATTTATTTAATTTGTTGACAGTGCCTAAACCCGTAAGTATCATGGCGCTGGTAATTTAGGAACATGGGAAGAATATGTATGGTACATTAACAGGACAGTACATGTTACAGAGAGACAGGTAGGGACCAGGGTGTGCCCCAAAACTGGTTAGTCATATTTGTCAAACAGCCAGGTTTTTAGCAGTTTTCTGAAGATGAGGTAGGAATCCTGCTCTTGGATGTGGATAGGTAGGGCATGCCATAGGGTGGGGGCAATGGCGGTGAAACTGGTGCCCCAGCTCCTTTTTGTTTAGAATCTCGGGATGGCTAGTGTCAAGGTGGATGCGGAGCGTAGGCAGGGGAGTTTGGTGGAGGTACAGACAGGGGGAGTTTAAGTAGGGTAGAGTGAATGTGTGGCGGTAAAGAGAGTGGTTATAGGGTGGGATGTGGTAGAGAGATGGGGTGGGAGGGGTACCAAGAGTGGTGGTAGGGTCGATGGGGTAGAGAGAGTGGGGGTAGGGTGGGCAGTTGGGGTAGAGAGTGTAGGGTAGGGTGGATGGGTGAGGATAGAGAGAGTAGGAGTAGGGTGAGTGGGGGTAGAGAGAGTGGTGGTAGGGTGGGTGTGTGGGTGTAGAGAGAGTGGGGGTATGTTGTGTGGGGTTAGCGAGAGTGAGGGTAGGGTGGGTGGCTCAGAAAAGAGAGTGGCGGTAGAGTGGGTGGTCAGAGGTAAATACAGTGGGATATGGTTGGTATGTGGGGTACAGAGAGTGGGGAAGGAATGGAGGGTTAGAGAGAGTGGGGGTAGCGTGGGTGGGTATTGGTAGAGAGCATGGAGGCAGGGAAGGTAGGTGGTTGTAGAGAGAGTGGAGGTAGGGTGGGTTGGGTATTGAGAGAGTAGGTAGGCTGGGTTGGTCTGGGTAGGGAGAGTGGGAATAGGGTGGGTTGGTGTGGCTAGAGAAAGTGGGGATAGGTTGGGTGGGGATAGAGAGAGTGGGGCTGGTGTGGGTGGTGTTAGAGAGAGTTGGAGTACAGTGTGTGTATGGGTTAGAGAGAGTGGAGGTAGGGTGTGAGTGGGGGTAGAGAGGGTGGTGGTAGGGTGGGCAGGTATATGGGGTAGAGATTGTGGAGGTAGTGTTGGTGGGTGAGTGTAGAGAGAGAGGGGGTAGAGTGGGTGGGGTTAGAGAGAGTGGAGTTAGGGTGGGTGGGGTAGAGCGAGTGGGATTTGAGTTGGTGGGAGTACAGAGAGGGGGTAGTGTGTGTGGGTTGTGGTAGATAGGGTGGGGAGTAGAGAGGGTGAGGTTAAGGCTGGTTGGGATAGAAATGGGGGTGAGGGTGGGAGGCTGGGGTTAGGGTAGGTAGGGCAATATGAGTGGGTGTGCTAGAGAGAGTGTGTGTGGGGTAGGTGGGTGATGGTAGTTGTTTGCGGGCAAACACGTGAAGAACTAAGCCTTGCTAGGAATTCCCAAAAGTTTCCCAAAATAGCACAAACAGAACCCAACCAGCACACGTAATGAGGGTGTGTTGGGTGGGGGGTAGAGAGACTGAGCTTGCGGAGGGAGGGGATAGAGAGAGTGGCGGTAGAGAGTGTGGACCTGGGGTGAGTGGGTAGGCGTAGAAAGGCAGGAGGAAAATACAAACAGATCTGCTGCCAAACATAGCCCAATAGTAGCCCACGTTTCAGCAAAAAATAGGTCCATAGTAAATCACTGCTTAGCTGGGAAATGGAAAGCCTGGCACCGACTTGCTTTTTACAAAGCTACTGATTGGAGCAAATATTGTTAGGGAACCTCTTATTTGCTAGTGGGGCAGAAGTTTGAAAGAAAGAGATTTTAGTCATTTGGCTGTTTCATTCTGTGGCATTGCCTGTGACTGTGGCAACCAGATATTCCCAGTTCAGAACCACCACTCACTCTCGCCCTCTTCTGTAACAGTGGTTCTAGTAATTGTGTGGCACAAGCAATACACAAATGTGTCAACATCAAAATGTTTTACTGGAGACGCTGGAATGGAGTGGAAATGTCACCATCTAGGAATCAGACCTTCACACCATGTTTCTAATATAAAGCATAAAACAGTTGGAACTAACACTTGTGTGCATTAAACAAATGTACAGTAGTACTTTGAACCACCACACTACACAATATAGATCCAACACGAAAATGAGGGTGGAAAGGATAGAGAAAAATATCTCTGGTGGTAATGGTAATTACCGCAATTGGAAATCTGTAATAAAATGTGTTCACCCTGTACTGAGGCCTTTCAGTTTGCTGTGTTTTTCCTTTGTATATTTGTTTACCAATGTGGCATCCTCATAGGACAAAGACGTATATTCATGCTTGGAGGACCCCATAAAATGTTTCTCCTCAAACTGAATGGTTTTCTCTTATGTCAATGGGAGTTGCACTCTCTCAAAGCATTACCTAATCAGAATCATTTGCATATGGACACATAATATTGGTATTTAGTTTCACATCTGAGGATCACTTGGGCTTACTCATCTCACCAGAATTTGCTCTGGTCAGTCCTCTTTTGAAATTGCTGTTAGGCCAGTTGGGGTATTGTGCTCCTTTGTGGGCCCCAGAGATGACTGCACTTGCCATCTTGTCTGTACCTGCCTTTCATCTGCTATATGTTTGTCCGCTCTTTCTCTGCTTCCGTTTCACTCTGTCTTCCCTGTCATGTGCTCCTCTCTGTCACGAAACTCCAGTCTGATACTGCTCAATTTGTTGTTTTTGTTGCTGGTTCATTAACTAAATTAGAACACCAACAGGGAACTTCTCTTTCCCTCTAACTGATATCTGTCCTGTCAAGAAAGTAGTGAGAGCAGTAGGAACTGCTGGTTACTGCGCCTAACTCCTAGTGAAATACCAGGTTTGATTGTACATGCTGCCGGTAGTAGGAACCAAATGGCCTGTTCTCTGGTGCCCCAAGTCTGGATTCTGTAGGTTTGTGTTGTGCTCCTACAAAAATGATGCTTGTACACATGCTTAGGAGCACTTGCTATGTTCACTGTTCACCATAAACGTTTATTTTTGATACCATTGTGCAGTCTTCGGTAGTGCAAAGGATGCAGTAATGGTGCATTCTGGATTTTATTTGCAAAATGTTCATCGTATACCTATTTTCTCACTTCAAACAACTGACACCAGGAATGTTTCATGAGTTAATTGTCCATATTAAGAGTTCTCTCACGCAATTAGACCCATAATTTCCAAAGCTATATTTGGCCAAATCCTATAATCTACCTCTCTGCTTATAGATGGGCCACTTTTTCTATTATTTATGGTTCAACATCCAATGTCCAAACAGAACTTCTAACAAGGAGTTTGTCGCGCCTCTTTGTAGAATAACATTGGGCCTCATTCCGAGTCGGGCGGTAAGGGTTAACGGTCACCGGTAACGAGACCGGTGCCGTTAAACCCTTAGCGCCCTATTCCGAGTTCCCTTTGCGGGTTGGAACTTAACACCTGCTTTTTGCAGGCGTTAAAAAACCAACCCGCAAAGGGACCTTGGAGCTAATTACGGCACCGTAATTTACTGTGCCGTAATTAGCACCTTCCCCATTCCCATTGAGCCCTATGGGGCAAAAATAGGAATGGGGAAGGGCCCATGGTGAATGGGGAATTACCGACCCCGCCAACCTTGGAATGGGGCGGTAATTCCGCCAATCACCATGGCGGAGTCGGAATGATAACGGCGTCAACCAAGGCGCTAATAGCGCCTTGGTTAACGCCAGGGTCGGAATGAGGCCCATTGTCTTTCAAGCTGGTCTTCAAAGGGGAAGATACACATAGTCATTATGGTTGGCAATAGTATATATTGGGATTTAGTGCCTGTGTTGTTGCTGCTCTGGTTCTTCTATTCCTGACAGTGTCCATCTGCACCTTCGCCCCCTATAGCACCTTGCCACCTGAAGCGGTATCTGAGGTGTAACTATTGTTTTTCTGGTTTTTACTATGAAACTGCTCAGAGGCTGTTGTTGTTGCCATTATTTTTCAACATTTACATCCCATCTCAGTAAAAATCATCCACTTCTACTGTTTTACTTTTTGATTATACCTTCAAAACCCTCATCATGCTGAGGCTTCAGGAGGCAAGACGTCTTCATAACCAGAACATCTTGAATGAACAGGATTGAAGAATGGATGTGCACCAAATATACATTCACGTTGTCGCAATGTCCAGCATTTGAATCATCTTCCAAAGCATTCACCCATGTGATTGAAGAATCGTGTACCTACTGGTGCAAGGATATTGAGGCATTGTGCTGTCTAATGCCACTATGTCCAGACAGCTGCTTCAAAGTCCATGTAAGCAGACCTATCACCACTTGTTCCAACAATGTCAATGCATCCTTTCAATGCAGTGGGATATCAGAACATCTGCAAAGTGCTTAATGATCCTACTACAGAAATACCCATGCCAGACACAAATGATCTATTGAATTAGCCTCTCTAACCGCCATTCAATCCAAAGGAGATTACCAACCACTTTCAATGATACGGACAGAAGGACGTCACTGCGTACCTGGCAGTGGGGTTTCAGGCAAGCTGCAGTGACTAATTTCACACGACATATATAGCATTCACTGCATGCAGTTGTTCTTCATTTGATATAAATAAGGCACCTGAAGAGTTGACTGATGCATTTGTATTTGCTCTACACACACAGATGTGCATCAACATAGAAAGGAGTGTCCTGCTAGAAATGTTGGGTGAGCGTAAACAGAAATGAAGAGGATAACAGAATTCCCTGGAAGTTCTCAAAAATCAACGTGGAGTCGTTAGCAGAGTGGAATCATAGCCAGAGGCCCTTTTTAAAAATATATCTAAATTATGTGAAGCACTTTATAACAATGCAAGGCATGAGTGCCTATACATGGTAGCCTCTATAAGAGATTTAGGCAAATCAGTATCCTCCAATTTCCCTGCATCCTTCTCAGCCCATTTTGATAGATGTGGGTGGTAGAGGATAAATAAGGGATATGTGATTGGGAGATAGAAAGTGGTGTAGGGGTGGTAGGACAGGGGTATGGGGGCTGCACCCCCGGAAATTTTCAGTAAATGTGGTAACCCTTCAGGTGAGTTTTCGCATATCTGGCAAATCAGGGTCCTCCTAGTAAACAGCTGAGAATAGTTCAAGGACAAGCATTATACAAACTATGTTATGGATAGTAGCACAATCGGCATTACGAGATGCAAAATAGAGGATAAAATTGCTTCTGCATTTGGTTTACCACTACTAACACCATAAAGTTGGCAAATATTGAAACACCTGTGATTATTGATCTGAATATCGTATAATTACAACTTATTTTCAACATATATCAACCACTGGATCCTAAAAGAAATAACAAAGAGGGGTTACAACCCCCATAAGCCTAAAATGCTTTAAGAAATACTCTTTCTAAGCTAAGATAAAGCTTGTTAAATGCGCCCCATATGCAAGAACGCGCGCATTGCTTACAGTAAATGACCCTTTGTGTGATCAGAGTATGTGAAGTTACAAAATGCCCCAAACACATTGGAAAAATCCAACAGATAGGTTGAGATGACCAGGCTCATATCACTAACAAGCCATGGATTACATAGGAGTAAACCTTAACAAAACACATATTTGTATGTCTCAGTATTTTTCCACCAGAACCCCAAATGAGCAAGGCTGGCTATGATAAACCCTTACTGAAATGTAGGAAAACAACGTAATAAAGAAAAGACATGCATAAACTGTCGAACAACATTTGGTCCATGTGTCACAAAAAAAGTATCCCAATTGCTATAAACATTTCAGCACAGGTGTGATGATCTCTGCATAATCAAGAATGGGATGCTGGCAAAAGTTAGCACCGTCTTTTTAATTCGACAGAGGTACACAGCAAATTTCAGCATCTTTGCTTTTTAGTTTTCACATCAATACCATTGGATGAAATGACAATCACCTTGAAAGTGCTTAGCTCTATAGTGCAAACACCAGTTTTTGACTTTTGCTTACCTGTAAGGGAAAATACAGCAAAGGAAAATGGGCTACACACAGGGTTGAATTCCCAGGGTGCTGATAGTCATGTATTTCTTTGAAAAACACGTCACGACTTGCATGTAACCCTTTCTATTAAGAAATAGTTATCTGACATGGCCGCCATGGAAATAGAAGCAAAAATCCATCCTGAATCCCTCTTCCATTTCCATGGTGGCCGTCAGAGACATGAGGGGAGCAGCACTGCAGTGCTGTGGCGCCACAGCATCTTCAGGTAAGTGAGAGGGAGAAAGGTGAGGTGGGGAGAGAAGAAGGGATGGCAGTGAAGGGGAAATGGTAGAGTGGGTGCCAGCAGCTCCGAGGTTGCTCAGGCTTATACTGTGTGGTTCAGCCCCCGTTTCAAGCATCTGAATGGCTGAGGTGCCCTGCAAGGGGTTTGATGCACATTTTAAGAAGCCAGTGAATACAGTGAGCCCTTTTGGCAGATTTATAGTTGGAAAGGGGGATAAGATTGACCTGGGCAGATCTCCCTCTAAGGAAGGATGCAAGAAAGTGCAAATCAACTCCCGAGATTCACATATTGTATTCTAATCTTTTAAGGAGGATGGAGTGATAGACCATCTTAGAGGCTGCAGACATGTCTAACAGTATAAGCACCACCGGGATGTTGTCATGTAGTGATTTTATGGGCTCCACACATATTCAGCAAAGACTGATTCCTCAAATCCATTTGAACCAAATATGAGTCACAGAAAGGTTGCCCCCCAGACGTGCCTGTGCCGGGAACACATGGTCAATGAAAGTGTGGTCCACTTTCTATGGCTGCAAGAGGGCTGTGCAAAGAAGGAGGAGTTAAGTAGATGATGGGGTGGGATGTTGTGGGGCGCAATTGGTGGGGCAGGAGGTTAAACCAAAAAAAGATGGGAGTGGTTTAGGGGGAAAAGATTGACGGAGGCCCTTAGCATGGGTGTGAGGTTACTGAAGAGGTGTGGGGTAAGGGATATGGAGATGTGATGGTGAAGGGAAGGCAGTATGGGGGCATAGCCCCCTACGGTGGCCACAGGAAGCAAAGGAGAGGTAACAAGCCAAATTGCTTCAAGTGATTCAACGAAGATGGAAGGTCGGTGGGTGAGATTCTGTGAGTCAGGGGTCGACAACTCATGGTTCAAGGTCTTGCACTTCAGTGAATCACATAGATCCGATTATATGATCTCTTCTTCAGTGAAAATGACTGCAGGGTCTGTGTTTTTGTGATGTTAACTCCCTGATTGGTATTCATGCAATAAATATGTATCCTCAATAATTGCCGGGATTTGGCAGGTGCCTATCTTTTCCATGATCTTGGTTAAGAAGTGAATATACATGGGTTGTTTAATTTCGAAGATTCGTCTTGAGGAGTTTACTTGGCATTACTGGGTAAGTGTGTAACTTTGGGATATGAGCTGTTGTGGATTTGCCTTCCAGGTGGATGTGCCTCTGAGTTTATTGAGGTGTATTGTTTAACTTGGGTGCAACACTGTTACTGTTGAGAGAATTTGATTAACAGTAATAGTTGCATTGCTGTATGTGTTGAGGTCATCTTTTGGTTTTTGGCTGGGATATGACAGTTTCCCATCTGAAACCACTGTTAGTAAGGTGTTCATGATTAAAAGTAAAAAATGGTGTTAGAGTACCCCTCAGTTTCGCAGGACAGGATATGTATCAGTAATCCATTCTTGTGTGTTTGTCACTCAGTAATTATCTTTGAAGGGCAAATTGCAGTTGTTTGCAAGTATTTGTTGTTATATTTTCTCTTTGTAGATTTCGATAGAGGTAACTCGAAGCTTGGGAAGAGGATGTCGTCAAAGAAAGTTGACGATTGATGCAAGGCCGAGATCTATGTTTTATGTGGAAGAGGTTCATGGCTAAGTAGGTGTGGCCTTAGCCAAAAAAAGTGTAGAAAGTACTAGAGATGTAAGGTTGGTGCTGCTCCAGGTGTGGTTGGAGGATTATGCTCACTTGCAGGTTAGCTTGGGTGTAGCAGGTCCTGGCAAGGTGAGGTGAGCATATGCTAAGATGATTAGCTAGTGGTATTGTGCCAGTGACTCGCGCTTTGCCCAAAGATATATATTTTTCTCTAATACAGTACAATGATTTCCAAAGTGAATTGAGTTGTGCTCGCAATTCATTTTCTTATTGTCAGCCAACACGTGTTTCGACACCTGGTCATTTTCAAGGCTGGACATTTTTATCAATATTTGTAAAGAATTATAGCAAGTGATTCCAAAATCCATAACAAAATTATGAATCCCAAACAGTATAGATAAAGTTACATACCAAAGGGGGCAGGCGGTTGGCGCATAAGAAAAAATAAACAAACAAGGATATGCTGTCATTTAAAAACCACAGTAAATACTGGTATTCAGTTCATCATTAGCATTACACATAGTGATTAGTTCTCATTCCTCGGTATTCATATCATCATCATCATTGTAATTTTTGTTTTTTGTTAATATACTATTGAGTCGGTTGCATGTGGCACCCTATAGCCTTGACTATCAACAACATAGTAGTGAAGAATAATATTTTGCCAAAGAATGACATTTACTTAGCAAAAAGCTCCAAGAGAGAGGGTAACCAACTGGTTTAGTCAACAAATCATATCATAAAATCAAACAAAAGGACAGAACATCCATGCTAAAGACGACTGCGAAAGCAGGTAAAGCCCACAGGAATATCGATATTATAAGTCAGTATTCTAAAGACACACATATGCTCTACTAAATATTGGAGAGGCATTGGAATATCCTACTCATGGACTGAGACCTATGTCCATATTTGGACAGAAAACCCACATTTGTGTTACCTAGAGCACCCACTATCAGTAATAAGCTTTGACCCTCATTTCTATACACCAGTCAAACCAGTGGCAGCGATTGGATGAGCAATGTGACTGGCTTCCATTAATGTGGTACATGCAGCATGTGCACGTTTGCACATGCAGACTGCTGTGATTTCACATATAAAGATGGTACCAAAATTAAGGTCAGAGATTTTATTAACTGTAGAACGACTTTTGTGGTCTACGCCATTATCTGTGTCTGTAAAAAAATGTATGTCAGCAGCACCATTAGGCAATTAAGTGTAAGAATCATAGAACATATGGGCAACATTAATAGACAACATAACAAATTGTCACTGGTCACTCATTGGCAAGAATGCCATCCGATGGGAGATAAAAATGACTTAAGATTTATAGGTCTTATGAGGGCCAAATTCAGTAAAAAAGGAAGGGATCTGAAGTTAAAATTGCTATGAATGTAATCCAGATGCATCTGCTTTTTTCAATATGTGAAAGTAGGACTCCAATGGCGAGTATGAAATAAATGTATTCTTGTAAATATTATGAGTGTGGACCGAGTTATGGTAATACTGGCACCAACCATTATGAAGTTTACCTTTTCGTGCGACACACAACTAGCCAGTGCCAGCTTACCACTTAAAAACAATACGTGATGTAGTCAAGTAAAAATTAAACCAGTATGAACCATATATATATATATATATTACATGGACGCGGTAGTGTCCATGTAGTTATGGTTAAATTGGTGTTTCCATAGGAAGAGCATTTTTTGGGTGGCTTATAACTTCGCTCCCCCTGGACGAATCCTCACCAAACTTTGCAAAAAACCAATATGGTCCGCTCTGAATTTTTTTGCAAAGTTTGGAGAGGTTTGGTCCAGGGGGGGCAAAGTAATAGGGGGGGTCCCAAAACTTTTGTTTTTTCTCATAGACATAATGGGAAAAAACTTTGCGCACGCCTACAGCCCAAACCGCTGGACGGATTTACACGAAATTTGCGGCAGGAGCGGGGGCTTGGTCCCGAAAGCGTGCTTTTGCAAATTTGGTGTAAATCCGTCCAGTAGTTTTTTTTAAAATGACCAAATTGTAAAGCAAAAAAATTAGTGATATCTGCGTTTGTTCCAGGGACGGACTTCCCGGTTCGCTCCGCGGACAGTGCCCTGATTGGCCGAGCGGCTTGCGTGATGTCCGTGGACATGCAACGTGTTCGCTGATTGGACGGCGTGGTGCGTGAAGTGCGTCAGATTTTCTGTGGCGCCCGCCATCTTGCATTCGCGGACGACCGCGGACTGCGCAGTGAAACTTGGATTAAAAATTGTATTTAGTGGAGTGTGTTGGTGTGTAAGAGTGTTTGGGGAGTGTGAGGGGGAGTATGAGATAGGTTCAATGTTATGTTTTTTTTATATGCTAGACACTTTTGTTGTGTTCGATTTGTCTGCGGACAGCACGGCTGTTCTGAAACACGGCTGACAGGGCGTGCTACATCTGGGGTTTTCCAGCAAATCCAGCATGGAAAGAAGACTGCAGGGATCAGCCAATCAGATGTTGAGGTTGTGGATTTGTGTTGAAAAAGACTGTGTGTAGTGAAGATGGCAGAAGTGGAGAAAGTCAGGGTGTTGGTGCTCGGAGATATGTTTGTGCATGGTTTACAACAGTATGCTCAATGCAGGCATGTTGCAAAGAATTTTGATGTTAAAGGAGTGCAGGTCGCGTGGAGCACTGTGCCTGATTGCAATGTACAGGGAATTGTAAAAGTTTGTGAAGATATGGGCAGGATCAACAGTCCCCATGTGGTAGTTTTGCACTATGGTGCTTTCCGTTTGGGCTATGTCAGTGCCCCTACTTTGTTGGCAGATTTGGAACACTTGGTTCAAGCAGTAATGAACATCCTTCCAAATGCCAAAGTATTTTTTTCTGGATTACTACCTAGGGCAATATGGGACAATAGTTCAGTTTTTTGTCCTCAGCAAAACAATGCTAGGTGTGTAATCAACCGAGGCATGTGTGCCTTCATGCTTAGAGCTGGTATGTTCTTCTGTAATAATGAGAATATTGATTCCAGTAATGCAGTTTATTTTAAAGAAGATGGCATTTCCTTGTCTTTTATGGGAAATGCCAGGCTGTTTTGGAAAGTAAGGGTTGCTTTGGAGAAGGTTATGTGAAGATTTTAGGAGTAAAGTAAGAAAAAAAGAAGAAAATAAATACAAAATAACAGGTGTCTGTCAAGCATCTGCAAAAAAACCAAAAAAAAACCAGCTCTTTTCAGAGCCAACCTCAAAGGGGTAATGGGGCACACTATTTAAATTTACATTCACCACGCTCAGATTTTCGATATGTCCGTGGACATGGCGGTAGTCCGTGGACATCGAAATCACTAACTATGGGTTCAGTATGTTCTATCTTACATGTATTTAAAGTCAGGGATATTATGGTTAAGTTGTGCTACTAAAAACCTATGAAATTCAGTAAAAAAACTTTGTTAAAGGGACGTTATGGTTAAGTTTCGCTACTAAAAACCTATGAAATTCAGTAAAAAAACTTTGTTAAAGGGACGTCATGGTTAAGTTGCACTACTAAAAACCTATGAAATTCAGTGAAAAAACTTTGTTAAAGGGACGTTTGTGATGTCATCTTTGATGTCCTGGGTGTTAGTGTTAGCAGTGCATGATGGCGCGAGTAATGGATGCTTATCTTACAATAACTGCTGAATTTCAGGGGTTTTTCGGTTTTACTTTGAAACATAACGTCCCTTTAACAAAGTTTTTTCACTGAATTTCATAGGTTTTTAGTAGCGCAACTTAACCACAACGTCCCTTTAACAAAGTTTTTTAACTGAATATATATATATATATATATATATATATATATATATATATATATATATATATATATTACATGGCCACGTTAGTGGCCATGTAGTTATGGTTAAGTTGCTGTTTCCATAGGAAGAGCACTTTTTGGGTGGCTTATAACTTCGCTCTCCCTGGACGAATCCTCAATCAAAGTATATGGCCCACTCTGATTCTTTTTGCAAAGTTTGGTGAGGTTTGGTCCAGGGGGGGCAAAGTTATAGGGGGGTCCCAAAACTTCTTTTTTTCCCATAGACATAATGGGAAAAAACTTTGCTCATGCCTACAGCCCAAACCGCAGGAAGGATTTACACCAATATTGCGGCGGGAGTGGCAGCTTGGTCCTGAAAGCATGGTTTTTGTATTTGGTGTAAATCCGTCCAGTAGTTTTTTAAAAAATGACAAAAATGTAAGTGCAAAAAATTAGTGATATCTGTGTGCACTTGGCGGACACACTTCCCTTTTCGCTCCGCGGACAGGACGGGGATTGGGCAAGCGCTTGCGTGATGTCCGCGGACATCTGACGTGCGCTCTGATTGGCTGCCGTGAAGCGTGCAGTGCGTCTATTGTGAGAGACACCTGCCATCTTTGTTCAGCGGTTCATGGAACGTTTCACAGTAAGCTCTGTTTGTTCCTCCCGTTCCCCCCACCCCTGCTCATGCTCCGTGTCTCTCTCCCGTTCCTCCCACCCCCCGCTCATGGCCCGTGTCTCTCTCCCATTCCCCCCACCCCCCGCTCATGCCCCGTGTCTCCCCTGTTCCTCCCACCCCCCGCTCATGCCTCGTGTCTCCCTCGTTCTCCCCCACCCCCTGCTCATGCCCCGTGTCTCCCTCCTGTTAGCTCATGCCCCGTGTCTTCCTCCTGTACCCCCCACCCCCGCTCATGCCCCGTGTCTCCCTCATGTTCCCCCACCCCCTGCTCATGTCCCGTGTGTCTCCTGTTGCCCCCGACCCCCCGCTTATGCCCCGTGTCTCCCTCGTGTTCCCCCCCACCCCCTGCTCATGCCCCAAGTGTCTCCTTTTGCCCCCAACCCCCCGCTCATGCCCCGTGTGTCTCCTGTTGCTCCCCACCCCCCGCTCATGCCCCGTGTTTCCCTCGTGTTACCCCCCACCCTCCGCTCATGCCCCGTGTGTCTCCTGTTGCCCCCCACCCCCGCTCATGCCCCGTGTTTCCCTCGTGTTACCCCCACCCCGCTGCTCATGCCCCGTGTGTCTCCAGTTGCCCCCCACCCCCTGCTCATGCCCCGTGTCTCCCTCATGTTCCCTCCACCCCCGCTCATGCCCCGTGTTTCCCTCGTGTTACCCCCCACACCCCATCCGCTCATGCCCCATGTTTCCCTCATGTTACCCCCACTGCCCCTGGTCATGCCCTGTGTGTCTCCTGTTGCCCCCCGCTCATGCCTCGTGTCTCTCTTGTGTTCCCCCCACCCCCCACTCATGCCCCGTGTTTCCCTCGTGTTAACCCCCACCCCCCTGCTCATGCCCTGTGTCTCCCTCGTTTTCCCCCCTGCCCCCGCTCATGCCCCATGTGTCTCCTGTTGCCCCCCACCCCTCGCTCATGCCCCGTGTTTCCCTTGTGTTACCCCCACCCCCACTCATGCCCCGTGTGTCTCCTGTTGCCCCCCAACCCCCACTCATGCCCCGTGTCTCCCTCATATTCCCCCCACCCCCCGCTCATGCCCCGTGTTTCCCTCATGTTACCCCCACCCCCCTGCTCATGCCCCATGTCTCCCTCATGTACCCCCCACACCCGCTCATGCTCCATGTGTCTCCTGTTGCCCCCCGCTCATGCCCCGTGTCTTCCTCGTGTACCCCCCGCCCCTGCTCATGCCCTATGTCTCCCTCGTGTTTCCCCACCCCCCCACTCATGCCCCGTGTTTCCCTTGTGTTACCCCCACCCACCGCTCATGCCCCGTGTCTCCCTCCTGTTCCCCCCACCCCCCGCTCATGCCCCGTGTCTCTCTCTTGTTCCCCCCACCCCCCGCTCATGCCCTGTGTCTACCTCCTGTACCCCCACCCCTGCTCATGCCCCGTGTCTCCCTCCTGTACCCCCCACCCCCGCACATGCCCCGTATCTGCCCTGTTCCCCCCACCCCCCACCTCCCACTCATCCGCTCATGCCCCGTGTCTCCCTCGTGTTTCCCCCACCCCCCGCTCCTGCCCAGTGTGTCTCCTGTTGCCCCCACCCCCCGCTCATGCCCCGTGTCTCCCTTGTGTTTCCCCTCACCCCCACTCATGCCCCCTGTGTCTCCTGTTGTCCCCACCCCCTGCTCATGCCCCGTGTCTTCCTCATGTACCCCCCACCCCCCGCTCATGCCTCGTGTTTCCCCCACCCCCGCTCATGCCCCGTGTTTCCCTTGTGTTACCCCCACCCCTTGCTTATGCCACGTGCCTCCCTCCTGTTCCCCCCACCCCCTGCTCATGCCCCATGTCTCTCTCTTGTTCCCCTCACCCCCGCTCATGCCCCGTGTCTCCCTCCTGTACCCCCACCCCTGCTCATGCCTTGTGTCTCCCTCCTGTACCCCCAGCCCCCGCTCATGCCCAGTATCTGCCCTGTTCCCCTCACCCCCTCACCCCCTGCTCATGCTCAGTGTGTCTCTTGTTGCCCCCTCACCCCGCTCATGACCCTTGTCTCCCTCCTGTTTCCCCCACACCCCGCTCATGCCCTGTGTCTCTCTCTTGTTCCCCCCACCCCCGCTCATGCCCTGTGTCTCCCTCCTGTACCCCCACCCCCCGCTCATGCCCAGTATCTGCCCTGTTCCCCCCCGCTCATGCCCCATGTGTCTCCTGTTGCCCCCAGCCCCCGCTCATGCCCTGTGTCTCCCTCGTGTTTCCCACACCCCCCGCTCATGCCCCGTGTTTCCCTCGTGTTACCCCCCACCCCATGCTCATGCCCCGTGACTCCCTCCTGTTCCCTCCACCAACCGGTCATGCCCCGTGTCTCCCTCCTGTTCCCCCCACCCCCCGCTCATGCCCTGTGTCTCCCTCCTGTAACCCCCACCCCCTGCTCATGTCCAGTATCTGCCCTGTTCCCCCCACGCCCTGCTCATGCCCCGTGTCTCCCTTGTGTTACCCCCCACCCCCCGCTCATGCCCTGTGTTTCCTCTGTTCCCCCACCCCCCGCTCATGCCCGTGTCTCCCCTGTTCCACCCCACCCCCCACTCATGACCCTGTCTCCCTCGTGTTCCCCCCACCCCCGCTCATGCCCCGTGTCTCCCTCCTGTACCCCCAACCCCTGCTCATGCCCCGTGTCTCCCTCGTGTTCCCCCCACCCCCCGCTCATGCCCCGTGTCTCCCTCGTGTTCCCCCCACCCCCCACTCATGCCCCGTGTCTCCCTCGTGTTCCCCCCACCCACGCTCATGCCCCGTGTCTCCCTCCTGTACCCCCCAACCCCCGCTAATGCCCCGTGTCTCCCTCGTGTTCCCCCCACCCCCCGCTCATGCCCTGCGTGTCTCCTGTTGCCCCCACCCCCCCCGCTCATGCCCCGTGTGTCCCTCGTGTTACCCCCCACACCCTGCTCATGCCTGTGTTTCCCCCCACCCCCCTGCTCATGCCCCGTGTGTCTCCTGTTGCCACCCACCCCCCGCTCATGCCCCATGTCTCCCTTGTGTTGCTCCCACCTCCGCTCATGCCCTTTGTTTCCCTTGTGTTACCCCCACCCCTTGCTCATGCCCCGTGTCTCTCTCATGTTCCCCCCACCCCCTGCTCATGCCCCGTGTCTTCCTCATGTACCCCCCACCCCCGCTCATGCCCCATGTGTCTCCTGTTGCCCCCACCCAGCCCCTGCTCATGCCCCGTGTGTCTCCTGTTGCCCCCCATCCCCCGGTCATGCCCCGTGTCTTCCTCGTGTACCCCCCACCTCCCGCTCATGCCCCGTGTGTCTCCTGTTGCCCCCCACCCCCCCACTCATGCCCCGTGTTTCCCTTGTGTTACCCCCGACCCCCCGCTCATGCCCCGTGTTTCCCTTGTGTTAACCCCCACCACCCACTCATGCCCGTGTCTCCCTCCTGTTCCCCCCACCCCCCGCTCATGCCCCGTCTCTCTCTTGTTCCCCCACCACCCGCTCATGCCCCATTTCTCCCTCCTGTACGCCCACCCTCCGCTCATGCCCCGTCTCTCTCTTGTTCCCCCACCCCCCGCTCATGCCCCGTTTCTCCCTCCTGTACCCCCCACCCACCGCTCATGCTCTGTGTCTCCCTCCTGTACCCCCCACCCCTCGCTCATGCCCAGTATCTGCCCTGTTCCCCCCACCCCCGCTCATGCCCCGTGTCTCCTGTTGCACCCCACCCCCCGCTCATGCCCCGTGTCTCCCTCGTGTTCACCCCAAACCCCTGCTCATGCCCCGTGTCTTCCTCATGTTCCCCCACCCCCCGCTCATGCCCTATGTGTCTCCTGTTGCCCCCACCCAGCCCCCGCTCATGCTCCGTGTGTCTCCTGTTGCCCCCCAGCCCCCGGTCATGCCCCGTGTCTTCCTCATGTACCCCCACCACCCGCTCATGCCCCGTTTCTCCCTCCTGTACCCCCACCCTCTGCTCATGCCCCGTCTCTCTCTTGTTCCCCCACCCCACGCTCATGCCCCGTTTCTCCCTCCTGTACCCCCCACCCACCGCTCATGCTCTGTGTCTCCCTCCTGTACCCCCCACCCCTCGCTCATGCCCAGTGTGTCTCCTGTTGCCCCCCATCCCCTGGTCATGCCCCGTGTCTTCCTCGTGTACCCCCCACCTCCCGCTCATGCCCCGTGTGTCTCCTGTTGCCCCCACCCCCGCTCATGCCCCGTGTTTCCCTTGTGTTACCCCTGACCTCCCGCTCATGCCCCGTGTTTCCCTTGTGTTAACCCCCACCCCCCGCTCATGCCCCGTGTCTCCCTCCTGTTCCCCCCAACCTCCGCTTATGCCCCGTCTCTCTCTTGTTCCCCCACCCCCGCTCATGCCCTGTTTCTCCCTCCTGTACCCCCACCCACCGCTCATGCTCTGTGTCTCCCTCCTGTACCCCCCACCCCTCGCTCATGCCCAGTATCTGCCCTGTTCCCCCACCCCCCGCTCATGCCCCGTGTCTCCTGTTGCACCCCACCCCCCACTCATGCCCCGTGTCTCCCTTGTGTTTCCCACCACCCCCCGCTCATGCCCCGTGTTTCCCTCGTGTTACCCCCCACTCATGCCCGGTGTCTCCCTCCTGTTCCCCCCACCCCTCGCTCATGCCCTGTGTCTCCCTCCTGTACCCCCCCAACCCCCGCTCAAGCCCCATGTTTCCCTCCTGTACCCCCCACCCCCTGCTCATGCCCAGTATCTGCCCTGTTCCCCCCACCCCCTGCTCATGCCACGTGTCTCCACTGTTCCCCCCACCTCCCGCTCATGCCCCATGTCTCCCTACTGTTCCCCCCACTCACCGCTCATGATGCGTGTCTCCCTCCTGTATCCCCCACCCCTGCTCATGCCCCGTGTCTGCCCTGTACCACCCCACCCCCCGCTCATGCCCCTTGTCTCCCCTGTTCCCCCACCACCCGCTCATGCCCCATGTCTCCCTACTGTTCCCCCCACTCCTGCTCATGTCCTGTGTCTCCCTCCTTTTTCCCCCCACCCCCCGCTGATGCCCAGTTGTTTTCTCTTTATACACCCTGCCTTCTCTTTCCATGGTGGCCATCTTGGTAAAAAATGTTCCTTCCTTTCTTTGGGAAGAAAAATCTTTTTTTTACCACCTGGGGTTCCCACTTTGAGGACCTAAGATGCTAGTGGTCTTCATCTATTGAAAAGGATGTTATGGTAATGGTGCACTAATAAAAACCTATGAAATTCAGTAAAAAAAAAAATGTGTTACAGGGACGTTATGGTTAAGTTGCACTACTAAAAACCTATGAAATTCAGTGAAAAAACTTTGTTAAAAGGACGTTATGGTTAAGTTGCGCTACTAAAAACCTGTGAAATTCAGTGAAAAAACTTTGTTAAAGGGACGCTATGGTTAAGTTGCGCTACTAAAAACCTATGAAATTCAGTGAAAAAACTTTGTTAAAGGGAATTTATGGTTCCAAGTAAAACCGAAAAACCCTTGAAATTCGCCAGTTATGGTAAGCAAAGCAACCATAACTCGCGCCACCACCGTGCACTGCTAAGACTAACACCCACGACATCAAAGATGACATCACAAATATCATTGATGACATCACTGATGACATCACATGTCTGGCTCACTCTTTTTTCTTTTGCTGACATATCTAGGCCACATGGTTTTCTTCAGTAACAGTCGAAAACCAAACATTTTATTTTATTTGTAGACGTATCCTTCAAGTAGGTTCTTACAGTAATTCCCTTAGAGTCCAGTCACATCATATGAAACATATACATAGGGGAAGACACAAGCTTGAAAGACAGCAATCGTTTTTGTGCATAAAGATAATCAATAGACTTATCAGCACTTTCTGATAATTCTGTGGTTTTTTTATGGCTGTACTTTCCGTGTATATGGTCATAATTGTATACATTGTACTCACACTACTTTCCTTAAGGTCCAATCACATCAAGTGATGCATATACATAGTGTAAATAGCAGCTTTGAAACAGAGCAATCATTTATTTGCATGAAAATAATCAGTTAGGTTATGAATTGTTTCTTCTACTACTGTGCTTTTTTCCTAACTTCACTTTCCCTGTATATACCCATATTGGTATGTGCTCTTGTCTCTTTGTGTTTTGTCTATAGTAATGCAATTATGTAATACATAGGTTTTATTAGCTACTTATTACATATTTCACAGTACACAAAAATCTATTAAGAAAACAATTATCATTTCATTATTCAACATATTAACATTATGAATATTATACCTTCATCTTGTACGCTGCACACAATGCTATATTATACCATATCCTTGTTTGTTTATTTGTTCTTATGTGCCAACCGCCTGCCCTATTGGTATGTAACATTATCTACATTGTTTTGGTTTTATAATTTTGTTACGAATTTTGGAATCACATGTTATAATTCTTTACAAATATCAATAAAAATGGGCAGCCTTGAAAATGACCAGGTGTTCAAATACGTGTCGGCTGACAATAAGAAATAAAATTGCGGGCACAACTAAATTGACTTTGGAAATCATTGTAATACCACAAGCTAAACTTTTATTGTGAGAGGTTTAGGTTAATAACTCCCAGTGCAGGGGGCGCAGTTAGCCAGCACACCAAATACAATGGCCCTAGCACACCAACAAACGGTTATACCATACACAACCAAAACCCATTTACTGCTAAAATGACACATTCATTAGAGGTGAGGTTCTATCCTGCAAAGATGTGTTTCTTCACTCCTGCATTCTAGCTTTAGGTGGTTTAAGCTCAGCTACCACAGATGTTAGGTGGCAGCAAATACTATACTAGGATAAGGAGCCAACCTTTAGAGAAAATTAGCTCTCTGAGATAGTGCTCATCCTATACCTGTGTGAAAATTGATATGTGCGACTTACATGTTTCCCAACTTTATTTTCCACCTTGCGCTGAATGACTATATATTCGGTGCACACTTTATGCTCCATTGAGTGTAGTCCACTCTGTCCCCTGCACCTGTGTTATGTGGGGGACACATTGTTAAACCTGTTCCCCGTCCAGCTACCAGAATTCCAGAGCCAACAATCTGGCTTGACCTTTTTACCCACTTGTCCTACTCTGTAATATCCACCCTCCCCCCCACATGTTGTCCTGTTGTCTCTGAGTTCCACATGTTGTGTCCATCATGTGTGAGGGGCTCTGAAGGCCACATTCCCCACCCAACAATTAGCCTGCCCTTTGGCCCAAACTGTCCTGCACTGTATAATGTAATCTCCAAACACCCTACAATTAACATCATCCCTCAGCTCAAACTGCCAACTCCCCTGATCTGGGAATCACACAGAATACCTGAAGGTGTGTGTCCCAATCTGCATCTCATCTCTCCTGGAAACAACCCTGGAAACACTTCCCCAAACAATCACTTGCCTGCGTGAGAGGCTGGCCCTGCAGTGGGTGGGATCAACAGCCTTATATAAGTCTGGGGAGAAAGGACTGGAGGTTTTTCTTCTCTTTTGTGTCTGCTGGCAGTCTGTGCTGACTGTGGGGTTGAGGGCTGAGAGGCCTCCTATCTAACGTACCCTTGTCCCCAATCTACCCTTCATTTTCTCCCTCTTCCCCAAACTGTTCTATTTT
This sequence comes from Ambystoma mexicanum, assembly GCF_040938575.1. Classification (NCBI taxonomy): domain Eukaryota; kingdom Metazoa; phylum Chordata; class Amphibia; order Caudata; family Ambystomatidae; genus Ambystoma; species Ambystoma mexicanum. The sequence goes on from NC_090928.1 coordinate 607,996,403, forward strand.
TCCACTCTTACCTGCTTCCCCCAGTCTGTGTCTCTGTGTCTCTGTCTCCCTGTGTCTTTGTCTCTCTGTGTTTCTGTCTCCCTGCATGTGGGTGTCCCCCTGTATGTGTGTGTGTGCCTCCCTGTTTGTGTGTGTATCGGTGTTTGTGTGCCGGTCTGTGTGTGTCTTGGTGTGTGTCTGTGTGTGTCTGTGTGTGTTTCACATGTTGTGTGTGTCTCTGCGTGCGTGTCTTTCTTTTTCACGTTCCTCTTCTCTCCTTCTCCCTCAGGTGTCCCTGTGTGCAGTCCCTCACTGGATGCCACCTCTCTCATTGGGCACCCCTCTCTTTCTTACTTCCTTTCTCTTTTGTCCTCCTTCTCTCAGCCCTCTGTCTCTACCAACGCCCTCCACCCACTTCCTCTTCAACCCTCCCTTTCCGGTTCCTGCTACCCTGTGCATCCACGGGTACTCCCCGGGCCCACGGGTTCCATGCCAGTGGGTGTGCCTAGCTAGTGTGCCTGTCATCAATGCCCTGCCTTGTGCCTGCATCCCAGTGTAGGCCATCATCTGTGTTCAGTGTGTCTGATTTGTCCTTCTGGCAATGGGTTTACTTCTCTAACTATCATAAATCTGTTCATGCTTTCTACAAAGACTTTGGTGCCTTCACTGTGTTCCTACTTTTCAGTACAGCCTGCCTGTTATTGCCATATTGGGGGGCCTGTCTGTGTGTACAACACCCCCCCACTGGGTCTGTTGACTCCCTGGTCCACAATTGTGACCCTGTCTGGGGTCTCCCTCACAGCCTCCCCATTTTGGCCTGCCTCCCACTTCCACACCTGTATGAGGTTGGAGCTATGTAAAGGAATCATTCTTGTACAGAACCATATCAGGCTCAGTCAGAGACAGAAGATTTAATGATGGCAGATACATACTTTGCTGGATATGTTTGTTACAAAAACAACTGACTTGGCTGTGAGCTTCTGATCAAGGCCCTTTCATTCCACAGGCTATGAACAGCTATCATAGCATAAGGGTTGGTTCTGCCATCTTGCAGTATAGCGCAGGGTGAGGGTGAGCCTTGTAAACAGGGCATTTGCTGGGCCCTCGGAAAGGCACACCCATTTGATACAGTTAATGATCATCACAATGGTCTTAATAATTGGAGCCTTTTTCCACGTATTCATTCTTGTAGGCTCTTTTGAAACTGTATTCTTTGTACTCACCTGTATTATGGAGACTATTTTCCTCCATAACTCTAAAAGGCATCTGTATTTTCTTATTGCAGCACAGAGCTCCTTATGGGCATTGTTGCTGAGGACCCTTAGTGTTCTCTTTGAGAGTATTTTTCTTTATCCTAGAGTAATTGCAGTTCATAAGGATAGAGAGATACTATCTCTCCTAAAACATTATAGTCTGAGAGATTGCCACACATCTCGTTAATGTGGGGTGCCAAAGTTACACCTAGTATACACCTTTTTTCTGATCCTGTGACTTTTTAGTCACATGCACAATCTCCTAGTTATGGCTGGTGGCAGTGGACATGTTCTACCAACTATTGTTTGATTTTTCTACCACAGGCTATGTCCATAGCCTTGGTAGTGCACAATAGGGGCACCTAAGTGCCAACTTGGGGCTTCCCTTCTTTTTTCACCATTACTAGTGTGGTTATTCTTTGTTAGCCTTCCTTCTACCATCCTCAGAGGGGGAGGCCTGTGTGTGTGTTTTGCCTTTGGCAGGAACTGTTGGTTGTTCCTGCTTAGGCTCCAGAGTTTCTGGACAGGAAGTGTGGGTGCAGATTTCCACCCCTGTCCTTTGCTAGAATGCCTGAATAGAAACAGATCCCACTGGGGGTCTCGTTGTCCTGATTGAACAGGCAAATACCCTTTTATGTAAATTGCTGAGAAAGATGGCAGAGGAGTGTTTGTTGGAACTGTATAAAAAATGAGGCTCCTGGAGTGAAAAGCAAGTTGACCACTGGAATCTGAAGTATGCGAAGAAGAAGAAGATAACCAGAGATGCCTGCAGACCCTTTTCAACACTGTGTAGAGGCCACTGCTGTCCTGACCGGATTATCTGTGCGACAGAGGAACTCCGAAAAGGATGGCTCCTTCCCTTTAACTAGTGGGAACAACCGGGCCCATGGCGAACTTTGATTTGAGCCATCTCCCGAGGTCTTGTGAGTTTTCTGAACTGCAGAACCCCAAAACTAGGAGAATTGCTGCCCATTTCAAGTACATCCTTGTGGGAAGGCCATATCCATCCAAATCTTTGCTGAGCCCTAAAGAACACTCCAGAGTTCTGATTGAACTCACTCAGACCCCCTCTGCAGAGTGTGGGGCTGCAGGAAGAGAAGAAGATTAACCGGAAAAATCATGTCCTTTGTTGGTACTGCAGAAAAGGCACCAAAACCACACAGTGACCAAAGAAGTTGATGAACACCATGCCAGAGGTAGTCCCTCAAGTCTGCTGCTGAGAAATCCTGTCCATTGTCCTGCCTTCAGAACAAGGAATCTGGAGGCCAGGTCCAGAGCAGCAACATCGCTAAGCATTCACCACAAATTATTTCTTCTAACCTAAGATACTGTGGGGAAAAAGATATTGCTTACCTTATTCCATAAAGTCACTCCACAGCATTGGAGTGCATGTAGAGGTGTCCTAGGCAATCCCATCTTACCTTCCACTCAAGCAGCTGCTTGTGTCCTTTTAGCAAGTCCTTTAACAGGGTCTCCAATGTTGGTTATGTTTTCTTGTATCTTCTTTCCTAGATACTAGAAATGATCCACAGGAACCTTTCACTTTTGCTGCTTTTCAAGAATTTAAGCCTCTCCAAACTTCCTTTTAGCTAGGTTGCATTTTGACCTTTAAAAGATTTGCTGTGCATGGAAAATGCCTATAGAACCTGAAACTCTGCTAGGATAATACTAATTAACTGTTTTCCTCCCAAAAAATTCTATCTTATATGTATATGCTGGATAAATGCAATTACTGTATTACTTGTAGGTGCACATTATTACAGATAGTATGGTAGACCTGTCAAACTCCTGTAACAATTGTGTGCATTCAGCAACTACCAACTAAGAAGCAGCTTTTTGAAAGTGTTGTTAAGTATACCTATATGTGTTGGTTTATTGTGCTAAGTATTTAACAGTGACTCTTGTGCAAATATAATACATCTATATTTAAATATAGATGTATGTGTAAGTGTTTCTTTGAAGTGCATTTCTAACTGGGTGCAGTGTACTTACCTACAGCTCACATCTTCCTCTTAAGATAAGCCTGACTGCACTGCCACTCTACCAAGGTCTCTGATGATGCACTGCTGTTGCCAAGCTTTTTCAATTCTGAAAGGCAGCCATTACAGGATTTGAGGATCAAGTTCCAAATCAACATTGAAAGGTGCCATGAAATTATATAAAGGGTGTTAATTAGGGAGTTTTGAGGGAAGGGAGCTTGTGAGCAGGGTGAAGACTCAAGACTAAGGAAGGTTTGGGGCTTGGATAGAGTATTTCATTTTTAGCATTTTGCTGAGATCGAGAGAGCAGTGCAGGCCACCAACTGTTGTGGGGCTGGAGTCAAAAATTGTAAAATCGTCAATCTCCCGAAATCGTCTATACTGAATTAATATATATATATAGTATGGTAGTGGCCATGTAGTTATGGTTAAGTTGCTGTTTCCATAGGAAGAGCACTTTTTGGGCGGCTTATAACTTTGCTCTCCCTGGACGAATACTCACCAAACTGCAACTAAAGTATATGGCCTACAGCCCAAACCGCTGGATGGATTTTCACAAAATTTGGACCAGGAGTAGCAGCTTGGTCCCGAAAGCGTGCTTTTGCAGATTTGGTGAAAATCCGTCCTGTAGTTTTTTTTAAAATTACCAAAAAGTAGGTCACAAAAAATTAGTGATATCTGTGTTCGGTCCGCGGACACACTTCCCTGTCCACTCCGCGGACAGTGTTCTGATTGGCCAATCGGCTTGCGTGATGTCCGAGGACATGCGGCGTGTTTGCTGATTGGACGGCGTAGAGCATGAAGCGCGTCAGATTTTCGATACCGCCTGCAATCTTGGATTCGCGGACGTCCGCGGACAGTGCAGTGATACTTGTTTTAAAAATTGTATTTATTAGAGTGTGTTGGTGTGTAAGAGTTTTTGGGGAGGGTGGGAGAGTATGAGATAGGTTAAATGTTGTATTTTTTTATGTGGTAGACCCTCTTGTTGTGTTCGATTTGTCTGCAGACAACACGGCTGTTCTGAAATATTCTAAATAAACTAAATGGGGGGGTGTTCTGAGGACGCAATTAGGTGTCCGTTTTGTTCGCAAGCAAGCTGAAACTGTTCTAAGAACACTTGCGGTTTCCTGAAATGTATGTAAATAAAGAAAATGGAGGTATCCTGAGGACGCGGTTGGTATTGTTTACTGGCAAGTTGAATGTGTTCTAAAAACACTTGCGGTGTCCTGAAATGTTCGCAAATAAACAAAATGGGGGTGTCCTGAGGACGCTGTCCGTATTGTTCGCTGGCAAGTTGAATGTGCTCTAAGAACACTCGCTGTGTCCTGAAATGTTCGTAAATTAACAAAATGGGGGTGTCCTGAGGACGCTGTCCGTATTGTTCGCTGGCAAGTTGAATGTGTTCTAAGAACAATCGCAGTGTCCGGAAATGTTCGTAAATAAACAAAATGGGGGTGTTCTGAGGACGCTGTCTGTATTGTTCGCTGGAAAGTTGAATGTGTTCTAAGAATACTCGCGGTGTCCTGAAATGTACGTAAATAAACAAAATGGGTGTGTCCTGAGGACGCTGTGCGTATTGTTCGCTGGCAAGTTGAATGTGTTTTAAGAACACTCGCTGTGTCCTGAAATGTTGGCAAATTAACAAAATGGGGGTGTCCTGAGGACGCTGTCTGTATTGTTCGCTGGCAAGTTGAACGCGTTCTAAGAACACTCGCGGTGTCCTGAAATGTTCGCAAATAAACTAAATGGGGGTATCCTGAGGACGCTGCCCATATTGTTCGCTGGCAAGTTGAATGTGTTCTAAGAACACTCGATGTCCTGAAATGTTCGCAAATTAACAAAGTGGGGGTGTCCTGAGGACGCTGTCCGTATTGTTCGCTGGCAAGTTGAATGTGTTCTAAGAACACTTGCAGTGTCCTGAGATGTTTGTAAATAAACAAAATGGGGGTGTCCTGAGGACGGTGTCCGTATTGTTCGCTGGCAAGTTGAAAGTCTTCTAAGAACACTCATTATGTCCGCGGACATTAAAAGTTCCCATAAGCCATAGTTAAAATGTTTGACTCTATGGGTGTGATATGCCCTGGCCACACCAACCGCAGCATATCACACTCATAGTGGCTTATAACTTTGGGATCCAAAAACAAATTTATAAGGAACAAAGTTATAAGCCTCTATGGGTGTTATATGCTGCGATGGTTGTACTTATTATAATATACTTGCTGTTTGGTTTAGTAACTGGAGTACATGCATTTCTTGTTCATTTCTGCGATAAAAGAAAAGATCATGTTAGTATTGGTATTTTGTAACGACTTATTACATTGAATAATCAACATTTTTTTTTTTGCCCTCATATTAAGTAGATTACAAACCAGAGTACTGTTCAATTTGCTCAGTTTCTGTATTTGTTGCTAAAATCATTGGGTCTGTGGGAGAAAAAAAAATCCATGTTGGATGAAAAAAAAAACCTTTTTCCGTTATGCTACAGTTTATTTGTTTGTTTGTTCTCAGTGTTCACTTGTTGTTTCTGGCTAATGCTGTATACATTGGCTTGTTGCAGTTTTTTTGGAGCAGTAACATATCATTTATTTGTTTGGATATTGTAAAATTTTGGAGCAGTTACATACCAGTATTCTAATTGTCTATTTTTTATATATTTTAGTGGTATTGATTTATCTGTTTTGATATTGTTAAATTTTGGGACAGTTAGATACCAATTGGTGTATTCTAACTGTCTATTTTTTATATAATTTAGTGGTATTGATTTATCAGTTTGGATATTGTAAAATTTTGGGTTAGTTAGATACCAGTTGGTGTATTCTAACTATCTATTATTTGCTCTAATTTAGTGGTATTCATTTATCTGATTAGTTGTTGTAGAATCTTTGGGCAGTTAGATACCTTTTGGAATATTCTAACAGTTTATATTTTTTACTATAAGTTTACTTAAGGTTTAAGTACAGTTTAGTTAATAAATTTGGTTTTAAGAACATTAAATAAGCGTTTGAAAGATTTGCTGGTAATCTCGGCTTTAGAGTAATGGTACTATCATTACATTCAAACCATCCTCATTTCTTTTTTATATATGCGGTGTAGTGACCTGAATTCTTTGTGGCTCCTGCGTGCTAGATTATACCAATTGTTGTGAAGGTTTTCTTACCAAGTGATACTTGACCATGTATGAATCCAGTCAGCTTGCAGTTGTTTTTAGTAGCATCTGCATTGTAACATAGAAGCATTAGTATTATGTATTTACTATGTGTTTGTATTAGTAAGGTAGAGCGAATATCCTAATTGCAGGTAGTACATATTCTACCATGGTTTGCATTTTACATAAGATGCTAAAATGGAATGGATTCACAATTAGGTATTGATATATATACAAAGTGTTCATTGGAGATTTGCTCTTGTGTCACATTGTTGCAGAGAGTGCATGTATGTTTCCACATGTATGAAATCTGGAAGATTTCATTTATAGGTATGTTTTTATTTTCCAGTACTTGTAGTAAGTACATTAGAAATTCTTGTGGATCTTCCTGTGAGTTTATAGTGAATTGCACCATTCCAGCACAGTAGTCCAATTGTTGTCTTATTCCATAAACACTATACGTGTTATCAGGATTGTTTGTTGCTTTTCTGTCAAGTACTAACATTTGCAAACACAATTGGTCTGTACTGTGTAAGTAAATGGTGGCAATTGAAATAGAATATTCATTGCTACATTTGTGTAGCAACTTACTCTAACTATATTTGAGAGTTTAAATGGACCAGGCAGTTCTGTATCTGATTGATTTTTTTTTTAGTTTGTCTTCCTTCTTTGACGAAGTACCTGGTTTACTTTCCCTAATGGGTTCTTTTATGTTTGTGGTACTTGATGAAGTTTTATGTTTCTTTTACTATCTTTGGAGGATTTAACAGTGACATCCTGTTGCATTTCTGTTTGATTTAGTTTTCTTTTACAATGTTTTACATTTTGTGGTACAGAATATGTTTTTAGATGAGGGTGTGAAGTGATTGAAGTTTATTGTATTTTAAAATGCAAGGAATATCAGCGTTTACTTTACTTGCATCAAAGTTGATTAGAAATAGACTGTCAAGTGTACGTAAGCGTGATAGTGTTATGTAGCTCATGCCTTCTTTAAAGACTATGTTACCAATGTCTATCATTGCTTTGTCTAGGGTTAGACCTTGTGATTTATAAATGGTGACTGCATATGCAACAGTTAGAGAAAATTGTTCTTTACGTACATACATTTCTTTGAAGAGAAGGAATCGAGCTGTTGAGCATCCTATCCTTTTTACTTCTGAAAGTTTGTCAAAGAGAATATTGACAAACTGAATTTTGTTGTCACGTGGGTATGTTTGAAAGCCAGCAACTGTACCCAGTGCTCCATTAACTAGTCCTTGGTCCACATCAAGGTTATGTTTAAGCATTACTCTGCAATTTAAGGATAATTTTAATATCTTTTCCAAGCTAGCTGTGTTTGAGATTGAATTTTCTAAACTATTTAGTCTTGTTGTGGCTTGCTCACACATGGGTAGTGTCATACAATGTACATCTAGTTTGTCTGTGGCGCTAATTTCCATTATTGGTTGCATTTCTTTACTTAACATTATTTCATTGAATTTGAAACAGCTTGCAAGAGTTGGCATTAAGGCCATACAATTGATAATTTATGGGCTAATTGTTCCATAACATCTGTAGCACATGCATTATCGCCATAAAGTGCATGAATGTGCCGGGTTTTCAATATTGCTTCTGCTTCTTTAGAAAGTATACCAACTCTGATACTTTTTAAGATGTTGGCATAAGTGAGATCTGCAGATTGCTGCATGTTTTATGTTAATTCTCTGTATTGGAAATGTTGCCAAAGGTTGTCATTCCCAATGCTGCCAACAGTCTTACGGCAGAGTTTGTGTCCTAATGTTTTAAAAATAGGCTCACCTTTTACTGGTGTCAATTGAAGAAGATCTCCGAAAACAATAATGTGTTTTCCTGCAAAGAGCTCTTCGTAGTTTTTTTTGAGTACTGTTAATGACTCCAATCAAGCATTCCCACTAAGTCAGTGCCTTGTCTGGGATTGCTCAAGGGAAGACCTTATTTATACATTTTTATGACAAGTTATAATCTGGATGATGAACCCGTGTATCATGCACCTCTCTGAGAATCCCCCTGGCCCCACTGAGCCAAGAAGTAGGTTTGTTTTGCAAATTGAAAACGTGTATTTGAAAAATTAAACAATAGATATATATCACACTTTTATAATAAATTAATATTTGATATCACACTTAGACATATGACAGTGATCAACAATGGATGATGTTATACTAGCACACTGGTTTAATTACTTAGGTGTAGTATAGAGGATAAGGTAACTGAGAAAGCTTTATATGGTACAAGGAAATGCAAGGTGGAAAAGAAGCAACACAGGGATAAACTTGATATGATTTCAGCAAAAGATAATAGAATCACTTTTTCTCTGACAATTCACTCCCCCCTATGCAATGTAAGGAGATGGAAGTAACACACACAGTCTTCAGGAATACAATCACAGTACAATACGAATTCAGTTCTCCCCTAGCAAGCTTAGAGAAACAGGGATGATTTTAAACACAGGCAAAGTACTTTAAAGGTGCTATGCAAAGAAGGGAAAAATATGCTAAAAATGATTTGAATTTCCTATGAGAGATTCAGGGTGGGTGATAGCTACTTTAAATTAGTTCAGGATCAATTTAGTAATGCTCTATGAATGATTGTCAGGTTGCAAACGAATTTCAGCAAAGGAAAGCAAGAAGCTGCTATTTTGACACGTGAAGAAATTTGAGCCAAATCGCTGCACTTTTTCCGAGTGCGTTGAGCGAGATTACGGAAAAAGTATAATGAATAGAAAGTCGGGTCTGGTTTCGTTGGAAATCCCAGACTCTTAGCTTTAAAATGAAAGTTAAATCTTGCTTCTTGCACAAACAGTTGAAGAGATACGGACGATTTAGTGGAGGTAGATTTTCAGAAATTAAATTTTAAAGTTTCAGAATGACAGATGACGGTTTTGCAGCTTTAAAGTCACAGAAGGATACACAATTCTATGATGTAGTTCTAGATAGGTTAAAATAGTTTGAATTAGATTATTTTAAACTAAGAGATTGGGTTTTGCACAGTTCAGGTTCAGTACTCACATTATAATTTGGACAGGAATGCGACTTTGTCACGGATCGGTTCAGGATTGGCTGCGGTTCTCTCGCCACTTGGTACTGGTTCTGCACACAGCGGTCTTGGTCAGCTCTCAGCGATCTGGTCTGGGTCTGGTCTCTCTGGATTTCTGGTCTCTCTGGATACAGCACTGCTTTCTGAGTCTGCTACCGGTCCTGGCAAAAGTTCTTGGCAAAGAATTCAAACAGCCCGCCCGGCTGTTGAATAGTTTGCAAATGATTTTGAGGCCTGCTGAGAATACTTTTGCTTGCAGTAGGCCTTCTTGGTTCAACGTTCTGTAGTCTCTGGAGATTGATGGATTTGAAGTCTGGAGTCTCCCGGCAAAGCGTCCCGCAAGAACGTGGAAAGTGAATGTCCCGGTCTGGCTTCCAGAGGCTCTTTTTATGTCTTTTGAAAATGGGTGTGGATGCTAACTTTCTTTGCCCAACCCAGACACGATTTGATAGGTCAAGGATTTCTCTTTGACCTGATTCGAGAAGGGAGCAGTGAGTCAGAGTGAGTCATCTTTATGGCATACAGAAAGAACTCTCCCCTTTGCTTTTACCTAAGAAAATCATTTTCATAACTAAACACATTTCCCAGATACACAAGTGGTTGACATTACATGTACAGATTGCAGATGACTTAAGGTACATTCTTGTTCAACTCTGATCTTCCAAAGAGCTTGCATTAAAAAATGACAACTTATTTTCATTTTTAGTTGGTTTACCAATATCGGACGTTTACCAAAAATGGCTCAAATGTGCACCGCCTTTCTACACATATTCCAGTAAATTTCCATGTCTCTAGCTTAAACCAAGTGTCTGCAACATGAATAAATTGCGGGGTTCGGTCCCAGAACATCGTACGGAATTGAGTTTAGACTCAAATTATATGTACATATTCCATTTTAAGGATCTCCAAATTGTACATTCCTGTCATCTGGTTACAATTAGTTATCAGTGTTTTTATAAAACATATATTTGCCTTCAATTCAATTCACAAAAAGTGTCTGGGTCCACCCCCAGAAGCTTGGTGAGTCAGAGATCACATGTCTGGCTTCTCCCAGAGCAGTGTGTTGACAGTAAACACCTAAAATCTGCATACCCTATTCAATGGAAAGAGTCTGGTGTGTTGACTGAGGTCAGCAGACCAGGGGGCCACTCTGCATTTGGTTAGCATGACCATGTGATCTCCTGGGCTGTTGCTGGTAAGGGCTGGTGTGAATGCTTCCCATGGACAGAGGCCCTTTGAACTGTTTTAATTGAACCAGACTGCCTCCTGGGAACAAACCTTTGAAGTCCCAGCTAGCTCAGGATGCTGTTTAGCTTCTGCAATACAGGTCCCCAGTCAGAGTTTAGACCGCTAGCGCTGGTTTGTGGAAAATGCCAGTACTGCACCTCTTTTTGGGATCTGTCTTGAATTAATACATTTCCAAAAGAAAGGATTTTACTTGATAGTATATGATCCTTGCTTGACATGGCATTGATGTTGATCTGTAGTAGAGTAAAGTAAAACACTCAACCACAGTTAGATTTGTGTTTGGTGGTTCTGGGCCCATGATCTTAGCAATTTTTTACATTAATAAAAACGGTTTTGAACAGAACCATCTTTCTTTGCACTGGTGGTTGGCAGGTCAGGGGACCATTTTGCTGTGCGCAAAACTGCATGGTTCTCCAGGATTCTGGCGCAAATGTGGGCTTTTCCGGCCTCTTGGATTTCCTAAGCCCACAGCACCAATTGTTGCAGCATAATAGTCCAAACGTGGGTCAGGACACCCAACAGTACTTATTGTAATCTGAGGTGAATCAAAGCCAACATTAGGTTATACACCATGCTCACTTCATCTATTGGTAGCATTTTCATTTGTTTTAATACTCTGCATAGTTCCATTGCAGCTTCTGTAGAAAGTTTGTATTAGTCTCATTTGTTTTGGTGTTCTACTGGCAGGAGCAGTAATCAGTGTAAAGTGACACCACCCATGTTGTAGGCAGTTAAACCTGTGGGGGCAGTGACAATAGCTGACAGTTTGTTGTTTGTCAATTGTTGAACAAACTTACTGATGATTTTGATTAGGAATGTTTTGCCAGAACCAGCTTCACCACTGACGTACAGTAGTATAGGTTTGTAATTTTGCCAGGTGCATTCTTTGTTTTCATGTTGTACACCATGTGCAATTTCTTTTGTTAGTTCTTGAAAAATGCTATGTTGCTCATTGTTTAGTTTTGATTGTAGTATAGTTAAGTCTTCTTTATCTTCATACTGACACATGGTGTTTTCTACTTCTATCATAGCTAATTCTGCCTCATTTGTTATTAGTGGTTCTCCCAGTGGTTCTTGGCTTCCTGTTACAGAAGGTTGACTACTGTCAGGAGTGTCATTATCTAGTTGGGCCTGGAGTTCTTCTTTGTGTTGCTGTTCATTGTGCAACATTGTTTTGTACTGTGTGAAGTTTACATCAGTTATAGTACTTTCATTTGCTTTGAAAGCGTCTTCATATGAGTCATAGTTATCTAGCATTTCTTCTTCTTTTCTCCATGTTTTCAAGAGTTGTAGAAGGGACATGTAATATAGTTCTTTATGTTGAGGAGTCTTTAATGACAATTTGATATGATTAATTAAATTTGGTTTGGTGAGTTTTACTAAGCTGCCTTCACAGTTTGTCACTCTGTGTTTACCTTATTTTTCATCAGGTTTTATATTATTTTTGTATGTGTAGTTTTGGGCTACGTGGTATAGACACATGGTTTCCAAAGTATTACTTCTGTTTGGGTAGTATGTGTCCAATAAATTGTTTTTGAAAATGTCTTGGCTGTTGGGATCATGTTTGGCTATTGTTTATATATCTTTGTATGATTTTAGAACTCTTTTTCTAGATTTAGCTGGACCAAGACTTAGCCAAACTATATTTTCAGATTTACCATACAAAGCAGTACCAGTTGAACGATCAGCTGCTTCATAGGATCCACATTCTCTATGGGAGAGCATTTTTATGCCCAAGCTGTATAATTTCTGAGACACTGTTTTATCTGATGACAGGTCATTCCAGAGGTCTTGGAGCTCTGTCTTTTCTGCTTTGGTTAAGTATGCTGTGACATATCGTGCAACTGCAGTAGTATAATTGTCTGCAATGTACTGCACATCTATGTTTGCATTCCATAAGTGGGCAATGATTGCATTGCAATCATTGATATATTTTTCTTCTTCTTTTCTTTTTATGCAATATGTATTTTTAGGTGACTTACCTTTTACACTACGTCTAACTGAAGACATGAGGTTGTTCACTTGACCTGTATTTGTAACTGGTCTAAGGAAACCAAATCGGCATTTGGTGTAGTATTTCCCTTTATTTTTGTATTTGCGACGACAATATTTGCCACATTTGTGTCTTTGAAATGTTATAATGTGTGCATGAAGATCACTATTTGTGGATTCTGATGGAATTTCACAAGTGACATATTTTTCAATAAACTGTAAAACAATGGCATCACTGTCTTGACCAAATTTAGGAGCATCTTTAATCCATAAAAGCATGTGGATATGTGGTGCTCCTCTGGCTTGGTATTCTTTTCTCCAAAAGAAGTGTTGCACTTCTCCAAGGGGAGGAACAGTTTTATTATAAAATGTAGCATAGCAATAAAGCGATGGTGAAAATATCTTGAAACATTAACAGGATCCAGAGAACAAAGTTCTCCAGGTGTTAGTATATCTATGTTTGTTTTGTTTTTGTTTGATATGCGTAGGAAATCATGTAAATCTTGCCATGCATATTCTGCACAACTTAATGTAACAAACCAAGTGGGTGGGCCAAGGTTTCTGATCATACAACGTACATCTCCATGACGTCGAAACAGTACTCTCTAGTACCACACATATTTGCTAATAGATTGTAATATTTGATTGTAAAACCTCATCTTTTTGTTGCACTTTTTGTAATAATTGTGTAGCTGTCATATTTTGAAAGTGGGATCCTTATTTTAATATGTGTGCAACTCCGTAATATAAAGTTGCTAGTTCACTTTCAAAGAGTAGGTGGAATATGTATTCCACATTTTGTCTAAATCTGGGATCTTGAGAATACATCCGTAATGAGCGGTATTCTGATGCTGATATTTGAAAAGGTCTATCATCGTACCTTCTTCCTTTGCCGGTAGGAAAGAGTAGAGAAAAAGCACGTGCTTCTATACTTTTTTCCAATATGCTGATTGGTGATCCTTTTGTTTGACGCATTTCGTACGTTTCCAGTGCATCTTCTATGGTGTCATTAGAGTGCAATGGATGAATTGTATAATGGTCTAAAGTATTTGATATTGTAGCAGGATCTAGGAGCTCAAATTGACGAGCTTCTTGTGTCTCTTGAATTATTTCAGTTGTATCCTTCAAGTTTTCTTCAATATTAATTTCTTTGTAATATTCATTATTCTCTTTAAGATATTGCAAGGCTTCTCTAACTTTATGTAAATCTACCAGCTTTTGCCAAATTCTTTTGTCTTTTGTAGGTACTCCAGTTACTAAGATAATTAAAGATTGCTGCATTGGACGTTGCACTCGTAGAGTATGCACATTTTCTTTTAGATCTAATGGCAAATACACTACTTTTCCATGAATACCTTTCACTAATTCAGAGGGAGGTAATTTTGCCGTTTTTGGTTGAAGGCGTATTATTGCTTGAAATGGGTGCACTGTTTGAATTATGATGCTCTCATATAAATTAAGTTGTTGTAGGGGTTTTGGTAGTGGATATAATTCCAAATTATTTCTGATAGCTCATGAAGGAGTTTGGTTGTTGTCATGTTTTGTAGTGCAGTAACTGCAAAGTATTAAGGGGTCAGTTATTTCATATTTGTTTTCTGCTATAACGTAGAGAGCTAATTCAAACCATTTAGAATCTTCATTGTCTTCTATTTTGTACGATAATTCTACAGTTTTTGTGTTACTTTTATAAAAAAAATCTGCGGCAACATACACACACATGGTTTGGTACTTCAGCTGATGTACTTTTACATTTTAGTATTTCTTTTTTGTATGTGTGTAGTAAAAGGTTGCCATGTGTAGAATTGTTGCTAATTTGGTTTACAATATTTCATGTTGTACAGGCTTCCAGTGCATGTTTCCATGATGGTTCCTTAAAAGGCTTGCCACCATAAAATATGATCAGACTAAAATAAATGTATCCCGTTTGAGGAATGGAAATGCAAGAGAGACAGCAGTGGTGTACATCTCTGTCCCCACACTTAAAGAAAACATGCATGAGAGGGCCAGGAAACATTGTGTGATGCAACATACACCCTCTCTTTTCCTCGTGTTATGCAATGTTGCCTTATATTTCTGGACATTTAAAAATGCATCATGTTTCTGAAAAATGGGTGAACTTTTAAATGTGCAGAGAAGTTCTTCAATTTGTGAATATGCACAGATCCAAAAAAAGTAATCTGAATGGGTGTATATAAAATGTGCCCATTCATATGTTTTTTGTGCATTGGGTGGTTCTTTTGTTTGTTGAAGTGATCAATAAAGAAGAACGCTTACCTGATGGCCGCAGGTATTAGGCCATACATTTTTGTGCAATAGTCATATTAAAACATGGCATACTCCACTTGTGAATATAATTGTGCACAAAAACAATGTCACTTCAGTATAATTGGTACGGTGGTGGTATCATTGGTGCTGTGTCTGTAAGCTCTTCTCATCTGTTGATGGTTGTGGCCGGTCCCTCCTGCCAGAGCTTTACCTGGTGGCAGTCGAATATGCATGAAATTAATCTCCTAATATAGTAGTGGAACTCTAGGCATCAGACGGGGCATGTGCAGGAACAAGGGGAACATTAATGTGTCTGCCAGTAACCAACTTTTGCAGGGTGAGCTGGTGATATGAAACTGGTTGACTGCATAAAGCAAAAAGAGCAAGTGGCAAACAGTTGAGGCTATGTTTGTTAAGCATTCTTCTTAATTTAGCAATGTGTTCTTTTAGCAAACCATTTAAGTGTTCTACCATACAGTTTGCCTGGAGATGATAGACACAACACAATTTGTACTTTATGCTCAATAAAGAGGTGATCTCTTTAAACACATTGTTTGCAAAGTGTTGCCCATTATCTGATCGAAACACTTCACACGCTCACCACTGGAAGAATACCTTGCACACATGGAATTTGGCTGCTGATTTTGCATCTGGATGAGCACAAGGGCCAGCAAGAAAAGGGACTGACCAGAATGATCATACAATAATAGTCATTACAAGTTTGTATCATATCAACATAGTTAATATGAAGATGCTTAAATGGCCCAGAAGGGCGGGGTATTATTGATTTCACCATCCTCAATGTATGACCCTCAGTAACTTGTTGAAACACTACTGAATTCAAAATAAACGTTTAACATGCTCATGCACATTGGGAATAAACTAAGTTCCAGCCAACTCCACTGCAACATACTTTCTAGATGCATGCACTGGAGAATGCAGCTGGTCTAATGCTACTGTCAGCAACCCTAAGGAAATGACAGGCTTTACTGTGATGTTCTGTCTCCATACTTAGTCGGTGAGGGACAATGAGCAGCCCCTTCTTGTCCACAGTTCCTGCTCTTGCTGTGGTCACATCCCATCAACTCTATTATTTGTGATTGGGGCAATGCATTGTAAGGTTCAGTTATGCGCATTTTATTCATCCTTTCATCACTTAATAATGCTACTAATTCTAGTGTATCTGTCAAATATGATGCTTCTTTCACTGCAGTGTCTGCTGCATTATTACCTCTTGCTATTAAATCAGTGCCTTTTGAGTGGGTGGTGCATTTCACAATTGCCACTGTCGTAGGCAGTGATAGCGCATCAATCAGTCTTGACAACAATTCGACATGCTACACTGGTGTGCCATCTGATCACTGAAACCCTCTTCATTTCCAATCACACAGTCCTGAATGTACTGTCAATGTTACTATGCTGAATCAGAGTATATTTTCACCTCTCTTTCAATGTACATTTCTAGTGCTATTATCAATGCCACTAGTTCTGCCACCTGTGCAGAATAATGCAGCAGGAATCGTTTTCTTGCCACTGCCTCAAGATCTCCATCTCCACTGTGTACAATAGATACTTCTGTGTGTCTTGATCCAGTACTCTCATCAATCGTTAATGAACCATAAACAATCACAAGTTCTCCCCTTTCAAGTTTATTGTCCTTAACTTGGGTTATGTCATCATATATGTCTGTATATGTGGAGGAGTCATGTACATAATCACCTTCTTCTACTGGTTAGGCGATTAAGTTTGCTGGATTCACTGTGCGGCACCTTACAACCTTAATTTAGGGGTAGGATATTATCACTTCATATTCGAACAATCGCTGGGTTGTGAGCATGGATTTTGGCTTTTACAAAATTGTGGACAGGGCGTGCTCTACATATAGCATCCCGGCACAACCCATTGTTATCGTTGCTGATTTTACAATAGCAAATGCTACTGTAACCAGTGTTTGTTCGTACAGGAAATGTCCCTTCATTACTGGGTCCTAAAGACCACTGTAATATGCTATAGGATTGTACCCAAACAAAGCGTTCTTTGTGGGGACAGCAATCATCACATACCCGTTTGAATGGGAAAATAAAAAGAACTGTTCTTCATAATTTGGTATTGCCAAAGCTGGGGCAGTAATGATTGCATTTTTCAACTCATCAAATGTGTCTATCATTTATTTTGTCCACTTAAGGGTACCTCCCTCATTCTGTGCTTCCTTTAGAGATTGCAACATGGGTCTTATGGAGGTTTGTGGCATAATGGAAGATCCATGATTGGCAATAAGTGCGCAATCCCAAAAACAATTGCATTTCTTTTACTGTGGTTGATCTGGGCATGTTATGCATTGCTTGTGCTCTTTCTGGTTTCACCTTTCTCCCTTCTAACACTATTATTTGTCCCCCAAAAATGATTTCTTCCTGACAATACTACGCTTTCTCCATGTCCACTTTGTATACATGTTCTGCTAGTTATGTTAGAAGTAATATTTAATCTTGCCTGCATTGCTCCTCTGTGGTGCTGCACACCAATAGGTCATCAACATACTGCATGTCTGTATGTTAGCCAAATCCATGTGCAATAATCAGTTGAACACAGTGGGGGGATTCACAGTACCCATGATGTAATCTTGTGTGTTGAAATATTTGCCTGTTGTATGTAAATGCCATTAGATATATGAGTCTGTATGCAATGGAATGGAAAAGAAAGCATTCTTAAGATCAATCCCTCTAAAATATGTGGTGGTGGTGGGTATGCTACATGAAATCATGGCTGGGCTAGGAACCAATGAAAACTCTGCCTTCAGAATATTATTCAAAGGATGTTAATCTTGAATACATCTCCATGACCCTCCCTTTGATTTTTATCACTGGGTACACAGCCATGTTACATGGGGATTCTGATAGTATTAAATTGCCTTGCTGAAATAGCATGGCAATGGTCTCATATACACCTATGTCTGCCTCTCTGGACATGGGGTATTGTCCTACTAGGGATAATATCACCCATATCATCAGTGTAATTTTGACCACTCCTATGCTTATGAGGAGCCCTCATCATGGGGATTGCTAGTCCATAGCTCTTTTGGTACTTTCTCAAAATCTTCCTGAAAATGAGATGACTCTTGTTGGGCCGATAATACCCTCTGTGTGACCTCTCTGTGTTGTACTTTCAATTGACATGGGATACATATCCTAAAAATTAATTCACTATCATAGTCCTCATTCTGAAACAGTTTTTTGTCAGTCATGTCAGTCAATCGCAATGCAGGATGAATAGCTAAAACTGCACATCTTTGTCTGTTCCATGCAATATTACCCTGTCGTCCCTTACCACTGCAGCTTCTAAGTGCACTATAATCACTGTCCCACGTTCAATGTCTGTTGGTACTTTGGATCTTAACAAAAACTCTGTTGGTAATCATAAATGTTTGTCTTATATTCTGGGAACCCGTCATAATAACACCTGTACTCATAGGAGAACACATCTGCATTAAGTGGCACTCCTCTCAAAATTCTTTGGCCTCAAATTGTATGACCATGCTTTGTGTCTGTGTGTTAGCCAAATCTATTTGCAATACTCGGTTGAACACAGTATAGGATTCACAGTACCCCTGAGCTAATGTTGTGTGTTGAAATATTTGCCTGCCATATGTAAACACTATTAGATAATGTGAGTCTGTTTGCAGTGGAATGGAAAAGAATGCATTCTTAAGATCAATCCCTGTAAAATATGTGGTGGTGGAGGGTATGCTACACAAAATCATGACTGGGTTAGAAACCAATGGAAACTCTGCCTCCACAATATTATTCAAAGGACGAGAAGTTTCAATAAATCTCCACGACACTCCATATGGATTTTTCACTGGGTACACGGCCATGTTACATGGGCATTCTAAATGGTAATCGTAAAAGTGTATCTTATATTCCGGGAACCCATGCTAATAACACCTGTACGTCAAAGGAGAACACATCTGAATTAAGTGGCACTCCTCTCAAAATTCTTTGGCCACAGATTGCCTGTATGAATGTTTTGGCATGTATATAGTGAATACCTGGTGTAGAGCACACTATCCCTTTCCAATGAACAAAATTGTAATGCTCAATTTGCCCATCAAATCTCTGCCTAATATGTTCACTGGTCTATTTTGTGAATCTAACAAGTTGCTAATATTGTGTGTGTTCCTACTGTGACTGTTAAATCTGCTGTGAAAGTAACCACCCTCATAGCTCCCAGAAAATCCCTGTGTGTCCATGATCATGTTTGACAATGGACACACCCTCTGTCTGCCCCTGTGTTTACAAAGAAAGAGAATGTCCTGTTTCCTATTCTCCCCACCACCATCAGTTCCTCTTCCGGTTATGGAGATACTGATAGTTTGGGACACATCAGAGCCTTCTGTGGGCGACCCTATTGTGGGTATATACTTCTACCTATAGATACAAAAGGTTTCCCTCATTTAACAGTAAACCCAACAAAATGCGGAATACCGTCCGCCGGTATTACATTCTTGTCCCACTGCTGTTTGGTTTGCTGTGCTTTTATCTGCAAAGCATTGGTTGCTGTTGCTGAATTTGAGGCTGTGGCTGTACTGCTATGTTTTGAAATGTTGCTGTGTATAAGCAAAAGTGTTTGTAGGGGCTTATTGCATCTGCTGTGCTCATGCTGCATTATAGGGATATTGTGTCTGATATTGTGCAGATACATGGGTGCAGAATATGCTATACTGCCTCTGTGCCCATGAGGTGCTAATCCATATGGTGTCATTCCTCTATTCCTGCATCCTAGCATATGATGTCCTGTCATTCCACATGTCAAACATTGCCACCAAAATTCCGAAAGCCCCCAGAACTTGCCTTGCCTCCGTCAAATCCTCCTCTGAATACATGTCCAAATCCATTTCCTCTACCCCTTCGTGAGTTTCACCTTCCTCTTGGGTAGTACATCTGTTCTCCCCTCCCTTCATTACATCCCCTTAGTCCTGCTTTCTGGTAAACTTGGTTATATTGGTCTTCTCCCACATTTGTGATCACTGTCCCTTCTACTGCAATCTTTGCCAAATTATTTTGCACCAATTCAACTTCTTCTCTCTCCCCCTCTTCTACTTTTGTTCCTTTCATTCTCTTGTTTCAACCTACAAAAATGGACAATGTGTGATTCTATTGTGGGCCACTGTTTCATCTCAATCCCCTCTACTTTTCATAATTGTGCTTCCACGTCTTTGGGATGACCCAGACATATATTATAGCGAATCACATTCTTATGCCATGCTTCTCTTGTTTCTAAATACCACTTTTCCTTCATCTCCTGAATGTATTGGGCAGGATCCTCATCTATTGTTTTTTTCTGCATTATAATGCCACTCACGTCTGATGTGTCTGGATACATCACCCTTAATGCCGTCCTCATATTTTCCCTACAGTTATTAAATTGGATTCATCATGATGGCTAGTGTTTGCTGTTACACCTGCATATCTTTCTCTCCTCCAAAGATCATCTGCCTGCTCTCTCGATATTGAAGCAAATCATATTTTCATGTCATCTACAGCTTAAGTAATCCCTGCAGTCATTTTCTCTAATTCATGAATCCACTTTCCTGCGCCTGCTGTGAGGGATGGTCATTTATTAAATGATCCTTATCCGTCTGGGTCCACGGGACATACTGAGCTAATACTGTACCCTTCTTTAACAAGAGAAGCTGCGTATCCTTCTTTCTACTTGTGTATACGTTCCCTGCTATTTTCCCTGTGACCATGTCCAAGCAGCCTGGTCCTTTAATGGGGTTTCTGGGAAACACTGGACCTGGTAACACCTCGTCTGTTTGCTGTTCACCTTCCTTAGGATCATCAAATTCTTCTTCCCATTTCTTTTCTTCATCCACATGTACTACATCATAAGCAATGCTGGTAGGCCCTACTACAAAAGGGACACCCTCCCTCCCTCCTCTTTGTTTGTTCACCCACTCTGTCTGGCATAACCAGTGAATCCCCCCTCCGCGCCTCTGCACTTTTGTTGTCTAGGGTAATCTAACCTGGGGGTCATCTAAAGCTCTGCTGTCTATTTTAAACCTAATTTTTCCTGCTCTCCATTTATCTGGAGCTACCTCTGCTCCTTGTATGTCTATTCTCCTGGTTCTTGCTCGTCCTAGCTCTTCTTGTGTCTATCACGATCGCACTTCTTAACTTTGCTGTGCCTCACTCTCTTGCTGTAGCGTGAGCACACTTCTTGTGTCCTCCTTTACCTGTCCTGGCACACTGTAATTGTCTTCATCAGGGGGTATAACTGGAGACTAGTATATCCCGCAGATGGCAATAAAGGGTACTGTCCGGGTACGGTCAATACTGGAGAGCATTGTGGAGGAGAAGGAGCACAGGCAACACATGCATTTAATTGCACTTCTTTTCACTGCTATCACACTTGCCTTCCTCCTGCTCCTCAAACATTTTTCAAAGCTCCAGAATGTTTAACCTATTATTCAATTTGCTCCCTGTGTATGGGCCATCAAATGCACATACATGTGTTGTACCAACTCCATTGTGTGTGTTCCCTCTATGAGCCATTACCTAAATATTTTATCTGCTGTCCTTCCTGCCCATGCTGTGTTGTATTTTACTATTTTCTTCCGATATGGGGGGAGTGACTTACGCATGTGGGCTATTTTTTACCTATCAATTATTATTGACACTGTTCCAGCAGTGTTTTCCAACTTATCCCATTTCCCTCTTAAATCAAATCATGACTCCCACTTTTTATTCTATACCACAAACACATATACAATAAATTCAACTCTGACTCTTTCGAACTCATACTCAGATTCTCAAAAAGCCTCTATCTCACTATTTTAAAAACTACTAAACAAAACTACTAAACACTATTATCTACAACACTCTCGCGCCAGCCCTTACAGCGGGCCAACACAACATCAACATAATCAATAATATACTACCTTTTAAAATAAAAATTCAGGTCCTCATTTGACCCCTTTTCTACATATCATGCCCTTCCCCCTCTAGGGAGTATCCTTTTAATATACAAAATTCTAAATACGCAATGAGGTCTTCCCTCATGTTAAGAGAAATATCCTTGCAATACCAAAAATCAGGTCCTTATCTGACAGCTATTTCTTACACAGTATCCTCATTATATACAACATTCTAAACTACTCCATGCTGTCTCGCATCATTACATGAGGGGTATCCTCTTCTTTCATATCTCATTATAAAACTTCTACTCTACAGACATGTGGCCTCATTATAGCACTGAGATATTACTCCCTAGTTCACCAAAGATATCTTATTTTCTCTTCTTCTTCTTCATGTCTTAACATTTAAACAAACAACAAATCATACACATATACAATGCTGTTATTCTTCGTGGTATACTCCCGTTCTAGGATTTCTGTGAAATCAGGCAGGACTCTTGCGGAACCGGGCACCTGCCAACCTCCTCATTCATGCGCACAGATTCCAGTCTCCATGGGCCAACACCAATGTCCAACAGGTGTGGCTAGGAGCCTTTAAACCTGCAAGAATTTTGGAAATCTCAGTGTGGCATCCAAGTGAATTCATGCTCTCAAAAACTCACTAATCCAAAAATAATGGAGTGGAGTGCACGAAGAATCAGCTTTAATCATTTTATTCATAAAGTGATGCAGCCAGTAGAAGGTACAAGATGTTCTCAAAAACTTCAGTTACATCAAGGGTAATAAACCAAACACAATACACTGTGATAATTCTAAAGAGCAATACCACAGCCTGCTAATTGTATATTATTAAGCAAATACCTATATTATTCTATATACCACTAGAAATTATACCCATGCTTCACAGGGTAATTCCTACAAGAAAAGACAAACGGTAAATTTATATTTTATATACATTTTCTACACAATGGAACCTACCCACATGCCAATTGTCAAGTTTGTAGCATGTTGGGACTTATGCTGGACATTTTAAACAGACACACAAACATATCCAAACATTGAAGACCACTTAAAAAAATGCTTACAGTTGTTTTACAAAAATGTATATGTCATATTTTTTACATTGTCTACACAATGGAACTTACCCACATGCTAAATCTCAGGTTTGCAACATGTTGGGTATGCTGACCATTTTGAACAGACACACAAACAAATCTACACATTTCCCCCCCCAAAATAAATTAGATAAAGGTATATTTATACTTAATCTCTTTTACATTGTCTTCAACATGGAACCTTCCCACATGGCAAATTGTAGCATTTTGGAAAGTATGCTGAACATTTTGAACAGTATATATGAGATATGTATCCCCTCTCCTCTTTTTCATTATATTTCCTGGATTTTTGAAGGGTGGAATCTTCAAAATGTAAAGGGGGCTGCACCGGGGTGACAAATGTCCTGCTTTGGAGTGCCTTACTGTGGGTTGCCCCCCCCTTCCCCACCGTGGGATTGGGTGTGAGCGTGTTCCTTACAAACCTGATGACTACAGCTATCAGAAGTCATTGCAGCAGAATCATCATTGATTGTTAACACCTGCACTTGCTGTGAGCTGCAAGCTAAAACTGACTCCCTGATGATGTGAAGAACACAGAAACTGGTAGGAGGAGAACACCAGTGGCTGAGTAGGTTAACTGTGCAGGGAACTGGAGTGCGCCCCTCTCCTCTTTTTCATCATATATATATATTGAATGAAAAAACTTTGGTAAAGGGAGGTTATGGTTAAGTTGCACTAATAAATACCTTTGTAATTAATTGAAAAAACTTTGTTAAAGTGACGTTATGGTTACAAGTAAAACCGAAGAACCTCAGAAATGTGCCTGTTATGGTAAGCTAAGCAACCATAACTTGCGCTACCACCGTGCACTGCTAAGACTAACACCCAGGACATCAAAGATGGCATCACAAATGTTAATATTGATAATATGATAATATTATCTCGTTCATCCCCCGTTCTATGGACTGGAACAGTGGATACCAGCCCGGCAGCCCAATTTATCAGCCCAAGTGAACCAAGGGTGGATAACGAGGTCTACGGACAATTATCCCCCCCATTCCAACCCCTGCAGATGGGAACCCGGGGTGCTAAAGAAATTGATTTTTCTTCCTATACTGTAGGAAGGAAAATCCCTTTCCAAGATGGCCACCTTGGAAAGGGAAGTCGGGGTTCCATGCAAACTCTATGACCATATTACCACAAGCTCTTTTTTCTTCCCTTTCAAAACTATCACACTTTCAAATAACTTTACCATAAAGCCGGTCCAAGATGGACATGGCCACTTTAACCCCATGTGTTGTCCCTCGTGGTCATGGCCAGTAGCCAGACTGTTCGGATCATGACCTTATTCCATGACCCAGAAAATGTGGCCACTTTCCATGGCCACAGGCTACACCTCAGTCACCAAAGGTATATCAAAATTTGTTGTACCTACATTCTGACACTTGTCAAAAAATAAAACACAGGCACATTTGCAAAACCATGCTTTAAGGTCTTTGCCAATGCTCCTTATAGAGGTTTCCTGGAAATCCATCCATGTTTTATTTTTTCAAAAGTGTCAAATGTATGCACATACAATAGTCATATAACTTTGCCCCCATTTGACAAACTTTACAAAACCATTTATATCTAGATCTAAACTCTTTTTGCAAACTGTTGTGTAGATTCGTCAAATGGCACCACATTTAGAAGCCTTTAAAATGTGTTGGGACCCCCCCTCTAATTCTGCCCCTCTTGACAAAATCCCAGCAAACTTTGCAAAAACATTTATATCTAGATCTATAATCTTTTGCAAACCTTTGTGTAGATTTGTCAAATGGCACCACATTTATAAGCCTTTACAATATTTTGGGACCTCCCCCTCTAATTTGGCCCCCTCTTGACAAAATCCCACCAAACATCGCAAAAACATGTATATCTAGATTTCTTATCAATTTGCCATCTTAAGTGTAGATGTGTCAAATTGTGCCTCATTTATAAGCCTTTACATTATTTTGGGACCCCCCTCTAATTTTTTGCCCCCTCTTGACAGAATCCCACCAAACTCATTGGTAGTCAGGTCAAGAGTATACATGCAAAATGTCATGCAGTTTCATTAAGTGGTGCCAAGGTTATAAGCAATCCAATAAGTGCTTTTCACCAAACCTGTAATGCAGTTGTGCCTGCGACCTTCACTGGACTGTCTGTGGACTTTTACAGCGAAAAACACAATTTTGTTTGCTTCTTGCAGCCCTATACGATCCCATCCTCATCACCCATCACCTCCCCAGAGATTATTTGATAAGTTTAACAAGTGCAATGTTATGTTTTTTAATAAGTTTTTACTGCGATGTCCGCGGACACTAGCTGCTGTCCGCGATTCCAAGATGACGGGTGTTTCCAAAAATCAGACGCACTTCACACTTTTCACCATCCAATCAGTGGCCGTGTCCGATGTCTGCAGACACCAAGTTGCCTTCTAAGCCAATCGCAGCTTTTTCCACAGACCGTACAGGGAAATGGGTCTGCTTACCGAACCTAGATATCACACATTTTTTTGGACCTACTTTTTGGTCGTTATAAAAAAAAAAAAAATTGACGGATTTCTATCAAATTTACAAAAGTACGCTTTCGAGACCAAGCCGCCCTCCTGCCACAAATTTGGTGAAAATCCATCCAGCCGTTTGGGCTGGAGGCATGAGCAAAGTTTTTCTCCATGCAGTCTATGGAAACAAAATGGATTTAGCAACTTAACCATAACTACATGGGCGCTGCCAAACCAAGAAACCAGGAGGACATAACTTAGATGAACAATTGTATACATTCCTTGGGACAGACATTTCCTCATCCGCCATAGTCTTGACAATTCTCTGAAGTCAGCAATATAAGAAAACATTTTTTGCTGTTCTTTGGCAGTTGAGCTTGTTTTAACTTTAACTTTACCCTTTTTTGTATCATACATGTTGACTTTTTATGTAATAGTGAGAACTGCACAGCTTTTAGCCCTGATTCTAACCTCTTCCTCTTTTTACATGCTCTTGTCTATATTGTTCCCAAACCTGGTTTTATATTGTATATTTAATACTAGTTGTGAGCATTAATGTATGTTTACAGCACTGAGCACTTTAATATCCTTTTATCTCGCTGCCAAGAAATTATTTTAAAAAAACAATTGATAAATTGTGAGGAACAATGTTCAGGATATCAACAAAGCACTCTGCACTATGGACTTTAGGAGTTTTTTTAAAGGTGAATCGATTGAGAGTTATGTTTACAGCACTATGCACTTTATAATCTTGAACTTGAAAATGTTCAAAGGAAAATGCTGTTTCCCCACATATACAAATTTAACAAACAGTAAATTAATTGGTGGCAGCATAAGAACATTGTATGTGGCCAGTGCCCAATTGTAAATCCAGGTTGTCATTGGGAAAACGTGTCAATGCACAGGGAGCAGGTTTTGATTGTGATCAATAAATAGCATAGAGGTAATGAACCTAAATGGTTGCGTAAATAAAAACCTGCAACCGTAAATTGAACGGTTTTAAATAGATGAATGTGATATCTCGAAATATTTAAAAGCACTAGCTTTAATGGACTAAGAGTGAGACTTAACACACTCAAACACACTCATAAATGGCCGCATGCATTTGACATAGGCGTCTATGGGGAATTGCAAGAGGTGAAAGAGAAAAGGAACAAAATGTGTCAGGCTGAACGATAGAGATGGAGCCCCTCTGTATTTAAAAGCAATGTGCAGTCCTCTCATGTTTTATATGTGAACAAGCAACGGGAGCGTTGTGAAACACGTTGTAGGTTGCAATGCCTTTAATAAAGCTGGATATGGCATAAGAACTTTGGCGATTGATGGTTTAATTTATTATTTGGAGATTCATGCTGGCGTTCTGACCGCTTTGAGTGCCGTCCCTGTATGGAAAAGCGCATCTACTTTTCCTTTTTTTCAATATATATATAACAGAAAAGGGGGTGAGGGGCGCACTCTGGTTCCCAGCTAGGTGTACCTTTCCACAGTCCAGTTGATCTTCTCCTCCTAACGCTCTTTCTTGCCTCTTGCAATCATCAGGGAGGCAGTCTGTTCAGGTGTTTGTTCAGGTGTTGATCGTTACTACCAGTGATGGCCTCAGGGAATTCTGGTTGCTGTAGTCATTCAAGTAGCCAGGAACCAACTCACCCTCCAATTACAAAGTGTAAAACTCCAGTTGGGGGGGGGAAACAGTGTGGCTCTCCTTAGTAGGGGCATCTGTCACCCCGGTGCCGCCACCTCTGGAGCCCGGGACTCCCAAAAAAACTTTGGTAAAGGGAGGTTATTTTTGACAGAAAAGGGGGTGAGGGGCACACTCTGGTTCCCAACTGGGGTTTTACACTTTGTAATTGGAGGGTGAGTTGGTTCCTGGCTACTGGTAGTAGCCAGGAACTGAGTCCGTCACTGGTAGTAACCATCAACACCTGAACAAACACATGAACAGACTAGCTCCCTGATGATTGCAAGAGGCAATGACATTTGTGAGGTTGTGGGTGTTAGTCTTAGCAGTGCACGGTGGTGGCGCGAGTTATGGTTGCTTAGCTTACCATAACTGGCGAATTTCAAGGTTTTTTTGGTTTTACTTGGAACCATAATGTACCTTTAACAAGGTTTTTTCACTGAATTTCATAGGTTTTTAGTAGCGCAACTTAACCATAACGTCCTTTCAACAAAGTTTTTTCATTGAATTTCATAGGTTTTTAGTAGTGCAACTTAACCATAACGTCCCTTTAACAAAGTGTTTTCATTGAATTTCATAGGTTTTTATTTGTGCAACTTAACCATTACGTCCCTGTAACACATGAGCGGGGTGGGGGGAAAAGGAAGAAAACAAGGGGCATGAGTGGGGGGTGGGGGCATCAGGGGAGACAAGGGGCATGAGCGGGAGGTGGGGGGAAAAGGAGGGAGACACGGAGCATGAGCGGGGGTAGGGGAACAGGGAAACCACAGGGCACACACGGGGCATGAGCAGGGAGTGGGGGGTGAATGGGTGGAAGACACGGGGCATGAGCGGGGGTTGGGGGGGAAAGGAGGGAGACATGGGACATGAGCAGGGGGTGGGGTGGAACAGGGGAGACACGGGGCATGATCTGGGGGTGGGGGGAACAGGGAAAACACAGGGCATGAGCGGGGGGTCAGGGGGAATGGGAGGGAGACACGGGGCATGAGTGGGGGGTGGAGGGGAACAAGGCACACACGGGGCATGAGCGGGGGGTGGGCGGGAATGGGAGGGAGACACTGGGCATGAGCGGGGGGTGGGGGGAACAGGTCACACACAGGGCATGAGCGGGGATGGGGGTAACAGGGCACACATGGGGCATGAGCAGGGGGTGAGGGGAACGGGAGACACGGGACATGAGCGGGGGGTGGGGGGTAACATGAGGGAGACACGGGGCATGAGCGGGGTGGGGGATTAAGACAAGGGGGACACGAAGCCTGAGCGGGGGGTGGGGGGAACAGGGGAGACACAGGACATGAGTGGCAGGTGGGGGAACAGGGGAGACAAGGGGCACGAGCGGGGGGTGTGGGGGAAAGGAGGGAGACACAGGGCATGAGAATGGGGTGGGGGGAATGGGAGGGAGACACGGGGCATGAGCGGGGGTTGGGGGTAACACAAGGGGGACACGAAGCATGAGCGGGGGGCCATGGCGAACAGGGGAAACACGGGGCATGAGCGGCGGGTGGGGGTAACAGGGGAGACAAGGTGCTCAAGCGGGGGTGGGGGGGAAAAGGATGGAGACACAGGACATGAGCGGGTGGTGGGGGGGAACAGGACACACACGGGCATGAGCAGGGGGTGGGGGAACAGGGCACACACGGGGCATGAGCGGGGGCTGGGGGGTACAGGGCACACACAGGGCATGAGCAGGGGGTGGGGGAACAGGGCACACACAGGGCATGAGCGGGGAGTGGGGGGTAACACAAGGGAGACACAGGGTATAAGCGAGGGGTGGGGGGAACAGGGGAGACATGGGGCATGAGCGGGGGGTCAGGGGTACAGGAGGGAAACACGGGCATGAGCGGAGGGTGGGGGGGAACAGGGGAGACACGGGGCATGAGCGGGGGCGGGGGATACAGGAGGGAGACACAGGGCATAAGCGGGGTTGGGGGGAATGGAAGGGAGAAACAAGGCATGAGCGTGGGGAACAGGAGAGACACGTGGGCATGAGCGGGGGTGGGGGGAGCAGGGCATGAGCAGGGGTTGGGGGGTACAAGAGAGAGACACGGGCCATGAGCGGGGGGTGGAGGGGAACAGGAGAGACACGTAGGCATGAGAGGGAGTGGGGAGAACAGAGGAGACACGTGGGCATGAGTGGGGGTAAGGGTGAACAGGGGAGGCACGTGGGCATGAGCGGGGGGGGGGGGAACGAGGTAGACACGGGGCATGAGCGGGGGGTGCGGGGGGAAAGGAAGGAAACACGGGGCATGAGCGGGGGGTGGGGGGAAAAGGAGAGAGACATAGGCCATGAGCAAGGGGTGGGGTGGAACACAGGGGAGATACGGGGCATGAGCGGGGGGTGGGGGGAACAGGGAAAACACAGGGCACACGGGGCATAAGCAGGGGGTGGGAGAAAGGGAGGGAGACACGGGGCATGAGCGGGGGGTGGGGGGGAAAAGGGGGAGACACGGGGCATGAGCAGGGGGTGGGGTGGAACAGGGGAGACACGGGGCATGAGCGGGGGGTGGGGGAAACAGGGAAAACACGGGGCATGAGCGGGGGTGGGGGGAACAGGAGGGAGACACGGGGCATGAGCGGGGGTGGGGAGGAACAGGGCACACACGGGGCATGAGCGGGCGTTGGGGGGAACAGGGCACACGCAAGCATGAGCGGGGGTGTGGGGAACAGGGCACACACGGGGCATGAGCAGGGGGTGGGGGGAACAGGGGAGACACAGGGCATGAGGGGGGGTGGGGAGGAACAGGGCACACACAGGGTATGAACGGGGGGTGGGGGGAACAGGGCACACGCAAGCATGATCGGGGGGTGTGGGGAACAGGGCACACACGGGGCATGAGCAGGGGGTGGGGGGAACACAAGGGAGACACGAAGCATGAGCGGGGGTGGGGGAGAACAGGGGAGACATGGGGCATGAGCAGCGGGTGGGGGAACAGGGAAGACAAGGGGCATGAGCGGGGGGTGCGGGGGAAAAGAAGGGATACACAGGGCATGAGCAGGGGGTGGGGGGAACGGGAGGGCGACACGAGGCATGAGCGGGGGGTGGGGGGAGCAGGGCACACATGGGGCATGAGCAGGGGTTGGGGGGAACAGGGCACACACGGGGCATGAGCAGGGGGTCGGGGGGAACAGGACACACACAGGGCATGAGGGGGAACAGGGCACACACGGGGCATGAGCAGGCGGTGCGGGGAACAGGGCACACACGGGGCATGAGCGGTGGGTGGGGGGTAACACGAGGGAGACACGGGGCATGAGCAGGGGGTGGGGGGAACAGGGAAAACACGGGGCATGAGCAGGGGGTGGGGGGAATGGGAGGGAGACACAGGGCATGAGCGGGAGGTGGGGGGAACAGGGCACACACGAGGCATGAGCAGGGGGTGGGGGGAACAGGGAACACACAGGGCATGAGCAGGGGGTGGGGGGGAACAGGGGAGACACGGAGCATGAGCGGGGGTGGGGGGGAAAAGGAGGGAGACACGGGGCATGAGCGGGGATGGGGGGAACAGGGGAGACATGGGTCATGAGCGGGGTGTGTGGGGTACAGGAGGGAGACACGGGGCATAAGCGGGGGTTGGGAGGAACAGAAGGGAGACACGAGGCATGAGCGGGGGTGGGAGGAACAGGGGAGACACGAGGCATGAGCGGGCGGTGGTGGGGAACATGAGGGAGACACGGGGCATGAGAGGGGGGTGGGGGAACAGGGCGGACACAGGGCATGAGCGGGGGTGGGGGGTACAGGAGTACAGGAGGGAGACACGGGGCTTGAGTGGGGGGTGGGGGGACAAGAGAGAGACACGGACCCTGAGCGGGGGGTGGGGGGAACAGTGGAGACATGGGGCATGAGTGGGGGGTGGGGAACAGTGGAGAGACGGGACATGAGCGGGGGGTGGGGGGAACAGGGGAGACACAGGGCATGAGCAGGGTGTGGGGGGTAACACAAGGGAGACACGGGGCATGAGTGGGGGGTGGGGGAACAGGGCAGATACTGGGCATGAGCAGGGGGTGGGGGTACAGGAGGGAGACACGGGGCATGAGCAGGGGTTGGGGGGTACAGGAAGGAGACACGGGGCATGAGCGGGGGGTGGGGGGAACAAGAGAGAGACACGGGGCATGAGCGGGGGTAACATGAGGGAAACACGGGGCATGAGCGGGGGGTGGGGGGAAACACGAGGGAGACACAGGGCTTGAGCGGGGGGTGGGAGGCAACAGGAGACACACGGGGCATGAGCAGGGGTTGGGGGAAAGACAAGGGAGAAATGGGGGTTGAGCGGGGGGTCGGGGCAACAGGAGATACACGGGGCATGAGCAGGGGGTGGGGGGTTAACATGAGGAAAACACGGGGCATGAGCGGGGGAGGGGGACCACAAGGGAGACACGGGGCATGAGCGGAGGGTGGGGGAACACGAGGGAGACACGTGGCATGAGCGGGGGGTTGGGGGCAACAGGAGGGAGACACAGGGCATGAGCGGGGGGTGGGGGAACATTAGGGAGAGACGGGGCATGAGCGGGGGGTAGGGGGGTAACACGAGGGAGACATGGGATATGAGCCGGGGTGGGGAGGAACGGGGGAGACACGGGGCATGAGTGGGGGGTGGGGGGAACAGGGGAAACACAGGGCATGAGTGGGGGGTGGGGGGAACACACAGGGCATGAGCAGGGGGTGGGGGGGGAACAGGGGAGACACAGAGCATGAGCGGGGGTGGGGGGAAAAGGAGGGAGACACGGGGCATGAGCGGGGGTGGGGGGAACAGGGGAGACATGGGTCATGAGCGGGGGGGTGTGGGGTACAGGAGGGAGACACGGGGCATAAGCGGGGGTTGGGGAGGAACGGAAGGGAGACACGAGGCATGAGCAGCGGTGGGGAGGAACAGGGGAGACACGAGGCATGAGCGGGCGGTGGTGGGGAACATGAGGGAGACACGGGGCATGAGAGGGGGTGGGGGAACAGGGCAGACACGGGGCATGAGCAGGGGTGGGGGGTACAGGAGTACAGGGGGAGACACGGGGTTTGAGTGGGGGGTGGGGGGACAAGAGAGAGACACGGACCCTGAGCGGGGGTGGGGGGAACAGTGGAGACATGGGGCATGAGTGGGGGGGTGGGGAACAGTGGAGAGACGGGGCATGAGCGGGGGGTGGGGGGAACAGGGAAGACACAGGGCATGAGTGGGGGGTAGGGGGGGTAACACGAGGGAGACACGGGACATGAGCGGGGGTGGGGAGGAACGGGGGAGACACGGGGCATGAGTGGGGGGTGTGGGGAACAGGGGAAACACAGGGCATGAGGGGGGAACAGGGCACACACGGGGCATGAGCAGGCGGTGCGGGGAACAGGGCACACACGGGGCATGAGCGGTGGGTGGGGGGGAACAGGGCACACACGGGGCATGAGCGGGGTGTGGGGGGGAAAGGAGGGAGACACGGGACATGAGCGGGGGGTGGGGGGAACAGTGGAGACACAGGGCATGAGCGGGGGTGGGGGGAAAGGAGAGAGACACAGGACATGTGCGGGGGGTGGGAGGGAACGGGAAGGTGGAACAGGGCATGAGCGGGGTGTGGGGGGAAAAGGAGGGAGACACGGCGCATGAGCAGGGGTGGGGGGGAACAGGTGAGACATGGGGCATGAGCAGGGGGTGGGGCGAAAAGGAGGGAGACACGGGGCATGAGCGAGGGGTGGGGGTGAACAGGAGAGACACGGGGCATGAGCGGGGGGTTTGGGGGAACAGGGGAGACACAGGCATAATCGGGGGGTGGGGGGAATGGGAGGGAGACATGAGGCATGAGCGGGGTGGGGGAACACGAGAGAAACACAGGGCATGAGCGGGGGGTGGGGGGAACATGAGGGAGACACGGGGCATGGGCGGGGGGTTGGGGCAACAGGAGGGAGACACAGGGCATGAGCGGGGGGTGGGGGGAACATTAGGGAGACACGGGGCATGAGCGGGGGGTAGGGGGGTAACACGAGGGAGACACAGGGCATGAGCGGGGGTGAGGAGGAACGGGGGAGTCACGGGGCATGAGCGGGGGTGGGGGGAACAGGGGAAACACAGGGCATGAGCAGGGGGTGGGGGAGAACGGGAGGGAGACACGGGGCATGAGCAGTGGGTGGGGGTTGAACAGTGGAGATCCAGGGCATGAGCGGGGGGTGCGGGGGAGCAGGGCACACATGGGGCATGAGCAGGGGTTGGGGGGAAAGGAGGGAGACACAGGACATGAGCGGGGGTGGGAGGGAATGGGAAGGTGGAACGGGGCATGAGCGGGGTGTGGGGGGAAAAGGGGGGAGACACGGTGCATGAGCAGGGGGTAGGGGGAACAGGGGAGACATGGGGCAGTAGGTGGGGTGAAAAGGAGGGACACACGGGGCATGAGCAAGGGGTGGGGGTGAACAGGAGAGACACGGGGCATGAGCGGGGGGTTTGGGGGAACAGGGGAGACACTGGGCATGATCGGGGGTGGGGGGAACGGGAGGGAGACACGAGGCATGAGCGGGGGGTGGGGGGAACAGGGGAGACATGGGCCATGAGCAGGGGGTGGGGGATCAGGAGGGAGACACGGGCCATGAGTGGGGGTGGGGGGGAACGGAGGTAGACACAGGGCATGAGCGGGGGGTGCGGGGGGAAAGGAAGGAAACACGGGGCATGAGCGGGGGGTGGGGGAAACAGGGAAGACACCGGGCATGAGTGGGTGCTGGGGGGAAAAGGAGGGAGACATGGGCAATGAGCAAGGGGTGGGGTGGAACACAGGGGAGATACGGGGCATGAGCGGGGCGTGGGGGGGAACAGGGGAGACACGGAGCATGAGCGGGGGTGGGGGGAAATGGAGGGAGACACGGGGCATGAGCGGGGGTGGGGGGTACAGGAGGGAGACAGAGG
This sequence comes from Ambystoma mexicanum, assembly GCF_040938575.1. Classification (NCBI taxonomy): domain Eukaryota; kingdom Metazoa; phylum Chordata; class Amphibia; order Caudata; family Ambystomatidae; genus Ambystoma; species Ambystoma mexicanum. The sequence goes on from NC_090928.1 coordinate 608,030,357, forward strand.
GGCATAAGCAGGGGTTGGGGAGGAACAGAAGGGAGACAAGAGGCATGAGCGGGGGTGGGGGGAACAGGGGAGACACGAGGCATGAGCGGGCGGTGGTGGGGAACATGAGGGAGACACGGGGCATGAGAGGGGGTGGGGGAACAGGGCAGAAACGGGGCATGAGCGGGGGTGGAGGGTACAGGAGTACAGGAGGGAGACACAGGGCTTGAGTGGGGGGTGGGGGGACAAGAGAGAGACACGGACCCTGAGCGGGGGGTGGTGGGAACAGTGGAGACATGGGGCATGAGTGGGGGGGTGGGGAACAGTGGAGCGACGGGGCATGAGTGGGGGGTGGGGGGAACAGGGGAGACACAGGGCATGAGCAGGGGGTGGGGGGGTAACACAAGGGAGACACGGGGCATGAGCGGGGGTTGGGGGGAACAGGGCAGATACTGGGCATGAGCGGGGGGTGGGGGTACAGGAGGGAGACACGGGGAATGAGCGGGGCTGGGAGGTACAGGAGGGAGACACGGGGCATGAGCGGGGGTGGGGGAACAGGAGGGAGACACGGGGCATGAGCGGGAGGTGGGGGTAACATGAGGGAAACACGGGGCATGAGCGGGGGTGGGTGGAAACACGAGGGAGACACGGGGCTTGAGCGGGGGCTGGGGGGCAACAGGAGACACATAGGGCATGAGCAGGAGTTGGGGGGAAACACAAGGGAGACATGGGGGTTGAGCGGGGGGTCGGGGGCAACAGGAGATACACGGGGCATGGCAGGGGGTGGGGGGTTAACATGAGGGAAACATGGGGCATGAGCGGGGGTGGGGGAACACGAGGGAGACACGGGGCATGAGCGGAGGGTGGGGGGAACACGAGGGAGACACGTGGCATGAGCGGGGGGTTGGGGGCAACAGGAGGGAGACACAGGACATGAGCGGGGGTGGGGGAACATTAGGGAGACACGGGGCATGAGCGGGGGGTAGGGGGGTAACTCGAGGGAGACACGGGGCATGAGCGGGGGTGGGGAGGAACGGGGGAGACACGGGGCATGAGCGGGGGGTGGGGGAACAGGGGAAACACAGGGCATGAGCGGAGGGTGGGGAAGAACGGGAGGGAGACACGGGGCATGAGCGGGGGGTGGGGGGAACAGGGCACACACGGGGCATGAACGGGGTGTGGGTGGGAAAGGAGGGAGACACGGGACATGAGCGGGGGGTGGGGGGAACAGTGGCGACACAGGGCATGAGCAGGGGGTGGGGGGGGAAGGAGAGAGACACAGGACATGAGCGGGGGTGGGAGGGAACGGGAAGGTGGAACAGGGCATGAGCGGGGGGTGGGGGGAAAAGGAGGGAGACACGGCACATGAGTGGGTGGTGGAGGGGAACAGGGGAGACATGGGGCATGAGCAGGGGGGTGGGTCAAAAAGGAGGGAGACACGGGGCATGAGCGAGGGGTGGGGGTGAACAGGAGAGACACAGGGCATGTTCGGGGGGTTTGGGGGAGCAGTGGAGACACGGGCATAATCGGGGGGTGGGGGGAATGGGAGGGAGACATGAGGCATGAGCGGGGTGGGGGGAACACGAGGGAAACACAGGGCATGAGCGGGGGGGTGGGGGGATCATGAGGGGAGACACGGGGCATGAGCGGGGGTAGGGGGTAACACGAGGGAGACACGGGGCATGGGTGGGGGTGGGGAGGAACGGGGGAGACACAGGGCATGAGCGGGGGGTGGGGGGAACAAGGGAAACACAGGGCATGAGCGGGGGGTGGGGGAGAACGGGAGGGAGACATGGGGCATGAGCGGGGTGGGGGAGGAACAGGGCACACACGGGGCATGAGCGGGGTGTGGGGGGGAAAGGAGGGAGACACGGGACATGAGCGGGGGGTGGGGGGAACAGGGAGACACAGGGCATGAGCGGGGGGTGGGGTGGAGCAGGGCACACACAGGGCATGAGGGGGGGTGGGGGAGAACGGGAGGGAGACATGGGGCATGAGCGGGGAGTGGGGGAGGAACAGGGCACACACGGGGCTTGAGCGGGGTGTGGGGGGGAAAGGAGGGAGACACGGGACATGAGCGGGGGGTTTGGGGAACAGGGGAGACACGGGCATGATCGGGGGTGGGGGGAACGGGAGGGAGACACGAGGCATGAGCGGGGGGTGGGGGGAACAGGGGAGACACGGGCCATGAGCAGGGGGTGGGGGAATCAGGAGGGAGACATGGGCCATGAGCGGGGGTGGGGGGGAACGGAGGTAGACACGGGGCATGAGCGGGGAGAGCGGGGGAAAGGAAGGAAACACGGGGCATGAGCGGGGGGTGGGGGAAACAGGGAAGACACGGGGCATGAGTGGGTGCTGGGGGGAAAAGGAGGGAGACATGGGCCATGAGCAAGGGGTGGGGTGCAACACAGGGGAGATACGGGGCATGAGCAGGGGGTGGGGGGAACAGGGAAAACACAGGGCACACACGGGGCATGAGCAGGGGGTGGGAGAAAGGGAGGGAGACACGGGGCATGAGCGGGGGTGGGGGGGAAAAGGGGGAGAGACGGGGAATGAGCAGGGGGTGGGGTGGAACAGGGGAGACACGGGGCATGAGCAGGGGTGGGGGAAACAGGGAAAACACAGGGCATGAGTGGGGGTGGGGGGAACAGGAGGGAGACACGAGGCATGAGCGGGGGGTGGGGAGGAACAGGGCACACACGGGGCATGAGCGGGCGGTGGGGGGACCAGGGCACACGCAAGCATGAGCGGGGGGTGTGGGAAACAGGGCACACACGGGGCATGAGCAGGGGGTGGGGGAACAGGGGAGACACGGGGCATGAGCGGGGGGTGGGGAGGAACAGGGCACACACAGGGTATGAGCGGGGGGTGGGGGGAACAGGGCACACGCAAGCATGAGCGGGGGTGTGGGGAACAGGGCACACATGGGGCATGAGCAGGGGGTGGGGGGAACAGGGCACACACGGGGCATGAGCGGGGGGTGGGGGTAACACAAGGGAGACACAAAGCATGAGCGGGGGTGGGGGAGAACAGGAGAGACATGGGGCATGAGCAGCGGGTGGGGGGAACAGGGAAGACAAGGGGCATGAGCGGGGGGTGCGGGGGAAAAGGAGAGAGACACAGGGCATGAGCAGGGGGTGGGGGGAACGGGAGGGCGACACGAGGCATGAGCTGGGGGTGGGGGGAGCAGGGCACACATGGGGCATGAGCAGGGGTTGGGGGGAACAGGGCACACACGGGGCATGAGCAGGGGGTCGGGGGGAACAGGACACACATGGGGCATGAGGGGGGAACAGGGCACACACGGGGCATGAGCAGGCGGTGCGGGGAACAGGGCACACATGGGGCATGAGCGGGGGGTGGGGGGTAACACGAGGGAGACACGGGGCATGAGCAGGGGGTGGGGGGAACAGGGAAAACACAGGGCATGAGCAGAGGGTAGGGGGAATGGGAGGGAGACCCGGTGCATGAGCGGGAGGTGGCGGGAACAGGGCACACACGAGGCATGAGCAGGGGGTGGGGGGAACAGGGCACACACGGGGCATGAGTAGGGGTTGGGGGGAACAGGGAACACACGGGGCATGAGCAGGGGGTGGGGGGAACAGGGGAGACACGGAGCATGAGCAGGGGTGGGGGGAAAAGGAGGGAGACAAGGGGCATGAGCGGGGGTGGGCGGAACAGGGGAGACATGGGTCATGAGCGGGGGGTGTGGGGTACAGGAGGGAGACACAGGGCATAAGCGGGGGTTGGGGAGGAATGGAAGGGAGACACGAGGCATGAGCGGGCGGTGGTGGGGTACAGGAGTACAGGAGGGAGACACGGGGCTTGAGTGGTGGGTGGGGGGGACAAGAGAGAGACACGGACCCTGAGCGGGGGTGGGGGGAACAGTGGAGACATGGGGCATGAGTGGGGGGGTGGGGAACAGTGGAGAGACGGGGCATGAGCGGGGGGTGGGGGAAACAGGGGAGACACAGGGCATGAGCAGGGGGTGGGGGGTAACACAAGGGAGACACGGGGCATGAGCGGGGGGTGGGGGGAACAGGGCAGATACTGGGCATGAGCGGGAGGCGGGAGGTGGGGGTACAGGAGGGAGACACAGGGCATGAGCAGGGGCTGGGGGGTACAGGAGGGAGACACGGAGCATGAGCGGGGGGTGGGGGGAACAAGAGAGAGACACGGGGCATGAGCGGGGGTCGGGGAACAGGAGGGAGACACGGGGCTTGAGTGGTGGGTGGGGGGGACAAGAGAGAGACACGGACCCTGAGCGGGGGTGGGGGGAACAGTGGAGACATGGGGCATGAGTGGGGGGGTGGGGAACAGTGGAGAGACGGGGCATGAGCGGGTGGTGGGGGAAACAGGGGAGACACAGGGCATGAGCAGGGGGTGGGGGGTAACACAAGGGAGACACGGGGCATGAGCGGGGGGTGGGGGGAACAGGGTAGATACTGGGCATGAGCGGGAGGTGGGGGTACAGGAGGGAGACACGGGGCATGAGCGGGGGCTGGGGGGTACAGGAGGGAGACACGGAGCATGAGCGGGGGGTGGGGGGAACAAGAGAGAGACACGGGGCATGAGCGGGGGTCGGGAACAGGAGGGAGACACAGGGCATGAGCGGGGGGTGGGGGGGTAACATGAGGGAAACACGGGGCATGAGCGGGGGATGGGGGGAAATACGAGGGAGACACGGGGCTTGAGCGGGGGGTGGGGGGACAACAGGAGACACACGGGGCATGAGCAGGGGGTGGGGGGTTAATATGAGGGAAACACGGGGCATGAGCGGAGGGTGGGGGGAACACGAGGGAGACACGTGGCATGAGCGGGGGGTTTGGGGCAACAGGAGGGAGACACAGGGCATGAGCGGGGGTGGGGGGGACATTAGGGAGACACGGGGCATGAGCGGGGGGCAGGGGGGTAACACGAGGGAGACACAGGGCATGAGCGGGGGTGGGGAGGAACGGGGGAGTCACGGGGCATGAGCTGGGGGTGGGGGGAACAGGGGAAACACAGGGCATGAGCGGGGGCTGGGGGAGAACGGGAGGGAGACACGGGGCATGAGCGGGGGGTGGGGGGGAACAGGGCACACACGGGGCATGAGCGGGATGTGGGGGGGAAAGGAGGGAGACACGGGACATGAGCCGGGGGTTGGGGGAACAGTGGAGACACAGGGCATGAGCGGGGGGTTGGGGGAAAGGAGAGAGACACAGGACATGAGCGGGGGGTGGGAGGGAACGGGAAGGTGGAACGGGGCATGAGCGGGGGGTGGGGGAAAAGGAGGGAGACACGGCACATGAGCAGGGGATGGGGGGAACAGGGGAGACATGGGGCATGAGCAGGGGGTGGGGCGAAAAGGAGGGAGACACGGGGCATGAGCGAGGGGTGGGGGTGAACAGGAGAGACACGGGGCATGAACGGGGGATTTGGGGGAACAGGGGAGACACGGGCATGATCGGGGGGTGGGGGGAATGGGAGGGAGACACGAGGCATGAGCGGGGTGGGGGGAACATGAGGGAAACACAGGGCATGAGCGGGGGGTGGGGGGAACATGAGGGAGACACGGGGCATGAGCGGGGGGTAGTGGGGTAACACGAGGGAGACACGGGGCATGAGCGGGGTGGGGAGGAATGGGGGAGACACGGGGCATGAGCGGGGGGTGGGGGGAACAGGGGAAACACAGGGCATGAGCGGGGGTGGGGGAGAATGGGAGGGAGACATGGGGCATGAGCGGGGGGTGGGGGAGGAACAGGGCACACACGGGGCATGAGCGGAGTGTGGGGGGGAAAGGAGGGAGACACTGGACATGAGCGGGGGGTGGGGGGAACAGGGGAGACACAGGGCATGAGCGGGGGGTGGGGGGGAAAGGAGGGAGACACAGGACATGAGCGGGGTGGGAGGGAACCGGAAGGTGAAACGGGGCATGAGCGGGGGGGGGAGGAGGGAGACACGGTGCATGAGCAGGTGGTGGGGGGGAACAGGGGGACATGGGGCAGGAGGTGGGGCAAAAAGGAGGGAGACATGGTGCATGAGCGAGGGGTGGGGGTGAACAGGAGAGACACGGGGCATGAGCGGGGGTGGGGGGAACGGGAGGGAGACACGAGGCATGAGCGGGGGGTGGGGGGAACAGGGGAGACACGGGCCATGAGCAGGGGGTGGGGGAATCAGGAGTGTGACACGGGCCATGAGCGGGGGTGGGGGGGAACAGGGGGACATCGGGCAGGAGGTGGGGCAAAAAGGAGGGAGACACGGGGCATGAGCGAGGGGTGGGGGTGAACAGGAGAGACACGGGGCATGAGCGGGGGTGGGGGGAACGGGAGGGAGACACGAGGCATGAGCGGGGGGTGGGGGAGGAACAGGGCACACACGGGGCATGAGCGGAGTGTGGGGGGAAAGGAGGGAGACACTGGACATGAGCGGGGGGTGGGGGGAACAGGGGAGACACAGGGCATGAGCGGGGGGTGAGGGGGAAAGGAGGGAGACACAGGACATGAGCGGGGTGGGAGGGAACCGGAAGGTGAAACGGGGCATGAGCGGGGGGGGGGGAGGGAGACACGGTACATGAGCAGGTGGTGGGGGGGAACAGGGGGACATGGGGCAGGAGGTGGGGCAAAAAGTAGGGAGACACGGGGCATGAGCGAGGGGTGGGGGTGAACAGGAGAGACACGGGGCATGATCAGGGGTGGGGGGAACGGGAGGGAGACACGAGGCATGAGCGGGAGGTGGGGGGAACAGGGGAGACACGGGCCATGAGCAGGGGGTGGGGGGATCAGGAGTGTGACACGGGCCATGAGCGGGGGTGGGGGGGAACAGGGGAGACACGTGGCATGAAAGGGGGTGGGGGGAACGGGAGAGAGACACGGGCCATGAGTGGGGGGTGGGGGGAACAGGAGAGAGGCGGGGGCTGGGGGGAACGGGAGAGAGACACGGAGCATGAGCAGGGGGTGGGGGGAATGGGAGGAACACACAGAGCTTATTGTGCAATGCTCTGATGAACCGATGAACAAAGTTGGCGGGCGTCTCTCACTATATGATGCACTGCACGCTTCACGGCAGCCAACAGCAAAGTACGTCAGATGTCCAGATGTTGCAAAGTTTGGTGAGGATTTGTCCAGGGGGAGCGAAGTTATAAGCTGCCCAAAAAGTGCTCTTCCTATGGAAACAGCAACTTAACCATAACTACATTGCCACTACCGTGGCCATGTAATATATATGCACTCATTGGTCATCCACTAAATTCTAGATCCGCCTATGGTTCTTCCCTCTAGATGAAACATCACTTCATGAACATCCTTGGGACCATTTTTGATTGGCTGGCACTGCAGTGTGCTGACACTATTACAAAACCGGTGTGCCGTTGGTTAGTTGTTAGTCATACATCCTTGGATGTTGCATTTATCCTCAACAACCCAATTATATTTCAATGTGCAGGACGAGATCGAAAAACGTTGCTGTGGGCTGAAATACTAAATATACTCCCATCTTGCTTTCTCACACCGGGCCCCACTCTCCCAGACCATTTGCTAACTATGGAGAATCCTATGAGATTCCCCCAGGAACCTGGTCTGGGCTCTTCTCATGTGGTCAGGGGAAGGCAGGCACTCTCTGACCCTGACCCTGGGGGTGGGGTACTGAGGGATGATCACATGGGTGGGAGATCAGACCAGGAAGACTGGGAGGAACCCCTTTCAACTTTCCCCTTCCCCTTGATGGACTTTGCTATTTTATAAAAGTAGAGACATTACATTTTTCTAAAATGGACTGCATATCCCAGAATCCCTCAGGGACTGTGAAGAAGAAGAGGGCTGAAGAGGCATGCGGGAGTCAAGGCCAGGCAAGTGAACCTAATAGCTCTCGGAAAGGTCAGGCATTTAGGTCCAAGGGCCTGTACCTGAAACCAATTAACCCACCTGAGGGACATGAAAGGCTGCAGCAGGAAGAAAAAGTAGAAAGAAGCTGGAGAAGGATCCGGAAGGTCAGCAGTAGCAAAGGCAGAAGAAGCAGAGCTCATGGCTGGCACGTCACAAGGAAGTGTGAACACAGAAGGGTCGCTGGAGCAGAGGAAGAGCAGATGGTCATGTGCTCACAAACTCTGTGGCAGAATTGGAAGAGACTGGGAGAAATGTCCAGGTGCGCATAACTGCTGTGAATGCAGAGCTGAAGTTGTGTATCCACCCAAGCTCTGAGTGCAGAAGCAAGCTGAGGGAAACTGGAGAATGGAAGACTCTCTCTTAATGAGTCTGGACCAGAGACACCCATGAAGCAGATGAAAGCGGGTAAAAGATGTTTGCAGAAGTGGGAAGTCATTTTAACAAGGAAAATGTGAAACATGCTTATATTAACAGAGCTGAAGTACGCACGTATGAAAAGCATCTATTTCCCCCATTGTTAAACATAACTTGATGCTGAATGGTCACATGGCTCCTATAAACAAGGAGAGCGTTGCCGGTAAACCTATTGAAGCAGAACTCACTTTCCTGAAAGAACAGTTTAACAACAGAAGAGGTCGCGCATGAAACAGTATTTCCCAATTACCTTAGAAGCTTAACGCTGACTGAAAGGTGAGAATGCACATCTTTTGAAGTGGCAGCTCAAAATGATATGATAGGTTATTTATAACGCGCTTAATATCCAGAGGTTTCTAAGCGCGGACCCGGGGATGGAACATGTGTTGCTCTGTGTCGTCTTACTTCCAAGGTGAGCACGTTGCTGCTGAGCTATCCTCCCTAGACAATTTCAAAATGAAATTGCGTGTGCTTAATTTTGCTTCTTTTAAGCAACTGGCCTCTTGAAACATTTATTCATCTTGCTACTGTGTCTGTGTGTGCATGCTAAACCTCTTCTGCCATGGGGGGCGATGTGTGTTCATCTTGCTATAATATCTTTGGCAATGTTACTGCATGCATCTGGCAATCAAAGCTTTGTGTGTTTTACTCTGTCATCAGCAAAAATGAACTAACCGTTACATATCTAGGCTTGAACCTTGGGATGGCCAATTTGTTCAGTTTCAACTCCCCACTGCATCCTCCTTACTTTCTCAACCTTGTCATCCTCAACCTTCTGATCACTGTCGTGAACCAGCAACATCTCTATTCCACAGTTTAACCTGCACTGCTGTGTATTTTAACTATGAATCCTGCATGGCCTTGCTCACTTAAAATGTCAGTCCTCTTTTCATGTTCAATATTCTCATATGTACCCTATTTAGCTGTGCCTGCCGCCATATACTATATTCCCTCTCTGTTTATTCAGCAACCTAACCTTCCATATAGTGTAACACTAATTCCCAACAATGTGGCAGAAACTAATTCTATTCTACTTGTGTTATGTTTTGCTAAATAATCATGGCGGATGCAGCAAACTATTCCATCTTCCTTATTCCATTTGTCCTTTCTCGTTTGGGGACTGCCGGGGTTTGACCTTATGTGTCACTGGTCTTATCTGCACTATTACAAGGGTGTGGGCCTAGAGAGGGTGACCAAGGGGTGGATTGGGGGCAGTGGGCAGTCTTCCCGCAGATCATAATTTCAATTTTCCCAGGGGTTGGCAGTCATCCAGTGGTCAACTTCTGTGAGGTGTGGTTTTGGAAGGGTCTTTTGAAATCTTGAAAATGATTTGGGTGCCATCTGCATAGTTGTAGCAAGTCAGGCCATGTGAGCAGATGATAGTGGGGAGGGGGCTCAGGTAGAGCTTAAAGAGCTGGGATGAGAGAGAGGCACCCCATAATTCTCTGTGGGTGACAGGGCAGGGAGTCAAGGACAAAGGAGCACATGTATTATTTGGGATCTGTTGGAGAGAAAGGAGGAGATCCACTTCAAGGCTGCACAGCTGATGCTGAGGTAGTGAAGTATGTTGAGGTTTTGAGGTAGTCGATGGTTTCGAAGGCTGCTGAGAGTTCGAGAAGGATTAGTGAACCACAACCGCTTGAGTCTAAGGTTCTTTGGAGATCATCCCAGACAAAGACTAGAAATGATTCAGTATCTCTCAAAGGGGTCAGAAGTCAGATTGGATTAGGTCGAGGGGGAGGTTGGTTTCTGTGAAAAGGAATAGCTGTGTGTAGGCTATTCAGTCAATTAGTTTGGCTAGGAAACGATTATTTGAAATCGGTCTGTAGTTGGCCGTAGAAGAGGGTTTTTTGAGCTGCTGCTTGATGTATGAAGTGTTGTAAAAATGGGAAAGTGCTTGAAGTGAGAGATGAATTAATGATCGATCTTGGGATACTGCTCTCACAGATTGAGAATAGGATTTCTGTTAGAAGAGAAGGAGGGCAAGGATCTCTGGGGATTCAGAGGGACTTCTGCTAGCTAGTAGCTTCAGGGATTCAGGATGGGAGATAGGGGAGAAGGAAGAGAAGAGAAAGTCAGTGGATTGTAGGACTAAGAGCCCAGATGGGAATGCAGGTGCGTTAAGGCAGAAGTGACACTATTTTAGTGGAAATGGTGAGATTTATATTGTGTTGAAGTGGTCAGAGAGAGAGAGCTACAGAGTGCTTTGGTGTGGGAAGGGGTTGGAGGTGCAAAGAGGGGGCATTTCAAATATTTGGTGACAGGCCAATAACTGGCTATCGACTGGCATTTACACAATGGACTAAATACATATTCACCAAAGACAGGCAACTGTGTATGACCATAACTTCTCGTTAAGGCACCTACAGCTAACAGACTGACATACTGTGGCCATAGGCAGAAATGTCACATGTCAAGCTATTGGCCAACCAAAAGCAATTGTGCGCTGTCCTCCCCCATGTATTCAATGACAGCACACACTGTCTTACTAAGGACAATCAAGTGACTATTTAAGACTGTGGGAACAAAACAAAAAGCAGCCATTTTGGTTACCTTGAAGAGTGAGTCAGAAAAGGACCCCAGCTAGACCAAGTTTCTACCTGGTGGAGGACATTTCACCATCAGACAAACCACATTGCTAACTGCAAGTATAAACCCACCCTTTGACACGTTTGGTGTACTCTTGTCCATGGAGCTGGATGTTCTTTGAAGGTATAACCCAGGAATGCAGCACCACTCTACCAGAGGGTAGCATCAGGGGTGTCAAAGGTAGGGGGCTAAACAACGCCCCATAAGGCCTTTCACATAATTAACACATTGCACTAACAGGGGATGAACATAGAAACAACTCCCTTGATGCAATGGATTCAATCTAAAAACAGTGATCATTTAATATGTAACAGATTAAATAAACACATTGAATGACTTCCTTAGCCTTAACAAGCTACTTTTAAGCAGACCACACATGGCATTAGTTTCTGCACCCACCTCATACGAATTTGGCACCATTTATGAAAGGAGACTGCAATTCTTTTGTGCTAAAAAAAAGACACTACAATATATCAGTTTGCCTGTAACAAACATTACACAGACGAAGAACACCATGCCTTAGCCTGTTCAATATCAGAAACAAAGATCTTTAAAATCATTGTACTACCAGCCAGTGTTTCACCAGGAGTCTGACACTACTGGTGAAGTGTTACTAGTACCCTTCAACAAGCATTGGCAATGCCAACAGTTTGGGCTCTTGTGTCGGCTTTGGAAAGGCAACTGCCAGACGCAGCTTTAGTAGTAATAACTGGGTATTGTGGTAGCAGGTGCAAAATGGTGTGAGTACCTGGACATCTAAAAGCTGTCCTTGGCAAATGCCTAACACATTTAAACAAAACCAAAACTGTTGGCTTTACCAATGCTTGTTTTTAACAGGACTTCAGTGAAGGACAATCGAAGTACTTAAAAATCGAGAGGCTGAAGGCAACCTGGTTAAGACATTTTTATTACACCAGTGGCAGGTTTACAACTGAAGTTATACACTCTCAGAAAACTGCTTTGAAAAATCCCTGGCAGGCACTTTGATTGCAACATTTGACGGCAAGGCTTGATTAAAGTGAGCTCTGAGTTATCAAATGGAAATGTTATGGAGGGGTAGGAACTGGGTGGGAATGGCCATTGAGATTAACATGGCCATGGGAACTCAATGGGTGGGCAAATAGCCAAACACACACAAGCTTTGTGTCCTTCCTCATTTGAAATTTCTCCCCATTTCTACTCTAATGCAATAATTTAGGCTTTGTGGCAGGTCAGAAGAAGGACAAAGACTCTCAAAAAACATGATATACTCTTGTTTATTAAAATACAAGTAAAAGGCTTAACTTTCCCTATGTCAATGGGTGATCCCTGCCTATTTTAATAACTAAGGTGCTCATTTGCCAGTGAAGTTGAGCCAGGATGGGAGAAGAATGTGAAAATGTAGGCAGGCCCATGACAAGACGCATCGCTGAATTCTGCAGAATCTGAATCCCGCGGGTATGATATTTTGGCTCGGCAAGAAAGACAGCATCACAGCAGTCAAGGACTACAGAGATTGCTGTGTAAATCACCAGGCCCCGAAGATATGATATGATATGATAGGTTATTTGTAACATGCTTAATACCCAGTGGTTTCCAAGCGCAGACCCAGGGATTTAACCTGTGGTGCTCTGTGTCGTCTTGCTTCCAAGGCGAGCACGTTGCCCCTAAGCTTTTCTCCCAAGACATGCACAGGAAGAAATTGAATCACCTTTTTAAGTGTTTAAGTGTGAAAAAAGTGGTCTTACAGGTTACACTAATCTGTTATTTAGGCGACAGAGAAGAGCTGATTTTAATGCCAAGATTTTACACCAAGTCCACTGGCACAGGCAAATTCCCCAAGATAGGAGGCCAAAGTCCACACCTTATGCTTTGCCATAGGGCTATGACCATAACCTCAGACTTCTCACCCATAAGCTTAAGGCAGTTGAGATTTATCCAGCTGCCAATGGCGGTAGGACAAGATCTAAGGAGCGTAGCAGAGACTGTTAGGTTCTGATCAACTCTCAAAATAAGCTGGGTGTCATCAGCATAGGAATACAAATGACAGCCATGAGAGTGGATCAGCTTTACCAATAGCCTAACATTAATGTTAAACATCAGGGGACAAATTGCAGAGCCCTGGGGGACCCCACAAACACAGTAGATGGCGCAGATCCAAAAGGGTGAAGGGAGAGAGACTATGAGCAATTTAGAAGAAAAGAAGCAAACTATTGGTGGGTAGTTCCTGTAATGCCAACATCCTTAATGTTTTGACACAAAGTAGGATGTCAATAGTGTCAAACGCTGCAGATAAGTCAAGCATAGTCACCTTGGTCTCTACTGAATCATTTCCCATCAGGGGACAGAAACTCGACTGATATGAATCAAGAATCAGATTGTCCTCCAGAAAGTTTCTGGATTGTGCGGTAACAATAGCTTCAAGGACCTTCATGAAAAACTTCAACAGGGAAACGGGTCAAACACTTGCCAAACTAGAGGAATACAGGTTGGGTTTTTTAAAAAGAGAAAAACTAATACCTGCTTAAGGGCTGTTGGTACAACACCACCAAGAAGAGAATAATTAACTGCAGAGGTAATAATGGGGGCAGGTACAGTATGTATCCCCTTTAGCACAAGAAGAGGAATAGGCTAAAGAGGGGAACATGATTTAAGACAAAGGAAATCTTAGATGGCATGGTCCTCAGAAGTCTCCATAAAAGAAGAAAAGAGGACAGACCAAGGAGGAGGAACAAGGGAAGGACAAATGCTGCTGCACATCAGAACTAGAAATTGGAATATTTGCTCTGATGAGTGAGATTTTCTGGACAAGATTATCCACCAGATATTCACACAGATTTTGAGAAGCATAGAGCTGAAGGGAAATAGTGTCTGGGCAGGAAAGAATAGCTCCTTGGGTTTATTTGCTGCTGTAGAGATATGACTAGTCTAATATACCATTTTAGCAGCCTGAATAGCTTTGTTATAATCTTGACAGGATATGTTAAACATAAGTCTGTTTGCAAGTAAGCGGGTGAAGCGCTGTTAGATATATTTTGGGGTTATATCTACTACTGTGTGGTATTTTTCTTATTATGGTTTTGGTGGTATTTTATCATCCTTGGCAATATATTGTGGTAAACTGTTGGGGTATTTTTATAGTGGTGAGACCAATTTCAGCATACTGCCTAATCATTATTTTTATCAGGGTCACTAACAGCAAACAAAATACTGGAATTGATACACTCTGCATGGATGGCTCATGCCCTCCTGTGGTACTAAGGTACACTACCACAATACGCCCTTTTGGCTGAGTTTCAACAATTGTAAAGCATGCAATTGAAATACTGCACATTCATTCAATCTCTCTAGATCAACAGCTCACAGCAGTTACTTCACTTTGAGATATTTCTTACTGTGCATCTGCCTCTTTAAGCATGTCAAATAAAAGAAACTGAATGCGGAATAGATGTAATGAAACAAAAAGTTACTTTGAAATCCGTTTTTTTTATCGTAAAATATGCAAGTTACACAGAATGACACTTATGCTCATATTGTATTTTATACACTGCAATAGCTTTTAGCACTTTATCTGTGCAGAGTCTTGCCAACTGTCCTTGGCATCGTGGAACTTGGCAAGAGAAATACACTTTTAAAAAAACACAGTAAGATTTTGAAAATGTAAACGCAGTATTTCATGCAGATTAAAAATAGACAGCACCTAAAATGAGATGAATTTCTTAACCTCAACTACCTGATCTCATTCACACTACAGCAGCCCCTCACTTAACTTCATATTTGCCTAGATAGGTTGGCAGTATTTCTGATTCAGTTTGGCATGGAGATCTTCCCCAATCTTTTGTCCTGGCTCGCCCAGGCTCAACCCAGATAAGGACCGCTTCAGCATCAGACAGCTTGCCAGCACTGGATTCCATTTGCATAGCCCTCTCTGTTCCTTCGTCACCCAGTGCTCGAAGATGAAGAACCTCCCACTTTGTCTCCCAACCCTTTTTGAACAACCCCTGGGGAGCAAAACATATATCTTTCTTGCACTTCCTGATATAATTCAATGCCCTGTTTTCAGTAGAACGTATCTTCACAATGTTTTATATTTTATCACCCAGCGCAGATTCAGCCTGCCTATTTAAATTCCCATTTCCAGAGCATCATGTATTTTCCCAATCTGCATTCAGCTTGTTTCATCATGAACTAATTTGCACACAATTTTTATTAAGGGATTCAGTTACATGTTAGCTGGTGTTGGGTTAAATTAGTATGTTAATTATATTTATTACAACATTAATCACTGCTTCCTTTGAAATAAACACCGTCCCCACCAACCTCAAAGATGCATGGGTTCTCCCTCTACTAAAGAAACCTACCTTAGACCCTAACATACCTACTAACTACCGTCCCATACCAACAGTTCCCTTCCTCATCAAAATACTGAATAGAGTAGCCTACCTGCAAATTCAAAATCATCTAGAAACTAACAACGTCTTAGGCATCTGCCAATCAGGCTTCTGACCAGGACATGGCACTGAGACAGCCTTGTTGGATCTAAAAATATAAATGGACGAGATCAAAGACAACGGTAAAATAGCACTCTTCCTCCTGCTTGACTTATCAGCGGCCTTTGATTTAGTCAACCATAACATACTATGCAATCACCTCTCCTCAGCAGCTCGATTTTCTACTAATGCCATACAGTGGATACTATGAGGGTACGACGTCCTTTCGTCGTGGGATTTTTTTTGTGGGTTTTTTTAATGCAAATTATAATTCAAAAAAACCCATTCATTTTTTTAAAAATCGAGGGGTTTAGGGGGACCCCCCGTAATAAAAAATGCAATGTTTTTTTTCAAAAAACATCCTGCGATGAAATGAAATGGAACCTCAATGAGAGTCTTTTTACCCACTACAGAAGCGCTGCCAGCCCCAGTCACCTGTGGAGTACCGCAAAGATCATGCGTACCCCCACACTCTACAATACTTTCACAAAACCACTATTTGACCTCCTTGATGATCTGCGTGTCTCCTACACTAACTATGCGGAAGACACCCAAATCCTCATACCCATGACAGGTACCTATGATCTTGACACTAAATCACTAAATGAAATTTACCAAATGATCGAGGCATGGATTGCTCTGCCTTAATGATGAAAAGACAGAATTACTCCTCATGGGTTCACAACACTATTTAAACAAACTTGACGATGCCTTCAAATTCTTTATGATGACACTATCACCATCAATGTCTCTGAGGAAGTAACAATCTTAGGCATTTACCTTGATTCAGGCTTCACATTAACTTGACAACTCAACGGTACAGCTACTGCGACAGCCTACATATCTAAGCTCATTAACACCTGCAGATCTTTCCTCTCATCTGACAGCTGTATTACATTGGCCAGAGCACTCAACTTATCTAAATTAGACTACTGTAATGTCCTCTACACGGGTACTAACAGAGGCAACATGAATAATTTACAGGTGATGCAAAACAACACCCTAAGAGCAGTACTCAATATCCCAAAAAACAATAATATTAGTCCGGCAAGATGCAAAGCCAATTGGCTGCCAGTCCAGGATCGAATCCTCTTCAAAACCCTGTCCTGACACACAAATGCATCTCACATTCATCCCCTAAGTACCTATCCAATAACTTTGCAAAGAACAAATCTAACAGACCTACTCGCACAGCCTACACACATCTACTCACTATTCCAAATACAAACTACAGAAAGCAGGGGGCAACAGCTTCCCAGTGGTCACTGCTAAACTCTGGAACGCACTAACTAAGATCTGAATCTTCCTTCTGGGCCTTCCGCAAGAGTCTGAAAACTTGGCTATTCACACAAGAACAACTTAATTAATTTACGCATCCTATACCACTCGGTAGATTTCTGCCTACTTCAGCTATTTGCTACTAGTCTAATTGTACTGCTTATTTATACCTTATATGTTTTTATTAACGTGTGCTGCACCACCAAATGTAACTTCTACCAATAAGTGATTTGCCTATTTTGCATTGCTAAATTATATCTATATTGATGCATTAATATGTTTTGTACCACCAAATGTAATCTCAAATGATACGTGATACACCTTTGCACAGTGTGTACCTCTCATAAGAATCTCAGCACCTAGATGCCTTAATTAAGGTTGGGTGCACTCAACAAATGTCAAAATAAAATACAAAACAATATATTAGTATTATATTTACAGCAGCTCAGTTCATTGAAATATCATCCTGAAGCAAAGTACAATTTTAATCATATGCTCTGTGCACTGGCATCTATTAAATTCTGCCGGAGACTGACACTTTTGAGTTCAGTAATGAGGTTCACCCTGGGCCCCAGTTGCAGTTCAAACCCACTTTAACATGTGTTTGCTGAAATGATGAACCTAAATGCTAAAAGTCAGAGCCCCTACTCCTACAGGCCCTGAAAACCAAACAAGCAACCGTGAGATTAGCAGAAGAGAGAGGGGGGAGGAGGAGGTAAAGAGGAAAGTCTTGAGGAGCTTCCAGGATTTAAGAAAGTCCTGCTTAAGACGAAGAGGGAGGGGGAGGTCCAGCCCTCTGTTTAGCGAAATGCTCAACACACAAAGAGTTGGTGCCAAAGGAGCACAGAGGTCTAGAGGGGGAGTATCTAGTAAGAGAGAGATGCAGATAGTCTGGTCTCCAGCCATGGACAGCCTTGTGGATGATACAGAGGTATTTGAATTTCATCCAAAAAGCAACCAGGAGCCAGATAAGACATTTTAGGGCAGGAGAGGTGTGGTCCCTGGGCTTGAGGCCAAGGATAAGGCTTGCTGCCCTATTCTGGATTAGCTGGAGGGGTCAAAGAGTGGAATAAGGAGGACTCAGGAGGAGGATATTGCAATAGCCAAACCTAGAGAGAACCAGGGCTCGGGTAACAATGAGCTTCTGGGGGAAGGTGAGAAAAGCTAGAAATCCTTTGTGAAGGAAGAGCTGAAAGTGGGACTTATTAGCAATGCCCTGAGTGTGAGGGAGGAAAGAGAGAGAGGAGTCAAAGATGAAGGTTTCTGAATTCAGAAAAGATAGACAGGGGGAGAGCCCATGGAGAAAGGCTAGAGTGTAGGGAAGAAGACGGGAACAGGGGTCCCAATGGAAAGGATCTCTGTTTTGCTGGCATTGAGGCAGAGATCATTGGAAGTGCTCCAGGCCTGAATGGAAGAAAGCCAGTCAGGGAGGATGGAAGGTGCAAGAGGGTCAGCAGGAAGTTTGAAGAAGAGTTGTGTGTCATCAGCATAAAACTGGACGTTAGGGGAAAAGCAGGAGATGAGGAGTGTCAGCTGTGTGGGGTAGATGTTGAAGAGCCAAGGCAAGAGGATAGAACCCTGGGGTAGACCACAAGTGCAGAAGGAAGCAGGAGAAGAGAAGGTGCTCAGGATGACGTGAGATGAGTGGATTGTATAGAAGGATGTCAGCCAGTCCAGTGACTGTTCTGAGATACTAAGGGTGTTGTGGAGCCTTTGTATGAGGATGGAGTGGTTGACCATGTCAAATGCAGTGGAGAGATCAAGAAGGATGAGGACAGCTGGGGAGTTGGAATCCAGGGATGCAAGCAATTCTTCACGGGTGTTCAGAAGACAAGTTTCTGTGGCTGTGGATGCTCGGAATCCAGATCGATGGTCATAGAGACTGCCAACAGGTTCAGTGTGAGAGTTAAGTAGGTGCAGGGACAACTTCTCCAGCAGTTTCCCCAGGAAGGGTGTGATGGAGATAGGGTGGGAGTTGGCTGGACAGGTAGGCTATGCTGACAGTTTTTTAAGAAGGGGGTCATACAAGGGAGTGCTTAAGGGAGAGGGGGAAAAACCAGTAGCAAAGGAGTGGTTACAGAGATCGGTGAGTGCAGGGGCAAGACAGACAATGTTGTCCTTGATGGTTCTGGATGAGCAAGGGGAAAACTGTTTGGAAGAGACCTTCATGGAGCAGACAACTCTGTTGACTTCATCTGCTGAGACAAGGGCAAAGGAGGAGAAGAAGGAAGGAGGAGGGAGAGTGGCCAAGGGAGGGAAGGGGGTGAGTTGGGTGAGTGAGTAACAGTGCTGTTCAGGATGTCCAGAATTTGGGTAGTGAAGTGAGTGGCAAGTACATTGCAGAGGGCCTGAGAAGGAATAGGGGAGGAGGATACCGCAGAAGGGTTGCCTAGTTCCCTGCAGATTTTGAAAAGTTCAGCTGTATTGTTGGATGCACCAGATACCAATGCCTGAATGTGTCCCCAATTCTTGGCACTGATAGTAAGTGTGTATTGCCTTTGCAGCAGGCGGTAGGCCAGTGTGTCATAGGCTGCGCCTGATTTTTGCCACTTCTGTTCCACAACTCTGCACTTTTGTTTCAGGGTTGCAAGTTCGGAGTCATACCAGATATTATACTTAGAGGTGGGTTTCAAGCAGATCCTCATGACTGGGGCAAGAATTCCCAGGGTGTTGGAGGTGGACAGGGGAAATTTGCTGAGAGCAGTGTCAGTGGTAGAGTCTGTATTGAGGGGGAAAAAGGGGATAAAGGTGGAAGCAAAGGAAGCAGATGCCACTCATTTCATCAGGTGAATATTCATGAACAAGGTTGGCAGGGCGTTTGGAGGTGTGGTCACAGGGCCATAGGGACCGAGGTGGGAGGAGAGATGGAAGTTGTCTCACCAACAGAGAGGCGTGAGCAGGGGAGTTGAAAGATGGAGGTCTGAGTGGATGAAAGCATCCAGAGTGTGTCCAGCAGAGTGGGTTGGACCAGAGGGGAGAATGGAGAGGGATAGAGAGGTGGAGCGGTCAATGAAAAAAGTGGATGTTGTGCCAGGGGAGTCCAATTGGATGTTAAAGTCACCTAGTAGGAGCAGTTTGGAGGAGGGAAGACAGTGCTACGAGGCCAGTAGATAGTAGCGATGTTCATGGTGGATAAGGGACAGATAACCAACTTACATACCAGGCTCTCAAATGAAGAGGAAAGCTGAGTAGGTAATATGGAGGAAGGAACCCACTGAGGGAAGATTAAGGCAACCCCACCGCCAGCACTGTAAGATTGTGGCTTGGAAATGATCTTAAAGCCATCAGGAAGGAGGGAGAAATGTGGTGACTGAGCTGGCTTTGAACCAAGTCTCAATAAGAGCGAGAATGTCAAGGTCAGTGTCCTCAATTAACATGTTTAACCAGCAAAAGATCTTCAAAATTAAAGAAACGTCAGAACAAACATAACATTCCCCTAATATGCAGAGTGAACCATATTTTTACTGTAGATCAGTGACTAGGTCAGCGAAACCCTCAGGAAATAAAGTATCATAGGCAGGAGATGATAAACAATAAGAACATGGTGAGTAATAGTAGGAGAAATTGATATCCGAACTAGGAGAAGTAGTGACTTAATACCGTGAGCCAGTGCAATTGTAGAACCCTGAAAGTTTTTTAAGGAAACAAAGGCCAGCCCACCACCAGGGTCAACCGCACCCCCATTCTTATGAAGGATAGCACAACTGGGATGCAGGAATCAGTGATCCACATCTCGGATACACAAATAAAATCAGGTTGGTGTGACAACAGCAAATCAAACAGGTTGAGCCTGTGTTACATAAGAGAATTCAGGTTATGTAGTAGACCAGACAGCACAGAATTTGCACAGGAAACGGGGGAGGGGCAGAAATATCCCACTGTACTGTGGGCTGGCTCTGTTTTGGATATAAATCTATTACTTCATTAATAATTTGTGATCCAGTATGTTCATTAGTCAATACGTTGATGAATACATTCCAATAATGCATCCCTTGTGATTTCAAAAAAGAAGAATTTGTGATTTATTTGCAGATGCAAAACAGTTGACAATGCATTTTGGACTACCCAGAGTCCTTCATCACGGGGTTACTGCTAATTTGATCAGCACAAACAGTTAACATTAATCCAACAGTTCATGTATAACTCCATGGTCGAATACCAATGTATTGACTAATAAACATAATTAATCACAAATTATTAATTAAGTAACAGATTTAAATCCAAAGAAGCCACTTAGTGGTATTGAGGGTGTGCAGCCCACACCGAAGGCTAATGAGCCTAGGTCTTTCTCTCACTGCTAGTTTCAGCCCAGAATGGATGCATGATACAGTAGGTTGAACCCTACTCTGAATTCTACATTTACCAAAAATTCCTTAACTGAATAATTAAGAACTTTATCTCCTTCAACAGCAGTGCCCTCTCGTTTGCTGTTAATATCATATTTTGAAAATATGCTTGAACATTTGGCAATCTTCAAGCATTGGGGTGGGACCAAGCCTGATTTGCATATGGTATTGCCCCTTCTGTAATGGCTTGGCAGGCT
This sequence comes from Ambystoma mexicanum, assembly GCF_040938575.1. NCBI lineage: Eukaryota > Metazoa > Chordata > Amphibia > Caudata > Ambystomatidae > Ambystoma > Ambystoma mexicanum. The sequence continues at coordinate 608,051,491 of NC_090928.1, forward strand.
GAAAAACGATCGTCTGGAGGGTTTCCTGAGCTGTGTCTGTGGTAAGGAGTAATGCTAAACCTTCCAGCCATCACATTTTTGTTTTGGAAATTAACGTAAAGTCAGTGGGCCTGATATACAACAATATTTTACAATGGCACAACCCCAATGTATATTATTTTTGTAAATCAGGGCCAGTTTGTGGTTTCTGATCTCTTTTTACATCGGACTATACACAGCTAGCTCCATTAGTGTTTACTGTAACATTCACATAGCCTGTTGTTATATATAATTTTTAATAGCACTGAAGTTTTATCGAAAGTCTGCTGTATGCATCATGCATCATGTATTAAAATCACAAGCTATCAATAAGTTATTGCGTATTACTAAAAAAACAAAACAAATCATAATTTTAAAGAACAGATGAAACATGGCCTTCTTATCAGAGAAAACATAAATATTTAACAATGTGAATGATTTACCTAAAAACAAGTAAAATATAACAATAACATGTTGCCATCCTCTACTACTTCAGTTGAAGTCAGACACACACTTGGGTTATTTATTAATAGCTACTACACACTTTCATATAACAGCTATCAACTGTCCTAAAGTATGGATTAGTGAACCATCTATTTTTACCTTTACTATAACCTTCGTCAAAAGGTAACCCAAGTTCTTGCAAACAATATATATGATTAAATTGACTGTAGAAATTTCATGGCTTCCGACCATGGGGTAGACTGTACATACTCCAAACATTAAGAGATAGTGGTTGGAAGGAGTAAAAGAGAACTAAAAGCAAACTCATATCTCATCCTAGCTATGTTGGCCTCTTCAAACTAGGCAATTTGACTATCTCACTGAACACCTTCTGTATCTATCTCTTTGCGCAGTAATGTTCCATTTGTATTTATATTCAGAAAGTGCTATTGTATACATGGTTTTCTTCAACCCAAAAAAAAGCACTCAAGGGTGCAGCACATCTTTCACCCTTATTAGGGATAATTGGTGAAGCATAGCATGACGCTCTTTTGATTGGGCACTGCAGAATGTTTAGAAAACACGAGAAATGTTATGGTAGGTGTATCATTTCCACCTAAAATGTGAACATTGAATACACCATGTTTATCTGAGTCGCACATGCCAGAGCACCACCCAGTAGCCATCACTGGATGTTCATCTTCAGTTCAGAGCCACACAAGCAATGCATTGTGGGGCTTTAATATTAGCTCAAATGCAAACCTTTGGCTCCAGAAATGTGTTGCTGTCATACAAAGTATTGCACTTGTTCACCTTAACTGTTTTTAGCTAAAGATGTTTCTTCTGAATATATGTATAGAAAGATGCATTATTTCTGTTTTCATCATATAGAGAGCCGGCAATTAAATTCGTTGTGAGAGTAGACTTTCAAACCTCTGCCATGTTCTCTTGCGCTGTATAGAGCTTCACGTCTTGCTCTCTGCAGAATATGCTGTGTTCAGTGGCTGCAGTTAGAAGGAACTCTGCTGGCACTAATACAGTGTCCCTGACATACACAAGATCTGTTATCTCAGCTATGCTTTCAGCCATCTCAATCATACCTGGCCCAGGCTTGAACTCGCATGCAGGTCTCTTCTGCAAAGGAGCGCTCAATGGACCATGAGAGAAACATACATTCATCAGTTTTCAGCCAACCAGAGGGCAGCATCACTAGAACGCACTGAAAGGCAGCCTTAAATCCAAGCAGCTAGCATCGCATCCAGCAGGGGAATAAGGCTCACAGTCAACAGGCCCGCTACATTTTGAGCCACTGACTAGAATCCAAATCCCTTTTAACAGTTGAAAAATATATTCCTGGGACTTAAAAGTGCTCGGTGCAGCTGCTGCTGCTGTTGGCAAAGAAGTCAGAAACGCATTAGTATGACCGTTCAGGGAAAGATTTTAGAGGGTTTAAGTTGCAGGATCTTCAGCTGCCAGGCATGAGGTTACAGACTCCCTGTAGACCCAGACACCAGAGAGAAATACATTCAAGAGATTTCAGAGGGAGCCGCTCAGCTTCCAGTCAAGGAATTATTGTTTCCGATGAGGCATGCTGTTGTTAACTGAACGTGTACTCAGAGGTTTTAGCTGCAATCCTGCTGCCCTCAAAAATGGCAGGAGAGTGCGTGTGAATTCATTCATACAAAGAAAAGTGCTTTTTAAACACCAGTAAATATTTACTGGCTACTATCATATTATACGCAGTCAAACTGCTTGCTTTTTGATAAAACAAAGTAACCTATATTGTGGTTTTGTTTCCTTGTAAACTGAGACGCAAAGTTATCCACATAGCTCTAAGAAAATGGCTTGAACATACAGGGGCGTAGGAGACCCATAATATCTGGGGGGTGGGAGGGCAGGGGACACCTTGGGACTTTGCTTTTTAATGTATTTATTGTGTTTTAGTCAAAGAACTCGACTTCCCAAAATTAAAATGACAGTACATATTAAATCACATATATCATCACTGTATAAAACAAGAGAAAAGAAGAAAAAAACAGAAGAAAATTAAGAAAAATAAAAGCAGTTTAGAGTACAAAATCCTTCAATTTGGCGTCTCACTTCAGAAGGCTCACTTCACGTAAAAATTTTACCACTTCCCAGGTCGAAAGGCTTTCATGGCCAGAGCATAGCTCGTCCCAAAAAGATTGGGTGTCCACCCACCATTACTGGCTTGTCCTGTCTTCTGGTCTTTCCTGCACCCCTCTCTCCCCTGCACACACTGGTCACCCCATGCTGCAAACCATCCCTATCATTCATCTGCACTCTGTTCTTGTTCCCATCTCTCCTCTCCCCTCCCTTGCTCCTCCCTTTTTCTGTCCTCTGCACCCTTTCTACCCTTTTTTCACTTTGCAGTCCCACTGTCTGACGGAACTTGAGAGAGCATGCTAAATCCTTGGTTATACAGTTAAGACGGGCTTTGTGTGTCTTCTCTTTCTTACACCCAGAGATTTCCAGCCTGACTGGGGCATAGCTTTCAGTTGAATGGCACCCTCATGGCACAATTAGATTGTTAGGCTACTGGCAATGTCTTCTTGATGGAGAGGGCCTTAATTATGATGTAGAACATTGTGTAGAGAAAGTGAGTTTGGAGTGAAAGCCTGTGAAAAACGACCAGTGTGGCGGCACTGTGAGTTTGATTGTATTGAGAAGAGCGTGTGATTACGCAAGCTGCCACATAAAGTCCTTTTAAAGGGGTTAGAGAAGAGCCGAGAGGAATGTGTTGCCTTATTCTATGGGCGAGATGATGAGAGCCTTGCTGTCAGGATCTCCTGTGGTCTTGCACAGAGGTAGCACAAACTCCTACCTCCCTGTAAGGTCTTGGCACCTTTGCACCTGCACATTAATTATAAACAGGGAACTGTCTGTAACCTGCACAGGAAAGAGGCTTAGGGTTCACTGGATTGCTATTTCTGAAAGAACTGAGGCATAGGAACGTGACACAGAACAGGAAAGCACCAATATGAAGTGTCGGCAGAATAAGAGTCATCCAAATGGGCTCTGCAAGCAATACCCCAGATTAGGCCTTTCGTGATTCAATGTATCTGCATAGTGGGCTAGAAGCTGAGAAGGGCTGCACTGTTGCAGAAGTAATTGACTTAATGGAAATGTATGAACATCAGAAATTAGACTAAAGTTCACCTGAGTCACAATGCGACTCACCAAGCAGAAGTTGGTGTAGAAGGGTAGCAAACTAATGTTGCCCATCAATGCTGACGCTTATCTGACCACAGACAGTGAAATAATACCCCACTCATGAGAGAGAAGGCACGGGTGGTTGCTGCTCATACTGACAAGGTCACGGTCACTGTCTCCTTGTTAGTATTAGTACTGTAGTACTACTGATTGTTGCTGGACATAAGTGTAACACTCAAAATGCACAGCATTTCCTTTATTGTATCACATTGGGTGTGTTATCCATGTATGTAAGTGGATTTTCTAGGCTGAATGCACTGCTTTATTGATAACCTTTCAATTACTTAAAATGTGTCCCAAAAAAACTAACTGTAGTACCATGACATTTGTTGGAACACAAATGTGTGGTTCAAGAATATTTTTTTTTAATATATTTGATGTATTAGACACATTGCATGAAGGTAAGCAACTTAAAAGTTATCAACAAAGTGGTGCATTCAACCAGAAATTTCTATTTACGTCCTAAACTTTATGTGATCACTACACATTTTTTACTGTGCATCAACAAAATGCAGAGGTTTTTGTTTTACCCCATTTCACTGCACATATATGCGGAGGAGACCCTGTGCAGCCTTCCTCCGATAACCGCTCACATTTATTATTAACTTTACCCCATATTACGCGTCCATGTAGTTATGGTTAAGTTGGTGTTTCCATAGGAAGAGCATTTTTTGGGTGGCTTATAACTTCGTTCCCTCTGGATGAATCCTCACCAAACTTTGCAAAAAAAGTATATGGCCCACTCTGAATTTTTTTGCAAAGTTTAGAGAGGTTTGGTCCGGGGGGGCAAAGTTATAGGGGGGGTCCCAAAACTTTTGTTTTTTCATATAGACATAATGGGAAAAAACTTTGCGCACGCCTACAGCCCAAACCGCTGGACGGATTTACACCAAATTTGTGGCAGGAGCGGGGGCTTGGTCCAGAAAGTGTGCTTTTGCAAATTTGGTGTAAATCCGTCCAGTAGTTTTTTTTAAAATGACCAAAATGTAAGGCAAAAAATTAGTGATATCTCTGTTCGCTTCGCGGACAGTGCCCTGATTTGCCGAGCGGCTTGCACGATGTCTGCAGACACCCGATGTGTTCGCTGATTGGACGGCGTGGTGCGTGAAGCGCGTCAGATTTTCTGTGGCGCCTGCCATCTTTCATTCGCGGACGTCCGCAGACAGCGCGGTGAAACTTGGATTAAAAATTGTATTTAGTGGAGTTTGTTGGTCTGTAAGAGTAATTGGGGAGGGTGGGGGAGTATGAGATAGGTCCAATGTTCTGTTTTTTTTATATGCTAGACGCTTGTGTTGTGTTCGATTTGTCTGCGGACAACGCGGCTTTTCTGAAATGTTCTATATAAACTAAATGGTGGGGTGTTCTGAGGACGAAGTATGTGTCCGTTTTGTTCGCAAGCAAGCTAAAATTGAGCTAAGAACACTCGCAGTGTCCTTAAATGTTCGTACATAAACAAAATGGGGGTGTCCTGAGGACGCTGTCCGTATTGTACTCTGGCAAGTTGAATGTGTTCTAAGAACACTCGCGGTGTCCTGAAATGCTCTGATTACTTACCGGTAATCTTCATTACTCCCAGTCCTACTCTTCGTCGTCACAGTACTGACGACCATCCTCACCCTCCCTGCGGGGAAGGTCCAATGCTCCGGCTTGGTAATATGAAACTGAGTGATGTGGATGTGGGGGAGGAGGTATAGGAATTTAAAGAAATAGAAGAAGGTCCTGTGTCGGAGGCAGGGGCCTCATGAATTAAGTACTGGGACGAGGAAGAGTGGACGTGGAGGTAATGTTTGCAATTAAACAAAATGGGGATGTTCTGAGAACGCTGTTCGTATTGTTCGTTGTTAGGTTGAAAGTGTTATAAGAACCCTCCTCATGTCCATTGACATTACAATTTCCTATGGCCCTTACCCGACTTTTTAGCAATTAAACAAACGATAAATCAGGCTGCTGTGCGTCAACATTATGTGATAATCCTATCACTTGCCCCATCGAACTGGCTGACCTGCTTTTGCGACACTAAATCATATCTCCCGCCCCTAAGCCTGACATTATCAAAGCATTCATATTCCCCGTCTCTCTCCCTGACAGTACAGGGTGCGAGGCCAAACGCGCCCAGTCGTCTCCAGTCCTACGCGACTTTACACAGAACCCGGAAAACAACACAGACCATCTCACAACTCAGCGCGCAACAATTCGGAATATGAAACTGTGATTTAAAAGCAAACAGCAAGATTGTACATTTCGTAAAGTACTTTTATTTGACATCAAATGTTTAGAGAATATTCAGCGATTCGCATTTGTCTTTGCTGTCGATCTGCAAAAGTTCATCTTGAGTCACGCGCTGTTCCTTTGTGGTTCCTGCGCGACTTTACACAGAACCCGGAAAACAACACAGATCATCTCACAACACAGCGCGCCACAATTCGCAACATGGAACTGTGAATTAAAAACAAACAGCAAGATTGTACATTTCGTAAAGTACTTTTATTTGACATCAAATGTTTAGAGAATATTCAGCGATTTGCATTTGTCTTTGCTGTCGATCCGCAAAAGTTTATCTTGAGTCACGCGCTGTTCCTTTGCGGTACACAGGGTGTTGGTTTATGATAAAGTAAGCACTATGGTGGCACTGATAATCGGAAGGCTGTTCCAACAACGAGGCATTAGACCACCATAATGGTTGGTATGTTGCTTCGAGCCGCTAGTACCGCGTAAGGGCATATTGGTCCTTGGCGATTGTCCCATAAAATGGTGATGGTCATGAAGTTGTTTAGAAATAGGTGCACCTGGCAGTTAAAAAATCCGTCGGCCGGGGTCTGAAAATAGTGGCATTCACAGTACGGGAGGACATACCTGTTTTAAAAAACATAAATGAGTCTCACCAGCCGATCTTCATTAAAAATATTCATTTTATTTATTAGGGCGTGAAACTATTTGCTAGTGAGGATAGTGCAACAGAGTTTGTTAACTTATTCCCATTAACCCACCTTCTGTCCTCTGCCTTTTTCAGAGCCCTCTAAGCGACAGGGGACCAATTTGGCGGTGATAGTGCGCGGTAGAAAACACTATGCCATATTGAAGGAACAAGTACAACTTAACCAGGCTTTAACGCCACGCTATTGTTATTATATTCCGGTATAAAATAATCTAAAGGGTTACTTACATTATATTGGCATTTTCCATTGTCTAAGTGTAGTGCAGTCCCAAAATACGACTCCGTCTGTGCCAACGATCTTTCTCATAGTGATATAATATATAAAAGTGGTTTTGTTTCAGAAATTTCATCCTTATTGTGTCTTACGTTTTTACAACACTCCTTCAAAAGAAGTCTTTTAGCACGATCCCTGTCTGTCAAGGTCAAAAAACAATAGAATCTTATAGTGCGAGTGGTGGGCCTCTCCGGCACGCGAGCACAAAATGGAAGCAGCTGACCTTCACTGTAAACTACCATAAATTCTTAGTTTGCAACATTCTGTGTACAGCCATCCCTGAGAAATTGCTTTTTACACTTCATCTTTGTATATTGTTTGCGTGCTAATAAAAAAACTTAGTTAAAGGGACGTTATGGTTCCAAGTAAAACCGAAAAACCCCTGAAATTCCCACGTTATGGTAAGATAAGCAACCATAACTCGCGCCACCACCGTGCACTGGTAAGACTAACAGCCAGGACATCAAAGATGACATCACAAATGTCATTGATGACATCACTGATGACATCACATGTGTATGTACTTTTCATGAAATATGTGTACAAGGGATTCTTATTATAATGTTGTGAAAAAAGTGTCAAAGATCATTGCAATAAATATCATACCCTAATTAGTGCTTTGAACGATGCATTGATATAAATAGCATTCTATTATGGGGTTCTATCTTGTATACTAAGCTACTAATGCAGAAACATAGCATTGTGTGCAGCGTACAAGATGAAGGTATAATATTCGTAATGTTAATATGTTGAATAATGAAATGATAATTGTTTTCTTAATAGATTTTTGTGTACTGTGAAATATGTAATAAGTAGCTAATAAAACCCATGTATTACATAATTGCATTACCATAGAGAAAACAGAATGAGACAAGAACACATACCAATATACATATACATAGGGTAAATAGCAGCTTTGAAACAGATAAATCATCATTTATTTGCTTGAAAATAATGCTGTCTTTAATGCTTGTGTCTTCCCCTATGTATATGTTTCATATAATGTGACTGGACTCTAAGGGAATTACTATAAGAACCTACTTGTAGGATACGTCTACAAATAAAATACAATTTTTAGTTTCTGACTGTTACTGAAGAAAACCATGTGGCCTAGATATGTCAGCAAAAGAAAAAAGAGTGAGCCAGAAGAACACTCGCGGTGTCCTGAAATGTTCGTACATAAAGAAAATGGGGGTGTTCTGAGGACATTGTCCGTATTGTTCGCTGGCAAGTTGCATCTGTTATAAGAACACTCGCGGTGTCCTGGAATGTTCGAAAATAAACAAAATGGGGGTGTCCTGAGGACGTTCTCCGTATTGTGTGACTTCTTAGCTGTATGCAATGAGGGAATGGCACAGAGAGTGAAGTGGAAATGGTAGAAGGGCTGTCCAAGAGTTACGCGGTCCACGGACACCGCGGCTGTCTGTGGACAGGGCGTGCTACATCCGGGGTTTTCGAGCAAATCCAGCATGGAAAGAAGACTGTAGGGATCAGCCAATCAGATGTTGAGGTTGTGGATTTGTGTTGAAAGAGACTGTGTGTAGTGAAGATGGCAGAAGTGGAGAAAGTCAGGGTGTTGGTGCTCGGAGATATGTTTGTGCATGGTTTACAACAGTATGCTCAATGCAGGCATGTTGCAAAGAATTTTGATGTTAAAGGAGTGGAGGTTGTGTGGAGCACTGTGTCTGATTGCAATGTACAGGGAATTGTACAAGTTTGTGAAGATATGGGCAGGATCAACAGTCCCCATGTGGTAGTTTTGCACTATGGTGCTTTCCGTTTGGGCTATGTCAGTGCCCCTACTTTGTTGGCAGATTTGGAACACTTGGTTCAAGCAGTAATGAACATCCTTCCAAATGCCAAAGTATTTTTTTCTGGATTACTACCTAGGGCAATATGGGACAATAGTTCAGTTTTTTGTCCTCAGCAAAACAATGCTAGGTGTGTAATCAACCGAGGCATGTCTGCCTTCATGCTTAGAGCTGGTATGTTGTTCTGTAATAATGAGAATATTGATTCCAGTAATGCTGTTTGTTTTAAAGAAGATGGCATTTCCTTATCTTTTATGGGAAAGGCCATGCTGTTTTGGAATGTAAGGGTTGCTTTGGAGAAGGTTATGTGAAGATTTTAGGAGTAAAGTAAGAAAAAGAGAAGAAAAAAATACAAAATAACAGGTGTCTGTCAAGCATCTGCAAAAAAAACAAAAAAAAAGGCTCTTTTCAGAGCCATCCTCAAAGGGGAAATGGGGCACACTATTTGAATTTACATTCACCACGCTCAGATTTTCGATATGTCCGCGGACATGGCGGTAGTCTGCGTACATCGAAATCACTAACTAGGGGTTCCGTATGTTCTATGTTACATGTATTTAAAGTCAGGGATATTATGGTTAAGTTGTGCTACTAAAAACCTATGAAATTCAGTAAAAAAACTTTGTTAAAGGGACATTATGGTTAAGTTGCACTACTAAAAACCTATGAAATTCAGTGAAAAAACTTTGTTAAAGGGACGTTATGGTTCAAAATAAAACCGAAAAACCCCTGAAATTCAGCAGATATGGTAAGATAAGCAACCATAACTCGCGCCACCGTGCACTGCTAACACTAACACCCAGGACATCAAAGATGACATCACAAATGTCATTGATGACATCACTGATGACATCACATGTCTGGCTCTCCCTTTTTTAGCTTTACTGACATATCTAGGCCACATAGTTTTCAGCAGAGTTAAGAATCTTGTTTGTTTACCATTACCAATACCCAGGCCGCGGCACTGCTGCTGACTGTCTGAGTGTGGTGAAACACAAAAAGTGGGGGCCCCCCTGTGAGCCATGCTGAGGGGCCCCCATTTCAGCAGCAAATCACGGGTTGTGCCACACTGTGAGCCAGCCTAGATTATCACGTTTGCACAATACGCAGAACCATGCTGCTGAAAGGGTATGCCGCACACTGTACTAGGAGAAATATATAAATATGAGTTACAGCATATACAGCACACTTTCTTAGAAAAATAGGCTCAAAAGTCAGTGTGTTTGAAATTGGTTTGCAGGTTACAATCCAATACATGCAAGTCACCCACAGTGCACAGGAACATTAATGCTTTGCTATTAAAAATTCCATGCCACATTGAAAACATGTCCCACTGGCTGCACAATGTAGACCAGTGTAGACACATAATAACATTACAGTAAAGAATGCCAGCCCACATTTAGACAAACCTAGACTGGTTGCACCAAAATGCCAGTGGAAGCAATAACACTCATCAAGAAGAGAGCACACTTTCAAGCCCGGGTCTCTGCGACCTCTAACAACACAGCCGAACTCTTTAAAATCTGCAAGGAACTGATCAATCCTGTTGCGGTCTCCACCTCTCCTGTTCCCTACCAGGCCCTCTCTATGGCTCTGGCCTCTCACGTCTCTGCAAAAACTCAGGACATGCTGTCCTCCTCTTCCTCTCCCTATTCCTCTCTCTGCCCCCCTTTAGCCATCTCTACCTCGCCTCCGCCTTTCTCCACTTTCTCTCTGACAACACCTGACAAGGTTTCTAGACAAGTCCGATCTATGAAAGTGTTGCTGAAACAGGTGCTCCCCTGCTCCTCTAGAACTATCAAGGACCATATTGACACCCTCACTCCAGCCTTGGCCTATTTCTGAAATCACTCTTTCGCCACTGGAACGTCCCCTCTCTTGTTAAGCACTCCCTTATGCACCAACTCCTCAAGAAGCTATTTGCCGATCCTACCTGCCCGGCAAACTATTGCCCAATCTCCATCACCCCTTTCCCAGGCAAACCTTTGGAAAAGCTGGCCATCTCCCAGCTTGCTCTCCACACTGAATCTGTTGGTTGTCTCCATGACCATCAGTTTGGCTTTAGAGCTGCCGGAGGCATGTAAACTGCTCTGCTGAACACCCATGAGGATTTGCTCTCTAACCTTGATTCCAGCATTCCTTCTGTCCTAATCCTCCTTGATCTTTCATCTACTTTCGACACAGTCAACCACGCCATCATGATCAACCAACTATGTGAGAACCTGGGCATAACGGATCAGGCACTGGAGTGGTGGACCTCCTTCCTCATGGACTGCCCCTCCAGGTCAAACTTGGTCCCTTTCTATCTGCCACCTCTCTCTCTATCTGTGGCGTTCCCCAGGACTCTATCCTCTCACCCGGGTTTTTCAACCTCTACTTGGCCCCATTGGACCACCTGATCTCTACCTTCTCCTCTAACTTTCAGTGTTATGCATTTGACACTCAGCTTTGTTTCAGGCTCCTCTCCACTCTCACTCATTCCTGACTGTCAGGATTGGTGCACCTACAATGATCTCTACCTTAATGCCAGTAAGACGGAAATCATTCTCATTTGGATCCCTGCCCCTGCTTTCACTCTCTCACTCTGGCTGCCCACCTTGGGCCCTCTTCCTTCACTTTTCTTTGATGCAAAAAACCTCTCTATTTCTCTCCTCACATCTCAGACGTCGCCAAGAAGTCCCACTACCAGTTGCTCCTCCTCTAAGGGACTCTTCCCTTTTTCACTTTCGCCCAGAAGCTCACTTTCTCGAGAGCCCTGTTTCGCTCTAGACTGGACTAATACAACAACCTCTTTCTCAATCTGCCTTCCTCTACTCTCTGCCCTCTGCAACTAATCCAGAACAGGACTGAGAGACTTATCATTGGCCTCAAGCTGGGGGATTGTATCTCTCCAGCCCTGAAATCTCTCCACTGGCACCCCTGTTGACTGCAAGGATCAATTTCAAGACTCTATGCATTGTCCACAAGGCTTTCTGGGGCCGGGGCCCACACTCCATCCAATGGTCTCTTCCAAAATACCTTCCTCCTCGAGCCCTTCCTCCAGATACCTCCAACTCTCTAATGGTTAGATGCTTCTCCAGGCAGAGAGCGGGGGTATATCTTTCTCCTTTGCAGGTGCCTCCCTCTGGAATGGCCTCCCTGCCCCTCTCAAACGTGAGCTGACCTCCTGAAGTTCCGGGAGCAGCTCAAAACTTTCCTCTTCTCCTCTGCTTTCTCTCTCTCTCTCCCCTGCTGACCTACCTGACCTACCTGTCAGCTCTAACGACTGGTTGCTTGGCTACCCTCAGAGTCTCACCTAGTCCAGGCTCTTTCTTGATCAGTTACCCTTGTACTGCCTCCAAGTCTACCACGCACTATGGGGCTGTAACTGTAAACAGAGCCACGCTGCCCTGGCTGCACCCTCTCAGAGCATTACTGTCCTGTGTTTCCTTCCCCTCTTCCTTGAACTTACCCCCTCCCTTTCACCTTGAATTTCTCGTTCTCGCACTTGCACGATCTGAATGACACAAGGCCTGGTAAGATCGTCTGTCTTGCCCTTCCTCTGTCTTTCTTCCCTTGTCGTCTCGTGCCTAGAAACACTTGTGTACAGGCCTGTTATAAATGACTTATATCATATCATATCATTTTATCACAGATGTCCAGAAAAATATACAATGCCACAGTAAGAAACGGCTAGACTGGAAGCACCCAAATGCCAGTCTAGCCAGGTAATTACACTTAGCAGGTCTGCTTTATCAGAAATACACAGTTAAAAAAGTCATACCAAACTGAGTAATGACTAGTCTGACTGCACCAAAATGCCTCTCTAAGCACTAATAGCACATATCATGCCTGCTTAGCCTGGACATGGACAACCATTACGGTTGATTGCACAATCCCAACCCCCACACATCCCCTCTCTCTCCCACCTCCTACCCCATCTCCAAAATCAGCTCATTGGCCCAGAATGACCTTCATGTCCCTTTTTTTCTTGTCTCAGAGCTTACGAATGAGGCTCCTTGCCTAATAGGTAAGTATTGGGATGAGGAAGGGTGGTACTAGGAGTAATAAAGATTATCGGTAGCTAATTCAGACATTACCTCCATGTACCTCTACCTCATCCCAGTACTTGTGTATGAGGCAGAGTGCCTCATACACAAATACTACCTCAAACACAAGAACAGGGACAAGGAAGAATAGGGCTAGGATAAATGATGATTACCACTAAGTAATCAATGCATTAAACACAAGTAGTGGCGTAACAGCATTGAGTTGACTGGGCTTCAGCACCCCACCACCCCCTGGAATTTTGGGCTATGTTTACTCAACCTTGCTGACCTTCAGAGCAGTGGCCGGACAGAACAGAACACAGATGTTAAAAGGCACCTGGGTTTCGCTGCTAACAAGGGCCCAGCAATTACTAACGTAAAGCATTTCACTGTTAGTACCTGCATTCAAATGCCACATTTTTTAGGCAATTGAAATTGTGATGAAGGTTTAGTACTTGCATGTCAGGGGAGTGATTGGAAGGGTATAGAGGGGACAGGAGACCGCTCATTTTCACAGCAGTCCATAAATGGGTGCTTTCAGACTTAAAGGAGAGAGTTAACTGTGTGTAACATTGAAGCTGCACTAGAATAGTCTCATTAAAATGCATAAAGAAGTTAGATGCCCCCACACAAATAAGTTTGCCCCTCCGCGACCGCCCGTGAAGTTAGCACCTCTCCCAACATTTGAAGGATTAGCCCCCCTGAAATGGAGGTTTTGTTGTACCCCTGAACACAAGCACACACACCATTCACCATATACACACACCCACACCCAGCCATCCATACATTTAAGTGTGCACTCTTTCACCATACAGGCACACCCAGGCAGCCATCCATACATTTAAGTGTGCACCCTTTCACCATGCAGGCACACACAGGCATCCACCCATACATTTAAGTGTGTACCCCTTCACCATACACCTACACAGGCAGCCACCTATACATTTAAGTGTGCACCCTTTCACCATGCAGGCACACTCAGGTAGCCACCCATACATTTAAGTATGTGCTCTTTCACCGTACATGCACACACGCACACCCAGCCACCCATACATTTGTGTGAACCCTTTCACCATACACTCACACAGTCAGCCACCTACAAGTTTAAGTGTACACCCTTTCAGATGATCCATAACGGAAATAATTTCTTCATGAAGGCAGAGTGCCTTCAAAAATAAACTATTTCTATTTGAAGTCATAGGGCTCCCGGACCCCATGAAATGGAGGCCTCCAGCCTGCGGTCTTCCATGTCATGGGGTGGGGAGAGCCCTCAGACTTCAAAAAGAAAGTTTCTTTTTGTAGTCACTTTGTCTTAATGATAATGATAATGATGTGTTATTTATATAGCGTCATAAAGACATTATTTCTGTTACAGAAATAATTTCTTTATGAATGCAGAGTGACTACAAAACGAAACATAAAAAAAAAAATATATATATATATATTGTTTCATTTTTTTCTCCAGCGGGGCATCTCCTAGGACATGTGCTAGTGGGGCCCCCTGCACAGCGGGGGCCCCTGTTATGCCAGTGTCTGAAGTTTGCATGCATCACTGCACAGAGATACGCTGCAGACACACAAACTGGTGCAGCAGAGAGACACACAAATGGGGGAAACTGGGGGGGATAAATGCCACCCCACTTAAAAATGTGAGGGGGATTTGTCCCCCCTACACCCCCTATGTCCTACACCCATGTGAACATAGCACCATAGGGGTTGATTCACCAACCATACTTACTTAGGAGAAGTCTTCTTCAAATTCTCAAAATACCTGTGAAAGTGATTCACAAAAAGACGTATGGGGCGATTTTACTAAACTCAAAAAATAGCGTACGTAAGACTAAAATGCCTAAGCTAAAAGAATTGCATAAAGAACTGAAGCTACTTTTTGCCATACGTTTTATACTTACGCGATTTCTTTAGCTTATATATATATATATATATATATTCAATGAAAAAAAAACTTATTAAAGGGGTGTTATGGTTACAAGTAAAACCGAAAAACCTCAGAAATAATACAGTTATGTTAAGCTACCGTGCACTGCTAAAACTAACACACAGGGCATTAAAGGTGACATCACAAATGCCATTGATAACATCACCTGCCCCTCCATATTAGTGCTTGGTGCCTCTTCCCTCATTTCCCTCCTCACCTTATTTTCTAACCTCTCCTGCAAAATATTTTTTTTAAAACAGCTAAAGAAAGGTTCCTTTAAAAACAATCCTTTCACAGTTGAAAAAAAGAACTAAAAAAACAACCGTACAGACTCCATCTTCTTTATATTTCTCAGTAAAGTACATAGACTCAGTACATTTTTCCAACATTTCCATTAGCATTTTGTGTTATGCTAATGGGAATAATGTGACGTTCATCCCCCGTTCCAGGGACCGAAACAGGGGATAACAAGCCGGCATCCCAAGTTATCGGCCCAAGCGAAGTGTGTCTGTGTGCGCCCTGTTGCCTGCGGGCTTCAGCGCGTTATAAATAGATGAATAATGCGTGCTCTGGACCATTATCCTCCATTGCAGCCCCAAAGAGGGATCCAGGGGTGCTAAAAAATAGATGTTTCTACCAGCAGCAGGACATGGCCACCATGGAAAGAGAAGGCGGGGCACCGTACAGAGCCCCTCTTCCCTTTCCATGGCAGCCTGAAGAAGGAGAAGTCAGAAACCTATGACCATATTACCACAAGCACATTCTTTTCCCTTTCAAACCTATCCTACTTTCGAATAACTTTACCACACAGCCGGCCCCATGTGGACATGGCCACTTTAACACCATTTTCCATCCCTCGCGGTCATGGTCACTAGCTAGATTGTCTGGGTCATGACCTTATACCATGACCCGGACAATCTGGCCGCTGCCCGTGGCCATAGGCTATACCTCAGTCACCAAAGGTATGTCACTATTCTTTGTACCTACACTATGACACTTGTCAAAAAATAAAACATGAAGAAGAACAGGAAGGTGGTCACACGGGTAAGTACAAAATATGTAAATCACAATTGATTTAAAGTGTGTGGAATGAGAGGGATCAGTGAGATGAACAAATTATAAACATCATATTTTAATATTTATCGAAACCGACATAATAGCATAAAAAACATTTAATATGTTCACACCATAACACCATAAAATACATCTAAGTATACATCACTATGGATAAGTTATCCAAAGTTGTCAAAGCACAAATCTGAAGATAAAAATAACCTAACATATACTGACAGATATGTTAAAAATGCATCTGTGAATCATAAACAATATATGCTGGTTATTTCTGAAAGTGCTGACAAGATAAAGTGTTAACAAGATAAAGTGCTAGATAGCACCTTCCTGTTCCTCTCCATGGGCCTCATTACGACTCAGGCGGTAAGTGATTGAAATTACCGCCATGGCGTAATGAGCGTTAACGCCATGGTCCGATGGCGATAAGAGCGGCACATTACGACCCATCGCGCACGAGCATTACGCCATGGCGGTAACGTAAACTACGCCATGCCGTAAACAGCCCTTACCGCCCTCGTTAACAGCGCAGGGTGACCTACCGCCACCCATCATTGCGCCGACCGTAGTCAGCGGTCACCGTAATTAGCGGTGACCGCAATTAGGCGGAACCGGAAATAGCGTAATCGCGGCGGAACGGGAAACAGCACAGCGGCCATCTTAAAAAACACAATCCATTGCCATCCTACCCAACCACACCACAACCAACCCTCAAACCCTGAGATTCCCATAACCCACCCATTTCCACAGCCAACCATGCCTAAAGTTGTCAAGAAGGCATGTGACAGGCAGCGGCAGGAGCGCTTCAGTCCAGAGGAACTGCAAATGCTTGCAGACACGCTCCAGGAGAAGGCTGATGTTGTCTTCTCCAATGAGATGACCCGAACAGCCATAGGCCGCAAAAAGGAGGTGTGGGAACTTGTGGCACAACGTGTCAGTGCTGTTGGAACCACCCCACGCACCTCCAAACAGTGCCGCAAGAGATGGGACGACCTGCGGATCATGGTCCGGGGCATTATGTCTGCCAACCGTAACCTGGCCCTGGGAACTGGCGGGGGAGCAGACTCCCCACTGAAGATGCAGCCATGGGAGGAGACATGTGCCTCTCTGATTGGCATAGAGTGCATCGAAGGTGTCGGCGACATGGAGAGAGGGGCCCCGAGATCTGGAGACACAGGTAGGTGCCTCATATCCAGCCTTGCAAGACACCCTGATACACTTGCACGTGACAATCACAATGTGGCAGACGCAACACATCAGCAGATGAGCCACACCCTGCGCACATGCAGCATGTACACTGTACAGTAGGCAGACACACACCTGCATGCAAAACCGAACCTAAAGGGAGGCAACCTGTATGTCACGGGATACTAACTCCACCATCTATCCATTTCACTCTTCACAATGCCTGCTCAATGTCCGCTGAACCATCAATAACCGTCACCCTCCTCTGCTCCACCACAGGCTCGCAATCGGACACTGGCAGGGACGACAGCACCAGCATCCCAGCCAAGAAGGCCAGGAAAGTGGGAGAGGGGAACCATGCATCCACCTCTGCTGGACCCAGGCAGAATCCACGCCAGGCTGAAGAGCCCAGGGCAGCAAAGTCCCCCGAGGAAGGGGTCGTGACAGCACCTGCAGCCCAACCACACCCACTGTTGCCCACTGAGGGCAATGCGTCAGCAGGGAGCAGTACTGTTGGGGAGACTGCAGCCATCGCTGCCTGCTCCGACAGTGATGTGGAGGATGACACCGGACTTGACCACAACACACAACTGCACTCACCACACCTATCCCCAATCAGCCATCATGGAGATGACACCCAGGGCCCATCGCCAGCTAATTCATGGCCAGCAACTCCAAGCCCAGTGGGAGTTGTGGAAGAT
Organism: Ambystoma mexicanum; assembly: GCF_040938575.1. Lineage (NCBI taxonomy): Eukaryota > Metazoa > Chordata > Amphibia > Caudata > Ambystomatidae > Ambystoma > Ambystoma mexicanum. Next base: position 608,069,125 of record NC_090928.1, read on the forward strand.
GGGAGTAGTCCCATTGGTCCCCCATTGGCACCCCCCATTGGGCCAGAATTCCAGCTGTCGCTGGAGCAGATTGCCAACAGGCAGGAAGCACTGGGCACACTCCTCACGCAGCATGTAGCAGAATGTGTAAGTACCAGTGCAGCCATGGAGAGGAGTGCTGATGGCATCAGGGCTGCCATCCAAACTGCCAGCAGGGACATTTGCACCGAACTTGCTGCAGGGCGGCAGATGATGAGCCAGCTCATCCAGACAATTCTGGACACATGCCGTACTGAGCAGCCCGGTACATCCTCGGCTGCAAGTTCAGCACAAGCCTCTGCCGTCCGCAGGTCATCCAGGACCCTGAGGAGCACAGGCAGGGGGGCCCCAGGTTCCGGGAGAGGGGGCAGTCAATAGTGTGCTGAACTATACTCATTTCACCACGGGCACTGTCACATGTTTGCAGGGTGTTCATGGGGGAGGGGGAGGGGGGTATTGGGTGTGTTGGAGTGTACAGGGGGGAGGGGGAGAGGGGTATTGGGTGTGTTGGGGTGTACAGGGGGGAGGGGGAGGGGGGTATTGGGTGTGTTGGAGTGTTCAGGGGGGAGGGGGAGGGGGGTATTGGGTGTGTTGGAGTGTTCAGGGGGGAGGGGGAGGGGGGTATTGGGTGTGTTGGAGTGTGCAGGGGGGAGGGGTACTGTTATACCTATTCAGTAGTACAATACACTTTTTCTTTTCTCACAAACTAAAAGTGTGGACATTGCTCATTGCGTATCTGTGCTTTATTGTTACAGTCCACAGTGATGACATACCAGACACACACAGTGCCCCAAGTGCCATCCATATGTCACACACTCGCTGTGTGTGCTAGAAGTATCGGTCAATGACATTCTGACGCATTATATGGCCCTCCTGTGCATCGCTGCCTCCCTGAGGTGCTGCCCCTTCCCCATCATCATCATCCCCATCATCAGGTGGTTGTGGTTCTGCTTCAGGGGGCAGAGGCACGTTTCGTCTGATGCACATATTGTGTAGCAAGACACATGCCATGACGATCTTTGCAACCTTCTCATGGCGGTACAGGAGTGCCCCGCCAGACCTGCTGAGGCAGCGGAAACGTGCCTTCAGTAGGCCAAAAGCATGCTCTATCACCACACGGGTACGTGCATGGTTATGGTTGTAGTCCTCCTCATGCTGGTTTGATGGGTTCCGGACTGGTGTGAGGAGCCACCTCTTCAGGGGATAGCCCGCATCACCTGTAAAATTTGAGAAAAGAATGTGCCATGAACGAGATTGATATGTGAACAAGACGCACAACCATGCCTTGATTCTGACTGTTACTGTGCACCAATTGGAGTTGTGGATATGGATTTACACTGTGCAACCAGTATGTGTTCATGGCTCTCATGTACTGTTTTGCATGCTAAAACACAATGCAGGGGGGACGATTGCCTTGTGAGTGGCCATCCACTGTGTCCGTTCAGGACGTCATTCATGTGACCTTGCACGTGTCCTGTGAGCTTGAAGCTCACATGATAGCAACATCGATGTCTGGCTCATTATGACCCCAGTGAGCATTACTGGTGTCAATGGGAACAGTTTGTGGGTCTTGTAGTGGTGCATTGATGTCCCTGTCTGTCATGTGCCTCCTTTGTGCGCAGTTGTGGGGGACAGGCCTTTCAGTAGTTGGTGCATGGTGACGTGCATGTTGGTGTTATTCTTTAGGGTCAATGCGGCCACAATTTGCACAATGCACTTGCAAATGGTTGTGTCGTTTTTGGGATGCACTTTCATTCACATGTTGGGATGATTAGGTCAGGCATGATGTGTACACTTCTCTGTTGACGTCAGTGCTGCCACAGGGAATGATCTGGCTACTGCTAGTTGCACCCACCCCCCTGTATCTGCCAGATGTAATATGCATTGGTACGTCATTCAACACCCACTTTGCATTTCCATGCTCATGTCATTAGACTCACCGAGTAGGTAGGATCTTGGGCCTGCATGTCGCTCCATGTAGCGTGGTATTGTTGAGTTCCGAAGGATCATAGAATCATGGGTTGATCCGGGGAATCTGGCACAACAATGTGTGATGATCCTGTTGGAGTCACAGACCATTTGCACGTTGATTGAGTGGAAATGTTTACGGTTGCGGTACGGTACCTCCATGGCATGTGGGACCACCAATTCAACATGGGTGCAGTCAATGGCAACAATGCAACCAGGTATGCCGGCCAGTGCATGGAATCCCACTTTGGTGTTGGCAATCTCCTGAGCAGACCGTGGTAATGAGATGTGGTCATCTGTGTGCTTGAGGAGGGCATCGAGCACTTGCATCAGTGTACGCGAGAATAATGGTTGTGATATGCCATGCAAGTGCCCCACTGTGTGCTGGTAGGTGCCTGTGGCCAGGAAGTGGAGCACGGACACTACCTTCAGTAGGCGGGGGGTGGCAGTGGGTGTATCAATCATGCTGACGATGTCGTTGTGTATCATGTCCACAATGGTGGTGATGGTGTCCCGGTCCAGTCGGTACAGGGTGTGGATCTGCTCAGCGGTGAGGTTGAATGGGCTGGGTCTGATGCGTGGGATTGGGGGCTGCCTGCGTGGTGGCACTGGCTGTGCTGGTGGGGCTTGCTGGGCCTGCCTTGCCCTCCTTCTCCTCCTGCGTCTCCTCTGTGCAGCCTGTTGTTGTTGTTGTTGTTGTTGTTGTTGTTGTAGTTGTTGTAGTTGCTGTTGTAGCACTCGCATTGCTATCAGGTCCTCCAGCCCCAACATTGCTAGTCCTATTGGTATCATTGTGGAGTGTGACTGGGTGTGGGAAGGGGTGGGGTGTGCTCTTTTTGTACTTCCTGTGTCTGTATTGCCTTCACCTGTGCTGTTTCTGTGCACCTGTGGCAGCTGCATTCACTTTACATGGCCCTTTACGGTTGGTTCGCGATGGCGTAATTTGCACCATGGCGGTAAGGTACTTAACGGCCTGGGTGATGGCGTTAGGGGCATGTCCGCCTGGGTCGGCATTCCCGCACCTTTCCGCCATGGCGCTAAGTACGGTGTGGATGTTCGCGTGCGCGCGCCCTTGGCGCAGTCAGCGGCAGCGTTAGCTACGATGCCGCTAGTGACATCGTAGTTTACGGTCACGGGTCGTAATCGGCACGAGCGGAAGACGATGGCGGTAATCGTTTACCGCCATCGTTTTTCGCTTTGCGCCAGGGTCGTAATGAGGGCCATATCGCTCCCCTGATCCACGGTGTTGGGGATACCCATCTTTTTGCAATTTAAAAAATAATACATGGGCACATTTGCAAAACCATGCTTTAAGGTCCTTGCCAATGCCCTTACACGCGTTTTGCTTGAAATCCGACCATGTTTTATTTTTCCAGAATGTATGTACATACAATAGTCATATAACTTAGCCCCCACTTGACAAAATCCAGTCAGTCTTTACACACACATTGAAGGTTGGGTCTATGATCTTTATAAAAACATTCGTCCACATTCATCAAACAGCAACAAAGTTATAAGCCATCTGAAAAAGTTGAGACCCCTTTAATTTAGCCCCCTCTTGAGATAATCCCACCAAACCTTACAAAAACATTTATATCTAGATTTAAAATAGTTTTGCGAATTTTTGTGGAGATTCATCAAATTGAAACCACATTTATAAGCCTTTGCAATATTTTGGGACCCCACCTCTAAATTTGTTCCCTCTTGACAAAACAGCTCCGCACTTCCCAAAAACAGTCACAATAAAGTCTAGAATTAAATTCCAGTATACAAGAACTGCTTTTCACCAACCCTGTAATGCAGAAATAGGCATAGATGTCCTCGAACATCAGTGGGCGCCTCCGATGTCCATGGACATCACAGCACCCTCTGGGCCAAACGGATGCCTGTCCATGGACCAAACAGGGAAATGGGTCCGCAAAGCAGAGTCAAATGTCAATAATTTCTTTGGACCTAATTTTTGGTTGTTTTAAAAAGAAATACTGGATGGATTTACACCAAATTTACAATAGCCCAATTTCTGGAACAAACCGCCACTCCTGGTGCAAATTTGATGAAAATCCATCCAGCGGTTTGGGCTGTGGGCATCAGAATTTTTTTTTCCATTATGTCTATGGAAAGAAAGCATTTTTGGGACCCGTATATAACTTTGCCCCCCCTTGACGAAACTTCACCAGACTTGCCAGACAAATTTAGACTGGGCCATACAATTTTTTGCAGAGTTTGGTTAGGATTCGTCCAGGGGGAGCAAAGTTGTAAACCACCCAAAAAGCGCTCTTCCTATGACGACACAGCCATATATATTGAGCTGACTTATTAAGCTAAAAGAAATAGTATATGTCAGACTAAAAGTATTGAGCTAAAACAATTCTGAAATTGAACGTAAGACTTTTTTAGTGTGTTTTTGTGCTTCATATATCGGACATATATATATTAAAGGAAAAAACTTTAGTTGCAGGTATGTTAAGGTGAGCAATACATTGCAAAAAAAGCATGAAATTCAAGAAAAAAAATGTTAGTTGCATGGGCATTAAGGTGAGAAGTTAACACAACAAGACCCCTGATTCTCAGCCAAAGTCGCCTTAACTTTGCATCCCCTGTTGCGCAGCCTATGACCACAATGATGACATCACAGATCACATTACTGATGACATCACTATTACATATAGGAGAACACTGATAACATCACAAATTGCATCACTGATGGCATCACTGGTGACAACACTAATTACATTGAATATAACAGATTACATCAGTAATGGCATTAGACATAACATGATTAATATGTTAACTCATCAAAACTTTGATTTTCTTAGTAACGGCCATGGCCATGTCCATGACAAAGTCTGTGGTCCCTGGCTATCACCAAACACCATAGCTAGGGGTCAGTTAGTGTTGCAAAATACAAATGTGCATGGTTAAAAGCCACGCCTAGTGGCCCATCACTGTTTTAAAATACACAGTGTGCAACAATAGAAGCTGTAGTCAGTGGTCATAGCTAAAGCCCTTAGTTAGTGCCTATTAATATGTTAGAATATACAGTCGGCACACCCAAAATCTGTAGCCACTGGGTAGTATTGTGTTGAAGACCATGGCTAGGGGCTGGTTAGTGTACATAATATACAGTGGGCACGGCCGAAGGCCATAGATAGGTGTTTTTTAGTGTTGTATAATACACAGTGGGCCCTTTTGAAGTCCATCCCTTATGACATGTTAGTATTTTAAAATATACAGTGGACATGACGAAAAGTTGTGCAAACTGTTCAAAGTCAAAGGCCGTGGCTAATGAGGCCCATTTATATATTAGAATATAGATTGGGCACAGCCAAAGATTTTGGCCACTGGCCAGCATTGTGCTAAAGCCCATGGCTAGTGCTGATTAGTCATTAGACTACATATAGTCTCTTCTCCCTTTTCATGGCAGCCATTAAAAAGATAGAAAGAAAAACAAAGAACATAGCTGCCATGGAAAGGGAGAAGGGAGTACACATAGTCCCTCCTCCCTTTCTGTGGCAGCCACTCGCAGAACGAACACCAAGGGACATAGTGGTGAACAGCACCTTCTCATGCTGCTAAGGGGCCAGTGAGGGCTAATCAGATCATTTGTAACAATCCGATTATCCCTTGTCGGGTACTAATTGTACTTTAAACTCTCTACTTAGATAACATTAGAAAAATGAACACATTCAAGATATAGTGGAAAAGCAAAACTGTTAAATGCAAAAAAAAAAGTAAAACCAAAAATAGACAAACTGTACAGATGACAAGACAAGGGAAAAGAAAATTAGGGTAAACATGGGTAAAAAGAAGGAACAATTAAAGGGTTGAAGCACCAGAGTTTATTCCAGTTACTTGGTAAACATTTCACTAACAAGCACTATTAGCAATGATCAATACAAACTTATTTTGTTGTGGGTGTGGTGATTATTCGCCACACACCCTGTTTGGACAAAGTGGTTGAAACGTTCAATTAGATTAAAAGTAAACTTCTTCAATCACTATTATTTGCTCATTTTTGTGAATAAATGTGGACAAGGTTTAAAAGGCTTCTACTACAAACAGAAATGTGTTGGCTCTCAAGAGATCAATTGCATTATCAGGTATACAAATTGAGGGAAATGATGCTTACACTTCTTCACGAAAATCAGCAAAATGATTTCTGTGATCAATTCAAAACAAATGATACACAACATTGAGGTGAAGTGCATCAGAAAGAAAATATCCTAGGAAGGCCTCTCACTCATGCAGTGATACTTATGGAGATGAGAGCAGCACATCTGTAAACACTTCATCAAAAGTTTCCTCCCTTAACTTCTCTAGCATTTCTGATGACTCTTCGAATAGAGTGCTGCAGTGCTGCTGCAGGTGTTTCAAGACTCTGGCTGTTGCTGGCACCACCTCTAATGGGTGTAGGTTGATTCTGCACAACCACCGCTCACAGCTCCAGTGAAAAGGTAAGACCACATTTACGCCAAAAGGGCTGCAGCCCACTATGGGGCAGACCATCCAGAAACCTTTAGGTACTAGTTTGAGACATATTTCACAGCATCTATTATTCATGTAGAATTTTGTAAAGTTCTCCCAAGGCATGCACACAATCAGAAGTACAGGAGAGCCTGAAAGAGAACAGGTGCGATGAAAGAAAGCCTGAAGGGCAAATGGTGGCCACACAGCTCCGGGTATACCACGTAAGGAGCAAGGTAGCAAAAGAAAAGCACTGAGGTCTAGGATGAAAGAAAGCAGATGGCAGAACATATCCTCACCCAGCTTGGCCAAGGAAAACAACAGCTGGCACAAGGAGTCCAGTGAAGAGGAGGTGGAAACGCTATCATCTTCCAGTGACGATAAAGACAAAAGAGCTCTCAATAAAAGAAAGACCGAGTACAATCAAAAGGTGAATGGAGAAGACTTTGACCTAGACACTATCATTTATCACAGGTCATCAGAATGGGAGTCGCCAATGAAAATAGTGGCATACCTGAAGAGGAGGTTCAGAATATCACTGGTCAAAAAAGCCAGAAACAAACTGGGCACTGAGTGTCCCCGACCACATCTGCCAGGATGAATTGCTGAAACACCTGAAATAGACAAAAGAATGCTCACCTGCATGGGTAAGTATGCTAAACACATCAAGCAAAGGCTTGATGCATCTTGGAAATAATTCCAAGATAAATTACTGTTTTGGGACCAATTACAGAGATGCTCCACCTGACTGATAAAGCAAAAGTGAAAAGGGGGGGGGATAGGCCCTACAATTCTGATGAGATGGGCCTCAAAAGCCATCTGCCTACTGCTTAATGCCAATAGTACAATCACAACAGAAAGGAAAACATCCCTCATAGCATAAATTGATCCTGAACTGGGCGAGCAAGCAACATCGAAGGCAGCAGCAGCCAGGGGCAAATCATTTGTCAAGGCATTCATCAAGGAAAACCCTAAAGAAAATGTTAATTTTTATTCATTCTTTCAGACTTTGTCCTTCCCCTATTTAAGAAACACCAGTTTAGTGAAACATAAACATGTATTACTTGTTCTGTTTTGTTTGATTTTTATGTAAATCACTAGCTTAAAAATGTTTGACTACATATCCTGCTGACATATTTCAACATATGAATAAAATAAACACTGAGGATATGTCTAAGTTACATTTGACATTGTCAATTTCTTGGGTGATTTGGGACTCACTTGCTCAGACCTTACAGGACACTTGCTCAGCACAGAGAAGAAAAAGCAATGAAAGAAAGTTATGAAGATGGACATGGGTATGCTAAATATATTTGCCTTTACTCCATGGAAGAACTAGTGTGCCCAGAAAACTGTCATTGACAGCTGGCAATATTTCTGTGTCAAGTAGCAATATAGTAAGAATAACATTAAACAAGTTCAGTGTGTTTCCTATTGTAAACTGTTGCAGATGGAAGATTACAATAAACCATCCCAAGCCTTTGCCACCTCTAATTTGATTAAGCACCTCATTCGATTCCATTACAAAAATGTGGAAGAACCCTATAGGGAGCCTAATTTCCATCAAAATGTACAAACACATGGCCTATTATCTGTGCACAGGTATCATCTGTATAAAAGCATGCCTGTGTCATTCTCTTCCACTTCTATTGCTTTCTCTGTGCCAGCCACCTCCACCCAACCTCCAGGGATGTCATTTCAACAAAATGTCAAGGGTAGCAGAAGTGACATCACATGTCCCTTGACACCTGATGACATCACAGGAAGTGCTGTCATCTGGTCCCACCCCAAAGTGACATCACCGGAAGCGATGGAACAAGACCTTTCACCCCTTGACAAAACAGGAAGTGGCATCACATTGCATTGTTCCGATGCAAACTATGAAAAATATGATTATATCACTGTAATGTGATATGCATTTCATGCAAGAATGGATTACCATATGTATCATTAATATCAAGGTGTCTAGGCCCATATTACCAAATTACTGTGAATGCAAGCAGACATCCAAGGCCAAATGATAATGATGTGTTATTGTATAGCAGTTACTTTTAAGCGCTTTATATAGAACAAATATACATACAGTCTCACTGAACCTATGTTGGTACTCATTTATAAACCTCAGAAGGATGAAAAGCTAAGTTGGTCTTGCCAGGATTCAAACCTACCACCAGCAGATCACACTCAAATTGCGGCAGCAAGTGCTAAACCCACTGAGCAATCTTACAGCCTATAGCTAGCTCTCCAGCTAATGTAAAATGAGCAATTATATGTCTGAATGTTCTCAAAGCTAGAAACCAAATTGCACTCTGTAGTGGATACCATTAAACTGGTAACTGAGATTTAACAGCAGGCCCGTTTATCGTCAGGTCTAGTGCAAAGTTGGTCATATGTCAGATTTGCGTGGATATACTTTTCAGGCTTCGGAGGTCGGCAAAATACAAACCTTTGGGATGGTTCATAACTATGTATTTAAGAAATTAGAGTAGCACAGGGAAAGCAGCGCACTCACACAGCATCCCGTACTCAGGGCACTGGTTACCTCATACATGGAAACAAACATCATGCACAGTATGCCAGGGAGATAGGAGAGATAGACACATTACAACAAAGCATTTATTGTGGCACAATGAAATCAAGGGCCACTTTATGTGCTATGGCCAAACATTTCTACACTTTATACAAGTTTTTAGACACAAGGATTTTGTCAAGTGACCAAGGACACTGTGATGTAATGTCTTGTGATGATCGTAACAGATACAATGGCATAACAAAACATGATATAACTGCAACTTTCGAAAAGTAAAATACATAGTCCAAAATTGATGCTTATTCTACTGTAAATGCTTTTTGGACTTTGTTTTCTACATTGTGAATTTGAGGTGTTTATGAGCAGACTAACTGGGTAATTCATAGAATTTCGCACAAAAGTGGCGCACGCGTCTGGCGCACAGTGTCCCGTGCGATACACTGCGCCAGCCGCATGCGATAAAGTTTTTACAAGTTTTTAGACACAAGGATTTTGTCAAGTGACCAAGGACATGTGATGTAATGTCTTGTGATGATCGTAACAGAGACAATGGCATAACAAAACATGATATAACTGCAACTTTCGAAAAGTAAAATACATAGTCCAAAATTGATGCTTATTCTACTGTAAATGCTTTTTGGACTTTGTTTTCGCCAAATTGTGAATTTGAGGTGTTTAAGAGCAGACTAACTGGGTAATTCATAGAATTTCGCACAAAAGTGGCGCACGCGTCTGGCGCACAGTGTCCCCGTGCGATATACTGCGCCAGCCGCGTGCGATAAAATCCATTTCATCGCACAGCATATTCATGGATTTTAGCCTCCAAAACCAGCCGTGGTGCAGAGTGGCGCAGCGACCCTGCAGCAGTGCCAGTTACGCCCCCAAGAACGCCCTCGCGCAAGGAAAATCCATCAAAATCCCCAATTCATCGCAAATGTCTGCGCTAACCCTGGACCAGTTTACAGGGCTGCCAAACAGCAAACGCCAAGCGGGGAACGTGTATTTCAGGGGTTCGTGGGAAGTTTCACATGCAATCCCAACAGGGTACGTGTATTTCAGGGGTGTGCGTGAAGTGTCATACGCGATTCCATCAGGGCACGTGTATTTCGGGGTGCGCGGGAAGATCCACATGTGATTGGCCTGGGTACGTGTATTTCGGGGTGCGCGGCAATTTCCATATGCAAATTCAGCAGGGTACATGTATTTCAGGGGTGCGTGGGAAGTTCGACACGCGATTGGCCTGGGTATGTGTATTTCGGGGTGCGCGTGAAGTTTCACACGCGAATCCTGCAGGGTACATGTATTTCGGGGTGCGTGGGAAGATTCACACGTGAATTCAGCAGGGTACGTGTATTTCAGGGGTGCGCGGGAAGTTCCACATGCGATTGCCCTGGGTACGTGTATTTCGGGGTGCGTGTGAAGTTTCACATGCAAATCCTGCAGGGTACGTGTATTTCGGGGTGCACGGGAAGTTTCACACGCGAAGTCAGCAGGGTACGTGTATTTCAGGGGTTCCGGGGAGTACTACACGTGAATTGGCTGTGTGGGTCCTCCCAGGGGTTCCCTCTACACCCTCCACGGCCCCTGCAGGCAGCCCACACCAGAGGGGACTACCCTGCACCCCTGCTCATGTCCCGCAGGCAGCCCATCCACCATGGGCATGCCCCCCAGCCAAGCCACATGTCACCTTGCACTACTGATCAACAACGCATGTCTTCCAGCACCCCCACCCCCCAGCACTGTGGGGCACCTGCCAGCAGGCCCCCACTCATGTCCAACTCATGTCTCCCAGCACCCCCACCCCCCAGCAGTCAGGGGCACCCTCCACCAGGCCCCCACTCATGTCTCCCTGCACCCCCACCCCCCAGCAGTGCAGGGCACCTGCCAGCAGTCCCCCACTCATGTCCAACTCATGTCTCCCTGCACCCCCAACACCCAGCAGTCAGGGGCACCCTCCACCAGGCCCCCACTCATGTCCCCCAGCACCCCCACCCCCCAGCATTCAGGGGCACCCTCCACCAGGCCCCACTCATGTCTCCCAGCACCCCCACCCCCCAGCAGTACAGGGCACCTGCCAGCAGGCCCCCACTCATGTCCAACTCATGTCCCCCTGCATCCCCACCCCCCAGCAGTCAGGGGCACCCTCCACCAGGCCCCCACTCATGTCTCCCAGCGCCCCCACCCCCCAACATTCAGGGGCACCCTCCACCAGGCCCCCACTCATGTCGCCCAGCACCCCCACCCCCCAGCAATGTGGGGCACCTGCCAGCAGGCCCCATACATGTTCCCCCAACACCTCATGACGATCCATAATTATGGCCTCCATGCCCTCTCAATACTCTGCCTACGCCACCCCAGTCCGAACACACCGCCAGGTATGACATCCACCCCACAAAGAAATCACCAGCACATGATGCATCCCAAATGGCTAGTCTGCACATCAACATATATCCGTCAAACCCACACAATGACAGCATGTGAATGATAAAACACACATTGTGACATGCATGAAACCAAAGAGAGAATACCACACATTTAAGTAGCAAATGATAATGTATTAAACAGAAAAGCAAGGCAATGAAATGGAACAGAAGAAAATGGAAATAATAAATGAAATCCAGCATGTCCAATAAATGAAAAAGATGCATGAAATCCAAATGAAAAGCAATCCAAAAGCAAGTCTCCAAAGTGTCAGTCTGAGAAAATAAATCCAAGGTGCAAAAATAATAAAAAACAATTGACCCATGGGAAAAAAAAATCAACAATCCAAATACATTGTCAAACCATGTACAAAGTGAACATCAGGGTCCATGTGCCCAATCCTTTAAATGAAACCTATCAAATAAAATCCTACTTAATGAAGAACTGTATACAAGAAGTTGGGGCATTGTCCAAGTGCCCCAAAACAAAACAAAACCGAAAGGAAACTTAACACTAAAGAACTATTTACAAGGGCAGCGGGCTAGTCTGACGGCTCACTTCTGGATGTTCCGGGCCAGGGCATCATCGAACTCCTGCTCAATGTCCCAGAGGCGGTCCTCTTCCATGGCCCCGAGGTCCGCAGGGATGACGACATGTTCTCCTCCAACTCCCTGCGGATTGCCTCAAGGCACTCGGCCCGCCTCAGGGCCCTCCGCATGGAGTTCTCCGGCCTGACCATCGTGAGCCATGCCTCTTCGCCCGCTGCCGCTCCGCATCTATGGCGTGGCCCAACTGCTGCCACACGGAAGACACTTCCCATCCTAGGTCTTCCTGCCCTCCGGCCGATGCCTGCCCCTCTGATGTCGAAGGCCCCGAGCCATCATGGCTCCCACCTCATTGCTGCTGTGCCTGTGCCCGTGCCCTGGCTCCTGCTGCCTGCACAACCTCCACCAGCCGGGGTGCAATCGTTGATGTGGCCACCCCTGCTGGACGTCCGACTCCCGACTGTGGCAAGGATGTGTCCTCCACCAGCCTGGCTGCACCATTAGAGGCAGCTCCACAGGGCACCCAGGTGACAAATGAGTGGGAAGATGGCAGGGAGAACGACTGGCGCATAGGGTGTTCAGTTGAGGAGGGGGTCGGAACAAGCTACAGCAAACGGAGGAATCCAGCCTGGGTGACCTGTCCCAGTAGGCCGACGCGGTCAACGAGCCATTCGAGATGACGTGCAGTCTCCTCATGAAAAGACTGCAGGTCACCTCGCATGGGCCATTGAAGCAATGCCACATCAGTCAGGAGAGGCTCAACCCATACCTGGATAGTCACGTCCGCAGGCAGAGGAAGGCCAGTTGTTGTAAGCTCATCCCCTGCCTGAAAACGGGTCTGGACGTAGGTATCCTTGCTGGTGCAAGGTGATGCAGTGACAAGATCAGGGACAGGATTGCACACAGGCACCTCCGCGGAGGCCTGTGCTGCCTCCTGTCCCTGGTCCTGCACTGCACCACTAGCACCAGTGGAATCCCCACCTCCAGACCCTGTCTCTGTCGCTTGCACGGCCTCCTCCTCCAACAAACCCCGCACCAACCTGGATGACTCCGTGCCATCTTACCCCGTTGGGTCATGTGGGGTCCCAGCTGACCCTTCTGCTGCCGAGGAGTCCAACTCCGACCTCTGCCTCTTGGACCTCCCCCCGGCAGCTGCGGCCTGGGATGCGGCACCGGACTCCTCACTCCCCGACGAGATGATAAACTGGGAGGGGAGCCGGGCCTTGCGTCTACGGCTGGTGGTGCGATCCACAGCACCTTCTCCGCCCTCTTCATCAGTTGACGCGGCAGACAGGGAGAAATAAAACACAGGCATCAGGGTACTGTACAATGGACACATACACACATGACAGTTGTACATGAGTGGCATTGGCAAACCTCAGACATGGCATCACAATCGCCAACACACATGTCATTTCAACTCGCACACATGAGCCATACCACAGCCATATTGCAACAGCCAGCACCATCCATACACATACAACAGCATGAGCAGGCAAAGGTGAACCAGACATCACATGCAACACAGGGAGTGCACCACACATGCCCACACACCACCACACTTGCATGCATGTATACACCTCTGCCAACTGTCGCAGTGTTGAGATCGCATCCACGTCACATCTGCCAATCAGTTTTTCACATCCCGGTGTCACGTGCATCCATGTTGCATCACTGTTGCACCCTTGTCAAATACACACACATGCACATGTACACAGTGCAGATACATGCAGCTGAAACCAACATCCATGTGTGACATCACGAACACGCCTACTTACATACACATTCATTCAAACATGTGTGCTCACACATCTGCATTTGGCATGCAAGCCTACACAAACAAGCATCATCCATGTCTCACACATGAGAGCCCTCGCATGTGTTAGCCTCATGGCCCTGTACACCCCCCCCATACTTGGCCCCATAAAAACACATGTGCAACCTGCACACTACTGGCACACCACCACATGCACAGCTTACAATCAGGATGCATGTACACTTACCGCTCGACTCCAGACGGTTCTGGCTCTCAAGGACCTGGACGTGGAGCGCTGGGGATATGCATTCCAGGACCCTCATCTGATCTTCCGACAAGTGGCCCCGGCACCCCTTAGCATCCGCTGCCTTCAAGAGGCGCGGGGCCTTGTTGAGGGTCCTGGACCTGAAGTCCTCCCAGCGCTTCTTGACATGATGGAATAGTCAGACTGCCACCCCCTCCGCGTTGATGGCAGTCACGATGTCCGTCCAGATCTGAGTCCATCCTTCCTTGTAAGCGCGCAAACTTCCGAAGAGGGCATCATACTGCCCCAGGACTTGCTCCACCAGGACACCAACTTTGGTGGCAGTGAAGCTGGTGCCCCTCTGCCTCTCTGGCCGAGGGTTGCCAGTGGTGCCAGATGTTGCAGTGCCCGACATGACAACCCCAGAGGCAGGAGTGGGTGGGCAACTGGGTCCTGGGGCTGGTCTGTGGAGCGATGGAATCCCAGTCGGGAGTCTTCGGCTCCAGCAGGGGTGGTCACAGCAACAGCACCCCTGGCTGATGTGCAGGCAGCAAATGGCAGGGCACGTGGGCAGCAGGAAGTCAGGCAGCAGCAGATGGCAGGTGGGAGCGTGCTCGGGGCTCTGGGGGGCAGTAATTCAGTGTTCTGGGCAGGAGCATGGTCTTCCGTGTGCTTACGTGTGGCCAGCTTGATACGGAGTGATTTGACACATGAAAATCCAGCATGTCTGTGTGTAATTCGAGGAAAGGCCCTTAGTGCGTAAGCACGTCAGCACACATACGCGAATTCATTGGCCCAAAGGCCCCCAGCATGTAGGCGCGCCTATGACGTTACGCGCACATGCGTTTTCCATGGCGCGTAGAAAAAATAAGCACGTCAGAGTGTCAAAGCGTGTAATTGGTGGAAAGGGCCTCAGCGCGTATGCGCATCTGTGACGTGCGTGCGCGGGCGTTTCCTTGTACACGGATGCATGTTACACGTCCAATGACTGAACGTCAGAGTGTCAGCTCGTGTAATTGGAGGATAGGGCCTTAGCGCGTACACGCGGAAGTGACGCTGGACGCGTGGGCATGTTTAAAAGGTACGTGTAGAACGCCATTTCCTTGTACGTGCTTTTTGTGGCGAGCGAGTGGGTGAAATCTGTACTTCTTGTCGTTTCACACGCGATTTACTTCACGGCGTTCCTAGTTCGTACTCCCTGTTTCCTCTGACAGCTTTTTCTCTTTTTGTCTTTTTCCTGGGCCTGTTTCCTCAAACAGCGTTCACTTCTTCTGTTGTCCTGTCTCCTCAGACAGCATACAATTCTTCTTTTGGCGGGGGTGTTGCCAACGCGCACACACGCGTCTTTTTCACGCTATTTTTCCAGGCAGACGGTGAGCCGCGCACGTATTTAACATCTGTGCTTGCCTCGTATGTCGCGTACCCCTTCAGAGGTCATTCTAGGCTGTGTGTGATACGCATACGTTCATTTTTGTGTTTCTGGGTGCCACAGCGTAGTGCAGGTTTATTTTTCCACGCACGTGGTCTAGGAAGGGTTGTGTGCACATTATCTCCCTTTTTTGGAGTGCCTGTGCGTTGCGTGACCCATCATCTTCCCCCAGGGGTCACATACAGCCTTGCTAGAGCACTAGGGTACGAATTCCATCTAGTACCCTACCCCTTTGACCCCCAATTGCCCAGGACAATAGTTTACTGCAACTCCCATACGCCCAACAACATCAGTGCCATGGTTGGGAGGCGAGCACGCGGTATGGGTCGCAAAGGTGGCCGAGCCTCAAGAGGTGGGCGTGGTGGATACGGTAGGGGACATGGCCGGGACTTGCAGGGTGCCCCTAGCCCCCCATGTGTGGATGACCAGTCAGGGACACCTATGCCCCCACCCAGTTGAGGGTAACGTGGCTGACACCATCCCTGCTCAGCCCTTGTTGGAGCAGCCCATTGTGGCACCAGACCTGGCACAGGGTGATTCCATGGCTGACTTCCAGGTCAGCAGGTCTAGGCCACGTGTGGTGGTGCACGTTGGTGTCACCAGGTCATGTGGATCAGGGCAGCTATGTAATCTGCTGCCCCGAGTAGGCAGGGTGGGGAGGCTGCAGGGGCAGCTGCGGCTCCATCCACCCCAGCTCTGAGTCTCCCAGCCAGGACAGTGTCGGTCCCAGTCCATCCTGCTGACGTTCCCCCTGACTACATCACACTTCAGCGAATGCCTGCACCAAGTCCCATGGTGAGTGTTAATTCCCACACTCCTAGTCCACAGTCCACCGGGGCTCCTGCCCCTAGTGTCCAGAGCGGCGTAGGACACTCAGGATCCCCACCACCTTCCAAGTGGAAGAGGAAGAGTGCTCGTCCAGTACAGGCTGATGCCCCAGACACAGCTACACAGTCCGGCCCACCAAGGAAGCCCAGCTTCAATCAGGCCGAACTTGATGCAATTGTGGAGTATATGTCCGCACATGACAGCGAAAAGGTGATTACTGCAGAATGCAAGACCACACCTGCACAACGTCTGGCACACTGGCAGACCATCACGGACATCATAAGTGCCCTTGGATTCGTGAGGCGCACAGCTAATGATTGCTACAAGCGCTGGAATGACCTGAAGCGCAGGGCAAAGAAAAAGCTGGCCTCAAGTAATGCCGCTACTCTAGTGACTGGAGGTGGGTCTCCAGCAGAAGACATTGAACTCAATCCACATGAGTATGTTGCTGGGACCTACGTCACGGAGGGACATATCCGAGGCGTGGGAGACCTGCCAGATTACGAGGCATTGTCCGGTGAGTGCACATGCATGTGTGTGTCATCCATGTGCATGGTGTGTGTGTGAGGGCTTCTGATTGAGTGCCAGGTGAGGGTGTGTGTGCCTGAGTGGTTTGGGTCACCCATGTGCTTCATCCAATACATTCTGGGCCCCAGGATTTGGGTATTGCAGTATCCCTTCTGGCAACAGTAGACATTTAGCCCAACATCACACCAGTTGCCCTTGAAGTGTCATCTTGCCACAACATAGTTGCGTATTATTCTGTGTTTATTCAGGCTGATTGTTTGCATTCCACCACTTTCACCAGGCATTTCTCAGTCCTATTGTCACATGTGTGACATGGCTATGGTACATGCCATCTGTGTGATGGCATGTGTCATGTATGTGTATTGGACACGCCAATCACAGGCCAATGTGTGATGGCACTGCTAGCCAGCATGCAGCAAATGTGTTGGTCTTCCATCTTGGTGTGATCAATGTGTGACATTTGCCTCCCCTTCATACGCAGTGACGGTGCATGCATGGGAGGGTTATAGTCATGTGGGACATGTGTCAGTGAAGTACTGGTTCTGTTGCTTCTCAGCCCTAATTGTGTGCCATGGTGCTAATGCCTGTTCCCATTTCTTTTCTTTCATGTCTTTGCAGGGGATGACGCACTTGATACTGCTGGGGTTGTGGAGATGTTGCAGACCCAGGAGGGGTCTTAGGCCCGACCGGGCACCAGTGAGGGACGTGGTGTGGTGGTGGGTGAGCACCCACACTTGCTGCAGACCATTCTCTCAAGGGGTGTCTCTGGGTGCACCTCCCCGAGCTCTATTCAGGTGTCGATTCGGATGATGAGACCTATGTGTCGTCGCAGGTAAGTGTTTCTGGGAGGGATTCTGTACTGTCCAACCCACCTGCACCAGGGGTAGAACCCTCAATGGGAATGTCAGTGTTGGTAGGTCCGCCTTTGGTGGTTACGGATGCAGGGTCACACTATGCAACATCTGATCCTGTTCCTGGGCCAGCAGATCAGAGGGGGAATGCAGTCCTGCAGCCTCAGGCAGTGCCGGCACAGCAAGGCGCAGTTCGCCTTGCCCCAGACAGGTGTGGTGCACGCCGACACGGTGGCTGTACGCCAGCTGGCAATACCGCATGGGAGCAATCCATATACGGTATGGCAAACCAACAGGCAGCATCATCTGAGATGATGGCTCAGGCCATGGATAGGGTGGCCACTTCCATTGTCCCCCAAGAAAGGCTGATGGAACAACTACAGCAGGCAACAGACTCCATTTGCCAGTCACACAGGGAGGACATGTTGGTGTCAAACAGGGACAGATGGGCGGCACTGGAGACTCTGCTGGAAGCCATTTCTATTGAGTCCCAGGGCCACAGGGAAGCCCTGAGGGTGGAACTCCGTCAGCTCAGGGTGACTCTTGTTGATCTTAAGGCTTCAACTGACACGAGGACAGAACAGCAGCTGGAGCGGCTCACACGTACGCTCTCAGATGAGATGCAGGCAACTCGGGAGGAGGTCCGGGCATCCCGTGAGTTGTTGCATGGGGACCTCCACATGATTATCCTCCAGAACCAGACCTTCCACACTCGCATGCTTGCTGCCATGGAGGACCAGACTAGGGCTTTGTGTGGGCTCCTCCCATAGTACCACCACCTCCTGATGCAGCTGCAGAGGGTGAGTAGAGCGACAGCAGCAATTCTCTCACAATAGGGTAGCCATGCAGGCCATGAGCCCATGGAGGTGTTTTTTTTCCCAAAATCCACACAGGTGGGTTTTGGTGTGCACCCTGTCCTCGGACCTCCTGGGTGGCCTCCCCCACGGCCCCTGGCCCATACATGGCCATTTTTGATTTTTTATTTTTTTTATAGTGTGTTACCTTGTGTGGCTCCTGTGGGCATACGCTGTATTGTGGCTGGGCACATGCAGACTTGTCCTGAATTTGGGTTAGATGCTTGGGTTTGTGTGACACACACCCCTCCTGCTTCCCGTTTCTATGGGCTTGCAAAGGGTGTGCCCAAGTGACATTGACTTACACAGTGACGTTGGACTCCCATTTGCTGTGTGGGCATTCTGTAGTCAATACTGTGTATACATTCCCAGTGCATATTGTTGTTGTATTGTACACTGCATGGTGTATTGATATGTGCCTCTGCATCCATCTCATACTCCTAATTTGCAGGTCCATTCCACATGTCTTCACAAGGCGGTCTACTTTGGAAATGGAGTCCATGTTGTAAGCAGTACACCTACACTTTTGCGTGGCGCTAACACTGTACAGTTGAAAGTGGTCGAAGTGCTGGCATTATCAGGTAGTGAGACTACCAATTTTTTAAATCCGTACTGTCATGTTTATGGTAGGTTTGAGGTTGTGTAGGTGATTTGTATTATTGCTAAATATGTGGTTATGTGTATTGTTGGTCCTGCATTACTGTGAGCATTTCCTGTGTGGCCAATTTCCATTAGGAACACTGTACTTTGTGACACTTGTGTCATGTTGTGGGGATTACTTTGTTTGCTCTCACATAGCATGACATGCCATAGTGTGTTGTGTAGAGGTGCCGGGGAGGGGTTGGGTGACATGGCACTGTTCTCATGTTGTATTTTGCAAGTGGGTATTCATTTTTGCTGCATAGATGTGTGTCTTTTGATGACACTGCATTGGTGGTGTTTGTGTAGGTAGGGATGCACACATTGTGACACTTCCAGGTGAACAATCTCAGGCTGCTATGGTTCTGACAGTTGACTGTCCCTTCATTCATCATCATTGTCAGATTGAGTCATTATTGATTGTCAGATGGTATGTGCCAGGGCTGTGTGCACTCCACAGGGGTGTGATTTCTATGTGAAGAAATTAGCCACCAGCTGCGTATGGGCTGCCTCACCCCGTGCCCTTTCCCCTCCCATGCGTAGCGGTCGTGCATGTGGTTGGGGATGTGGGGGCGCCACCATGTCCACAGCCAGGCCCTGGCGTGCTGCAACATTGTGCAGGACACATGCTGCCACTATGATCCTGCACACTACTGGGGGAGCGTATAACAGCTGCCCGCCAGAACGGTCAGGGGAGCGAAAGCGTGACTTGAGCACTCCGAATGTGCGCTCCACTATGCCCCGGGTTGCAATATGGGCTGTGTTGTATCTTACCTCGGGAGGTGTGATGGAGTTCCGAATTGGCGTCATCATGTGGGTGCTCAGAGGGTAGGCACTGTCCCCTTGGGAGGTGGTAATGGGTATCATTAGTGGGTTAGTGACATTACCCTGTATCTGACATGCATGCGTGTGCAGTGGCATTTATACTCACCAAGCAGCCATGCATTGCCATGCCGCCCAGCTTCCATGTCCCGGTTTAGGGTTGACATCCTGTAAATGAAGCTGTCGTGGGTCGACCCTGGATAGTTGGCATATATTGAGGTGATGATTCCCTTGGCATCACATACTACCTGGACGTTGATGGAATGCCAGTGCTTGCGGTTTCTATAGATGTGCTCAGATGCCCTGGGGGGACGTAGAGCCACATGGGTGCAATCAATGCCACCTAGCACTTTGGGGAATTGTGCCACCCCGTTGAAATCCTGGCTGACAGCCTGCCTTTCTGGAGGTGTTCTGGGCAGGTATATGTGCCTGCGGACTGGTGGGCGTGCAGTGATGATGGCCAACACCTGGTGTAGGCACCGTGACTGCGTGGCCTGTGACACCCCCCCATTATGCCACTTGTCCGCTGAAATGATCGGGTAGCCAAGAAGTTTAGTACATTGAGGACCTTCTCCAGGGATCTGAGTGCTTGGGAGCACAGGGTGGGTGATGTGAGGTCCCACTCACTGACCAGGTCGAGTATTATGTGAGGTGGAAACCTGTACCTCCCATACACCTGGTCATCAGGCATACCAAAAAGGCTGGTTCTGGGTGTAAAGATTCTGGCCCTGACTATCCTCCTCCTCCTCCTGCAGTATCCCACGGCCACTGCTGCTAGGAACGGTATATTCATCCTGGCGTCTGGGCTTGTTTGTTGTTTGCGCACACTTTTATGCTGCGCGGGTCGATGTACGCGTGCTTCCTGCGAGTCGACGTGCGCCTGCTTCATGCTGGCGTACGTGTTTCTGGATTGGACCGTCTTTTTTGGCGCGTTGTAGGCGACCGTGTAAATCTTCCTTCCCACCCCAGGAATACACGTAACATGCTCTCCCAGGCCCAGTTGCGTGTAAATCTTCCCGGCCACCCCAGGAATACACATACCCCACTCTCCCAGGCCCAGTCGCGTGTGGAAGTTCACGCGAACCCCGTAATACACGTACCCTGCTGATATCGCGTGTGGAAGTTCACGCGGACCCGTAATACACGTACCCTGCTGAAATCGTGTGTAAAACTACCCGCGCACCCCTGAAATACACGTACCCAGGCCAATCGCACTGCTGGGTGGTGGGGGTGCTGGGAGACATGAGTGGGGGCCTGGTGGAGGGTGCCCCTGGATGCTGGGGGGTGATGGTGCAGGGGGACATGAGTGGGGGCCTGGTGGAGGGTGCCCTGACTGCTGGGGGGTGGGGGTGCAGGGAGACATGAGTTGGACATGAGTGGGGGCCTGGTGGTGGGTGCCCTTGGATGCTGGGGGGTGGGGGCGCTGGGAGACATGAGTGGGGGCCTGGTGGAGGGTGCCCCTGACTGCTGGGGGGTGGGGGTGCATGGGGACATGAGTTGGACATGAGTGGGGGCCTGCTGGCAGGTGCCCTGCACTGCTGGGGGGTGCGGGTGCTGGGAGACATGAGTGGGGGCCTGGTGGAGGGTGCCCCTGACTGCTGGGGGGTGGGGGTGCAGGGGGACATGAGTTGGACATTAGTGGGGGCCTGCTGGCAGGTGCCCTGCACTGCTGAGGGGTGGGGGTGCAGGGAGACATGAATGGGGGCCTGGTGGAGGGTGCCCCTGGATGCTGGGGGGTGGGGGTGCAGGGAGACATGAGTGGGGGCCTGGTAGAGGGTGCCCCTGACTGCTTGGGGAGGGGGTGCAGGGAGATTTGAGTTGGACATGAGTGGGGGCCTGCCGGCAGGTGCCCTGCACTGCTGGTGGTGGGGGTGCTGGGAGACATGAGTGGGGGCCTGGTGGAGGGTGCCCCTTGATGCTGGGGGGTGGGGGTGCAGGGAGACATGAGTGGGGGCCTGGTGGAGGGTGCCCCTGACTGCTAGGGGGTGGGGGTGCAGGGAGACATGAGTTGGACATGAGTGGGGGCCTGCTGGCAGGTGCCCCACAGTGCTGGGGGGTGGGGGTGCAGGGGGACATGAGTTGGACATGAGTGGGGGCCTGCTGGCAGGTGCCCTGCACTGCTGGGGGATGGGGGTGCTGGGAGACATGAGTGGGGGCCTGGTGGAGGGTGCCCCTGACTGCTGGGGGATGGGGGTGCAGGGAGATATGAGTTGGACATGAGTGGGGGCCAGCTGGCAGGTGCCCTGCACTGCTGGGGGGTGGGGGTGCTGGGAGACATGAGTGGGGGCATGGTGGAGGGTGCCCCTGACTGCTGGGGGGTGGGGGTGCAGGGAGACATGAGCTCGACATGAGTGGGGGCCTGGTGGAGGGTGCCCCTGGATGCTGGGGGGTGGGGGTGCTGGGAGACATGCGTTGGTGGGCAGTAGGGCAAGGTGACATGTGGGTTGGCTGGGGGGCATGGCCATGGTGGATGGGCTGCCTGCGGGACATGTGCAGGGGTGCAGGGTAGTCCCCTGTGGTGTGGGCTGCCTGCAGGTGCCGTGGAGGGTGTAGAGGGAACACCTGGGAGGACCCACACGGCCAATTCACGTGTAGTACTCCCCGGCACCCCTGAAATACACGTAGGCTGCTGGGTTCGCGTGTGGAACTTCCCGCGCACCCGGAGTACATGTACCCTGCTGAAATCGCGTGTGGAACATCACGCGCACTTTGAAATACACGTACCCTGCAAATTCGAGTGTGAAACTTCCTGCGCACCTTGGAATACACGTACCCTGCTGAAATCGCATGTGAAACTTCACGCGCACCCCGAAATACACGTACCAAGGACAATCGCGTGTGGAACTTCCTGCGCACCCCGAAATACACGTACCCAGGCCAATCGCGTGTGGAACTTCTCGCACACCCCAAAATACACGCACACGCTATTTTTCACACAGCGGGTGTCCGTGTTTGTCACGTACCCCTTTGCACCTCATTTGTCCTAGAGGGCCACGGTATGGATCATTCATCATAGCTGTATATAGGTGCTTTTTGTTAGCGCACATTTTGGCGCACATTTGTTTCAGGCGCAGGGACACTACCGCCTGCTTTCTTGTGGCGGACTTGTTTGGCCCTGTGCGCGTCTTTGCCCGTGCGCTGGTTTTCCCTATTCGATTCCATGAATATGAGTTGTAGGCGAGCATGTGGGCGTTACGTGCACTTGCCTCCTGTACTTCCCCCGTGACGCCCATATTTTCACGCGTTGTTCCCCATTCTGAGTGTTACGCCCCGTGTTCCACCTACTTTTGTTATGTGCGCCGCGCTATGTGCGATTTCGCTGTGGCCGTGGTGCACGCCGTTGGATGACCTGTGCGCCGGCATGCGCCGCGCACTTTTTCAGCACACATCCAATATTTTTCTCGCGCACGGACTTCCATGAATCGATGTGCGCTGGTTTCCCTGCGATTTTTGCACTTGCACTGCGATTCGCACGTTTTGGCACCTCTGCGCCGGAATTTTCGGCGCACATTAATTCCATGAAACGGCCTATAAATCAGTGACTCACCCCCTGAAGTGTGTCTGAAATAAAACTTAAATGAGTCTTGCAATTATTGTATAGAATTCCAGAAAGATGAAATATGTGTTATTCCTATTCTTTCTTATTTACGGTCATTGCTCAAAGTGTTACAATTGTGGGACCCCCTGTTTTTTTCTTTTTTTTTAAGAGGCCTGAACAAGAAAGACAGCCACTCCGAAACAAAGAGCCACATGGAACTGGCCACAGCTCAGGAGTTTACATTTAAAAACACAAAAACGTGTTTGTTTCTTTTAGGGGCATTAAGGGGGACCACAGGTGACACCCAAATGATGTCCCTGCCAACCTCCTCCCATCCTACCATTACCCAATCTGCACAACTGCAAAGTAATGTGTTTGAAATATGATAACTGTATCATGGTGTGAGATTGCACATTACAAGGTTACAGACAAGCTATTTTGGAACACCAAAGCAATTGCTGCCACTGCAAGTACATATACATTTTTTGTTTCAGTGACAATTTTTAAATCCTTTTATTTTACAAAAATAAAAACAGAAAGAAAACTCATGAAAAGAGTAAGCACAACAAACCCATACTCCAAATATTAATTGTGGACTGAAATTGCACTGCTTAAGCCCATAGTGTGCCGGTATTTATTGGTGCAATTTGCTATTTCTTTTTTACATAGTAGGAGTTTGCACAACTAATACCATGGCTTTCAAAACAGCTTGCATTGGACATTGTCACTTTCTTCTGGAATTTGCAAATCATTTGCTCAGACCTTACAGGAAACCTGCTTAGCACAGAGAAGAAAAATCAACGAAAGAAAGTTATGAAGATGTGTATGAGTATGCTAAATATTTGCCTTAACTCCATGGAAGAAAAATTGTGCCCAGAAAACTGTCATTGACAGCTGCAGTTTGTCTGTGTCAAGTACCAAGGTTGTATACTAATTGACCTTTTCACAATTGACTTCAGGAGAATTGACTTCCCGAGAATTGACCTAATTTAGAAAGTCAATTAGGACATATGTGCAGGGGGAAACCCCCCACAATCCCGCCACTTAATCCAAAACCCCCTGAAACTCACCACCCAATCCCCTTATATTATTTATAATTCAAATCCAACCCAATACATGGATTAAATAACTAAAATAATATAAAGGTCAATTGTGCAGAAGGTCAATTAGGATCACTATGATTAGGTCAATTGTGCAAAAGGTAAATTGTAAAAGGTCAATTTGGGTAATAACAGTAGCAGTACAGTCAGAAGAACATTAAAGAAGTTCATTGTGTTTCCTATTGTAAACTGTTTCAGATGGAAGTTTTCAATAAACCATCCCAAAATTTTGCTAACCCTAATTTGAATAAGCACCTTGTCGATTCCGTTATAAAAATGTGGAGGAACCTTATAGGAAGGCTAATTTCCATCAAAATGTACAATTCCATGGCCTATAATCTGAGCACAGGTATCTGCTGTAGAAAACCATGGGCCTTATTACAAGGCGGACGGTAAGGGATTACCGGCACCGGTAAGGGCACCGGTGCCGGTAATCCCTTACCACCCTAATACAAGTTCCCTTTGCAGGTCCTTCCTTAACGTCTGTTTTTTTCAGGCATTAAGGACGGGACCCGCAAAGGGACTCTAGAGCTAATAACGGTACTGCAATTTGCGGTACCGTTATTAGCGCCTTCCCCATTCCCTTTGAGTCCTGTGGGGGCTCAAATGAGAATGGGGAATGGCCCTGGTGAATGGGGAATTACCGGTCCCGCCAACCTTGGAATGGACCGGTAATTGCTCCATTCACCAGGGCGTAGTCGGAACGAGTTTGGAGGCAGCCATGGTGCTAATAGCGCCATGGCTACCTCCAACCTCTTATGAGGCCCCATGTCTGTGTCACTCTCTACCACTTTGGTTGCTTCCTCTGTTCCAGCCACTCCACCCAACCTCCTTCTATTCTACCTATACCCAATCTGTACAATTGCAAATTAATGTGTTTGAAATATGATAACTGCGCCACTTTTGCCTATGGGTAGCAATGCTGCATGCTGGGTGAGTAATGGATAGCCATAGGTAAACACCCTAGTCGTTGCTATTGCTATGCACGATTCTCAATACACCAATCACACCCCTTTCTTTATAGCCACGGCTATAAAAATAATTTTACAAATAACAAATCTGATTATGGAATATTAATGATAAAAGAGACAGTAGTAATACAATATTACTTAAAAGGTGTCAATAAACTGCATGACAGCTCATGGAGTTATTTAAAGTGGATGATGATAAAGAAAGTATACATAGTAGCTAGGATACAGAAGATTGGAGTCAAGAAGTGTGAATGACTTTCAAAAACAGGTAAAGGATGCGTTGGACACAAAGAATGGAAGTATAGTACCTAATGACTTCTACAATCTGAGCACAAAACTGCACAACATGGTGCCTTTTACACTTTCCAAAATCAAAACACCAAAAAGAGGTAAAATTAAAAAATCACAGAGAAATGTTAATAAAGTCGTTTCAGCATTCATGACAGACCACAACTAATGATTAAATTCCAGCACCAACATACAGTTCTACCTGACCAATTTCTATTCACATGACGGAGGACACCTAACCAAAGAAGGTAATGTGAAGTTTCTTTATAACATCAAAGCAGTACTCCAAATGTGCTAAAATACTACACTCAGTCTACCCCAAAGGAGTGTACCCAGCACTACATATCACATATAAATAGACACATTTAATTACAAAAATGACAAAACATTTTTCAATATAACTATGGCTAGAGATCATTGACATTTTATCATAGCCACTGTTACAAGATGATACTTGGGGACTTGGGGGGTTTGGGGGGGTCAGGGGTCACATAGATTTACAGTACTTCTTCAAATACATAAGGTTTACTTGTCAGCATGAAAACCGCAGACAAAGGTGTTAATACACACACAAATGCCTGCTCATGGAGTTGTTTCAAGTGGATGAGGATAATGAAAGTTTACATAGTTGTTAGGATACAGAAGATTGGAGTTAGGAAGTGTGTATGAGGTTCAAAAACAGGTAAATGATGCGTTGGACACAAAGGGCCTCATCACGAGTTGGGCATTATGCCGGCGGTATTACCGCTGGGGCTAATAGCGTTGCTGCCAAATCCCCCGGTGCAATTAGTGCCGGATCACGTGTTTGGCAGAACGGTAATTCCCCATTCCCTATTGGGCACAATGGGGAATTTTCAGCGCAACTACCATCAGCAGTATTACCGTGCGGTAATTGTGCTGAAAATCAGAAAATTACTGCCGCATTTACCACCAGCTCAGAGCTGTTTTGGGGTACACTCTTTTGGGGTACACTGAGTTTAGTATTTTAGCACATCCGGCGTACTGTTTTGATGTTTTGAGGGAGCACCACATTTCCTTCATCAGTTTGGTGTACTCCGGCATGTCTATAGAAATTGGCGATGTAGAACTGGATGTTGTTGTGCGAAATCCATAATTGGTTGTGGCCTCTCATAAATGCTTCAATTGCTTTATTATAATTTCTCTGGGATTTCTTGATTTTACCATTACATCTCGTGGTCCATCTCCATTTTTCCCTCAGAGTCAGATTGGAAAAGATAAAGATGGTGTGAGAAATAGTTGCATTAGTTTTCCCAGGTCTTGTTTCATCATTAAAGTAAGGGACACACCTCGTACATCCCAAAACTCATTGCCTCTACAGTGCATTAGTATGACGTCAGACTTAATTTTGGAAAACTTGGAACCAATGCTTTCCCCTCAATCCAAACCATGTTATTGTAAAATCTCTAAAACCTAGGTCCATGTTAATATTTAGTTTCTCACAAAAAGCCAGCAACCAAAACAGTCAACTGTCTCCAATTATCCACACAGTTTTCAAACCAGGCATGATATTTGCAGTCTTTCTCTGTTTCCAGGAAAATTATTCCTAGTTTGAATGTTCAAATAGTTTGTATAACTAGAGTGTGTTTGATGTGTGTGTTTTGAAGTTTTTGATTGATCAATGGTACTGTTGTGCTTATCTGCAGCTATGCAGCAGCCTCTCTGTGTGCTGCATTGTTAACCACAGGTAAATGTGACACCGTTTTGCAGCCACGGCTATATTATGGCAAATGTGACATTGTGTATTTGCAGCGGCATTTATGAAAAAGCATGTTTGTAGGCATGTCAATACTATTCAGTGTTTTATTAGTTGTAGCAGGTATATTTAAATTTAAAGCTGCGTCTGCAAAACATACATTTTCGGTTCAATAATCATATTTTTATGTAGATAATACCGTACAGAATTTTATTTGGTTGTGTTATTGTATGTACTTAGTTGTTCACTTATTTGATTTGAAGATTTGAAGGCCAATTTAGTTTGATATTGGGCTTGTAAAAAATGTACGTGTAGCCTCAAATACAAAGCAAGGTCTGCAGCCGCGTCAAATAGTCAAGGCTATGAAAGAGGCAGAGTGGTGAAAAAATAGATTTCTGTGAGTTTCATTGTTTGTTATTGGTTGTTGTTACTGTTCTATTTGTGTAGCTCTTTGTGATTGGATGTAGTAAAATGTGTCATCCATTTTAGTAATTTTATTGGCATATAGTCCTCTTTTTTTTTGGTATTCATTTTGGAAAGTATACAAGCCACCATTTTCTGCAGTTGTATACTTTTGAGTCCAGAACTCTTACTGTGTACATGATATTGTGCAGGATTGGGCCTGCAGCCCGTGTGTGTAGAATGTATCAGCCCAGCTTTCACCGGCTCCTCTCCACAACGAGGAAGCTGGCGTAGGGTGAGACTGCCCTCCTGAGCCCATTTGGCTTATTTTTTAAAACAATTACAGCCCCCATGCCCCCAAAGCACCCGTTGCCGTCCCTCTCCCACCCCGCACCCTCTTCCTGGTTTCCCTCACCTCCCGCCTCCTGGCCCACCCTGCACCGCTCTGATTGGGCCTGCAGCCCATGTGTGTAGAGTGTATCAGCCCAGCTCACACCGGCTCCTCTCCACAACGAGGAAGCCGGCATAAGGTGAGCCTGCCCCCCTGAGCCATTTGTCTTATTTTTCTTTTAAACTACAGGCCCCCCGAAGCACCCATTGCATCCCCTCTCCTACCCAGTTCCCTCTTC
The DNA here is from genome assembly GCF_040938575.1 of Ambystoma mexicanum. Lineage (NCBI taxonomy): Eukaryota > Metazoa > Chordata > Amphibia > Caudata > Ambystomatidae > Ambystoma > Ambystoma mexicanum. Next base: position 608,097,664 of record NC_090928.1, read on the forward strand.
TTGGTCTCCCTCGCCTCGACGCCCACAATTTTTGGAAGAAGAACCTGAGGAAAACAAAAATCTAAGACTGAACCTAGAAGAACTCTTCAACAACACAGATGCACCCATACCAACACCGCAAATAGAGATCAACCTTAAAGGGAACCCCAACACTGAAGACCAAATAAAACACACCTCTTAACTGCACTGCATTCCATTAAACGCAAGATCCATGTCAAAACATTCAACAGAGATCTTTGACCTCCTTGATGACAACGGCATTGACATCCTATTCATCACAGAAACATGGCTGGATGATACTTACAAAATCACACTCTAAAACTGCCTCCCAGCCAACTTCAAATGCCTTCAAATAAACTGGAAACATAAAAAAGGAGGAGGTCTTGCGATAGCATTCAAAGAACACCTAAAAATAAAAACAGACAACCCTCTCAACATCATTAACTGTAAAACCATGGTCATACACCTATCAGCAAACCCAAAAACCAACATCACATTCATCCTGGTTTGCAGACCACCTTCATATGAGGCAACCTTTGTCGATAACTTCATAGAAGCCATCACCAACATAGCAATCAAGCATGAACATCTAATTATCCTGGGAGATTTCAACATCTGGTTTGAAGCAAGACACGCCAACTCCCAAAACTCACTGACTAGACAACTGACAACCATGATACTACGATAGCAGGTCAAGGGAGCAACACACTTGGCAGGATACACCCTCGACGCAATCTTCACCCAGTAAAAACCCATCACCATGGTACCACCGATACAAATACTGTGGAGCAACCATCTCATCATCCCTTTCATCATCAGACTACCAAATCCACTCTGCATCCAGGCCCCCAAACCCGCAACCATCACAAAAAGAAACTGGAAAACCGTCAAACCAAGCAACCTCTTCGAACAACTGGAGATGAACAAACTCTCAATTAAAGAACTAGAGTGGGCAGATCTAGACGGGCAAGCGGAGCTGCTATACAAATAGATTGCTGATACAATCGAAAAGATCGCCTCAGAAAAACCATTCACTCCATTAAAAAAAAGAGCAATGGCAAAATGGTTCACACCGCTACTAAGCACCATGAAAAAGGATAACAAGAAAATGGAGCTGGAATGGAGGAAAGAATACTGTCCAGAGAAGAAAAAACTGTTCCAGAAACAAATCTGAGCATACAAGAAGGAAACACAAAAAGCAAAGAGAAGGCATTATGACGACAGAATCAACAATGCAACAAACTCACAAAAAGAAATGTTCAACATCATCAAAGAAATAAGAAACCCACCAGGCTGTGACAACACCCCAAACCCCTCTGAGAAACTTTGCAATGATCTGGCAGACCACTTTAAGAACAAAATCAGCGACATCCGACAAATCATACAAAACAGACGAATTAACCACAACCTCCAACAAACCAATCCTAACACAGAACCACAACACAAACTCCAAATCTTTATTGAAATATCAGCAGAGGCTTTCGTCTTGCTGGTAAAACACAGCAAGAAATCAGGTTCACCCATGGATCCATACCCGCCTGACATGTACAATCAATCTTTGCACAAGGAACACCATCAGAAGATTGTAGAAACCTGCTAAACCTCTCACTAGCAACAGGAACCGTACCGAAAACATTCTAATAAGCATATATCAAACCACTCTTAAAAAGCACAAGTGGCGACGTAGAAGACCTCTCCAACTACAGGCCGATCTCAAACATTCCCTACCCAGCGAAACTCCTGGAAACCTACATCTACAAATTAACTCAAGAACACGTAGAAAAACACCACCTACTGGACCCAGCACAAGTCAGCTTCAGACCCGCAAGAGGAACCGAAACAGCACTATTGTCCATCTGATACGATCTAAAAACAAACGCGGACTCTGACACAACCTCAGCCCTGATTCTACTCGACCTCTTCGCAGCATTTGACACAGTTAGCCATGACACCCTAACCAAAAGATTAGAAGACATAGGCATAACAGACATAGCACTACTATGGCCTAATTGTTTCCTAGCAGACAGAACAGAAACAATCTGGTTACAACCCTTCAAATACACACCACGAGTCAACGACTGTAGAGTACCAAAAGGGTCCTCACTATCACCACTGTACTTCAACATCTACCAAACTGCACTAATCAGAATCTTCAAAAAATACACATTACATGCTACAACTACGCAGATGACACTCAAATCATCTGCAAAATCGAAGGCAATAAAGCTGATAACTCAACCCTAATCGAGTGTCTGAAAGAAGTCTTTAATTGGATGAATGCCAACAACTTGAAAATCAAACCAGTAAAGACAGAAATCATGATTATATCCAAAGATCAAGAGAACACCTCCTGCATTCCATGGCCAACGGAAATGGGAACCGCACCAACTCCATCTAAGATAGTGAAAAATCTGGGAGTCCTGGTGGACAACACCCTAACCTTAGAACCACAAATCAATGCAATAATCAAGAAATGCTTCTTCCTCCTTCACACGGCAAGAAGAATCTTACCTTTCCTCGCCTTCACCCACAAAACACTCACAATCATCGCCCTAATCATGTCAAGAATCGACTATGTAAATAGCCTCTATCTCGGAATACCAGAATACCTCCTGAGGAAACTACAATGGATCCAAAATGCAGCAGCCAGACTCCTCCTCAAACTATCCAGAGGAGACCACATCACTCCAGCCCTAAAAACACTACATTGGCTCCCAGTCAAACATTGCATCACCTTCAAAACAATGTGCATAACTCACAGGACAATCAGCGGACATGGAGCTGAATTCCTTCAAACGAGACTAACAATCTATAAGCCAACGAGACTCCTCAGATCAAGCAACGAAATCTGTCTGGAAGAAAAACTATATCTAAAGAAAAAACTTGGGGGCTCCTCATTCTCCCACTTAGCCGCAAAAACCTGAAACTACATTCCGAAAGAAATAAGAAACATCACAGACTACTTACAATTCAGGAAATTAATAAAAACCTGGCTCTTCAACATCACAAATGCAAACTGAAAAACCAAAACCACCAAATGAGAAACACAATGGAAAGGATGACAATTATAGGACGACAATGACAACATCAAAAAACAAATAAAGAAACTCCTGCTACAAAAAGAGAGACAACACTATGTCTTATGGGACACAAACGACACCTATAAATACAGAATCCAGCGTCCCTAGCCAACTCCCAGCGAACAAAGCTAAGACGACAATGACAACGGGCCTCATTACGAGGTGGGCGGTAAGGGTTCATGGGCACTGGTAAGGAGACCGGTGCCGGTAAACCCTTACCGCCCTATTCCGAGGTCCCTTAGCGGGTCACGCTATGGGCGCCTGGTTTTAGCAGGCGCCCTTAGCGGGAGCCTCTAAGGGACCAGGGAGCTGAATTCCTTCAAACGAAACTAACAAAGTATAAGCCAACGAGACTCCTCAGATCAAGCAACGAAATCTGTCTGGAAGAAAAACTATATCTAAAGAAAAACCAAAACCACCAAATGAGAAACACAATGGAAAGGATGACAATTATAGGACGACAATGACAACATCAAAAAACAAATAAAGAAACTCCTGCTACAAAAAGAGAGACAACACTATTTCTTATTGGACACAAACGACACCTATAAATACAGAATCCAGCGTCCCTAGCCAACTCCCAGCGAACAAAGCTAAGACGACAATGACAACGGGCCTCATTACGAGGTGGGCGGTAAGGGTTAATGAGCACTGGTAAGGAGACCGGTGCCGGTAAACCCTTACCGCCCTATTCCGAGGTCCCTTAGCGGGTCACGCTATGGGCGCCTGGTTTTAGCAGGCGCCCTTAGCGGGAGCCTCTAAGGGACCAGGGAGCTAATAACGGGCCCGCCATTAGCGAGCCCTTTATTCGCTCCATCCCCATTCTCTTTGAGCCCTATGGGGGCTCGAATGGGAATGGGGAATGGTTCTCGGAATGGGGACTTACCGGGTCCTCCAAGGTTGGAATGACCCGGTACGTCCCTATTTTGACAACCCAGACCCGGAATGCGGTAAGGGGGTAGCCATGGTGCTAAAAGCACCATGGCTACAGCCTACCTCGTAATGAGGCCCAACATCTAGAATCAAATATAGAAACTCTTACTACAACGAGAGGCGACACCCATAAAGACAGAATCCAGCCTCCCTAGCCAACTCCCAGCGAGCAACCTTCACCCGCTCGATAGATGATACAATAGATCATACTTCTATAAAGTTGGGTGAAGATTAGCACTTGCCACACTAATTAAGCTATAGATATTGGCAGGGACATGGACCAAAGAGAGTGGTGAACGCAGGCAGACGCTGCCCCTGAATATAAATGCAAGCGTTAGCATTTCGACACACCAGGGGTAGAAACGCTAACTTGAATGAAGCAACCAAATAATATGATGAATGCCGAGCAGGCCTCAACACATGGAGGGAGTAAACCCGGGCCTAATGATGCCGACCTCCCACTAGATCAGGAATGCTTTCTGGGCTAGACTGCAAAGGAGGCACCAACGCCGGCCTGCCCCGCATACAAACACGTAGGCAGCCGGTTGCCCAACTTGGGCATGGTATGCATATGAACTGATACCATACTGGAAAGGGACCGTGAGTGTCATACAGCCCTCGAGCTGGACATAGACACGAAGATCCATAACACCCCACCTGATTTGAAATACGGACCTTGCGCCTCACTTCAAGCCATGAATGCCAACTAAACAACCCACTAACAACTTCACCCACTGCATAAACCTCTCAAATTCTAACCAAACACAACCACAAACTTACAACGCAGCAATCTGCACAAACTTCACCACACTGCAGCAAAAAAAAAAATAGAACACACAGACCCGCACAACAGCAGACAACGCCCTCTGACAGTATAACACCCCAAGCCCAGCCAACGGAATTCCGGGTTGAGGCCAACAGCACATCACTTGTCTCTTGTACTTCTCCAGCCCGTCCCCACTAACCCCTCCCCCCCCACCTCTCCTTTCTTTCAGAACCGCCAGAGCACCAGGGGACGACTCCGGTGGTGATAGTGTGCGGTACGTTTATCCTTTAACATTAACATTAACACATGGCAGGAGTGCGGGCGATGTGTCGGCCATTTTATTTATTTTCTTAGAATATAGTCCTCTTTTTCTGGTTTCGATTTTGAAAAGTATGAAACTCACCATTGCGTCTACTTTTCTCACTTGGACTGTAGAACTCAGACTGTGAAGTTCATGTTACCTGTAATAAAATATAATTGCATTAATCAGTTGTTTGTTATTGTTTATTTGAAAGTTTAATCTGATAATATGTTGATAATGGAGCTTTTAGTTTTTGTGTGTTGGTTTTTTACTGTATATACATGGTTCCATTTGAGTTTATATTATTTTAATTCTGTTATTTTAATTTTTTTATATTTATTTTCCTTGTACACCGCTCTCCGGCGTTATACGTTAGAGGTTGCCTGGCCTCTTCCGGCAATGGGTGCCTTGTGCTTTGCTTGCCTGCCCTTATGGAAACTTTCGTTTCAGACCTACAGTCATAGAGAGTCTTCTCTCACTTGCGCTCGTTTAGATTTGAGTCAATTGGCTCCTGCCAATACCATGGGCTATTTTAGAGCTGGTCTTTACTGGCAGTGCACCGGACGGGCACAGCAGAGGCACCTACTACGTGCTGAGTTCCTGCCTAAGTCCGAACCATCTGCATCCATACGTGCTCCAGATGGGCTCTGGGCGCTGGATACTATCTCTCATATGTTTTTTACACACAGGATGCTTTATTGAATCTAGCCCCTGCCATAAGGCTTTTCCCTCCCGGAAGGCAGACTAACGCACCTCCTTCTAACTTGAGTTCATCTGCTGCACCCGCTGGCATAAAGTGTTTTCTACTCAACGCTCATTCACTCAGGGCAAATGCTGCCACTTTTTATGAACTATTACTGGAACATGCACCAGAGCTACTTTTCTCTACTGAGACATGGCTTAACGAGGCCTCTGGACCGTATCTAGCCTAGAACTTGCCTGCGGATTACTGCATTTTATGGTTCCAGGTATGCATGTGCTATTCTTCCTTTTTTGCATGCTATTACAGGATCTTTCATTTTTGCTTGGTCTATCGGCCAACCTCTTATGAGGCACGGTTTTGTCAGGCTTTTTTAGAGGTTAACCTTCAATTGCGATGCACAGATTTGACAATACTGGGGGACTTTAACTTTCACCTGAATAATCCTTTCAGAATCATAGGCTAGGCAGCTGGTTTCGACCATGCCTGATCTTGCATTGGAACAACTCGCTGCTGATGCAACCCATTGGGGGGCAAGGGGGCAATTTCAATCTTGTGTTTGCCATGCCTGGACTTGTATTACTATTTCCCCCAGCCCCTGTTCTTCGGACTGACCACATGGTGGTACCATTTTTGATAAATTCTCCATACTCGACTCCTTCAACTTGACAGAGATTGCAGATACCATCACTGCCATGTGTCCGGCATTCAACCTGACCAATCTGGCATCTTTATCAATGGCGACCTTCTTGCCCCTCTGATGAGGGTCAAAACTCGTAGGCTTCCTTCTGAACCATGCTTTTCTCCTCTGCTCACCAGGCTTCTGCTCCTTCATAGGCAAGCAGACCGCACAGGGTACTCTTCTTACAGATGGGCAAGCCAGACAGCCTTACGTAGAGCTTCTGCAGCATTTCAAGCAGCCTTCTTTGAGGCAAAACATTCCTTTGTCACCATACGCATAACATCAGCTGTAAATCAGCCTAGAGAGCTTTTTAGACTGGTCCAGTCATTGTCATCAAAAGCATGGCCCAGTCCATGCTTTTGCACCATCCCAAGCTCTCTGTGATTCACTCTCAAACTTTTTTTCTGGCACAATCAAGACCATTCGCTGGAAAATTGTGGATTCTGGCCCCAGTCATTTCCTGCTGTAGTTAGCAAGGCGGGGGTTCCATAAGTTCACACCTGGTCATGCTTTCCTGTCTTCTCTAATGAAGAAAGTATATGGCACCATCAGATCGATCCTGCAAAGTTAGGTGAAGTTTCGACTGGGGGGAGGGGGGCAAAATTATAGGGAGATTCCAAAATGTGTGTTTTTTCCCATAGACACAGTGGTAACAAATTTTGCTAATGCCTACAGCCCAAACCACTGGATGGATTTTCACCAAATGTGTGGCAGGAGCAGCGACTTGGTCCCAAAAGGGTGCTGATGTAAATCTGATGTAAATACATACAGTAGTTTTTTTATCAAAACAACCAAAAAGTAGGTAAACAAAAAGAGTGATATCTGGGTTCGGTCTGCAGACTCACTTCCCTGTTCAACCCATGTACAGGCCACCGATTGGTCTAGAGGGTGACGTGAGGTCTGCGGACATTGGACACACCTGCTGATTGGTCAATAACATCACAGTAAAAACATATTAAAAAACACAACATTGCACTTGTCAAACTAATGAAACAATATCTGGGGAGTGGAAGGGTGATGAGGTTGGGATGGGATATGGCCTTAAAAGCAAAAAAATTGCCATTTTTCTTCTCCAATGTCTGCAAACAGTCCCAGGCAGTCCTGTGATGTCCGCAAACCTATTAGAGGTTAGGGGGCATCTATGCTTATTTATGCATTACTGGGTTGGTGAAAGGCAGTTTTTGTATGGCTTATACCTTTGGCGCTGCTCAATATAAATGCATGAAATTTTGGAATGTCATTCTGGACCTGTTTCTGAATGGTTCTGAAATGTGTTGAGCTGTTTTGAAAAGAGGGAACAAAATTAGAGGAGGGTCCAAAAATATTCTAAAGGCTTATAAATGTACTGTCATTTGATGAATCTGTACAAATGTGTGCGAGAAGATTGTAGATCTAGATATAAATGTTTGTGCAAAGTTTGGTGGGATTTTGTCAAGTAGGGGCTAGGTTATATGACTATTGTATGTACATACATTTTGACACTTCTAAAAAAATAAAACCTGGGAGGATTTTCCACAAACTTGTGTAAGGAGCATTGGCAATGACCGGAAAGTATGGTTTTGCAGATGTGTCCATGTATTTTTCTTTTTACAAATGTTATAAGTAGATTAAAACAAATAGTGATATACTTTTCGTGACTGAGGTATAGCCTGTTCATGATGGGTCTCCCGATCACCCTTGACATCTTGTTACCAAAAATATAAACACAACCCCTTGTAGAGACTTTTCATCATAATTAATTTTTATGTGATGTCATCAATGACATTTGTGATGTCATCTTTGATGTCCTGGTTGTTAGTCTTAGCAGTGCACTCTGGTATTGCAAGTTATGGTTGCTTAGCTTACCATAACTGGTGAATTTCTGAGGTTTTTCGGTTTTACTTTTAACCATAACATCCCTTTAACAACTTTGTTTCATTGATTTCATAGGTTTTTATATGTGCACCATGAACTGAGACCAAACCCTAAGGAAAGTACTTTAAGAACATATGGGTTTTAATTGTAACCATAACGTCCCTTTAACAAAGTTTTTTCATTGGATATATTTATATATATATATATAGTGCTGATTTACTAAGCTCAGAAAAATACTGTAACTAAAATTAAAATTACTACGTGAAAACATTTTTTGTAAAAGTACTAGACATACTTTCTAGTAAGTAACGCTTAAGTAAGTAAAACCTAAGCCATTCTTTTGGTGTAAGTTCTGCCCTGTACTGATTTCCTTCTGATGTATGCCTTGGCATAAGTTGTGCAGCATCACTTTACTTACACTCACTACAAGGCCAACATGAGTCAGTTCTTCCTGGACTGGATTGTGGAATTCTGAGCATGTCAAGTGGTACCTGTACCTGTACCTACACAGGGAAGAGGTGCATAGCCTGAAAAGTGTACATTTATATATATTTTACGAAATGTGTCCTAGAAACTATTGTGAAGAAACTTAAATTACACTTTAACATTCTAAGTAGACACACTCAGTGTGCGGGGTGAAAGTGGATATAAATGTGAGGAATGTGTGCAGTAAAAAGGATATGTGAGAAAAAATATTTTGCAGTTTCAGAAAAAAAACGTATTTTCTGGCTGGCTTTGTGAAGCCCTCTATCATGCCCCTGGAGTGAGCATGCACACACTGCGCTAGGTGAAATGATTTATGTTTTTTATTCTAAGTTTAAACTTTTCATCTAGTACAGAAACAAGGGTGGTGCCTGGCCACTAGCACCCAAATGTGCCAACCACCAGTGCCGGGGGTGAATTCTTTAGTAGCAGGAGTGTAAATACTTGCCACATGTATGAAAGAGAGACCAAGCATACTGAGGGAGACTGAATACAGAAAAATAGGTGTGAATGGTCTTCCCTTAAGACCAGTTTTTGAATAATGGGTTAAAATGGTACATTATACAGTACACTTTCCGTGAAAAATTGGGTAAAAAGCCAGACAGTGTGCAATCGGTTTTGTAGCATAACTCTGTATAAATCCAATAGATGCAAATCATCAACAGTGCACAGGAGCATTTCCCAATGTATTTCCGTGCCTTCTCCCACAATATACGCCACAATAAAAAAATAAAAAAATTGAAGCTGGCTCTGGCCATACATTTCCATGCTGGCTGCACCAATATAAACCAGTAAGTATTCTATAAAATAACATACTCATGTTTGCTTAATGCAAATTAACAGTAATGATGCTATAGGAAAACATGTATAAGCTGGCTGGCTCTGCCAATATGTCTGTACCCTAGGTGAGAACATAGTCCTGTTGGCTTTGCCATTAAAATAGCATACCACAATAAGAAACCATGTCCAAACTGACTCCAACATAGCCCAGTCTAGACATATAAGACATGTAAGAAAACCTATCATGCTTGCTTTATCATAGATGGCCAGTAAACAAGCATTGGCAAAGCCAACAGTTTGGGCTTTTGTGTAGTCATGGAATAGGTAACTGCACTCCCAGAACATTGATACTACATTCAACACACAGGCACCCACCCAGATCATTCACACACACACACACACACACACACACACACACACACACACACACACACACACACACACACACGCACATAATCACATTTTTACCCATTCACCCATCCATAAAACTTATCTCATCTTTACTCACACATGCACACATGCACCCAGAATATGCACACTGCATTCTCTACATGGGCAACCAGCCAGAACACAAACACACATAATCACATTCATACCCATTCACTCAGAACATTCACACAGGATTCTCTGCAAACTCACCTGCTCATACACAATCACATTCAGATCCATTCAACTACATGTTACTCAACTATACACCTTCCCTCACAGTCACTTGCACACACACCCAAAACATTCACACTACATTATTCACATAGACACCCACTCAGAACATTCACAGACACACACACGCCTCACAATCACAACCACATGCATATCCATTCACCCACCACTCACCATACACCTTCTCTCATACTCATTCTCGAAACCAGAACATTCACAGTGCATTCTCCATATATGCACTCACCCAGTACATTCACACATCACACACACACACACACACACACACAATTCTCATTCACACAATGACAGACAAACTCACACCCATTCATACACACAAACCATTAACATGCATATATGCATACATACACATTTGACATGCACATACGTACAACACAAAGATACAGACAGTATACATACAAAAAGCATGTATTACCTTTTCCCTATGGTAGCTTCAGTCTGCCAAACTAGATTCTCCATCTCCAGGCCTCTGGCTCTGATGGCGCCACCCTAAAAATGGTGCATGAGTGATGGGTTTTGATATATAGTCCTTCAAACACTTGAGATTAGGTGCCATTGCATTAGTTTTCCAATGTCTTGTTTCATCATTAAAGTAAGGGACACACCTCGTACATCCCAAAACTCATTGCCTCTACAGTGCATTAGTATGACATCAGACTTAATTTTGGAAAACTTTGAACCAATGCTTTCCCCTCAATCCAAACCATGTTATTGTAAAATCTCTAAAACCTAGGTCCATGTTAATATTTAGTTTCTCACAAAAAGCCAGCAACCAAAACAGTCAACTGTCTCCAATTATCCACACAGTTTTCAAACCAGGCATGATATTTGCAGTCTTTCTCTGTTTCCAGGAAAATTATTCCTAGTTTGAATGTTCAAATAGTTTGTATAACCAGAGTGTGTTTGATGTGTGTGTTTTGAAGTTTTTGATTGATCAATGGTACTGTTGTGCTTATCTGCAGCTATGCAGCACCCTCTCTGTGTGCTGCATTGTTAACCGCAGGTAAATGTGACACCGTTTTGCAGCCACGGCTATATTATGGCAAATGTGACATTGTGTATTTGCAGCAGCATTTATGAAAAAGCATGTTTGTAGGCATGTCAATACTATTCAGTGTTTTATTAGTTGTAGCAGGTATATTTAAATTTAAAGCTGCGTCTGCAAAACATACATTTTCGGTTCAATAATCATATTTTTATGTAGATAATACCGTACATTTGGTTGTGTTATTGTATGTACTTAGTTGTTCACTTATTTGATTTGAAGATTTGAAGGCCAATTTAGTTTGATATTGGGCTTGTAAAAAATGTACGTGTAGCCTCAAATACAAAGCAAGGTCTGCAGCCGCGTCAAATAGTCAAGGCTATGAAAGAGGCAGAGTGGTGAAAAAATAGATTTCTGTGAGTTTCATTGTTTGTTATTGGTTGTTGTTACTGTTCTATTTGTGTAGCTCTTTGTGATTGGTTGTAGTGAAAATGTGTCATCCATTTTAGTAATTTTATTGGCATATAGTCCTCTTTTTTTTTGGTATTCATTTTGGAAAGTATACAAGCCACCATTTTCTGCAGTTGTATACTTTTGAGTCCAGAACTCTTACTGTGTACATGATATTGTGCAGGATTGGGCCTGCAGCCCGTGTGTGTAGAATGTATCAGCCCAGCTTACACCGGCTCCTCTCCACAACGAGGAAGCTGGCGTAAGGTGAGACTGCCCCCCTGAGCCCATTTGGCTTATTTTTTAAAACAATTACGGCCCCCATTCCCCCAAAGCACCTGTTGCCGTCCCTCTCCCACCCCACACCCTCTTCCTGGTCTCCCTCACCTCCCGCCTCCTGGCCCACCCTGCGCCACTCTGATTGGGCCTGCAGCCCGTGTGTGTAGAGTGTATCAGCCCAGCTCACACCGGCTCCTCTCCACAACGAGGAAGCCGGCATAAGGTGAGCCTGCCCCCTGAGCCATTTGTCTTATTTTTCTTTTAAACTACAGGCCCCCCGAAACACCCATTGCATCCCCTCTCCTACCCAGTTCCCTCTTCTTGGTCTCCCTCGCCTCGACGGCCACAATTTTTGGAAGAAGAACCTGAGGAAAAGAAAAATCTAAGACTGAACCTAGAAGAACTCTTCAACGACACAGATGCACCCATACCAACACCTCAAATAGAGATCAACCTTAAAGGGAACCCCAACACTGAAGACCAAATAAAACACACCTCTTAACTGCACTGCATTCCATTAAACGCAAGATCCATGTCAAAACATTCAACAGAGATCTTTGACCTCCTTGATGACAACGGCATTGACATCCTATTCATCACAGAAACATGGCTGGATGACACTTACAAAATCACACTCCAAAACTGCCTCCCAGCCAACTTCAAATGCCTTCAAATAAACTAGAAACATAAAAAAGGAGGAGGTCTTGCGATAGCATTCAAAGAACACCTAAAAATAAAAACAGACAACCCTCTCAACATCATTAACTGCAAAACCATGGTCATACACCTATCAGCGAACCCAAAAACCAACATCACATTCATCCTGGTTTGCAGACCACCTTCATTTGATGCAACCTTTGTCGATAACTTCATAGAAGCCATCACCAACATAGCAATCAAGCATGAACATCTAATTATCCTGGGAGATTTCAACATCTGGTTTGAAGCAAGACACGCCAACTCCCAAAACTCACTGACTAGACAACTGACAACCATGATACTACGATAGCAGGTCAAGGGAGCAACACACTTGGCAGGATACACCCTCGACGCAATCTTCGCCCAGTAAAAACTCATCACCATGGTACCACCGATACAAATACTGTGGAGCAACCATCTCATCATCCCTTTCATCATCAGACTACCAAATCCACTCTGCATCCAGGCCCCCAAACCCGCAACCATCACAAAAAGAAACTGGAAAACCGTCAAACCAAGCAACCTCTTTGATCAAATGGAGATGAACAAACTCTCAATTACAGAACTAGAGTGGGCAGATCTAGATGGGCAAGCGGAGCTGCTATACAAATAGATTGCTGATACAATCGAAAAGATCGCCTCAGAAAAACCATTCACTCCATTAAAAAAAAGAGCAATGGCAAAATGGTTCACACCGCTACTAAGCACCATGAAAAAGGATAACAAGAAAATGGAGCTGGAATGGAGGAAAGAATACTGTCCAGAGAAGAAAAAACTGTTCCAGAAACAAATCTGAGCATACAAGAAGGAAATACAAAAAGCAAAGAGAAGGCATTATGACGACAGAATCACCAATGCAACAAACTCACAAAAAGAAATGTTCAACATCATCAAAGAAATAAGAAACCCACCAGGCTGTGACAACACCCCAAACCCCTCTGAGAAACTTTGCAATGATCTGGCAGACCACTTTAAGAACAAAATCAGCGACATCCGACAAATCATACAAAACAGACGAATTAACCACAACCTCCAACACACCAATCCTAACACAGAACCACAACACAAACTCCAAATCTTTATTGAAATATCAGCAGAGGCTTTCGTCTTGCTGGTAAAACACAGCAAGAAATCAGGTTCACCCATGGATCCATACCCGCCTGACATGTACAATCAATCTTCGCACAAGGAACACCATCAGAAGATTGTAGAAACCTGCTAAACCTCTCACTAGCAACAGGAATCGTACCGAAAACATTCAAATAAGCATATATCAAACCACTCTTAAAAAGCACAAGTGGCGACGTAGAAGACCTCTCCAACTACAGGCCGATCTCAAACATTCCCTACCAAGCGAAACTCCTGGAAACCTACATCTACAAATTAACTCAAGAACACGTAGAAAAACACCACCTACTGGACCCAGCACAAGTCAGCTTCAGACCCGCAAGAGGAACCGAAACAGCACTATTGTCCATCTGATATGACCTAAAAACAAACGCAGACTCTGACACAACCTCAGCCCTGATTCTACTCGACCTCTTCGCAGCATTTGACACAGTTAGCCATGACACCCTAACCAAAAGATTAGAAGACATAGGCATAACAGACATAGCACTACTATGGCCTAATTGTTTCCTAGCAGACAGAACAGAAACAATCTGGTTACAACCCTTCAAATACACACCACGAGTCAACGACTGTAGAGTACCAAAAGGGTCCTCACTATCACCACTGTACTTCAACATCTACCAAACTGCACTAATCAGAATCTTCAAAAAATACACATTACATGCTACAACTACGCAGATGATACTCAAATCATCTGCAAAATCTAAGGCAATAAAGCTGATAACTCAACCCTAATCGAGTGTCTGAAATAAGTCTTTAATTGGATGAATGCCAACAACTTGAAAATCAAACCGGTAAAGACAGAAATCATGATTATATCCAAAGATCAAGAGAGCACCACCTACATTCCATGGCCAACGGAAATGGGAACCGCACCAACTCCATCTAAGATAGTGAAAAATCTGGGAGTCCTGGTGGACAACACCCTAACCTTAGAACCACAAATCAATGCAATAATCAAGAAATGCTTCTTCCTCCTTCACACGGCAAGAAGAATCTTACCTTTCCTCGCCTTCACCCACAAAACACTCACAATCATCGCCCTAATCATGTCAAGAATCGACTATGTAAATAGCCTCTATCTCGGAATACCAGAATACCTCCTGAGGAAACTACAATGGATCCAAAATGCAGCAGCCAGGCTCCTCCTCAAACTATCCAGAGGAGACCACATCACTCCAGCCCTAAAAACACTACATTGGCTCCCAGTCAAACATTGCATCACCTTCAAAACAATGTGCATAACTCACAGGACAATCAGCGGACATGGAGCTGAATTCCTTCAAACGAAACTAACAATCTATAAGCCAACGAGACTCCTCAGATCAAGCAACGAAATCTGTCTGGAAGAAAAACTATATCTAAAGAAAAAAATTGGGGGCTCCTCATTCTCCCACTTAGCCGCAAAAACCTGAAACAACATTCCGAAAGAAATAAGAAACATCACAGACTACTTACAATTCAGGAAATTAATAAAAACCTGGCTCTTCAACATCACAAATGCAAACTGAAAAACCAAAACCACCAAATGAGAAACACAATGGAAAGGATGACAATTATAGGACGACAATGACAACATCAAAAAACAAATAAAGAAACTCCTTCTACAAAAAGAGAGACAACACTATGTCTTATTGGACACAAACGACACCCATAAAGACAGAATCCAGCGTCCCTAGCCAACTCCCAGCGAACAAAGCTAAGACGACAATGACAACGGGCATCATTACGAGGTGGGCGGTAAGGGTTAATGGGCACTGGTAAGGAGACCGGTGCCGGTAAACCCTTACCGCCCTATTCCGAGGTCCCTTAGCGGGTCACTCTATGGGCGCCTGGTTTTAGCAGGCGCCCTTAGCGGGAGCCTCTAAGGGACCAGGGAGCTAATAACGGGCCCGCCATTAGTGGGCCCTTTTTTAGCTCCATCCCCACTCTCTTTGAGCTCTATGGGGGCTCGAATGGGAATGGGGAATGGTTCTCGGAATGGGGACTTACCGGGTCCTCCAAGGTTGGAATGACCCGGTACGTCCCTATTTTGACAACCCAGACCCGGAATGCGGTAAGGGGGTAGCCATGGTGCTAAAAGCACCATGGCTACAGCCTACTTCGTAATGAGGCCCAACATCTAGAATCAAATATAGAAACTCTTACTACAACGAGAGGCGACACCCATAAAGACAGAATCCAGCCTCCCTAGCCAACTCCCAGCAAACAACCTTCACCCGCTCGATAGATGATACAATAGATCATACTTCTATAAAGTTGGGTGAAGATTAGCACTTGCCACACTAATTAAGCTATAGATATTGGCAGGGACATGGACCATAGAGAGTGGTGAACGCAGGCAGACGCTGCCCCTGGATATAAATGCAAGCGTTAGCATTTCGACACACCAGGGGTAGAAACGGTAACTGGAATGAAGCAACCGAATAATATGATGAATGCCGAGCAGGCCTCAACACATGGAGGGAGTAAACCCAGGCCTAATGATGCCGACCTCCCACTAGATCAGGAATGCTTTCTGGGCTAGACTGCAAAGGAGGCACCAACGCCGGCCTGCCCCGCATACAAACACGTAGGCAGCCGGTTGCCCAACTTGGGCATGGTATGCATATGAACTGATACCATACTGAAAAGGGACCGTGACTGTCATACAGCCCCCGAGCTGGACATAGACATGAAGATCCCTAACACCCCACCTGATTGGAAATACGGACCTTGCGCCTCACTTCAAGCCATGAATGCCAACTAAACAACCCACTAACAACTTCACCCACTGCATAAACCTCTCAAATTCTAACCAAACACAACCACAAACTTACAACGCAGCAATCTGCACAAACTACACCAAACTGCAACAACGAAAAAAAAATAGAACACACAGACCCGCACAACAGCAGACAACGCCCTCTGACAGTATAACTCCCCAAGCCCAGCCAACGGAATTCCGGGTTGAGGCCAACAGCACATCACTGGTCTCTTGTACTTCTCCAGCCCGTCCCCACTAACCCCCCCCCACCTCTCCTTTCTTTCAGAACCGCCAGAGCACCAGGGGACGACTCCGGTGGTGATAGTGTGCGGTACATTTATCCTTTAACATTAACATTAACACATGGCAGGAGTGCGGGCGTTGTCAAAGTATATGTGAAGGTTTATTTGCAGTGTTGTGTGTGTTAGTTATATCAATTACTGTTATCAGATGGTGTTTGTTACAATTTTTTTTTCACCTTCTCTGATTGTGTGGCAAATATATTTTAATTTATTTTTTTAACTTTCACTAACATGGACCTACAAATTAGATGTGTTAATCAATGACATTTCGTTTTTGTATTCATGTTAGTGAGGTTGAAGTTTTATTTGATTGTATTTGTTGTAATTTTA
The DNA here is from genome assembly GCF_040938575.1 of Ambystoma mexicanum. NCBI lineage: Eukaryota > Metazoa > Chordata > Amphibia > Caudata > Ambystomatidae > Ambystoma > Ambystoma mexicanum. Next base: position 608,114,843 of record NC_090928.1, read on the forward strand.
TTGCAGTTTCAGTTATGCAGCACTCTTAGCTGTTTTAAGATTTCTGTGAGGTAGTACATACAATGGTATTTTGTAAGTTCATTTTTGACATTTTATTTTTGTGTTGTGTTATAGCTGTGTCATTATTATCATCCCAGTTGATTTGCACCAGATGTTGGACAATTAACTTCTGTGAAAGGTCAACCTATATTCAAAACATAGTGGTACTGCTGGAGATGGGAGCAGCATATTTGTAGACAGTTTATGAAAAGCCTTCTTTTTAAATCTCCCTAAAATGTCTGATGATTCCTGAAATGGAATGCTGCAAGTGTTTCAAGTCTCCGGTTTTTGGTGGTAGCACCTTTAGTATGTGGAGTTTGATTATGCACAAACACTGTTCACACCTATCTTTTTAAAGTATTTTGTTTTGTTTTATTTCTTTCCCAGTGACCCAATGATTAGTATGTGGAAAGAGAACAACAGTGTCATATGCACACATGTTGTATCTTATATAGTGCATGTGATGCACTGCATTCATGATATGAGGGTCATAAAAACCTGTGCATTAAATTGTGTTTCTTGAAATGTGTGTTTTCTAACTGATTTCTTTTCTTTCAGACAAAAGGATATTATTTTTTTAAACATATGTGAATAACTGTGGCTATGTTGTAGCCCAATGGGCTGTTTCATATTGGAGTCTCAGTTAACCACAACAACGACTGGGGAACGGTCGTAGCCACGGGTTTGTTGGACCATAGCCGCGGCTATAGGCCTCAATGTGCAAAAAAGTACACTATTTGTATCCAAAAGAGTCCCCTCTAAGACTGATCTATTATGTAGTATGTTTCAAAGACTGATCTATTATGTATATATTTATTATAAAATGCAGTAACCAAAACAGCCAACTGTCTCCGATCAGCCACATAGTTTTAAAACCAGCCCTGATATCTGCAGTCTTTCTCTGTTTCTAGGAGCAATTTTCCTAGTTTGAATTTCTAGTAGTTTGTATGAGCATGATATGTATGATGTGTGTGTTTTTTGAGTTTGTAATTGGTTGATGGTACTGTTGTAATTATCCGCGGCTATCCAGCAGCCACTCAGTGTGCAGCATTTCTACCCTGTGCAGCCGCATCTATACTGTGTCAAAGGGCACATTGTGTGCTTGTGGATGTGTGGTAGCCACGGCTATTTGACATTTTGGGCAGAGTAGTATCATAGATGCATTGAGTGTTTTGGCGGATTGGGAGAGACCAGGGGAATGGAGGAGGACCATTTGGAGTGGAGTGGGGGGGCTGGTAGGTGTTAGGGACACTTGTTTGGAGTTTGTAGGAGTGGACTTATAATTTTTTAAGTCGTAGATTTTGCGAATAGCCACGGCTATCAGTAAAGCGCTCATGTATGGGTTTATCTATAACCGCATGTATAAAATGGAATTGTGTAGGCATGTCAACAATGTTCTTCTTTTTATTGGTTGTGTTCGTAGGCGCGGTTATATTTATAGCCGCATATATAAACATACATTTTCTGTTCATTGTTCATATTGTTATGCGGATGATATAACACAGAATGTTATCTGTGTGTGTTATTGTTTGTGCTTAGATGCTGTCTTGTCTTATTTGAAGTTTTGAAGGTTGGCTTAGTTTGGTTTTTAGTCTGTAGAAAATGTACGTGTAGCCGTGCCTAGAAGTAAGCTTTGTAGCGTCGTTGCATATCTGCCACTACTAGTGATGCTGGGCAGGGTTTTGTATGTGTTTCAGTGTTTCTAATTGGTTGGTGTTAATGTTGTAAATGTGCACTTCTTTGTGATAGGTTGCAGTAAATATGTGTCGGCCATTTTATTTATTTTCTTAGAATATAGTCCTCTTTTTCTGGTTTCGAATTTGAAAAGTATGAAACTCCCCATTGCGTCTACTTTTCTCACTTGGACTGTAGAACTCAGACTGCGAAGTTCATGTTACCTGTAATAAAATATAATTGCATTAATCAGTTGTTTCTTATTGTTTATTTGAAAGTTTAATCTGATAATATGTTGATAATGGAGCTTTTAGTTTTTGTGTGTTGGTTTTTTACTGTATATATACATGGTTACATTTGAGTTTATATTATTTTAATTCTGTTATTTTAATTTTTTTATATTTATTTTCCTTGTACATCGCTCTCCGGCGTTATGCGTTAGAGGTTGCCTGGCCTCTTCCGGCAATGGGTGCCTCGTGCTTTGCTTGCCTGCCCTTATGGAAACTTTCGTTTCAGACCTACAGTCATAGAGTCTTCTCTCACTTGCGCTCGTTTAGATCTGAGTCAATTGGCTCCTGCCAATACCATGGGCTATTTTAGAGCTGGTCTTTACTGGCAGTGCACCGGACGGGCACAGCAGAGGCACCTACTACGTGCTGAGTTCCTGCCTAAGTCCGAACCATCTGCATCCATACGTGCTCCAGATGGGCTCTGGCCGCTGGATACTATCTCTCATATGTTTTTTACACACAGGATGCTTTATTGAATCTAGCCCCTGCCGTAAGGCTTTTCCCTCCCCGAAGGCAGACTAACGCACCTCCTTCTAACTTGAGTTCATCTGCTGCACCCGCTGGCATAAAGTGTTTTCTACTCAACGCTCATTCACTCAGGGCAAATGCTGCCACTTTTTATGAACTATTACTGGAACATGCACCAGAGCTAGTTTTCTCTACTGAGACATGGCTTAACGAGGCCTCTGGACCGTATCTAGCCTAGAACTTGCCTGCGGATTACTGCATTTTATGGTTCCAGGTATGCATGTGCTATTCTTCCTTTTTTGCATGCTATTACAGGATCTTTCATTTTTGCTTGGTCTATCGGCCAACCTCTTATGAGGCACGGTTTCGTCAGGCTTTGTTAGAGGTTAACCTTCAATTGCGATGCACAGATTTGACAATACTGGGGGACTTTAACTTTCACCCGAATAATCCTTTCAGAATCATAGGCTAGGCAGCTGGTTTCGACCATGCCTGATCTTGCATTGGAACAACTCGCTGCTGATGCAACCCATTGGGGGGGGCAATTTCAATCTTATGTTTGCCACGCCTGGACTTGTATTGCTATTTCCCCCAGCCCCTATTCTTCGAACTGAACACATGGTGGTACCTTTTTTGATAAATTCTCCATACTCAACTCCTTCAACTTGACAGAGAATGCAGATACCATCACTGCCATGTGTCCGGCATTCAACCTGACCAATCTGGCATCTTTATCGATGGCTGACCTTCTTGCCCCTCTGATGAGGGTCAAAACTCGTAGGCTTCCTTCTGAACCATGCTTTTCTCCTGTGCTCACCAGGCTTCTGCTCCTTCATAGGCAAGCAGACTGCACAGGGTACTCTTCTTACAGATGGGCAAGCCAGACAGCCTTACGTAGAGCTTCTGCTGTATTTCAACCAGCCTTCTTTGAGGCAAAACATTCCTTTGTCACCATACGCATAACATCAGCTGTAAATCAGCCTAGAGAGCTTTTTAGACTGGTCCAGTCATTGTCATCAAAAGCATGGCCCACTCCATGCTTTTGCACCATCCCAAGCTCTCTGTGATTCACTCTCAAACTTTTTTTCTGGCACAATCAAGACCATTCGCTGGAAAATTGTGGATTCTGGCCCTAGTCATTTCCTGCTGTAGTTAGCAAGGCGGGGGTTCTGTAAGTTCACACCTGGTCATGCTTTCCTGTCTTCTCTAATGAAGATATTGTGAAGGCCGCTTAAGTTCTCACCTTAACGTCTCTGCAACTAAGGTTTTTTCCTTGAATTACATGGCCTGGTAGTAGCCCCATAGTTATGGTTAAGATGCTCAACCCATAGGAAGAGCACTTATTGGGTGGCTTATAACTTCGCTGCTCTGGTCCATTCTCATGTAACTTTGCATAGAAAGTATATGGCACCATCAGATCGATCCTGCAAAGTTAGGTGAAGTTTCGACTGGGGGGGGGTGTCAAAATTATAGGGAGATTCCAAAATGTGTGTTTTTTCCCATAGACACAGTGGAAACAAATTTTGGCTAATGCCTACAGCCCAAACCACTGGATGGATTTTCACCAAATGTGTGGCAGGAGCAGCGACATGGTTCCAAAAGGGTGCTGATGTAAATCTGATGTAAATACATACAGTAGTTTTTTTATCAAAACAACCAAAAAGTAGGTAAACAAAAAGAGTGATATCTGGGTTCGGTCTGCAGACTCACTTCCCTGTTCAACCCATGTACAGGCCACCGATTGGTCTAGAGGGTGACGCGAGGTCTGCGGACATTGGACACACCTGCTGATTGGTCAATAACATCACAGTAAAAACATATTAAAAAACACAACATTGCACTTGTCAAACTAATGAAACAATATCTGGGGAGTGGAAGGGTGATGAGGTTGGGATGGGATATGGCCTTAAAAGCAAAAAAAATGCCTTTTTTCTTCTCCAATGTCTGCAAACAGTCCCAGGCAGTCCTGTGATGTCCGCAAACCTATTAGAGGTTAGGGGGCATCTATGCTTATTTATGCATTACTGGGTTGGTGAAAGGCAGTTTTTGTATGGCTTATACCTTTGGCGCCGCTCAATATAAATGCATGAAATTTTGGAATGTCATTCTGGACCTGTTTCTGAATGGTTCTGAAATGTGTTGAGCTGTTTTGAAAAGAGGGAACAAAATTAGAGGAGGGTCCAAAAATATTCTAAAGGCTTATAAATGTACTGTCATTTGACGAATCTGTACAAATGTGTGCGAGAAGATTGTAGATCTAGATATAAATGTTTGTGCAAAGTTTGGTGGGATTTTGTCAAGTAGGGGCTAAGTTATATGACTATTGTATGTACATACATTTTGACACTTCTAAAAAAATAAAACCTGGGCGGATTTTCCACAAACTTGTGTAAGGAGCATTGGCAATGACCGGAAAGTATGGTTTTGCAGATGTGTCCATGTATTTTTTTTTTTTACAAATGTTATAAGTAGGTTAAAACAAATAGTGATATACTTTTCGTGACTGAGGTATAGCCTGTTCATGATGGGTCTCCCGATCACCCTTGACATCTTGTTACCAAAATTATAAACACAACCCCTTGTAGAGACTTTTCATCAAAATTAATTTTTATGTGATGTCATCAATGACATTTGTGATGTCATCTTTGATGTCCTGGTTGTTAGTCTTAGCAATGCACTCTGGTATTGCAAGTTATGGTTGCTTAGCTTACCATAACTGGTGAATTTCTGAGGTTTTTCGGTTTTACTTTTAACCATAACGTCCCTTTAACAACTTTGTTTCATTGATTTCATAGGTTTTTATATGTGCACCATGAACTGAGACCAAACCCTAAGGAAAGTACTTTAAGAACATATGGGTTTTAATTGTAACCATAACGTCCCTTTAACAAAGTTTTTTCATTGGATATATTTATATATATATATAGTGCTGATTTACTAAGCTCAGAAAAATACTGTAACTAAAATTAAAATTACTACGTGAAAACATTTTTTGTAAAAGTACTAGACATACTTTCTAGTAAGTAACGCTTAAGTAAGTAAAACCTAAGCCATTCTTTTGGTGTAAGTTCTGCCCTGTACTGATTTCCTTCTGATGTATGCCTTGGCATAAGTTGTGCAGCATCACTTTACTTACACTCACTACAAGGCCAACATGAGTCAGTTCTTCCTGGACTGGATTGTGGAATTCTGAGCATGTCAAGCGGTACCTGTACCTGTACCTACACAGGGAAGAGGTGCATAGCCTGAAAAGTGTACATTTATATATTTTTTACGAAATGTGTCCTAGAAACTATTGTGAAGAAACTTAAATTACACTTCAACATTCTAAGTAGACACACTCAGTGTGCGGGGTGAAAGTGGATATAAATGTGAGGAATGTGTGCAGTAAAAAGGATATGTGAGAAAAGATATTTTGCAGTTTCAGAAAAAAAACGTATTTTCTGGCTGGCTTTGTGAAGCCCTCTATCATGCCCCTGGAGTGAGCATGCACACACTGCGCTAGGTGAAATGATTTATGTTTTTTATTCTAAGTTTAAACTTTTCATCTAGTACAGAAACAAGGGTGGCGCCTGGCCACTAGCACCCAAATGTGCCAACTACCAGTGCCGGGGGTGAATTCTTTAGTAGCAGGAGTGTAAATACTTGCCACATGTATGAAAGAGAGACCAAGCATACTGAGGGAGACTGAATACAGAAAAATAGGTGTGAATGGTCTTCCCTTAAGACCAGTTTTTGAATAATGGGTTAAAATGGTACATTATACAGTACACTTTCCGTGAACAATTGGGTAAAAAGCCAGGCAGTGTGCAATCGGTTTTGTAGCATAACTCTGTATAAATCCAATAGATGCAAATCCTCAACAGTGCACAGGAGCATTTCCCAATGTATTTCCGTGCCTTCTCCCACAATATACGCCACAATAAAAAAATAAAAAAATTGAAGCTGGCTCGGGCCATACATTTCCATGCTGGCTGCACCAATATAAACCAGTAAGTATTCCATAAAATAACATACTCATGTTTGCTTAATGCAAATTGACAGTAATGATGCTATAGGAAAACATGTATAAGCTGGCTGGCTCTGCCAATATGTCTGTACCCTAGGTGAGAACATAGTCCTGTTGCCTTTGCCATTAAAATAGCATACCACAATAAGAAACCATGTCCAAACTGACTCCAACATAGCCCAGTCTAGACATGTAAGACATGTAAGAAAACCTATCATGCTTGCTTTATCATAGATGGCCAGTAAACAAGCATTGGCAAAGCCAACAGGTTGGGCTTTTGTGTAGTCATGGAATAGGTAATTGTTAGGCACTGGCATAATGGCCATGAGAATGCAACAGCTGGATTACAGAGTGACTACCTGGGTATACAATGGCAACACCTGTCAGATTCCCAGCTAGTAACCAAAGCCAAAACTTTTGCTTGTTTTTAACAGGATTTCAGTGGATGCAAGAGATTCAATCAAGTGGCTGAAGGCACGCTTGGGTAACACACTTGTATTGCACCAGTAGCCATTTGAAGCTGTAATTAAATCACCGGCCCCAAGCAGATTGCATCAGAATTACAGTGACAGGCTAAGGCTTGATATTGTCTCTTGATAGAACTAGCACAAGGAAAGATATGTTTTTGGTGGGAAGGAGCAGGTAGTTAGTGAGAATGGTTATATGGGTTAGCAGTGCTAGCGGCAATCAATAGGTGGGTAAATAGCCAAACAACAGCAAACACCCACAAGATTTGGGTCCTTCCTTACATGTCATCTCCCTCCTACCTGTACGCCAGTACAATAGTTTGGGCTAGTCTGTGCTGCATAAGCACCACCTAATAACCCCAATTAAAAATGTCATGCCACTGTAATAAATGACTGGAGTGGCTCCACCAAAATGCCAGTCCAGCCACATAATAACACTTCTCATGCTTGCTTTATCATACAAGCCTAGTAATAAAGGTAATGCCACAGTAAAGAAATGTCTAGACTGGCTGCCGTAAAATGCCACTCTAGCCACATAATAACACATATTATGTTTGCTGTATCATAAATGCCCAATAAAAACATGTAATGCCACAGTAAGCTATAGGCAGACTGGCTACACCAAAATGCCAGTCTAGCCACATAATTACACTTATCATGGTTGCTTTGTCATAGATGCACAGTACAGAAACCATGCCACAGTAAGAAATGGCTACACCGGCTGCAACAAAAGGTCATTCTAGCCATGCAATAACACTCACCAAGTTGGCTTGCACAATAATTCTGGTAAATCATTCCATGCCACTTTAATGAAAGGCCAGCAATGATCCTGTGTTCCCCAGTCCCCCAGTGCCGTGCATGCACAAATAATCACATTCATATCCATTCACCTACCAGTCACTCACCCATACACCTTTTCTCACATTCATATGTGCACCCAGAACATTCATTTTGCATTTTCAACGTGGGCACCCACCTAGTACATTCTCACACAATCGTGTTAATACCAATTCGCTACAGAGTCACTCACCCATATATCTCTCACATTCACTTACATACGCACCCAGAACATTCCCACAGTATTCTTCATACAGGCACACACTCAGAACATTCACACAGAATCACATTCATATTCTTTTACCCATCAGTCACTCGCCATACATCTACACATTGGCACCCACCCAGAACATTCACACACACAATCACACACAACCCACACACACACACACAAACACATGTAATCATATTCATAACCATTCACTAAGAACATTTACACAGCATTCACTACACATGTGCCCACTCAGAAAATTCACATACAGTCACATTCATACCCATTCATCCACCAGTCACTCGCCCATATATCTTCCCTCACATTCATTCACATGCACTCCCAGAACATTGATACTACATTCAACACACAGGCACCCACCCAGATCATTCACACACACACACACACACACACACACACACGCACACACGCACACACGCAGACACGCACACACGCACATAATCACATTTATACCCATTCACCCATCCATAAAACTTATCTCATCTTTACTCACACATGCATACATGCACCCAGAATATGCACACTGCATTCTCTACATGGGCAACCAGCCAGAACACAAACACACATAATCACATTCATACCCATTCACTCAGAACATTCACACAGGATTCTCTGCAAACTCACCTGCTCATACACAATCACATTCAGATTCATTCAACTACATGTTACTCAACTATACACCTTCTCTCATAGTCACTTGCACACACAACCAAAACATTCACATAGGCACCCACTCAGAACATTCACAGACACACACACGCCACACATACATAATCACAATCACAACCACATGCATATCCATTCACCCACCACTCACCATACACCTTCTCTCATACTCATTCTCCAAACCAGAACATTCACAGTGCATTCTCCATATATGCACTCACCCAGTACATTCACACATCACACACACACACACACACACAATTCTCATTCACACAATGACAAACACACTCACACCCATTCATACACACAAACCATTAACATGCACATGTGCATATATGCATACATACACATTTGACTTGCACATACGTACAACACAAAGATACAGATAGTATACATACAAAAAGCATGTATTACCTTTTCCCTATGGTAGCTTCAGTCTGCCAAACTAGATTCTCCATCTCCAGGCCTCTGGCTCCGATGGTGCCACCCTAAAAATGGTGCATGAGTGATGGGTTTTGATATATAGTCCTTCAAACACTTGAGATTAGGTGCCAGCCACCTCAAAATATATCAACATAATTGTATGAATGAAAACATCGACCACGGCTTGATAATTTGGTTGCTGATTGTAAAGAAAGAAATCTATGTGAACGGCTGATCATGACTGAACAAGTACTTGGAAAAAATTGATCTGGTTGCCATCAACCTTAACAAAACACTTGAAGATTTAATCCTGATGCTAAAAGAGATTTACCTAAATTGCTTTGCTGAAATTCTCAAGGTCACAGTAGATTTTTATCTGATAAAATTGTTTTGGATTTTATATTAAAATACAAGTTTATTGGAATCCATTACACATTGTTCTGAAGATCATTCATAGAGATAGATATAAGAATATTAGCAAAGAATCAAAAAAGAAGAGAAAGGGGAAGTCCCTATGGGGGACTATTGTTCCTTAATAACAAAAGCTCCTTACCAGTAACTATTACCCAGTTAGAAGTTGGCGCTCTGTACATTTTAGCCATTTTGTTAAGCTAGGAACATCAGAGCTATAAAGAGCTGCAGCTGTTTTTGGTGAAATGCAGCCCATTTGGCAAGAAAAAACTCTTAAAAAATGTGCCATGTGTTACTGAAGTCAAAGAATGGACTGATGATTCTGGTAAATTACATTTTATATTTTTGGGAGATTGTAATGGTGTTTGCCTGGATTTAATTGACTTTGCTGATGATCATTTTTTGTGAGAATATATTCTACCCATTAAACACCGGTAGGCAAAAATCAATGATTGAGAAACTGCTTTGGCTAATGTCTTTTCTGGATGGGGCTTAATAATATTGATTAGATGGGTGATGGTCCTGCAAAACATACTTGAACTAATAGGACAACAGTTTTGTGGATAGATTATATATTTGTATTCTAAGCCTTATTTAATTAATTCCAGAAGATGGATGTAACTTATACAAAAAAATGTAAATCTTGTACAGATGATATTAGCTTTTCTAGATTAATAATTTGCTGGTCTTTTTAAATTATCACAGTTTTAGTACTTGTGCAAGTTAAGATTCATTGAGATTGTTAAGGCCTGAGTTCTTCTCGGAGTCAATCAATACAAGTTATTAAAAATACTTTTAAAGCATCAACAGTATAGGTAAGGTCTATTTCCTATAAGGGTGATAAAGCGCTATCCAATAGTAAAGTGAGTGACAGGAAACACTTTTTTAAATATGAGATCCATCAATTGGCAAGATGAAAAGACTTGAATTGGGATACATATAGATGTTATAAAAAGGAAATTAAAATATAACAATTGGTTGATTCCATATAAGAAGATTCACAATTCCTGTTGCTTGTCAGACATATTATTAATAAATGCATCTAATAACACTGCTAAACAATGGTGCTGTAGGTTCTGTTAAGATAAGGCCCAGCAGGAGACAATGAAACATCTGTTGCTTTTTTAACATACATTTTTTATTGATTTTGCATGTCTTAACATTAACAACAACAACTTCCTCCCCAACTCCCTCTTTGCCTCCCCCATCCACCCTCGGTTGGCGGTCTCAGGTTCTTGGTTTTGTGGCGTGTGCTGGTTCATAAAATGCCTATGATTCTGATATTGTGCGGGCACCATTGAAGCATATAGTTGCTTTGCAGGTAGGATAGGATGCTGCCCCAATCTGACCAGAACATTTCCGTGGGTTCCCTGCAGTCGGTATGTCATCCACTTCATGGAGACGAATTTCCACACTTTTTGGAGCCAATCAAATATTGTAGGTGGGTTCTTTTGTTTCCATTGTTGGCCGATTGTCAGCCATACTGCTATGATCAGTGTCAACACTCCCCTCTGCTGTGTTTTTGTATATGTCCTCTGACTCAAGTCCCACATACCTGCCCACCAAACCTTGTCTTCCAGACCGTCGACTCCTTGTATCATTTTCCCTGCTTGTATTTTTATCTCTTCCCAAAAGTGTGATATGGCTGGGCAACTCCACCAAATGTGACTCCTATCTCCTGTTGCAGAACATCATCGCCAGCATCTGTCACTTGTAGCAGGGTACATTGCATGAAGTCTCTCTGGGATGAACTGCCATTGAAGAATAACGTTCTTGGATTTCTTCTCCTTGTTCGTTTAAGAGATGGTCTGGGTTGGGGATCAGCTTGTGGGAGCCTGTGTCAGTTGTCATGTATACTTCAAACGGGGTCAGCTGGCTCCTGGTGGCATCTTTGTTGGGGGGACAATCACCAATGTCTTAGCTGTATGTATTGGCATTCCTCTGTGGGTTTTTATCCCCACCTCTTGTGTATATTCTTGAAATGTAATTATGGCTTGACCCTTGTACATATCGCATATTTTGGTGCACCCTGCTTGTGCCCAGCTGAGGTATGCTTTCTGTTCCATTCCAGGTTAAGCTGAGGTATGCTTTCTGTTCCATTCCAGGTTCCCGATCATTGGGGTGAAGGGTGATGGGTATGTCGTAAGGGTCCCTCTTTTTGATCACTGCATCCCAGGCTTGGATGCCCACTCCCATCACTTTGCTGACTTTAATGTTCGGGTGCCTGTAGCATTTATGCAGCGATAAATGATTTGAGAGGGGGCGCCTGCCACTGCTCTGTCCTTTGTGCCTAGATGTGTTGGGGTGCTGCTTCACCCATTCTTTTTTAACTCGCAGTTGCACTGCTTCATAATATCTTTGGAAGTGGGAGATTGTGAGTCCCCCTTGAATCTTCTGAGCTGTTAGGGTCGCCATCGCTATTCTTGGTGTTTTTTGTTGCCATTCAAAGGCAACACAAATCAAGGGTACCTGTACACCAAACAATATCAATATATTGAAAAAATTGATCTTGGCATTGAGGCTGGATTAAATCACTACTCTTCAGATTCTTTTACAAGAATGTTTTCAGAAATGTAATTCAACACTTACATCATAAAAATCAATAACCAACACATGAATACCATACAGAATCAATCCTGTCTCACACATCGGTTATTCATTTTCACCTTTCTTACCCATTCAGACCAACACACATACACTCTTGCACTAATATTTCCAATGAACAGTGAGCACAACTCTTTATGAAGTCTTGCGTGTCACACTATCTCCAATAGTATGTTTTTTCCTTTGCATCACTATCTAGGAACTAGGATCACTATCGTTTGCTGTCCTGAAGATGGTCGAGAAGACTATAAGCCAGAGGGGTTGGCCATAAATCGACCTAAACATATGTAGACAGAGTCTATATGAGAATACTATTGGACTTATATGCACACCATTAAGAAAGAATGGTGCAAAGGAAAATACATACTATTGTATATAGTGTGAAAAGGAAGAATTCATAAAGAGTTGTGCTCCTTGTTCACTGGAAATATTAGTGCAAGAGTGTATGTGTGTTGGCATGAATGGGTATTAAAGGTGGAAATTAATAGATGTGCGAAACAGGATTGATTCTGTATGGTATTCATGTGTTGGTTATTGATTTTTATGATATAAGTGTTGAATTCTTTTTTTGAAAACATTCTTGTAAAATAATATGAAGAGGGGTGAGTTAATCCAGCCTCAATACCAAGATCCATTTTTTGAATGTAGACATATGAAGGCAGACACCATTTTGTTGCCATGTAGAGTGATCTCAGAATTTTTATTGGGAGTGTCTGGAAGTAATAGAGCAGGTTCAGTAGGACCGTCATTTTTATGGCCGTCAGTCTGCTCCACCATGAAATGTTGAGGGGATTCCATTTCGCTAGGTCTGGCTTCAGCTTCACTAGAAGATTTGGGTAGTTGGCATTGTATAGTTGCCCTATTGAAGGTGTTAGTCGTATCCCTATGTATGTAATTCTTTCCATGGCTTTGTTCATTTGGGTAGTTTGTGCCAATTTGTTTACCATTACTGGGTCTGCCGTCAGATTCAGGAATTCTGACTTGTGCACCCAAATGCACCCAAAGTGGTCCAGTTCCTTCAGCAGTGCCGGGAGGGATTGTTCCGGGCTCGACAAAGCTAGAACCATGTTGTCCGTGAAGGCCATCGTTTTGTGCTCCTCCACTCCCATTTTTATGCCTTTCACTTGCTGTGCCTCTCGAATTCTAATCATGAACGCTCCAGAAAAAGTGTATATAGCAGAAATGGGAGTGGGCATCTGTGTTTTGTTCCTTTAGTCAGGTGTACTTGGCTCGATAGTTTGCCATTCAGTGAAATCCTCATCAGGGGTGTTTTGTAGTTAGCTTTAATAATCTGCATGCAGGTCTGCCCGAAGACCATGTGTTCCATTGTGTGGAATAACTGAGTCGATTCTACTCTATCGTTTGCTTTCTCCACATCTAGCAAAACTAAAATCGCTGGGATATGGGTGTGTTCCTCTTTTTCAAATAGGTGACTCACCCTACGTGTGTTGTCGGCCGTTTGTCTCCTGGGGATGAATCCTCATTGGTCTGGGCTTACGATTGTCGGTAGCAACCGGATGAGTCTTTCCGCCATAATCTTTGTGTAGAGCTTGGCGTCCAGATTAATTAAAACTATTGGGCCGTATGAGTCTGGTAGAGTTGGGACATTTTCTGGTTTGGGGAAGAGGACCAGTTTTGCTTTGTTCATTGAGTTTGTTATGTTGATTTGTGTTTTGAAGCTGTTAAACAAGTTGGTCAGTTTTGGGGCTAGTATCTTTTGATATTTTTTATTGAAGGCTTCTGAGTAGCTGTCTGGGCCCAATGCCTTATTTCTCAGGAGTTTCCTGATTGCTTGTATGACCTCCACTACTTGTATGTCTTTGTCCAGTGTCTTTTTGTCTGTTTCTGATATCTGGCGTAGAGTAATTTTGTCTAGGTAGGCCTTCTGTTAATCTGTCCTTGGATGTTCTGATTTATAAAGGGCCTGATAGTAGGTTTGTATTATTTCCCCCATTTCTTCATTGGTAGTTTTCAGCTGGCCTTGCATGTCCCTCAGTTTCAGAATGGCTATCATGCAACCCTTTTTGTAAAGCTGTCTCGCCAGGAGTTTGTCCGCCTTGTTTGCACTGATGTAGTACATCTTTTTCATCCTTAAAAGCGCCAGCTCTGCTTTCTTGTGCTGTAGCATCCCTAATTGGCCTTGTATGTTTTTCAGGGCTAGTTTCGCCTTCCTGCTGGGGTTATTCGCTAGTTCCTTTTGCGCTCTCACTAGTTTCCCCTCTAATTCTTCTCCCCATCTGGTACATTGTTTGTCTCTTTGTGTTTTCAAGGCTATTAGCTCTCCCTTTAGTACTGCCTTGAATGCGTCCCATACCATACCTTGTGGTGCTGCGCCTCTGTCATTCTTGGCAAAGTAGAGTTCAATATTTCCCTTTATTGTTTCCACCAGTAGTCTGTCTTGGAGAATATCGGTCGGGAATCTCCAGCCCCCATCCCTTGGGTCTGTTGATGTTAAAAGTTGCTGTTATCGGAGCGTGATCCGAGAGGCTGATCGGACCAATTTCTATGTCCGTCGCTTTCCCCACTAACCCCGTGGAGGCCCAGATGTAGTCTATTCTAGATTGGGAATTGTAAATATGAGAGAAGTGGGTGAATCCTTGTGTGTCCCCTTTCCTGGTGCACCAAATGTCATGGATATCTAGAGTCTCAAAGGCTTTCTTCATTGCCTTAGAGGGAGAGTTTGTACCCGTCATTGTCTTAGGGCTTCTATCTAGTCTGGACTCCCACGCTGTATTGAGGTCGCCCCATTATGATTTTCCTTGTAGCAAATTTTTCTAGCGCCGTGAGGGCCCCTCACAGGAATCCATCTTGCCCAGTGTTGGGTGCATATATTGATGCCAGAGTGAGATATCTGCCTTCTATTTTTACATTTAGGAAGAGATAGCGCTCCTCTTTATCCGCCAGAGAGTTCTGGACATGTGCCTTAAGTCTATCTTGTATGGCTATGAGAACTCGTGCTCTCTTTCCTTCTGCGTTAGCCTAGTACATTTGAGAAGCCCTTATCTTGACCTATGTTTTGCCCCTTCTTCATATGGGTGTCCTGATACATAATGATGTCTGCCTTCTTTCTCCAGGCATGTTGTTCTGGTTTGTTCCTTTTGATCGGGGTATTAATTCCCCTGACAGTATGTGTCAGGATCTTTATCTGTCTCGAAGTCCCACTATCCATAATTCTCTATTTCCTGTCTCCCGCTCCTCTGATGCCTCCACGGACTATTGTGTTTTCTTGCCCCTTGCCTTCCCCTCCACCCTTGCCACTGTTGTCCCTTCTCTGCCCCCTTAGTCGAGTTCACTCCCACCCCCCTTCCCCAAATGCCCTTCCCCCCTGAGGGGGGGGCTAGGTTCCTATGTGCATCCGGATGAAATGTCCCACGCGCCTGGCCCCCTATCCACCTCAGGTTCAAGTTGTGAGGATCCTAAACCCCACTTTGGAGCCCATTCGCGCCTTTCCTCCTTCCCCCCTGTGTTATGGATTTCCGGATGAGACATTGCCCCTTAGTTCTGTGCTAATGCCCTATTTATTTTAAGTTCTTACTTGTACTGCATCAAAGATTCAATGGACCTCATCTTTTCCTCCCTCCTCTGTTATTCCTCATTACTGTTTTCCATCCTTCCAGCTTGTTGGGGCCATTTACTCTCCCCTGTGATCAGTCTTGGCCGTCCCTGTCGTCCTGTTGTAGTCCCAGAATCTGTTCCCCTTTTTCGCATGATGTTATCCGGTATTGATTTCCTTCCCAGGTGAAGAGAAGACTAAACGGGAATGTCCATTTGTATTTCACCTGGTTGGCCGTTAGGTGTTGGACCACGGGGGCCCATTTTCCTTCTCTTCAGTAGTGTAGACCATGCTAGATCTTGGTATAGCTGTACTTCTTGATCATGTATTCGCATCGGGCCTGCATATCTTGCTTTTCGTAGTATTTGCTTTTTTGAGTGTAGGAAGATATGGCTGCCAGCATGTCCCTTGGTCCAGCCACTGGTTCAGTTGATCTTTTTGTTCCGACTCACTGCAGTCTGTTTACCTTTATCTGCAGTTCTGTGTCAAACGCTAATACTTCTGCAAAGAGTTGGATAACTATTCCCTATAGGTCTTTGTTCTCGATTGATTCCGGTATATTTTTTATTCTGATATTTGATCTTCTTAATCTATTTTCCAAATCCTAACATAAGAGTTCGAGGTTATTAGAGAAGCAAGCCAGTTGTTCGAGGACCTCATCCGATTTCTGTGTGTCCTCCGCTACTTGTTGAACTATTTTTTCAAGTGTGTCGGTCCTCTCTTCCAGTTTTGCAATGTCAGTCTTTACCTCCTGAAGGGACTGCTTCATGTCTTCTTTAAGCATCTGGATTTTTTCCTGGAAGGAAAGAATAAATTGCCTTTGAAATTCCTTGAAACAATTTTGCATGTCCGCTTTGGTCATTGTATTGTTCCCCATGTCTTGCTGTTCTGTATTGTGTGTTTCACACGTGAGTTCCCCCTTTCTTGTCGTGGTCATGTCGTCCACACTCCAAAGTTGTTTCAAGTTTCTGTTCTGTTTTCCTTGGGGGGGTTGAGCTTGGGTCGTGGTTCTTGCTCTAGACTTTGACATCAATGCTGGTGTGATGGTCCGTTCACTGTCCTCTTCTTTTGCGCTCAGATCCTTATTTACATGCATGATTGTGTGCAGTTGAGCATCAGCTAGGTCTCCCTTCTCTGTTTCCCCTGTGTGTGTTGAGACCTCCCTGGGTGCGGTGTCCTCTACTCTTTTTGTCATGATATATGTGTGTCTTCTGTGAGATTGGGGATGGTATTCATCTCTGCTTGTTTGGGGAGGGAGGTTTCCCTTCTGGATTCTGTTCCGACTGGGCCTTACTTTAGTGTCATGTCTCCCGCCGGCTATGCCTTTTCAACATTGGGCTCTTTCCTCTTTTAGGACCGCCCAGTGGGGTATTTGCCCTGATGCAAGGTCTTGTTATTTATCTTATGAAGGATCCAGTATTGTTTCGTGGTGTCGGAGGCCTGGCTGTGGGTTTACTGGTCTTAATTTATGGCCCGCTCTATAGGTCTCCCCCTTTGTTGGTCTCCCCTGCCTTGAGGTTTTTGTATATGGTTGGGCTAGTGCTCTATAGACCGTGCTGTTTCAGACCCGGTGCCTGCTTTATACTGTTCTTATTGGTTCCCTTTTTGCTGGGCCGTGGTAGCTGATGTTGGTGGATGAGGCTCTATGGGTGGGCCTTTGCTGTGTTCCCTTTTGTATAGAAGATGGTCGCCCCTGGGTTTGTAGCAGATAAGTGTCATGCACCTGTGCTTGTGTGGGCTGCCCCCACTATACTGGTCTGTTTATTTTTTATATATTTGCGGGCTGACTCTTGGCATGCAGTTCAGGGTTGCAGGCACGTGTTTCTGGAGTGGGAGTATGGTGGTTTCCCTGGTGCACGGGTACTCACTGTGTACTTGTGTTCTAGGGTATCTGCCGTGTCTGGCTTTGTTGTGGTCTTTTTCCCCTTGCGGCTTGTCCCTTGTTGTCTTTGCCCTCCAGGGCTGCAGTCTGTTTCTGGTGGATGCAAGGTTCGACTTCGAATCCTTCGATGTTTAAGGAGGCTGCTCACCAAGTTGTACCCATTGGGGGCACTAGCTGGAGCCACCGGTTTACCCTCTTTGGGACTCACGTCAGGGTTTTCGCTCTCTGCTCTGGCCATTCCCTCTCCCTTCATCGCCGCAGGCTGTTGGTCCTCCTGTGTGTGCACCCTGTGTGCATTACTTGTAGAACTTGAGGGTTTGGGGGGAGTCCGGACCACTTTTCTGGCCCCCTCTGCTCCTCCTCCCCTGTTGCGGTCTCTATGCACCTACTGCCTGCCCGGCTGCGTCTACTTCTCCCGCTCATCCAGGTATTACGTTGTTCCTGGCATTGATTGTTCCAGCTGCCCTCTGCTGCCGATTCTCCATTCGACCCGACTTTTGATGCCTCGTTGGGGGGGCCCCTGGAGTATCAGGCTTCGCGGTGGAGTGGGTGTCTCGCCTCATCTGCCTGCTGGTGTCCGGACCTGCTGGTGTGCTGTGGACTCCATCCTTTCTCCTTTTGTGTTTCGGTGACCACCGATTTATTCCCTTGCTGTGTGGGACTCCTGTCTGTTAAGTTTGTCTTCTTCAATACATGTAGAGCGCTATATTTCACTTATAGCTGAGGTAATGCAACACCCGGAACGCTTAATTGAAGCTTTGGAATCCATCTGTTTCTTTTTTGCTATAGAAGGACTCAGAAGTAACGCCTTTAAAAAGTTTGCAGACTTATTTACTAGCATTGGAAAATGCAATGAAGCTGCATGGATTATTGTTTGTCTGGTTCAACTACATCTATTGTGGTAGCTGTCACTACTTTTATTAGAGCTTTGAATATTGAAATTGATTCTGATTCATATGAAGTTATATTATTTTGTATTTGTTTTCTTTGTTTATTTTCGTTATTTTTGCTTCTTTCTTCTGTTGATAATATGGAATATGGGGCCTCATTACAAGTCAGCCGGTCCGGAAACAACGGTGGCGGTAAATCCGCCACCACCGTTGTTTCCAGACCGGCTGATTCCTAGTCCTGCAGGCAGGAGGTGTCACTCCCACCTGGTCTGACCTGCCGGAAATAACACCACCCGCCTGCAGACGGACATGGAAACACCGGCTCTGTCATAGATGGAACCTGTGTTTCCACGGTCCCCATCCCCATGGTGTCCTAATGGACTCCATGGGAATGGGGATGTACAGAATTCTGCCTCCAGAATTACCGGGTCACCGGGGTTTGTAATGCCCCGGTGATTCCGGCAACCACAGAGGTGGAATGGTATTACCAGTCTGCCGGTAACCTGCCAGTATTTTCCAGCACGGCTACCGCCGGACTCATAATGAGGCCCATTGTCTTTTAATGTTTGTATTGTGTATTTACTTCTTGATTTTATTAATGTAAAAGGTTATTTTTTTCTTTTAATTAACCAATAAAACATTATATAAAAAATGGTGCTTAGTTTCTGGTTATTTGATAAGTTTGTCACTTTCTCAATGAAATCATATTTCAAAGAGAGAATAGATAAATCATTATGAATAGTTTTACAATACAGATAATCCTGTGAATGACAATAAAACAGGTTTCAAATCTCGGAGATCAAATATAATGCTTAGCATGATTGTTTTTTGGTGGTGGATATTCAAAATAATATTGGCAGCTTAAAAAGACCCATGACCTCTGGAAAGGAAGGCCTCCCAAATGTGGTCCATAAAACATCTTCTGGGGTATGGGCGGCTAAGCTGGATACCTTCTTTGCTAATATGCTAAATTCTTATCAGATACTGACTTTGTGGTCAACATCTTACACAATACACATATATAAGAAAGGAAAGCAGGATATTCCTATTAAGTGCAGGTAAATAGCACTATTGAATGTTACTAATAAAGTGTAATTCTCAATATTATGGGTGGAAATATGGGTAGTTGCACTGCTACATAAAACAGCTTCTCGAAATGGCATTGGTACATAACAATACATTTATGTTGAATATGTTAAAACAGCAAAAACTATCAAAAGTAAATAATGTGCTTCATGTGGCTTTTTAGATTTAACCAGTGTGTTTGATTTAGTTAACTGAAACACATATTGTGGTGCAAATAAGATTCAAGTACATTTGTCAGCAGATTGTTGCCGTACGTGTGCAATACTGACACATTGTGGTCTGAGTGTTTTGTCTTCTTGCTTATTTAATTTGTATTTAGAGAATTTAGGGAACCCTTGCCACACTTTACAAATTGTACACGATGAACCAGTGAAAATCTGTCCTTTTAAAAGCGCCTAGTTCACATATGCAGATGACAGTATTATTATTTGAGAAACCCCAAAGAGGTCTTCAAAGATCTCTGTACGAGACCTGGAGGTATGCCAAAAATAATGTTGTTGAGTTGAATACAAAAAAGTCAGTTGTAATGCAATTTAACAGGAATCGGTTTCGACTTGATCTCACAGACAACCGTAGGTGCTGGAGCCAACCAAATTGAGCTGGTATATTGCTCTGACACCTCCCACACAATCCTGTCTATTTCCTGATGCTAGAAGCCAGCATTCCTCCAACCCTTTCATAAATCGTCACCCTGACAGCTGCTGGGCCTCCTGGCATGTGTCCCTCTCTGTTAGTAGATTTTATGCTAAGGGAGATATGTAAGGTTGGTCATTTGCAATGTGAAATGGGGGGATGACTCACTTCCTGCCTCCTGGCTGCTGGCACCCACCTCCACTCCGCCAACTCCCTCAATCCTCTCCATATAGAGGATGCTGCGCTCCTTCTCCTCCCGTGGTGTGAGGACAAGGGGCTCTGTGGTTCTGCCTCTTGTTGCCATGGCCTCCTGCTGGTGTTGACAGAGGAGGAACGGCACCCTGACCATTAGGCCATTGCAACGCTTGTGTCAGTATTCTGCATCCCAGGGGACCGTGCCAACCGATGTGACCTTCTGGCTTATTCCCTGCCAGATTGTTGTCTTACGATTCCCTGGCGTTTTCCTCTGCCTACTCCTATTGAGCTCATCACAGTGTCCCACCAAATCACCAGTGAGGACTTGTAGCTCCCCCTCACCGAATTTGGGCTTCCAGAGCTGGTTTTCGGCTACCTTCCCTTGGGTCTACTCCTGTGACATAATACAGTGGCTTTTGAGCTCAGGAAGCAGGGGATTCAGGGTGGTTTCTGTTTTTAAAGATGGCCAGCACAATGCTTCCCGTTCCAGCGATGATGCTATTTCTGCTGGAGCTAACTGCTAGATCTATTGTCCAGCTGTAATTGTAATTGCGTCATGGTTCATGGTTTAGGCGGTGTGCCCTGTTTCAGCGCTGATTCTGCCAGACAAAATCAGTATTACTATCAAAGAGGTGTGCGCTTTCATGGCACGTTGTGATCCGCTGCCAATTGCACCACAGATCACGGTGCTAACGCTAATTCCGCTCGGCGTCATTAACGCTGGAATACTGCCAGACTCCTGATGAGGCCCCATGTGTTTTACTCCATTTTGCTGTTTAGAGGAGGGGAATGGAACCCCATGAAAAAGGTATGGGAGGGTTGCAGGTGGCCAGATATTGTAAGTGGTGCATATGGCTGCTTCTTGCCTTCCCACGCTAACATGTGCACTCCAATTCCATGGGGACAGTATGGAGTGTGAAGTGTACACCAATGGACAATACACAACATTCCATTTAAAATGGCCACAGACAAACAACATTGGATGCATTCGAATCCTGTTGTGTATGATGTTATAGACAGCTCCCATGCAGCTCTTTTCATCTATCAGATGGCATGTGAAGACTCTCTGTGGAATATATTGGCAGATTTCCCTAGCTGGAAGTCAGTAAATGTGATTATTCTAAAGCCTTATAAATATATTTCAGTGGATGGACAATAACCTCTATAAGCCTGGACATTAGCCGAATGTGAAAAATAATAATGGGTCAATCTCCCACTCTTCCTTTGGAAGTGACTTTAATGAGCTTTTAGGCATACTATCTTCCTGTTTGAATGGAAACAGGAATAATATAGGACAGCAAGTCTGCATATTCACAACATACGTATTGAACATTGAAACGTATACACGTACATAAACGAAAACAAGGTTGTGCAAGTGTTGATCTCCAGTGCATTCATTCAATTCTAATAAACCACTCGAGTTAAAAAGTTATAATCATGTTTGATAATGAAAAGTAATTAGGGGGAATGCGTGCATTCCAAAACAATACCCATTTGACATGGCAGAATCACAAGTGTTGTCTCTGAAGTGGGAAAAAATGATCAGATACTTTGAGAACTTTTTAGAAGGGACGTATGAGGATAAATGTGCAGAGAAATATATATTTACGACTCAGGAGGAGATGAAGTCGAAGATCTAATTTTCCATGCTGACATAAAGTAATAATGGTACACATATGGATTTGAACGAGTGCAATTCTGTTTGCTGGCTTCATGAGGAATTGTTGAATGCATTTTTCACTCGCTTACACAAATCAGTGAAAGCTATGCAATTATACCTTGCAGGTGGAGGCTGTTTCATAGCCTCATTACAAGTTTAGCGGGTGGGAATAAACTGGTTGTAATTTTTGTTACCACTTCTTTTGGTGATAACAGAACTGTCTTTTTTACCACACCGCTGATCAATACATTTGACTTTACAATGGAGGATTTTACTTCAGCATCATGCTGGAAAAAATCTGACACTTTAAGGTAAGACCTCGATGGAATTATTGCAGCAGAATTACTGATCTCAGTAATTCCACTGAAATTCAGAGAGTATCTTATTTACTAGGTAAATGGAAATTAACACCTCCCGAACACCAATTCTAATCCCCTGGTGAGGCTTACATGTTCAAGAAGCAGTAACAGTAAATGACTTTGGTGATACATTTTCACCAAACTAGTAATAAGGCCCAGCAAAAGATAAGTGAATGAAGTATCACTGATGCAAGATGCTCAAATGGAACAGAGTGAGTCCTAAACAAGTTACACATTTATTTATATATTTTTGTATTTATTTATTGTGCAGTTAGTTAAAACAAACCTTCAGCACAGTTACGTAGTTTATACAAATTAATTACTTCTTAAAATGACACCTGATATTAAAAAGAGTTAGGTTCAATAATATATCCTTGTGAAATATTCAATTCTAAAATACATCTCTGTTTCAATATACAATAGCTATGCAAATTGACAAAGGTTCAATAATCAATGCCTAAAATCAATAGGAAAAAAATTGAAAGAATTAAAACCTTCGGGGGACACCATTCCATATGTTAGAAGCCGCTGCAGTAATGACAATGGATTCTGCTCGGTATAACGTATTCCAAAATTGTTCCGACTCAATACTTTCAATGTGCGCCACATACTTCCTGTAGCTTCTTACATACAGAGGGTACAGTGATGAGCAGCAAGTAAAAATATGTCAGTCGGTTTCAATCTTCGAGTGACAGATATGACATTGTGTGGCTCCCAAGAGGATGTTCTTCCAGGTGCCCATATATTCTGCTGTAGGAAAGAGATTACATCGTAAGTAAATAATATCTCTTTGGAACCGGATAGGTAGTTTTAGTGAAATAAGGACAGGGCTCTTTTAAAGTGAAACGTTGAATTGAGAAGGATTTATATGTCTTCTTCTGAGCAAGTCTATCAAGATTATTGTTTCTGTCCCAGCTTATGTTTCAAAAAGTGCTCCCTGTTAGGTACATCACTGATTAAATCCAAGGATGTCAGTAGAGATAATGTCGATAGCTCCAGTTCGTGAATGAAACAATGTTTTCTACCACTGTCTTTACCTTTTGCCAGAATTATCAATAGCCCATTTGCTTGACTCATGGGGGAACATTTTGAAACAGTGGTGGTAAGCGAAACAATAAAAAATTCCGTTCTCACGGCCTCAACCACCACTGAATTAGGGAGATTCATCACTGAGCGTAGCATTTTGGCTTCAAATTTGTATAGCCATTTCACTGGGGCCGGGAGAAGTGCTTGCAGGCCATGTAGTATCACAGGTATAATGCTCATTTGATAGATGGTAAGAAGGCTTTCCAAGTTGTTGCCCCCTTTGCTGGTCATGTGAAGCTTGATGATCAGCCACTTCCTCCGGATCCTGCGGACTATAAGCTCTTCATGAGAGTTATGGGTGGGATTTCGTTTGAGAGACAAGCCCAAGTAGATATAAGTATCTACCACTGCAAGCCTATCCCTCCCAATGTCCATGTAAAGGAACATTTGCTAGGGAAATTTCCTGCAAGGCACATGACTTTTGTTTTCTTGGTGTTAATCTGCATGTTATTAGCCATTTCAAACTCTGCAAGTGCGTTAAGTCAACACTGCAGTCCCAACGGGGTCTGGTCAAACAGAACAGTATCATCAGCATAACCAAGCCACAAAAGGGGCACCCGTTTAATTTAGGAGGGACATTTCTTACTTTCTCCAGTGCAGTAGCCATATCTGATATATAAATGTTGTACAGCAGGGTTTCTTGTGTGCATGCTGCTTTAATCCCAAATTTGTGGGGATAAAATCAGTGATTTCGCCACCCTGTGTCAAGCGCATGTCAACAGTCGTAAGTATATAAAGTAGTTTTATAAAATACAGCAGATGGGGATCTATCCCCCATGCTGCAGGTATATCCCACAAATGCTGATGTAGAATCAGATCAAAGGCTTTGCTGTAATCAATGAAACAGCATTATCTTTGGAGTTGGGGGAATCACTGGCCTCTGCCATGAGATGTGGTATGGCACATATGTTATCTAAAGTGCTGTGTGCTTTTCGGAACTCTGTCTGAAAAGGCTTCAAGAGTTCACTTTTCAATAACCATTGATTAAGTTTTACCAGATAAAAAGTGGAAAATATCTTTGAGCTCATGTCTAACAATAGTGTATAGAGTGTGGGGTCATTCCTATCTCCCTTTTTATGCACTGGGATCAATATGGATTTGTGCCAACTTTGCAAAGAGCAACCACTTTTCTCCACGTGTCTCAATACATTTAGCAGCACTTTGGCATTAATATAGGATTTCCCTTCATGGCTACATTTGCCATGTCATCGGGCCCAGGGGTCTGCAAATATATGTGTTTCCTGATTTTGTCAACAATTTCTTAACTTGGACATGTCTGTCAGCCATTGAGTTTCAGAAGCAGCATGTTGTTCAACAGGAGGGGCCCCAGCTAGATAGCCCATGAATGTTGGCCAGAATTTATGATTACTGTTGCTTATCAGGGTTCTAAAAAGCCAGATCCAGTTTGAATTGTCGAACAAGCACTTATGTGCTTTCAGCCAATTTATATAGAGTGTGGTTAATACTGTACGTTGTGACTTCCTCTCATGTGGAAGGAGTGCAAATTGACATCTAACCCTCGCTTTCGCCCTGTGACAGGATGCCTTTTTCTGATGAATAAGGAGGTCAAAGTGTGCACTAATTTGCTTGGGGGGTTTTGCCAGAAAAGTTATTTTTCTGGGACATACGAAAGGAGCAATACCAGCCATCAGCTGTTGAATGTGCCTGGCATGCTCTGGTAGCCATGATAGCAACTGGTATTGGTGCTCTCCAATAAAGCTATTGAAGTTTAATATTGTTTTTCCAGACCATATGATAAGTTTTCCTGCAAGGTCTATCCCGACTGCGATGGTAATAAAAGATGGAGTTTAAGAATAACCCAGCCTGGAAGTCCACTCAAGGGTGGCATGATCACTTAGCTCATTAAAATGAATGTTTAAAGGTTCACAACAACCAAGCATTCTGCTGTTTACTATAGCATAGTCCAGCAGAGATTTTGATCGGCCATTAGTACAGGTGTATTTGGACCAAGGATTTGCCCTAGGGAGGTACGTTAAATCGTGTGTCCTGAGAAATCGGTGCCAACCACGATCCACCTTACTGACAGAATACGTTGGTCGGGATTCAGCTGTTTCGATAACTATTTCGCCAATCTTGACCAGATGTAAGTCGTGCCCATTGAGTTCCCCAGCAATTAACACTTTGCTCACTAGATATCTGCTGTACCATTTCAATAAGATAGATGTAATCAGGTGCTGAACTTTCTCTGTAACCGCGCCAATTAGGAGGGTCGTAAATGTTGACAATTAACACTGTTTCGTCTGTCTGTGGGACTGTAAGGGAAGCTGAAAGTACCTAAGGAAGAGAATGATCAGCTTTAAAGAGTTCAAGAACGAATCGAGTTCGAGCTCCTGTGCTAGGCCACCGAGGGACAACTTCTATGGGCATATATTGCATGATTACAAAGGACTCTATATCCATTGATATTACATTTTGCAATGAGCCAAGTCTCTTGTATCATAAATATGTCTTTGTTTGTAAAATCTGACTGACACCTCAGATATCCCAAAAGAAGGTGTGACCAAGCATGTTCCAAGATACCCAGGACAGAAAAGGAGGCATTGTTCTTTGTCAGACTGACCCAGGTGGCACAGCTTCACAGATCCATTGATTAATTGTTTTAACTGGATAAACAAGTAAATGGTGATCAATTACAATATGAATTGATTGTCTAATATTGAAAAATTAACCACATTATAACTTTTTCTTTGCTCATTCGTTCTTCTTCTTTACAATGGAATTGTTGATCTGGAACATGATCTTTAGTCTAATTCTTTAAACCATGCTTGTACCGTAGTCAACAGTAGTTAATGATTGATTTCAGCAGATTGTTAGTTTAAACCTCAGTGTTTCTAGTTCATTTACACATGTTTTCAACAGGGCAATCATACGAGGTGAAACAAACTGAAGTATTGCTCAGTTGGTCGGGCTATCGTACTTGGTTAATTCAATGTAATTTGTGTCGCCAGAGCTAATTTATGATAATCCACTAATTTGTGAGAAGATTTCCACAATGACTTTACGATTCAGGAATGGGCTACAAATGGTCGGGTGAATCTTCTCCAGCCTCACCCATTTGCCCAATGGATTGATGTCTTCATGTTATAAGGTTTTCTTATTGAGTGGCGCTTCTGTAACTACAATACTGTGGACTAATGAGTGCAGGACAAGAAGATGAATAAAGTGAATTTGTATGCTGTTGAACCATATTTAAACATGATGTATGTGCAAAAGGAGGAATGTACAACCAGCGATCCATTGGACCTTGAAGGTACACCTGTCTAGTTGTACCATCGGCTATGGTCTGTGTTACCAATGTTTTTGTGGTTTCAACAGGGTGCCCATTAAAATGGTTATCCATGGGGCCAATCATTACTCAAGATAGCCCCCTGCTCTTTTTGGTGGCTTTCTTATTATTTGTAAGTTTGGGTTTGATTCTCTTCCCCGGTGAACCAATAACCGGGCTATCAATGTCAGTAAGTAATTCCTCCTTTTCAGAGTGGGGAGTAATAGTGACTTCTTCAAAGTGCCATTCCTCTTCCTCTATGGTGTTCAGCTCTAATTCCTTAATCACAGAAGGAGTAATGTGAACTACGTTCCCTCCTTTAAGTTCAAAGCATTTTCGTATGGTAGGGGTAGTTGAAATGTGTATTGCCTCTTGTGTAGTGTCCTCTACAACTGTGAACTCAGAGTTTTCCAAAATTAAGTCAACCAGCTTTGAAAATATTAATTTGAATTCACTCTTCTCTGTTGCAATTGTTGAGCAGAGGCCCATCAGAGCATCAACACTAGCCGTTACTGCACTCAATTTAGGTGCTAGTTTAGGTACAATGTTTGTAGTAAGGCCTCTAGTTGCCAAGGGGGACTCTGCTTCAACGTGGCAATCTGAGTCACTGGTGGAGGCCAGTTTAGAAAGGCTGGTTAAGGCTGATAGATTAGTTGCAATCATATTTTTACATCCATCTCTAATATTTGTTGGGCTCTATAATACTAGCAAGGGAATGCCGTTTGAATCTGATGCATAATTTCTAGATTCAGTTATTGTTGCCAATGTTCAGTGATGTATTTATGGCAAGCAATGGATGCAGTGAAAATGCATCCTCTGGATAGTTTAGGCCTGATAAAGGTGGTAGTACAACTATGCAGGTAGTGATGGGTAGTTGAGTTAGTGTGGGCTTTACATTTTTTGTATTTCTCCCCTCTCTAGCTTGTGTTTCAGGGCTATGAAGTTTTTTACGTGCTTGTGCAGATTCTCTCCGTAGACCATGTTTGCGGGCTGACAATCGATTCATGACTGTATGCGTCAGAAAATAGCTGTACCCAAAAATGGGGCAAAAACAGCAACCGTACCAGTGCTCATCTAACTGAGTAGATATGCTCTGGAATTAGTTTGAGTGTGTAGATTAAGTCTCCTGTGAACCTATGATGCATCAATAAATAGATCGCAGTAGGCAGCAATGAAACCCTAGCTCAGGAAAGCAGAATAGGAGCTGACCTTGACGGGGTCCAAAAGGCTACCTCCAACGAGGGGAAAAGCCGACTGTACTATGCTCTCAGGATATATATATGCTACATATTTTCAGCAGTCAATAGCAAACAATAGAAAGGATGTTACACAGTATAATGTCAGATTCAGAAAAAAGTTCAACGTGCCACAGAGGTGATCTTCCACTTACCAGCTACGCCCAGCAGTTCCACCACGGCCCACGTTTGTCCGCTCCAGCCTCTCTCTCATCAGCTCATGGATCAAATCGAGAATTGTCAAACTATGGCCGGGGCAGCAAATCTTCAACTGCCACAACTGCCCTTGGATGCCCTTTTTGGTGCTTCACGCCTTGAGTGGGGTTCTATGGGTAGCTGCGAAATACCACCTACCCTCTGACACAGAGTGATGTAGAAATGGTAGTATGACTACCAGTAGTTCGTTTGGTGAATGCTGCTTGTATGCCGCGCTGACACACAAAGTCTTTGCTTTTCAAAGACCACAGTGAGGTTTGGACAGGCAGTCTTCCCTGCCACAACTGCACTTGGATGCCCTTCACAGCGCTTTGCGCCTGAAAGGGATTTTATGGGAAGCTGCAGAACACCACCTCCCCTCTGACACAGAGTGATGTAGAAATGGTAGTAGGACTACCAGTAGTTTGTTCAGTGAATGCTGCTTGCACACAGCGCTGGCACACAAAGTCTTTGCTTTTCAAAGACCACAGTGAGGTTTGGACAGGCAGTCTTCCCTGCCACAACTGTCCTTGGATGCCCTTTGTGGTACTTCACACATTGAGAGGGGTGTTATGGGTAGCTGCAAAACACAAACTCCCCTCTGACACAGAGTGATGTAGAAATGGCAGCAGGACTGCCAGTAGTTTGTTCAGTGAATGCAGCTTGCACGTAGCGCTGGCACACAAAGTGTTCGCTTTTCAAAGAGTACAGCGAGGTTTGCACACAAAGTCTTCCCTGCCACAATTGCCCTTGGAAGTCCTTTGTGACACGTTTATGAAATGTCAAGTAACTCCAGGTTAAATGACATCAGTCATTTATTTACACAGTGCCCAGAAACAAAATGTCCTACAGATATTGGATACTGTTTCCTCATCAACGACTTTGCCCCACCATAGGACAAGCGTGCAGCAACAAGGACAAGGGAAACTAGTGCACAATTCTGTCAAAAAGGACACGAGAGGATGGTGCAAAAAAGACCTGGCAAACCATTTGATACATGAAAGTGAAGGTTGACATGTCTCAAATTCAGAATCTGGTTGGGAATGTCATATAATAATAATCATAATAATTGTTCTTTTATAACACCCTTAATACCGGAGACTACATTTACACAATGAAGGTTACTGATTAACCCATAGGAGTAGACATAGAACTGAGAATAGGTGATCATGTTGAGAGATTTGCGAGTGATCCTGGAATACTGCTCAACATACTGCATATCTCAGAATACAATAAAACATACAAAACATCTCTGTTACCATCAGAGCAACGGGTATTTCCTTTGGCCACAAAGAGGCCCATCCTGAATCATGGCAATTATGTTGCATGGCTAAGATACCTAAGCACACATTGTCTGGAGATAAGCCGGAACTGCAAGGAGCCAAATTAGCTGACAACCTACTAAAAGTAAGAGAAATGGATATCATAGCCACAATCCATTCACTGACTCAATGGCATATGTTGGTATGCCACCATCCATCGCTGTGCTGAGGACTGGGTACATTACAGGTACACGAAGTTGCTTTACACATTGGTGAATATGTGAAGCCAATGACCAAACATCAAGGGTGCAATAGTGTTTCCATTCACCTACAATCATTGGTTGAAAAGGAACGTCAGAATCTGCTATATGACAATATAATTAAACCAACAATTGGCCCCACACCACAGACCTCTCATAATGCTGCTGCACCCAAAACAAAATGAAATCTGCATCTGTGTCAACATGTAGCAAGTTAATAAAGCAATAGAGAAAAATCAACAGGGAGGGGGCAACATCCACGATTGCATATCAGTACCATGGCTATCTACCTGAATGTGGATTACATATTTTTTTAACTGGACTTCAATGAAGGATAGCACCAACAAGGGTTGCATGAACAATTCAGTAACAGAACAGCATTTTCCACAATTTTGAAGCTATGTTGATATGAGTAACTCAGCTTTGGGATTTTATCAGCTTCTGAATTCTTTTGAAAATCCAACTGAAGGGTGATATGGCACCCAAAAACATATTACAGTGATGTAATGTTGGTGTCTGGGGACACCCTAGAATACTCTAATGTGCCTTTAGAGGAGGTCTGTACAGTTAGTATCTCCTTGTAGCTGTTTCTTTAGAGGATGTCTGCATACTCCGCATCTCGTAGTACTTACTACTTTAATATATGATTGCGAACTAAAGAAGGTTAAAACTAAAATGGATTTAGCACTGGATTTAGCTCTCTCTGTGAAAGAGGAGTAGTCCAGCTTAAGTACCCTTACCGCTGCACACGGTTGATAATACATTCATGAGCTTGGTTGGACCGTTTTGTAATTCTGCTGATACCCTTAACTGGCCATACATTTCTAATAAAACCTTTTTCTATGCAATTCACACATTTATACATATTTCTTGGTTGTTAAAATCATGATAAGGATGTCAGAATTATTGTGAAATTGACTAAACAGGAATACTGGAGACATAACTGAGCGACATTATAACCTTTTGAAATAGTATAAGGCAACATAAGGTAATAATCTTCAATACATTGTTATGCCAAACCCACAAATAGATGCATATGTTCGGGTTGAAGTAGAAAGGTCCTTACGATGCTTAGTGAACCTATTTTCAAAGGTCTGTGATGACGAAGTATTCCCAAAGCCCCATATACATGCGAAAAAGGGCTAAAGCCTTAGTCTTTACCTCATACACTCCTATCATGTTTTCATTTGAATAAGCCCCAAATAATAGTAATATCCATACATTATAATAGTTGGTGTTTTATACAACACTTTATTACGAAAGTTATTAGGAAAACTTCAGTTTCAGAGTGCCTGGCAACATGCTTTACTAATGACCTCCATTACTAACCAAGCATTCAAGTTGCAGGTCCTCCTTAGCAGTGAAATGCTTGCTATTCTCCACGCCAATATGATTTGCAAAGGTAAACAAACCCCCTTTTAATGGGGCCACGAAGGTTGTTTTTCTTTTGATATGGGTGTTTCCATTCATAGATATAGTGAGGTGGATACTTTGAAAATCAAAATCATTTACCTATCTTACCTATCTGCAGACCGAAATAAACATCAAGTTTTTCATTTCAACCTGTGATCCAAATGCATGATTTTGGAGGCATTACTGTTAAGACTGAAAACACCTAAACGGTGCTAAAAAAATACCTGATTCATTTTGAATTAAGAAAAATGTGAGTTTTACAAAAGCAAACTGTGATTTTTTCCTGAAGTACTGAATACGGTCTGATCCTAAAAACAGTCCAGGAAAATGGAGCTAGGCTGGCTCCATTAGATTTGAGATATATTTGTTCCTTTCAAGGGATGTCCAGTTACCGTAGCAGATACATAAACAGTTTTGTCATCACTAATGAGCAAAACGACAAAAAAGATGGTCACATTCAGATAGAAAACAGCCTGCGAAGTAGCATTTCATAAGATGGCAAAGGTTACTGTTTTATTAACTATTATCTAAAACAGGGAGTTACAATAGAAATCAATGAACATTTGTTCGAGCCCTCCCAAATCTCACAAAAAACATACACTTTATACTAAAAATACATCAGAAGTGACATCATATTACATGTCAAATAAGAAAAACCTACAGGTTGTGATTGGTTCAAGGGGAACATCTAAGTATACTTTTTACAAGGGGTGGGATTGTGATTGGCTGTCTACTGCCAGATGAACAACATATGCCTACCATTAAAACATGTCATCTTCAATACTATTAAGTACACAGTATATCATTAGCTCTCAAACTGTAAGGCCCTTAATTATACGGCCCTCTATAATTGGTTGGCATGCACGTGTCATTTCTGGAACATTCGGTTCACTTAGCAGCATGTAAACTCACCTCCAGGTGCCAGGAGGTGGACGTGACTTCACTGCCCCACCCAATTAACCCAACATCTCTCATCAGCCATGCCTTCTGCCATGAAGATTGTCTTCGAACTTGGCCTTGCAGAGTATTCCTGTCTCTGGGAACATATGGGAGTGCGAGCATGCACTATCATTGTTCCAGATCTCCAAGCTGAACTCTATTTCCATCCTTGGCTCACGTGACAGGAGACCACGATTGGTCCATTTTGCAGTATTTAAATGTCTTAAACAAATAAAACTTGACACACTTGGTGTTCTTTCTTTGCACCTTAACAAGAAATGTTTTAGCTTCTCATGTTCACTGCCTTCAAGAATAGATAACCAGTCTTGGCTGCTTCAGCTTTGACACCAGGCCAAACAGCCTCGCCAAGCATGTTCACAATCTCATCCTATTCTTGCTGTGACACAGTTCTCTGCCTTTCTCTCCCTGGGTCCAGGGTTACTAAATTCATGACACCGATGTCCAGCTCCTATACAATGGCAGCTTCACCTACAGTCTATTCACTACATATAGCCAGCTTCTAAGATTACTTAATCTACTTGTGTTACAGCAGCTGTACAGTTATTGAACGGCTTGCATTTTCTGAAGTGCTTCTCACACGTGAAATCTTCTTTTTGCATATAAATGTTTACTCACTTCTTAACTTCATCAGTTTCTGTAAGGTCCATGCATTCCCTTCAGTCAGTATTCTCAGGGCGTCGGGCTCATCTTTCGTGACGTCACCAGCTCCTCTTTCGCTCTTTTTCATATTCCTTCAAGGAGTTCCTCCCTCAGATTGCTGTGTCTTTGGGGATACATTTGATAGGGTTTTCTCAGTGGATACCTTCTTTTGAATATTTGCCATGGTATGGTGACAACTGCTGGTGTCAAGCATGGAGCACTCTCAGGCTTGCAAAATACAAACGGTAGAGGGGTGGGATTTCCTGCACAGGCATCTAACTGCTCCTCTACATTTCCCCATCTGGTCGAGTCATCGACCACCTTTTCACCGGTCTCCACATCTTGATATTTTCTCTTGAAGAAGTGCTTCTTTGGAGTCCAGATCTTCATTACCCCCCCCCCTCAGGTTGCTGGCTGATTTAAATGTTCATCCACACTACAGGTGATGTAGTTGCACTGTTCATT
The DNA here is from genome assembly GCF_040938575.1 of Ambystoma mexicanum. Taxonomy (NCBI): domain Eukaryota; kingdom Metazoa; phylum Chordata; class Amphibia; order Caudata; family Ambystomatidae; genus Ambystoma; species Ambystoma mexicanum. The sequence continues at coordinate 608,148,022 of NC_090928.1, forward strand.
CGAATTACAATAGACCCATCATCCTACGCACTTCTTATGATTCTTTGGATACAGGAACCTCATTCCTTCAGGTGCTACGATATTGGCCTCTGTGTATTTTCTGACATCTTCATCACTCAATTCCTTGAGTCCAAACCATGATTCGACATTGATCATAATCTTCATTCATCCTGCTTTCTTTGGTGTCTTCTTACATTGTGCAATTATTATCCTGATCACACAGAATCCAAATATCACAATCACCAATATTGCTCCAACGATCTTGAAGATGTTTGCCATTCACTGTGGAATCCATTTGAATATGGAATCTAACCACTGCGTTCTATATTGTCCTCTGTCTCGTCGTCTATCTTGTTATGTAGGCTCGTCAGCAATGTTATTGCCTCTGTCAAAGTCCCATTCTCGGCATCATGAGAAAGTATGAATGTGCACAAACTCCTCCTTCCAGCGCTGTGATCATGTCAAGGACATATTTGTTCTGCAGGGTCATCAGTTGTATGACCCTCAGCTCTTCTTTGATAGCATTTAATCCTTTTATGGTAGTGTTGATTATCTGCAGAAGCTCCCATCTGGTAATCTGCAACCATTTGGCATTGGCCATCGTCTGGATCCCAGGCATGAAGATAGTCGTAAATGCGGAAGCAGTTTTGCTAAACAACCTGTTTTCACAAGGAATATCATCATATGCTTCTACTGATGTTGCTGAGAAGTAATTCCCTCTTCTGGTTCGATTGAGAAATTCAAGCAATCTTTTTTTCTCAAATGGGCATCTACTTTTGGAAATTCTCCAATGTTCAGGTCACTCTGAAGAATGACAAATGCTGGAACATGAATGAGCACCAAGTAGCACATTCCTCCCTAATCCTTGGGCAGCTTCATGTAGGCTCTAGGACCACAAGCCCAATATCGATCCATCAGGACGGCTGTCCCTGTTCCCATTCTGGAAATGTCAACTGTAGTTTTGCAGCCTATGTTATCTCCCACATGCTTCTTTCCTTCTCCTCAGAAGCACAGTGTTGCATTCACCAATGGAATCACAACCATTGGACCTCATTCATATCTACCCATGTCAGAAGTTTGGCATGCTTAGCCCATGACTTCAAACACCCATTGTTTACTCTCTGTACCTCTTGCACATATTCTTACTTCAACAGATGAGCTGCACAGGATATCAGTCCTCCTTCCCATCCCTTCTTGGACTTCACTTGTCCATAGACTAAGACTTGAGTTTGTTCGCAAAATCCAAGCGATCCAGTTATTTCTGTTATATCAGGGCATTCCATTCTCTTCATGTCTTTCATGACCACCTTTTCCTGTTCTTCTGCAGGATACACAAGCATCTTGCTCTCCCATCCAGTTTCCTTCTCCATCTGTGAAGTCTTGATATAATCATCCTTGAATGGAAACAACCATTTTGATCTGAATTGCAAAGTAGCCCAGCTTCCCTGGAATTGTCCTATGGTCATATTGGCTGCAAGATGAATGAGGCACCTGACATCGTTTCCTGGAACTTCTCTGGAGATTAAAGTTCACACTGTACTAATGGCATAGGGTATGAGTGCACAGACATAGCAACTGTCCTTAGATGTTCCCTCTCCCCCCTTTCTCATGTGCTTATACCACATGACATTACCCAAGTATGCTGCATTATCTAGATAAGTATTTATCCCCTCATTATCTTCTTCTGTATTTCTCTTATATCTCCCAAATGTTATAGTTGTGTAATACTCATGAAGCAAGTCAAAAGCAGTTCTCACAGAGGGGAGAACAGTAGGGGCCTCTACCTCAGTGGAAGTAAGCAAATCAAAAGCAGTTCTCACAGTGGGGAGAACCATAGTGGCCTCTGCCTCAGTAGAAGTACTAATGTGATAGAGACTGCGAAGCGTGAGGAACAGAAAGACAAAAAGACTAATCGTACAGGCATATATTATGCACAAAAACATCGCCATCCACCTTTTGCATCATCCTGGTGGTTGGTCACTTGTTCATTCTCTAGAACCGTGCCAGCTTCTATATTTCTCATTTTTAATACAATCATACCATTTCTTTTATGCTTGCAACTGTAAAATGTGTTCAATTATTGCAATGAGGAGTCCTCTGATCACAGGGCTATTCTTAGGATCCTGTAAACATGTGCAAATATCAATGTCTCTTCAGACAAGAGCAGAATAAGCTTGAAGTATAACTGTAAAAACAGTAAGCACAAGCCGATGCACATCACTATCAGTAAATACCAAAAGTTTGACTGCTTAGAACAGGTATGCACCCCGAAATGAATCTGGATATTGATTTTCTTTCCAATTTCTGATCAAGAACTGACTTTCAGGCATAACTTTGATACTTCAACGTGTTTCTTAAATTCATTTTTGGCCTACTAGAATTCTCAGTAAGTCTTTGTACTCCTGCTAAAATACCTATAATGAGTATCCTCTGAATTCTTGTCCAAGCTAAATCTGTATTATTCCCTGGTTGTTGCCTTATCGTCCTTCTTCTTCATCATTGATCGAGTCTGCACATGCTGAAATTCGTCTTGTCTTGCTTCTGGATCGGCAACAGTGGGAGGGCAGGTCTCAATTTATAGGCTTTTACATCTCCTAAGTGAAGCCAACCTCGTCACCCATGGACTTTCACAGCTGAAGAGGTGATATTCTTAACACAAAAGGGGCTATTAAAGCGTGGCTAATGACACTTTTGGGTAAAGTTCTTTATCAGCACTAGGTCACCAACATATAACTTAGGTGCCGATAAAAGTTGAACTGGGTCGGTTGTTGAATTATCTTTTTCTGTGTTCTGAGACCAATCCCCCCTGGTGCTTGACTTGATCTGAAATGAGCAAGATGCGAGAGGTCATACATGTCAAATAGTTATGCAATTCATCACCTAACATTTTAGCTAAACTCTGACTATCACTTCTGCTTCAAGACGGAGGAGTAAGAGGAGTTTTCATATGCCGCCCTATCACTAGCTCGTGAGGGGTGAGGTGATGGTTTGATACTTGCTGATTCCGAAGGGCATATAACGCTAAGGGCAAGCAGTATATCCATCCCTTCTTCAATTTAATCTTGGCAATCCTTTCCTTAAGGAGGCCATTTAGTCTCTCACAAAATCCTGTTTGCTTGTGAGTGGTAAGCAGATGAAAACATGTGTTTAATGTTCAATAGAAGCTATATTTGTTCAAATACCTCATTAACAAAATGTGGCCCATTGTCGGATTTCAGCAATTCACACACACCCCATCTTGCAAAGACTTTGCGCACTAAAGACTTTGCTGTGCAAGTGGCATCAGGGTGTGTACATGGAGCTGTCTCAATCCACTTAGAGAAAGAACACACCACTGCTAATAGATACCTATATCTATTACACACCTGCAGCATATCAACATAGTCCATATGTAAATGCTGAAATGGACCATTTTGTAGGGGTATTACCCCTCTAATTGTTCTTACTGTATGCCCAGCAGTAAACCTTTGACACACTATTTAGTTTACCATAAATAGTGCAACGTGTTCCAACAAATTCGGAATGAACCAGTCTTCTGCAATCGTTGCAGCAAGACTCTCCCTAGTTACATGCGCGGGGTAATGCAGCTGCTTAAGCACAACCTTTAATAACGCTACTGGCATCAGAAACTTTCCAGTGCTGTCTTGTCATAATGCTTCTGTGGAGGATAAAGACCACCCCTAGGTTTCCATAATTCCTACTCTTCCTGAGTGTTAGAATTCTTTCTCTTGGACTTGGCCCTGTAGTGTAGAAGAAGAATTCTTCCTGCTAATATATCACTTTGAATGTACAAATAAACATACAAAGCAATCTATTGACTGGAAGATTGGATTCCCATCGAGACCTCGTGGCTGTAGAAAATAAACAAGAATGATGTAATTAGAACAACTGACAATGGGTACAGAAATTAATTTCTCTAGAGTTACTCCAAACTAACCTGACTAATGTTTAGAGACTTCACAACGGATAAAAGGAAACCCAATAGATGTTCCAGACCTTTCTCTGTAAGGCAAAATCGATGGTACGTCCTTATAACAATGGAGAAAGTTTACCAGGTGAGACCTTCTTCCTAGGCACAGCGGAGGCTGTTCCACGGTACTGCAGCGGCTCTCCCACGGTGCAGCGGAGGCTGTCCCACGGTGCAGCAGCGGCTCTCCCACGGTGCAGCGGAGGCTGTCCCACGATGCAGCGGAGGCTGTCCCACGGTGCAGCGGCGGCTGTCCCACGGTGTCCAAGGGTTAGGTTAGTCTCTAAAACGCGGAGGTGAGATAATGTCTTTACCGAGTGCAAACAACAGAAGGAAAACCAGAGAGTTGCCAAGTACAAACCGGGTCGTAAATCCAAGCGGGCAAGAACAGGAACAGGAGGAAAAAAGGCCAGACGTAATCGAGGGACAAAAGCAAGAGTTCGTTACCAAGAAGACAAAAGTTTTCAAAGCAGGCAAGGATGATCCAAAAGAGTAGTCGAGTCAAAAGCCGGGTCAAGAACGTGTATTTAATCAGAACAAGAAAAAGGCCAAAAACCGAACGCCAAAGAATGCTCGATCAGAAGCACTGAACAAACGTGGAGGCGTGGTTTAAATAGTCCAGGTTACCTGTTCAATGCCGTGATCCCAAACGAACGTTGCGCTTCCTTAGCAACGTATCACGTAGTTTCCATGGCAACCTCCATTCACTGTGGCGAGTAGCGCTCCGATTCGGATGTTTTCTTACTGCATTAGCTGGACTAAAAATGCGTGAACCAGCGCGCAGTGGTCTGTGCATGACAGTACTCTTCCCTAATGAACGACCCCGTTTCCTTGAGGCCCAAAAATCGGAGATCAAACGGGGAGCATGAATGTTCTGGACAGGCTCCCAGGTCCTCTCTTCCGGACCATAACCCTCCCAATCCACATAATACATCCTGACCCCTTTGGAAACCTTGATGTCCAAAACCCTATGAACCACGTACTCCTCTTCCCCTTGCACCATGATTGGAGGAGGACGAGAAGGAAGGGCAGTATCCGGTAAAAAAGGTTTGACAAGGGAAACATGAAACACTGGATGCACTTTCCACTTTGCAGGTAAAGATAAACGCACTACCACAGGATTAATCACCGCCGTAACAACATATGGTCCTATAAAACGCGGAAGAAACTTCCTCCCTCCAGGTATCCGCAGATTCTTGGTGGATAACCAGACCTTATCGCCTACTAAGTAAGCGGGAGCCGGAGAACGATGGGCATCTGCGAACCTCTTAGTGTTAATCTGCGCCGTCTCCAAATGTTCTTTCACCCGTCAATGCACTAAACACATGTGTTGAATGCAGGACGATGCCGCCGGATGGCGTGCGGGCAGGACAGGAGAAGCAGGCAACGATCTAGGGTGTCTGCCGAACATAGCAAAAAACGGGGAGGAATGCGTCGATGTATGCAAAGAGTTGTTATAGGCGAATTCCGCCATAGGGAGTAATGACAACCAATTGTCTTAGTACTGGTGCGTAAGGCAACGGAGATATTGTTCCATGGTGGAGTTGAGACGTTCCGTCTGTCCGTCTGTTTGAGGATGGTAAGCAGTGGAATATCGATCATTGATGCCAAAAGAGGCAGTGAGCGACTTCCAGAAATGAGAAGTGAATTGGGAACCTCTATCCGTGATGATAACAGACGGTAGCCCAAAACGACGAAAGACTTTCCTGAGAAACAGATCTGCCAACTGTGGGGCAGAAGGAACACCTCGACAAGGTACAAAAAGAGCCATCTTGGTGAAATAGTCGATGACCACCCATATGGTGTCATAACCACAGACCGGAGGCAATTCTACCACAAAATCCATTGAAATCATGTACCAAGGATAATCTGGAATCGGCATGGTCTGTAGAAGTCCAACAGGTTTGGAATTTGAGGTCTTGCACTGGGCGCATATATAGCAATGAGCAATATGAACGGCCACATCCTTTAACATAGAGGGCCACCAGCACCAACGTTGTAGAAGATCAACGGTCTTCTTGTTACCCGGGTGAGCAGCCAACTTGGCATCATGACACCATTGGATAGCTTTCTTCCTGCTACCCTCATCCGGAAGGAACAATAAACCGTTGATATGGGGTAAACCCTCTACTATGTTGAGGTTAAGTTCCGTAATGTCTGTGGGGTGGGTTTTTACCCATTCACATAACTCATTAGAGAGAGAAGACTGGAGAGTACAACCACAAATCACCTGATGTGGTAAGAGAAGCGGACCGTCTGATCTAGGGGGAGATGAATCCCCATGTATACGTGAGAGTGCATCCGCTTTAGTGTGCAAGGAACCGGGTCGATATGTAATGGTGAAATCAAACATGGAAAAGAATTCATGCCACCTAGCATGTCGGGCCGTGGAGCACTTTACGGATTGTAAGGCTACCAGATTTTTATGATCAGTGAATACCTGAATTGGAAAGGCTGACCCCAGTAAATGATGTTGCCAAGTCAAAAACGAGTCACGTACTGCTAGCAACTCCCTTTCTGTGATAGTATAATTCCTTTCATAAGGGGTAAGTTTTCTTGAATGGAAGGCCACTGGATGCAATCCTCCAGTTTCCGGACATACTTGAGACAGAATGGCACCAAGAGCGATGTTAGATGCATCAGCTTCTACCACAAATGGTAATTTAGGATTTGGGTGTTGTAGTACCGGTGCGCTGGTAAACGCCGATTTAAGACTTTGAAAAGCTTGATCACAAACTTTATCCCAAAGGAATGCTACTTTGCTGCTAGTCAACGCGGTCAGCGGAGCAACCAAGGATCAGAAATCTTTGATGAATCTCCTGTAAAAATTAGCGAAGCCTAAAAATGACTGTAATGCCTTCAACGTTGTGGGTACTGGCCAGTCCAAAACTACCTTAACCTTAGAGGTACTCATTTGTACACCTTTACCGGATATCTCATACCCCAAGAACTCCACTTCTGTAGCATGAAAGATACATTTCTCTAATTTCGCATACAAACAGTTATCACGTAGCCTCTGAAGGACACGAGTAACATGAACCACATGGAGATCATAGGATGCAGAATAGATTAAGATATCATCCAGATAAACCACTACAAATTGGTCCATCATGTCATGGAAGACATCGTTAATGAAGTATTGAAAAGTAGCGGGTGCATTAGAGAGCCCAAATGGCATGACTCTATATTCAAATAAGCCGTACTTGGTTTTGAAGGCTGTTTTCCATTCGTCTCCGCTACGGATTCTTACTAAATTGTAAGCCCCACGGAGATCCAATTTTGTAAAGATTACGGATGATCCCAACTGATTCAAGAGTACAGAAATAAGTGGTATGGGATACTGATTGCGCACCGTGATGGCGTTAAGGGCCCTATAGTCTATACATGGGCGGAGGTCTCCCTCCTTCTTGGGTACAAAAAATAATGGGGAGGCTGCAGGTGAACGTGAAGGACAAATGAAACCTAATTTAAGAGCCTGATCAATATATTCTTTAAGAATGACATCTTCCTTGTGGGTTAGGGAGTAGATCCTTCCTGATGGGATCTTGGCCCCAGGAACCAAATCAATGGGGCAATCATATGGTCTGTGAGGGGGTAAAACAGTACCACCCCCTTCATCGAACACATCCTGAAAGCCGGAATATTCCATGGGTAATTCCCCTGATACTACAGCTCCAATAGTAGTGGCTTTAACCATCAATGGAAGGCAAGGATTATTTATAAGAGTCTTCCTATCATGACACTTGGTCTCACAGTATTCTGACAAGAACTCAATAGTGCCTGCGTGCCAGTCAATGGATGGATTATGCAGTCGAAGCCATGGTATTCCTAAAATAAGCCTGAACTGCGGAGCAGTGATTAGATCAAAATATATGTTTTCGGAATGTCCGTGAATAGTTTCTATTATCAGATCTTCGGTTTGCTGAACCACCATACCCGATATCAAGGTAGAACCATCAACAGCATTGACCATTACAGGGTTCTCTTTCTTAAGAACGGATAACCCCAAGCTTTCCGCATAAGAGGTATCGATATAGTTTCCGGTAGCACCAGAATCCAGAATGGCGGTGGCATGAACGATCTGCCCTTGAGGCAACCGGAATATCACCGGAGCGGCTACTGGTTGATTGATTGTAGAGTCCTTAGAAACATGAATGCTCGGCAATCGGACTCCTCTCATTGCCGAGCTCTCAAGTTTCCCTGTTTCTTGGTAGGTTTCTTGGTACATGCTTTTAGTAGGTGTTCTGAAGACCCACAATAAAAACACAAGGTGTTTTTCTTTCTATGTTCTCTCTCTTCTTGAGTAAGAGGACCTCATGTAGCTGCTCCTATTTGCATTGGTTCAGGCACAGTCGTAACTGGGGTAGGAACAGGTTGAAGATCAGAAGCAATACCCCTCTTCTCCCCTTTTCTAGCAGCCTTACGAGCATCAATCTGCAGAACTAGCTCAAGTAGTTCCGGAAAGGTTACTGGAACCACTGGTACCATAGCCAGTATGTCTTTCAAAGAATCAGATAATCCCTTGTAGAAGAGTGATGCCTTTTTATCATCAGGCCACCCCGTCTCAGCAGCCAATTGATTAAATTTGGCTAAATAGGCCAGAAGCGTCAAATCACCCTGTTGTAGATTCAAAAATTCTAGTTCCACAACTTGAGTTTTGTATCGGGTGTCGAACACCTTACCCATGGCCTCCATCAATGCATCGCAATCAAACAATAAAGGACTGCCTGCCTCCAAAAGAGGATTAGCCCACGCTGCGGCAGTACCACCAAGGTGTGACAACAAAAACGCAGCTTTAGTGGCAGAATCAGGAAATGAACCGGGTCGACATAAATAATGGAGACGACACTGATTCAAGAAGGTCCTAAATTGTCTTGGATCTCCATGAAATCTTTCTGGCGGGGCCAGAGGGAACTGGGATGTAATATACACCGGGCCGGCTTCCGCCTGTGCAGGTTCAATGGCTGGAGCATTAGGCATCACTGGTGCTACTTGGGGTACAGGTTGTATGGCGGTTTGTAGTTCTAAGATCTGTTGTTGAGTGGTGGCATGCGCATTAGCCATGTCGGTTCTGAGATCTGCCACTAATTGAAGAAGATTAGCCAGGGTCTCGTTGGGATCCATTTAATAAGGCTTCTGATTATGTTAGAATTCTTCCTCTTGGACTTGGCCCTGTATTGTAGAAGAAGAATTCTTCCTGCTAATATATCACTTTGAATGTACAAATAAACATACAAAGCAATCTCTTGACTGGAAGATTGGATTCCCATCGAGACCTCGTGGCTGTAGAAAATAAACAAGAATGATGTGATTAGAACAACTGACAATGGGTACTGAAATTAATTTCTCTAGAGTTACTCCAAACTAACCTGACCAATGTTTAGAGACTTCACAACGGATAAAAGGAAACCCAATAGATGTTCCAGACCTTTCTCTGTAAGGCAAAATCGATGGTACGTCCTTATAACAATGGAGAAAGTTTACCAGGTGAGACCTTCTTCCTAGGCACAGCGGAGGCTGTTCCACGGTACTGCAGCGGCTCTCCCACGGTGCAGCGGAGGCTGTCCCACGGTGCAGCGGCGGCTCTCCCACGGTGCAGCGGAGGCTGTCCCACGATGCAGCGGAGGCTGTCCCACGGTGCAGCGGTGGCTGTCCCACGGTGTCCAAGGGTTAGGTTAGTCTCTAAAACGCGGAGGTGAGATAATGTCTTTACCGAGTGCAAACAACAGAAGGAAAACCAGAGAGTTGCCAAGTACAAACCGGGTCGTAAATCCAAGCGGGCAAGAACAGGAACAGGAGGAAAAAAGGCCAGACGTAATCGAGGGACAAAAGCAAGAGTTCGTTACCAAGAAGACAAAAGTTTTCAAAGCAGGCAAGGATGATCCAAAAGAGTAGTCGAGTCAAAAGCCGGGTCAAGAACGTGTATTTAATCAGAACAAGAAAAAGGCCAAAAACCGAACGCCAAAGAATGCTCGATCAGAAGCACTGAACAAACGTCGAGGCGTGGTTTAAATAGTCCAGGTCACCTGTTCAATGCCGTGATCCCAAACGAACGTTGCGCTTCCTTAGCAACGTATCACGTAGTTTCCATGGCAACCTCCATTCACTGTGGCGAGTAGCGCTCCGATTCGGATGTTTTCTTACTGCATTAGCTGGACTAAAAATGCGTGAACCAGCGCGCAGTGGTCTATGCATGACACTGAGGCACACTCCCTTGAATCTCCATTAATTGAGTCATCAGTAATTTATTAAACTCTTCTTGCACCAACACTGCTATAACTACTTTTGCTTCAATATTCTTAGCATCAAAAGTCAAAATATCTGGAGAATATGCAATCCTTTTGTCTTCTGCATCTGCAGCTTCATTCCCACAAGAGATCAATTATGTTTGCTTATTATGAGCTACGCATTTAATGACTGCTATGGCCACTTGGAGTTGTAATGCCTTAATAAGAATGCGTGCTGTACTGCAGTGCCATCCGCACGGATGTAGCCCCTTCTTTTCCAATGTGCTAGCCCTGCATTTACAGTTGACGTCACGTAGGCGGAGGCACTGTACACCATCACTTCCTGCCCTTCATGTTTCTCAAGCGTGACAATAAGCACCACTAATTCTGCTGCTTGCGCTGAAAAGTGGGACAGTATTCTGGCACTTGCTACAACTTCGAATCCTCCATTTAATTTGTGTCTCACTACCGCTGCGCCTGAATGCCTTTACAAACTAGTCTGATCAATTTTCAAAGAACCATCAATAAACATGATTTCTCCTTCTGCTAAAGCATTTTCCTTCACACAGGTTTATTTATTTATTTATTGCATTTGTTATAAAACAAGACCCTTAGATATCCCGGCGACTTTACAGAAAGCTTAATAATGCATAAATTCAATGGGCCATTGTGGCACAATTACATTCACATATAAAGGAAATTAACACAAGAGATTAACACAAGGTAAAAATGACGACCACAGTTATTAACAGTGCAGTGGGGTATATACAAGTACAGAGGTATTTACATGTGTTGTGCTGGCTGTTTATTGGTATTGATTGAATATCCAGGTTTTTAGTGATTTTTTGAATCCTGTGAATGTTTCCTCATTTTTGATGGTAAGCGGTAGGGAGTTCCAGTGTTTAGGGGCTAGTAATTGAAAGCTGCTAACCCTCGCTCTGGTGTTTTTGAAACAGGGTATTGCTAGTAGTGAGTGGTTGTTAGATCTTCTTTTTTGATGATTGCATGGTTTAAGTAGATGGGAGCATTTGTATAGAGGCATTTGAAGGTGATACACCGAGTTTTGAAGATGACTCTGGCTTTGATGGGTAGCCACTGGTGTTCTCTTCTAGTTTTGGAAATATGGTCAGTTTCTCTTATTTCCAGGGCTGCCACAATGCAGCCCTGTTTTGTATAAGTTGTAATTTGTTGAGGTTTGAAATGGAGGTACCAAGTAGTAATATGTTACAATAGACAAGTCTTGATAAAATCAAGGCCCTGGCTAACGTGATGCAATTGGTGGGTGTCAGGAATTGGCGACTAAGAGAGGTGAGTTTAGAGGTGTAGGAGGTGGAGGATGAGAGTGTGTTAATATGTTTAGTCATAAAGAGGTTGGTATCCAAGTAGATTCCTAAAGTTTGCACATGTTTTACTACTGGGATAGTGGTACTGTCTATGTTGATGGCAGCGTAGTCTGGATGAAGAGCGCTTATTTTGGATTAAGGGCCCACAATGAGAATCTCTGTCTTCTCATTGTTGAGGCAGAGGCTATTCAATGCCATCCAATTTTGGATTATGGCATATATTTTGTTGATAATCAGGGTATCTTGGGTGTAAATCCCTGTGAGTGGGAAAAGGATCTGGGTGTCATCCACAAAGGTTGTGTAGATGACTCTCATGTCATCCAGAGCTGAGAAGAGAAGTTTCATATAGGCGTTGTAAAGCGTGGGTGAGAGGCAAGACCCTTGAGGAACGCCAATAGGGACTGGTATGGGGTCTGCAACTTTTTGCCTATGGATGTTCGTTCCGCAATGCTTTGATGCTTTGAGCTTGGATAATGTGTTAAACACTAATTGTTGTCAGACAGTAATGAACTAGAATATGGGATTTGTGTTTCCGTTAAGGGTAGGTAGGAGATTGTCAGTAATAGGCTTATCTGCTAGGAGTTGTTTTTTGGTTGTGATTTTGTTTTGAAGTAGGTCAATCTTTGCTGCTGCGCTATCTTGGATGGTGGTACACCACTCATTGCAGGAATTGGTGGAATGGGAGGCTGGGGCTGAATTTTCCATTTCCTTTAAGATTGAGCATAATTATTTTGTTTTCAGAAGCAGCGTTACTGATCCGAGCGTTGCATGCATTTGCTTTGTGGGAGATAATGGCTGTTTTGTGGGTTCTATTAGCCTCCTAATGCGCTGCTTCAGTTTCTATTGTGGGATGTTTTCTAAAGGTATGTTCGAGGGCGCGTTTGGTTCTCCTCAGTGAGACAAGTTCGTAATTGCACCAGAAACATGATCGTTTGTCGTTGCGTTTGGTTTTAGTAGTGAGTGGAGCTATTGCGTTGATGGTGGAAGTGAGGCAGTTGTGATAGGCATGTGCTAGTAGGCATGGGTTGTCATTGGAAATATCCAATGTATCCAGAGCTTTAGAAAGCAGAGGTTCTAAGTTTTCAGGTGTGAGTTTACAATGGTTTTTGGTTTCATAGGAATTAGTGGTTTTGGGGATTGTAGCAAGGGGTTCAATGGTATTGATGGTGAACATGATATTGTGATGGTCTGTCCAATCTAGAGGAGAAATAGAGTCAATGGAAATGTCAGTGTTGAGTGAAAGGATCCAATTGAGGGTTCTTCCTTTAATGTGGGTAGGGGCATTCACTCATTGGGTAAAGCTTATATCCTTCAGGGGGGAATGGAGTGCTTCTGCTTTATGGTCAAGGGTATTGTTGAATCCTAAGTAAGTTCAAATCACCCAGGATGATGCATGTAGTGTTAGGCTTGATGATGGGGGCTAATAGAAACGGAATGTCTGTTTCAGGGTGGTTATTAGAGTTAGGAGCTCTCTAAATCACTACTAGGTTAATGGTTGTTTTACCATTTATGGGTAGTTTTGCTAGCAGAATTTCATAGCCTGCTGTGTTTTCAATTGGGCATGATCTAAGTTGGAGTTTGGTCTTTGTGATGATGGCACCACCACTTCCATGCGAGTGGGTCCTATCAGTTCTGAGGATAGTACAGTCTGGAGGGACAGCGATTGTAATAAGAGTCTTGGTGAAGCCATGATTCCGTAATAACTAGTATGTCAAGCTGTGATTCTGCAATTAGGTCATGTACTTCAATGGCATGGGCTCCTAGAGAGCGGGCATTTATGAGTGCTCCTTGGAGGATGGTCGGAGGTTTCAGCATAAGGTTGCAGTCATCTGGGGATGACTAAGTTGGTGTGGTGGTGCATGGTGTGACATTAGTTATGGGGCAATTGACTTGATACTGGGTACATGATCTTAGACAATAGTGTCTTGTCATGCCTGTGACAGGTAGCAATAGGTTTTCTTCAGGGTTACTAGGCCTCTGGGTAGGTTCTGGTGAATTTGTGGTGGTGTGATGTGTGGTGTCATAAGTGGTGGCATAGATGCTGTTATTGGGCCTCATTAGGACTCCGGCGCTAAACCATTGTGCTAATAACACCATGGTCCATGCCGGAGTCCGCCATGGCGGAATGGGGAATTACCACCCCATTCCGAGGTTGGTGGGGCGGTAAGTCCCCATGCCGCCATGGCCCTTCCCCATTCCCATTTTTGCCCCATAGGGCTCAAAGGGAATGGGGAAGTCGCTAATTACGGTACCGCAAATTGCGGTACCGTAATTAGCACCAAGGTCCCTTTGCGGGTCCCTACTTTAACGGCTGGTAAAACCAGCCGTTAAGGTCGGGTCCCGCAAAGGGACCTCGTAATTAGGCGCTAAGTGTTTAATGGCGCCACAGCCTTTTATGGCGCCGTTAAACACTTAGCGCCTGGGTCGTAATGAGGCCCATTGACTTTAGTGGTGAGGGCGTAGTTGGTAACATGTGGGAACGGTGCTAGCGTGGGCAGGAATTATGTGGGGCACGGGATAGGGTGGTGCCTTGGGCAGGCTGGTTTGGAGAGGCCATTTTTACGTACAATATATTGGTTCCCCGACCAAGATATATGATTCGCCATGAGACAGAATGGAAATGTGATAATAATTAGCCAGCCTGAAATGGTTAGGTGCGGCGGGGGTGGAAGTAGGGTAGGGGGCTTATATAGTCCAGTATGAGGTCTAGGCCAATATGCTAGTCTAACAATTAGGTACGTAAACTAATCTGGCAATTGGACAAATAGGCTGGTCTAGTAGTTCAACACAATCTAGTCTAACGGTTGGGCATACAGTCTAATCATTCAGTTAGGCAAATATACAAATATAACAGATCGCAATAGCAGGCACAATTGTCTAGGTCAAGGCTATCATAGATGTTGGAATAGGCTAGTTCGACATGTGCAGGATCAACTAGGAAACAGTGGGATATGATATACAACAATGTAGTGTGCCCTGCCCTTGATGCTGGTTGAAGCAATAATAAGCAATGCAGGCTAAAACCTTATAATCATCAGAAGATTACATGGCAATATAACTCTGGGATAAAGGTTAGGGATGCATCAATATAGTTGTAGCTGATCACAGGTGTTAGGTATAGGGGTTATTAAGTGTGTTAAGCCAGTTAGGTCAGATCGTCGGTGCATATGCAGAGAGGCCAGGGGCACCAGGCTGATGTAAATCGTAGCAGTATATCATCATACAATTCAACATAATTTGCACAGTCATACAAATGATCGCCTTCTGCTACTGGCTCAGCTATAAACGTGGCAGGATTTGCTATTTTGCATCTTACAATCTTAATTGTTGGATTAGAAATCATCACCTCATAAAATGAAGCTTTTTTGGATGTCAAAGAGCCTTTGGGTTTCTTTAAAATAGCAAATAGAGCATGTTCCATGAAGAGAGTCCTAGAGCAGCCCATAACAATACTCGAAGACTTCTCAATTGCGAATGTGGTGGCTGCCAATGATTGTTTGCACGGAAAGCGTCCTCTCATAACTGGGTCTAAAATCCCACTGTAATATGCTAGAGGCTTATACCCCAATGTAGTTCTCTGCGTAAGCACTGCTGTCATAACGGTCCCATTCATGTGTGAAAACAAAAATGTTCCTCAGCATAATTGGGAATCCCTAAAATAGGGGCTGTACAAATTGCTCTTTTCACCTCTTCAAACCCTTCCTCCATTTCCTCATTCCATTCTGTTTTGACTTTATCCACCTGTGCATTCTTCAAAGCTTGAAAAGGGGGTCTTGTGTATGTACTGTAATCAAACAACCAGGGTCTAACATAGTTGCATAATCGCAAAAACCATTGCATCTGTTTCACTGTATTTGGCTTTGAGGTTTTCATAATCACCTCAGCTCTTTCAGGTGTCAGCTTCTTTCCTTCATGTG
This sequence comes from Ambystoma mexicanum, assembly GCF_040938575.1. Lineage (NCBI taxonomy): Eukaryota > Metazoa > Chordata > Amphibia > Caudata > Ambystomatidae > Ambystoma > Ambystoma mexicanum. The sequence continues at coordinate 608,163,476 of NC_090928.1, forward strand.
AAATCAACTGTCCTATGTCTATCTTATATCCCTTATCTGTAAGGATAGTCATCAACTGAATAGAATCTTGGCTGCACTCATCTTCTGTCGTGCTACAAATTAAAATGTCATCTATGTACTGTATAACTGCACTCTTAAGATCAATGTTGCCTAAATCCATCTGTAGGACTCTGTTAAAGATCGATGGGGACTCACAGTACCCCTGGGGCAAACAAATATCTTTCAGTTGAGTTTGGCGAAATGTATAGGAAGTCGAGTCTTGTGAGTCTTCATCCAACGGGATCGAACACCGTGAAATATCGAGCTTCCACTGGGATACTGCATAGTATTGTTGCTGGATTAGGAACTAGAGGAAACTCTGCATCTACAATCTGTTTAATCAATCTTATATCTTGTATAAATCTCCATGACCCCCCTTTAGATTTTTTGATAGGCTACACTGCTGTATTACACTATGATTCTGTTGACACCAGAATACCTTGTTTCATCAGCGTTGAGATAGTCTGAAATATACCTTCATCAGCATCTCGAGACATGGGGTACTGCCTTGCTCGAGGTAAAATTGCTCCTGGCTTAAGCTTTATATTGACTTCTCCTATTCCCTTTACTAAACCTATGTCATAAAGGCATGTGGTCCAAGTATGCTTGGCACCTTCTCCAAGTCTTCCTGAAAAATGCTGGACACTGCCACATTATTGCCATTTGCTGTGGGACATCCCTTTTCTTTATTCTTATCCAGTATGTGATGCTCATAAAGAACACCAACACCTATAGATCTCTCCCAATCTGACGGTATATATGCATATTATTTAACCGTTTTGTCGAAACAACTACCTGTAATGTATTATATGTATCTTTGCCTCAGTCTGTAACTAAGTTTTTAAGTATTCCTGTTTTTTTTGCTCTCTGTTGCACCCAGTTACCCTTGGGCTTGGCGCGCCATACAAATAAATAAACAAACAAACAAACAAGCCACTTCATCTTCTGTTCAGACTTCTCTAAACATGTCATCATCAGTGATGTCAGTCAATCTGTAGCCTTCCTCGAGAGCTATTACTGTTCTCCATGTTCTACCCTCATCGTCTATCCCTTCGAGCATTGCCATTTCCCTTCGTACTATGGCTGCTTCTACTTCTATAGGGATAGTCTCCCCCCCCCTCTTCATCCATAGGTATTTGAGGTCTAAACAAAAAATCATACGGTAATCTTACAATAGCCCAATCGGGCAATGCAGCCCCGCCTTCTAACCCTTTTCAAAGCCAGGTTCCTGTTTAGCCTCTATTTTTCAACTTGTCTTTCCATATAAATATAAAGAAATTACCATAAAAAGAAAGCGCTTGTTTTTATACACTCTTCTTACTCATTCATACACTGATCATGCATGTTCCCTTCCGATTTATGCTCCTTAAAAAATCTTCCCACTTTTCCTCATTTCTTTTCCCTTGCAATTAATACTCACATGCCCATGTTCATCCAAGAGCCTCAGTTCGTTGTCTATCCACAATCCCTGGGACTCCCCCGCTTGACCGCACCCGGCTCGGGCAAGCAGTTGGGTATTTGCAAAGCCGGGATCCACAAAACCTTTTCTTCTGTGTAAGTGTTTTGTTTGGGGACTGGGCAGCCATAGGTGGGGGTGGCTCTTTCGGACAAGCCCTGGAACTCGCCGCAGGTACAGGGGCATCTCAAGCAATATCACGTCGGGGTCACCAAATGAAGGCTCACACCCAACATTGCACATATACCTGAGACCAAATGATGGACACACCCTGCTAGTGAATGAGAACAATAGAATAATTGCAAGTAAAACAAATGTATATAAGATAAATGTAAACAGAGGACTCTGCTGCCCTAGCGCGCTCTGCCAAACAATACACTGGCAGCACATTAAAAGGACACACATCGTCAGCTATGACGTTTCAAATAGGGTACAAATCTTGGCAATTGATTGGGGAAGGCCTATGCCATACTCGATCACATAGGGGAGGTTGGATGCTAATTGAATGTTGCTCCCCTTTGCTCCAGGCACACGTGGGTCTGCTGGGCTCATCTCTGCAGTTGAAGGTCGGGTCAATGGAGTGCTACATTTCTATCTATATAAGGTAAGAGAACAGGAACTGATGGCATGAGACAAATGGCAAGCATACAATGCTAGCATGAATGGGGGCGCTCTCAGAACCCATTGGCAGATATATTGACATTCCAACCCCTGTACCCAGAGGTGCCTAAAACACAGTTTTCCAGACCTGAGTGCCTGACTCATGGGTTTTAATCTGCCTGATACCTCACGATACGGGTAGACATGTGTTAGGTCTAAAGAGGATATATTGGTGCCCAGGATTAGGGCTATGGTGGGTGTCCCCATCTGGTCACTGCGAGGGGTCAGATGTGTATCTGTATCAAAGATCAGAGGGGCTTGTGCCCAGTGGTATGTGGCCTGGCGGGGTAGGGGTGGACGGTGCACGTGCAGATTGACCCCTATCCCATTGCCTGAGCACTTGCCCTCCTTGGCTTCCCTTGCACTTGTCCAGCCCCTTGAACTTCCCCCTCTTCCCCTCTCCCTGCGCTTCATGTTATTGCACTTGCACGATCCAAATGTCACAAGACTGAGTAGGACCATTGCTGTTATTTTCTCCTCTGTGCCACACCCCCCGCCCCCCATAGTCTTGTGGCGCCTGGAAACACATTGTGATGTATAGGTGCCATACAAATGCTCAATAAATACATTCTATGCGGAAGACCGGTTCCTGGGCTCTTCTTTCTCTGGCCTCCCTCTGAAACTGGCTGGCTCCATGGGCTTCCTTGCAGGACAGTAGTCTGTCGGTCAGCACAGAGAGGACGAGGCTCCACCAGGAAGTGTCCCTCTCCTGTCAGCTGATTTGGGTTTTTAAATGTTGCAGCACCTATTATGCGCCTGCAACCACTCGGGCGCATCTTGTGCTTCTTATTTTACTGATCCTCATTACTCCATTCAGCTTTTTTGTCGCAGTACTTTCACATGCATGGAAATGGTAGTCAGTTCTTAGTAACTTATGCATCGAACATTGGAAGTTATTCTCAATAGCTTCCATGGGGGGTTGAAGAGAGCCATGACAAAATGCCATTGAGGCGTGGGGAACGGAAGGGGTATCCCTAAAAGGAAAAAGGGGACACCATGTCTCATCTGATGATGTCATGTCACTCCCCTGAGGGTTGCCTCCGCCCAGGTGGTCCTCCCTCATACAGCCGCCTCCACAGTCAGGATCAGCTCGCGGCTGCCATCTCCTGGCCACATGGAGAGAGGCTACTGCCGGGAAAGGAGTGATGACATCGTCAGCTTCATCACATTAGGCTCTGATGCAATCTCAAGTTCTAAGGTGGCTGGATACGTAGTGCCTTGATTCTGGACGGTACAGGTCCAACACTATGTCCATCTCATGGAAAACCCTCTGAAGACCTTTAAAGAACAGCCACGGTGTTTGACGTGGCCGATGGATTGCTTTACCCTGCGAGGCACAGAAATCGGTGCAGGTTCAGCTTGGCACACGCTGCTGCCCACTCTTTGCGAGCGGAGGACCTGGGGAATTTGAAGATCTGCAATAACCCAGTCAGTAATTGCCATAATAGCACGGGTGGGCGTTTCCACAAAGCGCTCTGCACCATGTCACCGGCAGTCTCACACAGTGAAGTGAGCTCATCTGTTCTAGGATGATACTAAATGTTGCAACAATAAATGGCTGGTGTTCTGTGGGAACAGGGCTTGTGTGGAGCTGGCAGGATGTGGGGTAGTCTGGGCTGTCTTTGCAAGGCACTGGGCAGGGGATAGACACTATTTGGAGATCATTTTTGGGCCTAGTAAAGGATGGCGTCAGGCGTGTCACAAAATGAACTCTGTAGGCATTGATACAGGCTTGGTTATTCATACCACGTATCCCTCAACAGTAGCCACGTTAGTAGAATGCTCACCCGATGCATAAATGTATATATGGGTCTACTGGATGCCTCGCAGAGCCACTTGCCCTGTGAACGCCAGTATAAATTCACCCATGTTTAAATAGTTTATTCCTGGCAGGGCTGGACTGGGAACTAAAAGAGGCCCTGGAAATAATTACTGGGGACCAAAAGAGGCCCTGGAAATAAAGTTCAAAGTGGCCCTATATGACACATTTTCAGCAAGCCCAATGCTTTTCCTATGAGAAAATTTGGAAATACCACAGAAAAGAGGCCCAGGGTGCAGAGGCCCACCGGGAAATCTCCAGAGTTCCCTAAAGGCCAGTCCACCCCTGATTCCTAGAGTGGAGCACAATATTCCTTGATCAGTGAATGAAATAGTAATGTTAAATATTGTCATTAAATCTCTTCCCAAAATGTTAACCGGTGTCTGTCATGAATTTAGCAAAGGAACAGACATGCCACACTCTCCTATAGAGACTGGAAATTCATCAGTTAAAGGAACTTGACATGTAGCTCCAGAGAACCCTTGAGCATTCATGGCAATTCCCGACACTGGATATTTTCCCTCTCGTATCCATGAACGAGTAGCTCCAGTGTCTAATAGAAAAGAAAAATATTTGCCTCCTATCGTCACATCGACCCTTGGTTCTTCCTCTTGGGGGTGGGTGTTCGAGATAGTACTGAACACAACAAGTCACCCTGTGAACTGTCCTATTGTGGGTACAGGCTCATCCCCGTCCCTGTGAATGGATTTCCTCCAATCACAGTGTCACCTCCTATTCTGGATGTTAGCACTTGTGCTGTGTTTGCATACTGTTGTGTCTGCATGGAGGCTTGTTTTGACTGCCCTTGTGGTGGATTCATTTGCACTCGTTCTTGCTGCTGCACCTGCTGTACTTGCAGCGCTTGTGTCTTATACAATGTCTGATATTGGGCGAATCCTTCCCAAGTCTATGTGCTTTATGGTGGAGGATAACCTGTACCCCTCTTGAGAATTGGCCATTCTGTACATTTCCTTGGCTCCCATGTATGTGTGCAATGTGTCCTGTAATCCCACAAGTCCAACATACTGGGGGTGCCCGTCTGACAAGTCCACCTTGGTCATACCCTCCCTGGGTACTCTGACTCTCATTCTGTGTGTTCTGAAACCCACCTTAATTATTTTGGAATCCTCCTCTTCTTCCTCTATAGCCCATACCTCTGCCTCATGGCAAAAACCCATGTTCACCTTGGTCTATTGGGCACTGATTATTTGACTGTGATGTACTCATTGCAGATGCATTCCCAGTCCTTCTCCACTTATCAATACTACCCCTTCTATGACAATTGTTTCAAAACTAACTTGGCTTCCTTGATTTTCCTAGTCTCATCTTACTTCATATTTTTCTGTTGTAATAGCCGACAGTGATGCACTATCGTCACATGTTTCTCAGCCCCAGTTTTGCTTTCATTCCCATTTATTTCTTCATCTGTCTCTGCACTGACTCAGGCAGCGCCTGGCATAAAATGTAGTAAAATAATGCCACTGTTTTTTCCCACAGCTCGCAAGTTCCAAGTTGCCATTTCCCTTTCCTATCCTGAATGTAAGCAATAGGGTCTTCATCTTCCTTCATTTTACGTGTCATAATGGCACACATGTCTAATGTATTGGGATACTGTACCCTGAGAGCCCTCCATATGTCTGCTCTGCAATTATTAAACAGCACTCTGTCATGCGCTGTATGTTGTGCTGTCACACTTAAATATACTGCTCTCCTCCATGTGTCATCAGCCCTTTCCCCATGCATAGCTGACATGAGACCCTTTATGGTCTCCTATGGCCAACGTGTTTCCGCCTGTAATTTTTTTCTAATTCATTTCCCAGTGCCCAAATTCAAACTCGGGAGATTACACCTTAAATTATCCTTGTACATCTGCGGCAATTGAATATACTTTGGTCTTGCTCCCCCTTTTTCCGATAAGGAAAACTTCGTAAACCCCAACCCACAGTTGGCTCCCATCGTTAGTCTATCCATGGCAGGGAAGATCATCCCTGTCCATCTCCTTGTTGGTAGTGACCTCAACCTGCTCACATATGGTGGTGATTCTCCCTTCTCAGTATACGATCGTCCTCAGGGGCGCACCGGATATGCTAAGGCATCTGATGTCTTATCCTTAGGTTGTTCCAGATCCAACCATCTTACTTCTTTGTCTATCTGCAGGCTTCCTTCGGGGGCGCATGCACTCCCATCTTCTACCCCAAGGAAGGATTCTCTTTCCTCGTCTGATATGTCTTGCCCCCAAGAAGTGTAACTATCATCCCCTTCGCCTTTGTCTATGTTAAGTCTGCTTAAGGACAATACTATACGTTCATGACTGAATGGAATTTCTTCTTTGCTTCATCATTGGAAGTCTAGGAATTGATCCCTTCTCCCTTGACTTCGATATTTTCTTCCTTTCTTTAATTCTTGATAGGCCTTATCGATCTTGTCTCTGATGCGCTCTGCATCAATGTTTTCTTCTTCCAATACTATTCTAGATGCCCCTGACATTGCTTCCTTTATCGGAAGGAACTCTTTTACTTGGTCACATCATATCTCTGGGCTTGGCCCTAAAGATTCCCTGCAAATAAGACTGGCATCAAAATCCTGTTATCTCATTCTTCATTCTAATTCTTCATCTAGTTCTCTTTGCTTTCTTGCCTCCCTTCTAATTCTGTCTTCCTCTTGCCTTCGTTCTTCTCTCCTCTTCTTCCCTTTGTCTCTGTATCCTTTTATCCCTTAACTTTTGCACTTCCTTCTCTTCTCTCTTCCTTTCTTTTCTATCCCTGTATTATATTGCTCCTCACTGTCTATTGTCATACTTTCTTTGTTCTTCCGTGATAGCATCTTTTACTTCAGGCGAGGTAAGGGGAGCTGAGGACTCAACACTTTCCACCTTATGCTGACTAAGCATCCACTCCTCAGGTGGTGGATCTTCCCTCTCTTCCTGGTATATTTTCCAGAGCTCTAGGATCGCTAATCTTTTCTCTAATTTCTTCCATGTATATGCAGCGTGCAAGTATGTGGCCATGTGTTGCAATACCACTTTCAACAGTGATCCCCTTGTGGCCACGGCATGAACATTTTATCTGCCATGCCTTTCACCCATTCTGCACTATACTAAATGAGCTTGAGCATCTGCTTTTGTAATGTCTTACATCTGTGCATCAGAGGAGTATCTCCCATAATGACAAGTCTCAATTAACTGTCAATACTTACTAGACTTATAAAATAACCTTTATACTTTTGCTTAAATCAGCACTTTTTCAACGCCTTTAAAACAGCAAAAATGAGTGTGCACCATCAATCACAGCTCAAGCCTCTAATTTCTTAATTAGCTATCTCTACCTTTGGATTGGTACCAACCACTCGGCTAGGTTTGATCGCTATTGCTCCTCACTTTTCTCAACCTCTATCACTCTTCGATATTTCTACTCAATAAACAACATACAGACTAGTCGGCTTTGCACATTGATAAACACTGTGATCACCTTTTTTTCACTCGCCTTTACTTAATACTCTGTACAGGGTTTGAGACGTCACCTTACGTGAACCTGTTTACGCGTTATATTTTTCACTCTACGCCTATTGGTGTTTGAGACGTCTCCTTTTGAACTCCCTTGAGTTAGGACTCTAGGCCCATATTTTCTCTACACACAATATTTCCCATTAGTCAAAAATGATCACAACTCCATCCCCTTAATTTGCCATTCCCCTTAGTCTACTCGCCATTCGTTCGTTAATCAATTGAAGGCCTTCGGAATCGCCTCCTCCTCCAATCCGACCACTTTGCCTCTGTCTGCAGAGTGCCTGTGGATACCGGGCAGGGATTTCATCAGAGCGGGACCTGCGTACCGTCTTGGTTCCTCTTGCAAGTTTATTTCTATTGGCCGCTCTCCACAGGAAACCCTGCGATCTTCCGGCTAATGGCGTAGGATGCCTGAACATCAGAAACTCTGGAGACAAACTAATTTGGATATTTAAACCATCCGCACTGCTAACACGTGAGCGTAGGGCCCTTTGGATAACGTGCATGCAATGGATGGGATGCAGAATAATTCTGACAACAAATAATCGAACCAACTCAGATAGGCAATGGTTGCTGTTTTAGTAACAATTACCTAAAACAGGGAGTTACAACAGACATCAACAGACGTTCGCTCAAGTTCTCCCAAATCTCACAAAAAACATACACTTCATACTAAAAATACTACGTGGCACATAAGAAAAACCTACGAGGGGTTGTGATTGGTTCATGGGGAACATCTAAGTATACTTTCTATAAGGGGTGCGATTGTGATTGGATATGAACTGTCAGGTGGACAAATTATGCCTACCTCTAAAACATGTCATCTTCAACACTATTAAGCACATGGTATATAATTGGCTCTCAAACTATTAGGCCCTTTATCAAAATGGGCCTCTATAATTGATTGACATGCTTGTGCCATCACTGGAACATTCAGTTCACTTAGCAGCACATAAGCTCAGAACCAGGTTCCAGGAGGTGGACTTGACTTCACCTCCCCACCCAATAAGGCCAACGTATCTCATTACCCATGCCTTCTGCCATGAAGATTGTCTTTGAACTTGGCCCTGCAGAGTTTTCTTGTCTATGGGAATATAAGGGAGTGTGAGCACGCACTATGGTTGTTCCAGAACTCCAAGCTCAACTCGATTTCCATGGCTGGCTCACGTGACAAGAGACCACAATTTGGTCAATTTTGCAGTATTTAATATCTTAAATGAATAACAAGTGGCACACTTGGTGTCTTTCTGTGCACCATAACAAGGGATGATTCAGTTTCTCATGTTCACGCCTTCAAGAATAGATAACCAATCTTGGCTGCTTCAGCTTTGACACCAGGCCAAACAGCCTCACCATTCATGACCACAATCTCATCTTATTCTTGCTGCGACACAGTTCTCAGCCTTTCTCTCCATGGGTCCGGGCTCACTAAATTCTTGACACCGATGTCCAGCTTCTATACAATGGTGGCTTCATATGCAGTCCATTCACTACTAACAGCCAACTTCTAAGATGACTTAATGTACTTGCGTTACAGCATCTGTACAGTTATTGGATGGCTTGCATTTTCTGCAGTGCTTCTCATACATGCAATCTTCTTTTCACATATGAAAGTCTTAACTTCGTCATCAGTTTCTTTAAGGTCCATGCTTTCTCTCCAGCCAGTATTCTCAGGGCCTCATGCTCGTCTTTCGTGACGTCACCAACTCCTCATTCGCTCTTTTTCATATTCCTTCAGGGAATTCCTCGCTCAGATTTTCATCTCTTCGGGGATACATTTGATAGAGTTTTCTCAGTGGGTTCCTTCTTTAGAATATTTGCTGTGGTACGGTCACAACTGCTGGTGTCAAGCAGGGCACACTCTAAGGCTTCCAACATACAGGTGGTACGGCGGCGGGATTTCCTGCAGAGGCAAGTAACTGCTCATCTACAAGCGAGTGTAACCACAGCTGGAAAAGAAGGATCTAGCTGTGGTATGGGCCTGCAAACATTTCCAAATGTTCATTTTTGGGAAACTGTTTACAATAATAATAGATCACCCACCCTTAACTTTTATATATAGGAATCCCAGATGTAAGATTCCTCCAAGAATTTACCCGAATGTGACAGTTGGATAGAACACAAACCTAGAAAATAATTAAATCCTGCAAATTTCGTGTCTGGACACCACATGTATTGCATACCATGCCAGGAATATCGTACATTAATTTCGCTACACAGGTCATGCCTCTTGACATGTATTATGAAAACAAGTGCTTTAGCATGCATAAGATCACCTTGCACTGAACATAATGGTTAGATTCATTGTTGCATCTTGGTACTGAAGCCAGCATATTCTAAAACAGTGTTGACACCACAGAACGGTTTGCAATGTGTTAACGCTGCACATTGCAGTCTCCTGGGTGTGGTAGCAACCAAGATACAGATATGGGATACCGTGTGGGGAACTATCACGTTTGACAATGCATATCATATTGCTATATCCAGGACCACTCAACATGTCACCAGGGCCATCAGGGCCAGGTCACAAGGGTCATTGAGCACATTTGACCACTAAACCAGATGCGGTTTGTAAAAATGCAGAGGCTGATTTCATTATTCTGTGTAAAGACAATAAATACATGCCTGTTGCTATGGATAAATAGTCTCATTTTCTATTGGGGAGAAAGGTTTCCTCCACTTCTTCATTTTCTATCATTCTCATATTAGATACAATGTTATCAGAATGGGGCATTCTAATGACAACACAATCAGACAACAGTCCTCCATGTAACACCTTGTAGGCATTAGCTAATTTCATGAGACATAAGAGAGTTAAAAACTAGAGCATAACATCATTGTGTCCCTTAGCCAATGGAATTATGGAAATAATGAATGACAAGGCTAAAAAGAACTGGTCAACAAAGTGAAATGATTGGTATCTCTCCTAACCAAGCATTTTGGGACTTCAGAACATCTTCCAATAGCACAACTGGCAAATATCTGGCAGAACTTATTGGGTCAATAACATTGTACTAGTCTACCTCAACTGCTATTCATCAAATGTGTGGAACACAATACCACCCACGTCAAAGATAGAATAGTAAAATATGATATGAAAATTAATGTGGTCATGAGATGTCATGTGCATGAAGCAGACCTGTAGATTGGAGGCCATGTACTAGTAAGCAACCCTTGGGTAAGGAAGCCAGACCCTACTTTTGATGTCTCTATGTTAGTTATGACTCATGTCAAAGAATCCATGTTTACTGCTGGGTATTTGCGTGAGGTCATTAGGCAAAATTATATTCATTACAAGAAGCATAACATCTGAGGAGTAGGGGAGATTTCTCAACTGCTGAAACTCATGGCAAACCCTGAAAACTAATGACACAACCTCCTTGCAGAGCATACCCAGATGGTGTCTCCATCATCTGTTGAGACTGACTGAAGAAATGCAAAGATCACCTAGTTAATGTGCTGTGTTCATCTTTGTTACTATTCTCTCCTTACTTTCTTTCATGTTCCTGTAAAGAGATCTATCCTGAAGAAAGGGATGCAGAGAAAAGCGCCAGTTTAAAAATAAAAATCTTAGCTGCCTTCTGCGCACAGCATCAAAAAACACATGTGCGAGGAAATGTGCAATGCTTTCAGCCCATCTGCAATCCAAAGGCATGTCCTAAGTAACTGAAAAACCCCAGGATGAATAATTCCAAGTACTAGAAAGTATCCTGTAACCTTTATTAAATCGGAAAACAATCCAATTTGAGAAGAAAAGCACAACATTTGATAGAAGAGGAAAAACTGAATTTGACCTATATCCTTCTTACAGGACTGAAAATCAGCTTTATTTTAAACAACAATATACAGAGATATTAATATTAAGTTGGGAAAGGAGTTGGCTTTACAAGGAAAGTTATAATGTTCTGTTTTAGATGACAATTGCAACATGGAAAAAACATGAAAAAAGGGTGACTTAAAAATGCTACCTTATGTGACTCAAGTGCCAACTTTGGGCTTAGAGTCCATATTGTATTCCTTCCCCCAATTCATAGCAACACAGCAAAAGTACTGAGAGGGTGCCTTGCATACAGAGTAATACTCAGGCCCGGGGGCTGGACTGTAATTCTTTAACACTTGCTTTTGTTCCAGGAAGTCTGCCCTTACAGATCTAAATAAACTGTACCCATTTTCAACTTCCATCTGTCTCTGAGATTGTGATGAATTCCTTAAATATACATTGAAGTGGTCAGTTGTGCTATCAGCTCAAGTAAATAAATTCCCCATTTCTAGCAAGGAGGAAATGTCTTTCCTTGGGAAACAGGATGCCTAACACGAAGGGCAGCCAGAGCCTGGAAAAATTCAAAGAGGGCAAGAGCAAAGTAATAAATGTCCCTTAGAGCTAAACTTCCTAGAACTTTCACCATGGCAACAACATTCATAGGAGTCATAAATGCCCCAACCCTGATCTAACAATATGGGACACCAGATGTTTTGTTACTGTACAGATTGATTGGAGATGCCATGTAATATTTTGTAAATAAGAAAAAAGTGCCATTGAAATTACAGTGAGAATAACATTTTTCTTGTAAATATTGAATGTAATGTAATAGAGACTTAATTGTTTTTAAAAAGCTCTATTAAACGGATGCATAAAACATATATTTTTGGATTCATATTAATTATGCAAATTAGGTGAATGTGGATGGTTTCAGGCAGAAATGGCACACATTAGTGATTCATATATCCTAGCACTGGTGCTGGTGAAGCCGTTATTCTGAGAAGGGAAAAATACATTTGTGTGTGATAGTATCAGTGTGTAAAAATCTAAAACATTTAACACAAACTTTCCATGCCATTGCAAGATAAAAATTGCATTATTTGATTTGCCTAGGTGAAAGCAAACTGATGAACTGATAAGTAACATGATCGTATGTGAGCTGCAGTCAGAAAGCAATACCATTACTACAGATGAGCACCACACCTTCAGCTCACGATCTGAGAAGGGGAGTGGTAGTAAATCTGAGTCCCTGCTACACAACTTGCACCCCAAAAATGAAGAATCTCATCACAATCATTCCGCTTCTTCTTTATTTTCACATAAAATCACCAACTTGGACCAGTCAGTGGAGGTACCTGTAGCCATTAGTCTCGATAGTCATCTGGAGACATCTAATGAGAATGTGGACGAGCAATCTAGCATAGACCAGGAGACCACAGGAGATCTGAACTATGCTACATTTTACAAGTGTAAAAAAAGGGCTGAAACAAGATTGCCCAACCAACTAAAAAAATGAAAAATGTAAAAATGAAAACTCAGAACCATAACAGAGGGTCATGAAAGTTCTTAAACGCTATACAACAAAATGAATCACTTATTGATCAGCCTCTGCAGTACAATGGAAATCCACCGACTAACATAGAACTAAACAAAAACAAGAAAAGGGATGCAAACTCAAACTCCACTATGAATCCAGATAAACCATCACAATCTGCATGTGCACCTACAATGTCGCAGCCAGTAACAGGGGAGCATGACTTCTCTCCTAATCCAGACCCGATGAGCCAAGAATTCTTGAATAATGAATTAGCTCTATTACAGAACAGTCGACCCACTACATCACTGAAAGTCCTTTTGATGTACCTCCTGAACCCTTCGCTCAACAAACAAAATTACAAGCCCCTCCTATGATGTGACAAACAATGGATTTGCCTGACCCTAAACCGCATTTCAAAGGAGTGCTTAAAAGAAATCCTTTAATATAGATCCTCCCTGGAGGGGTTGCCAATGATGATCCCGGAAAAGGATTCACAACAAAGTCCTCTAAAAGGAAATAGCAAGGTCACAGGAAGCAAAAGACCCTGGCGAGAAATCTGAGACTTGGTTTGGAACTTGTGGTATCCACGGATAGAAAAAAATCATCCTGAACACAATGACTATTCTAACACTTTGGCATCAATTCCAAATATACTTTATATTTAAAAAAATTATGATTTGGACCTAATCAAATTTCCATGTTTTCTTACTCTACATGAGGTGGTTCTTCATATTCATTCACATTTGATCTATAATATTAACTGTCAGAAGCCAAAAGTCTTCTATTTCTAGGTTATGATTTATTCTCATAACACAGTATAAGTCCCTCCAAACATTCCATCAAGTTATCTAAGGACATGCAGGGTCTACATAACCATACCTCAGTTGATATAATGATACAACATAATAATGCTACTTACTGAACAGTCACTCTTAAAGACCACCATGCGCATTCATCTATGAACAACCCTCAAAATTGGTCAAGGTTGACTTCTGCCCTAACCATTCAACACTCTCCCAAAAACAAAACAAAATTGCTATAACACCTTTAGTACTCATTCTTTAAAAGTACTGCCTTGAAAGGGTTGAGGTTTCAACATCTGTTCTCTGATTTGTCTAGTCCGTTCAATACGATACATGCAGGCATCATCCGGCTCCAAGAGGTGTGGCTCATTGACAAACCAGTATTAAATGGGTATATGATGTTTCTGACACCTTCAAAAAAGGTAATCAAGGGTCGCCCAAATGGCGGCCTTTTGGCAGCGGTTAAAAATTACATCAGGATCACCATCTCTCAATCCTATACACACAGCCTTCTAATTACGCAATTTCTTTGTTTTGGGGATTGGCCCTGCCCCTTTTTACCCAGCTGCCTTCAAATAATGCATTTGCAAAGCTCATTTGCAAAGTTCATTTGCCAAGGTCATTTACTGCTAGCTGTTTGCTGTACAGTGTGCAGCGGCAGGAATTGACCTTTCACTGTCCCCTCACTTTCCCTTCTAGCTTTAGTGCCTTTCACCCATGTAGTATCCGTTGTGCATGGCTTCAGCCACAATTTGGTTGCCGTGGTTAGACGGCACCATCTATTCATACTATCTGCTTAGTCGCTGTTGGACAAACAGTCTGCCTTCCCCGTGCTTTCAGTACTTCTATATTTCTATACTTTGTTTCTGGCGTCCAACTACTGCCGGCCACCTCGCACTGTGATAATCTTGGACTCCGGTTTATCATCATTTGTCCATATTATCTGCCTGGATGGGAACCTGAATTTACTAGATATTAGATTATTAATATTGTAGACGCAGTATTTAGTTCCTATTGTTTTTAACGTATGATATGTGTTTGATGATTAGATCAATTGTTTTGTATCATTCAAGGGCCCTATTACTTGTAGCGTTAATTCACAAACAGTGAGCTGTTCCCCCATTGAACAACAAGTCCTCCAGGCTTGTTTAGTTGGTCATGTGTTGATCTAGTTAACGGTGTCTACTTGTTTGAAAGGTCGGCTTTAAAGTGATTAGTAATCTAAGTAATGGAGAGGTGGAATCCCTTTGGCTGTGCGGAGATGCCAAAGGATGTGTACCCCAAAGATAATATGCAAAAGTGATACATTAGCTAAATCTAAAAAACTAACATCTTTCTTTGCTAAGACCCACAAATTAGACTTTGTAGACAAGGAGTCCGCTGCCATGGAAATTGCCAATGAATTGAGCAGTTCTTTAAATTGTCTTGGTATGAAATTGTTAGACACAGTCATTCTCCGCCCTTTCACTCAGCCAAATGTAGGGTGTGTCCTGAATAGAGCCTCATCCTATACACAGGATGAGATAACAGAATTTACCCCCGAGGTGCTCTCTTTAGTGCCTCCTCGTATACCTTGTTGTGCTGAGAACTCAAAGAGGGCAACTAACGTTGATCCTTGCCATGCTAATGTGATAGTGCACAAACACTCACAGCTACATGATTTTATCGAGCTTAAGGCATCAAAAAATGGGGATTTAGAATTGGATTTGCCAGAGGTAGAGTACATAGGTACTGAGAGAGATATTACCTCTACCGCGGGTGTCATGAATGTAGAACCTGATGTCTTTTTTGAAGAAAGTAAAAACTATGCATATCATAACAATACATCACTGGAAACACTGAGTGCCAAACCTAGTTTCTGCAAGGATGTTTTTGTTCCTAGTGTTGTGAATGGAATAGATTTGCCTATGAGTAAGCCAACTGACAGTCTGTCTGAGGGAAGTATGTCTAGTATGACATCTAATGATATGTTCTGTGCCTTAGATAATTTATTAACTATGTTAGTGGAAAAATGAAAAAGCTTGGAAAAGAAAATTGATGTACAGTCCGTACTGTTAATGAAAAGTATAAATCGCACACACAAAACATTAAAATATGTAAGTTCTGATATGGAACCCTTTGATCAAATTGAACCTGTGGCCAGCACTGACACTATTAGTAATACCCCTATTGTAATGCCACACAATTTGACCAATAGTAAAAAAGGAGGGAAGGTCTTGCAAAATAATGGTAAGAAACTGAAAACCAAAGCAACGTCACAGGCCTTTATGTATTCCAAGAAATTGCGCTACATCGAAATGAATTTAGCACCAATCCCAGAAATTGGGACTGAATCTGCACCTCTGAGTCCTAATGTTATGTCTGCAAATGTGCCTACTATTATTGGGATATGTGAAAATGATACTGCACCGGGTAGTGTCCCACTATCTGTTAATATTGGGAATAAAACATTAACAACTACTTTATCAGACAGTATCATAAAGGTTGCGGGGATAGGTAGTTCTTCTAATCAATATTGAAATCCTCTACTCCCTCTTATCAATAATCAGAATAATGTAATTAGCATGTGGGAACCCAATGTAGTTAAGCCAACTACCCCAATTTTAAACCTTGGGGATGTATCTGAGCAGCCTAGTGATTTGCCTAAAGCACTACATTTGAAATCTGTTTCTAGTAACTTGGAGTCACTTCCTCTGAATGGTTCTGCAGTATTGAATATATTTCACTTGATTGTTGCATTAAGAGGTATACAATCAGATGACATACAGATTGTTTATCAGATGAAGCACATCACTGAATTAATTACTAATATATGGTTTGAATTATCCTCGACCCTTGATTTTGTATTGCGCTTTTAAGATGATCTCTTCAGATTAGGATAACCATCTAAGGTAGTAATGTTACCTCAAATTAAAACCTGAGGTGTCGTACGCAACGACAAAATTTGCTGCCAAAACCTTGGATAGCCCGGGTACTCAAAACACTCAACCCTTAGCACACACAAGAGCCCTCAGTACCCAGAACAGCAGTAATAATAAGAAAATGAGCATTAGTCTGGGTGATTCTAATACATTACTGTTGGGTGCGACAAATGGGATCACTTTAGATGGATATTGGCAATGGCTCCCATCTACCTTCAGAATCAACTTTTAATCTCAGCCCCAATGTTGAGAATTTGATGTTATCTTGGAACACGCAAGGGTTTGCCCACATATTTGTGGAAGATGGATTGGCCGCAAATATGGATATTTTTATGTTTTGTGGGTCTGCAAGAGACATGGCTTGTGGAAGAAATTCAATTTGACGGCCGTTCGACCTTACAACAGATAGGCATCAAGGACTTGCGAGGTCACCCAAAATGGGGGCTTCTACTCTCAGTGAAACAGCGCTGAAAACTTGTAGATATTAAAGATAGCACTCCTAACATACGACAGCTTTCTTAATCCGAGGTAAATGGAAGATCTTGGTTATAAATATATATGACACCCGCTAATTGTATAGACACCAAAATAAACACAAAAGTGGTAGAAAATCTGATCAAGAGTCACTCCCATCCAAGTCCCATGTGGGTAATGGGTGACCTTAATGCAAAAATTACTATTAACCACCCTGATTCCCAGGTTGATAACACCTCCTCTCCCATGAATACAATGCATATTAATTGCCAAGGCACCATGGGCCAACCTCTTTGCAGCACATGATTTCACTATGTTAAACAGCTTCTGCCCAGAAGATGTCACCATGGCATATACATGTTCAGCAGGAAAAAGTGTGTCGTCCATTGATTATAATATTTTTAATTCAGCGGGTCTATCCTTGATTACCGATATGGGAATAGTTTCCCGGGAAGAGAAAGACTACTTTCCCTTATGTGTCCTCTCCAAACATCCTCTACCTGTGAATCCCTCCTATTCTTATGATCTGAACGGCAACATTTTCATTAATGAAAATCACAATTGCATTCTGTGGAATGGGAATAATGTGGTGAAGGGTAATGCCATAGCTCAACAATTGCTGGCCGCGTATATCAACCAGTTTAATGAATCTAGCCCCTCTGTCCAAGATGAGCATGTAGTAGTTTTTACTACCATGATGTCAAACTTCTTGAGATATGCAGGTCTAAGCGTAAGTACAAAACACTGTTGGGGCGATCTAACATTGTGACTAATAAGAGAGTCCACTATGACAAAAACATTGCAGTAGCCAAAAAAAAGAAAATGTGATCTGACATAGAAGCCATATTGTACCCAGAGTTAGGTGTAATTGAGAGTAGTCTTACTACTGCACATGGTAAATCTATCAAGCTCTTGTACCGCACCTGGCTTAAGGCGTATAAAAACTCATGTGAGGCTGATCATTGGAAAAAATAGCACTATTGGCCACCCAAATAAATTTGACAGAAATTTGGCGGCTCATACGAAGTACAAAAAAAGGGTTATTCCCATTAGTTGTGTTACAGAATCGAACTGAAAAAAGCATATTCTGTTTAGCTTGGGAACCTTAGACACTACTAAAGATATGGTGAAGCCACCAGAAAGTAAGTGAGTATGTTGGGCATCAACGTATGATATTCACAAAATCATTGTTGGCCTGAACAATTCTAGAGCAGCGGGACCTGATGGGGTATATAACAATCTATAAAAGCCACGCCGGGTAGCTGGGCTCAAGCCTTAACTATTCTATTTAATACAATTGGACAGAGAAATGTAATTCCAGCTACATTGAAGATGAGCAACATCTTGCCGGTTTACAAGAAAGGGGCATGGAACAATCCTGCTAATTATCGACTATTAGCCATGCTCGACATTCTGGCTAAAATCTTTGCAGAGGTCCTCTTAGCTGAACTTAATACCTGGATTCGAGTAAATAAGAGTCTTATGCCAAATCAGACAGGTTTTATAGAAAAATCGTACACTGCCCACAATATAATAATCTTGACAACTGCAGTAGAATATTCCTGGAAGCGTTGTGACTCTAATAGGTATTGTATTTTAGTGCAGCTTTCAATTCAGTAAATAGGAATAAACTCTGGGCCAAACTAATTCAATGGAATATCCCCACAGGCATACTAAAAATGCTGATGTTGTTGTATTCAGAAAACACAGTGCACGTACGTCTTGACGACACAGGGAACCTTTCTAAATCGTTCACAAACATATTTTGGTGTCAAGCAAGGTAGTATAGTGGCGGCCACTCTTTTTAATTATTATTTGGCAGACCTCCCAGAAAATATGCCAGGCACATCTATATGGTGTGCAGTCAAAAAGTCGAAAAAATAAAGTCGAATAACAAAAATGTCGAAAGCAAAATGTCAACAAAAAAAAATGTGAATGTTTTCTTTTTTTATTGAAATGTTTTTTTGGGTTTCGTAGGTAAAAAAGGGGGTAAAATAAAAAAAATACAAAAAAGAGGGGTTGGGGGAAACCCCACCATTTCAAACAAAAAACATAGAAAATTATACATTTGAATGTTTTTTTTTCCACTTTTTCTTTTCGAGATTATGACTCGAAAATATGTAATTCGACTTTTTGACTATAAACCCATCTATATGTCCTGCAAAAGTAGGAACTATGACCTTCAATCGGTTGGCATATGCAGATGATTTGCTCTTACTTGATCACACTCCTTATGGCCTACAGATCTCTCTAAATGCCTTAAGTGTTTATGCCAAAAGTAATAATTTACAGGTAAATATCGAAAAAGCAAAAATTATGGAGTTCTCCAAAAATAGTTCCTGTAAAAAACATGGAAATTTGATGGTGATCTCCTTGAACAAGTAGAGATATATACATACCCTGGGCTGAATGTTAATGATCATTTAAAAAAACTGCAAATGTTTAAAAGTTATCAATGCCATCAGTAGTTTTATTGGAAAAAACATGGATTTCTCAATCAAGACAATTCTATTTCTTTACACAGCATGAATTAAATCCATAATTCTCTATGGTGTTGAGATTTGGGGATATAATTATACATTTCAACTTCAAAAGTTTGAAGCATTGATACTCGTAAACTGCTGCGCCTTCCACAACGTGTGTCAATTGAGTATATTCTGCTTGAAGTTGATCTAAATAGCAGTGTTGCAGATGTTAATTATAGAATTACGAAGGGTTATGAAAAAATGTTGTACTTGGATAATAATACGATTGGGGTACAATTTATGTCTGTGTTTCAAAATGTTGACAACTGTTTGAAGATAGGTTGTTTGGGTAAAATGATGGCCTCACACAAAATATGAAGTGACAAATATGATACCACTAATGCTACCATGAATGGCCAAAGATTTAAAACATGGCTAAGAAAGAAGTGCAAGGAAGTTAGTACTGAAGCGAGCATTGTTCAACTTGATACCCTCACTAACAGTGGTATGTATTTATAGTATTGAATTGATTGGAAGTCTGCCCCAGCTTACATTCAGGCTTTTTCGTCTCCTGAGATAATACGCCAGCATCTCTTCATGAAATGTAACTGTAGCGGAACCTGGGAGATTTAGGGAGCAACATTTGGCATACCGCGTTCTGTAAGGTGGTGTTGCTGATGTGGCAACCTAGAACTGGAAACACTTAAGCGTCTGTTAGTTGAATGTGAAAGGCTACATGGAATTAGAATATCTTTTTTTTAAATCGTATGATAACCAGTATAACTGTGATAATATATCTATATGTTGGAGTCTTCTTATGGAAGGACATGATATACATTTTATTTATTTTATTACCAAGTTTTAGTGGAAGTATATTGAAATTTTAAATCAATTATCGGAAGGTGTTTTCTTTAATGGTTTTGTACGTGATGACTCATGAGACATATAGTGTGGTATAATGGAACATGCTGCATGGATATAATAGGTTATATCATTTGATGTTATGCATTGTATAAATGTTGTCCTTTTTTCTCTATTTTGCTGTATTACTGTTTTTAACTTTGTGTCAAGTTTTTACATTGTATTTACAAAACCATTGTGTTACATGTACATTTTATTAAATAAAATAAAAAATTAAAATTAAATGGGTATATGATGTTTCTGATACCTGAAAAAAAGGTAATCAAGGGTCACCCAAATGGCAGCCTTTTGGCAGCAGTCAAAAATAACATCAGTATCACCATCTCTCAAAGGTTATACTCCACCTCTTATATAGAAACCATTGAAATGACCTGGGACAAATCGTTATTTCCTAAAATGTATACAGCTCTGATCTTGAAAATCTATTAGAATCCTGACAAATTTGTGAAAATCTGTTATTTAAACAAACAATTACAATTCTTTCTACCTGGTTTTTGAGTCATACCTCGATTAGTCTGATTGTCTCCAGTGACCTGAGCTGTACATGCTTCCTTGTTGGAGATACTGGGTATGATGCAAACTTTCTGTATAGATTACAATCTCGCACAAAGGGAAAAGATTGGCTAGACCTGATGAACAACTGGGGTTTGCATCTAATAACTGGGAATGTGAAAGGTGATATACCCCCTCATATTGCATGGTCCAATAAGAAATCAAGTTTCACAATTGAATACTACTTTGCACCTTTATCTGTATTCATAAATGTTTCCACCCTACAAATTATCATGAATACGAATGATCATGTCACCCTTGTGCTTAACTGGGAAATGACAATCAACCAGGGAGCTGATACTATGGTACTTGTGGTTTGAATAGAATTTGCTGGAACCATCACATGACAAAAAAGGTTCAACAAAAATGTGATAATTCACAATGACATTATTAGAGCCCTGCTTTGACAATCTTGCAATTTCGATGAGTATACTCTTATAAGTAGAGCAAGGCTCAACCAAATATAACATGGGGACCAATGTAAAAACAGACCCGATTCGCAGTTATGGATACGCTAGAAACCTGCAAGAATTTGTTTACCTCTATATGAGTAATAAATGACAGGCTGCTCAGACAACATTATAAAAATTGTGTAAAAGCCTATAAAAGCCACCTAGTCCAAAATGATTCATTGAAAATTCTGTGCTGTCTCTCCTCAAGAAATCTCTCAGTATTTTGGACTATAATAATCAATGAGAAACATCCACAAATAATACGTCAGTGTAACCCTATCATCAAACAAATATGGACGGAGCACTTTACTAAACTTTACGGTGCTCCAGCTAAAAATTATACCTTGCCCTATTATTTCCAACATGCAGCTTTGAGCATATTTTTCGATAGGGAATTGATTCGAGAACTAATCTGTAAAAGCAAACTTAGTTGTGTCCTGGGTTCCGGATGGCCTCTCGAATCTTGCTCTAAAAGGAAAACCTGAAAACTGGTTGAAACTACTACAACATCTTTTTGAAAAAATTGTAAATGCTCAGACCACCGCAGCTTCATCGAAAAAAA
The DNA here is from genome assembly GCF_040938575.1 of Ambystoma mexicanum. Classification (NCBI taxonomy): domain Eukaryota; kingdom Metazoa; phylum Chordata; class Amphibia; order Caudata; family Ambystomatidae; genus Ambystoma; species Ambystoma mexicanum. Next base: position 608,185,402 of record NC_090928.1, read on the forward strand.
TATTTCTTGTCCTAGTTTTGAAAAAGGGTGATAGGCTTTCCCCAGGGAACTATCACTCTATAACATGATTGGATGTCACTAGCAAAAGTTGTTCTGCTCTAATCATTCATAAACTAGAGCTATGGCCCACTGACTCGGGTCATATTGATGTCTAGCAATCGGGATTCAGAAAATCGCTGGGGTTGTTGCTTGATGTTGCAATTCTATGCATATTCCAGTAGAGTGCCCACTTAAATTTACACCATACTTTGTTGCCCTTTATTGATCTGACAAGTGCATTTGACAAAGTAAATATATCTTTATTGTGGGCAAAACATGAAAAATTGGGATGTCCACCGTTTTTACATTTGATTTTGGTGTTTTTATACTCAGATATGACAGTGCAATTTAGGCTTACACTGATGGGGCTATTGTCAAGGCCAATTTCCATTCATAGGGGCCGACAGCAGTGATGCATTCTGGCCCCAGCCCTTTTTCAGTCATTCATTTACGATTTGAAAGAGGCATTTTTGAATATTAGATTGTTACCCCTGAATCTTGGGCAAAAAAAACAAAGCTGAACTACTTAGCATACACAGACAGCCTGGTGCTTTGTGATCAAACCTCCATAGGCCTCCTGCGATCCCTCAATGCCTCGATGAAAATTAACTTTGACCCTTTCAGCTTGTAAGAAACATAAATCCCGTAAATTCCATTGGATATTGAATAAAGGGAAACCTGAAGTCCTAACACTTTACTTTTCATTTACCTTGGGTATTCAATTGATACAAGTATTTCTATTACTAGAACTAATAGAAGATTAAAGAAAAAAAGATGGCTTCATTAGCCGTGCAAGCTAAGAAGTCCCAAGAAAAACATGGACGCTTCTCAGTCCTTCTGGAAATTAAGTTTTATTAGCAGACGCTGGTCCCTTGCATTACTTAGGGGCCGAGATTGTAGATCTTAGAATACTACAGACTTGGACCACCCTGGAAGGACACTTCTGTAGATTTGTCCTGGGAAATCCCAAGTGTGTACCTGTATGTGTAATCTTATGCAAACTATGTCTATCATCCTGGGAGATTAATGGAAAATGGGAAATGCTTTGTCCATATGGCAAAATCCTATCCCCTCCTCCTAATTCTTTATTTGAGGATCTCACTAAAGCCTTGAAGGGGAAAAGACTTTTAGAATTTGAAAATATTTTCTTTTTGCTCAAATCTCCTATTGCAACTAAAACTTCCTCCTTTGGAAGATATGCATGCTCGTTTAGGGGCACTCAGGAAAAACATTACTTCATTTTGGGAAGACCTGCTCTCTAACCTCGATTCAAACCTTCCTTCTGTCCTCATTCTCCTCAATCTTTCTTCTGCTTTTGATATGGTCAACCATGCCATCCTGCTCAATCACTTCCATGATAACCTCAGTATCATTGATCAGGCACTGGCCTGGCTGCCCTCCTTTCTCACTGATAGACCCTGCCAGGTCCAGCTGGGGTCCTTCCTCTCTTCTTTCTCTCTCTATATATGTGGTGTACCTGAGGGGTCTAGCCTTTCTCCCTGGCTGTTCACCTCTTGCCCACCACATTGCTGCTCTCTGCTCCAACTTTCAGTATTGTGCAGATGACATGCAGCTCTCTTTCAGGCTTCCCTCAGCTGCATATACTCCTTCTCTCATTCCACACTGTTTGTCCGCAATCCAGGAGTGGTGTGCCACCAATGAACTCTGCCTTAATACCAGTAAGACTGAGATCCTCCTCATCGAAACACCAGTTCCCTCCTTTCCTCTCTCTGTCCGGCTGCCCACTCTGGGCTAAGAACCTTGGGGTCATCTTCGACTCCACCCTCTCCTCCTTCTCTCCTCATATCTCTGACATATCTAAGAAGTCAACCTATCAGCCTCACCTCCTCAGAGGTATTCTGTCTTTCCTCATTTTCCCCCAGAAGCTCACTGTATATAGAGCTCTGGTCCTTTCTAGACTGGACTACTGCAACAGCATCTTTCTAAATCTTCCTGCCTCTACTCTCCATCCTCTGCAACTTATCCAGAACAGGGCTGTGAGACTTGTCCTTGGCCTCAAGCCCAGGGATCGTATCTCTCCAAAACTGAAATCTCTTCACTGACTATCAGTGGCAGCAAAGATCAAGTTCAAAATACTCTGCATCGTCCACAAGGCTTTCTGTAACCTGGGACCGCACTGCCTCCAATACTCTCTTCCTAAACATCTCCCTTCTAGAGCTCTTTGCTCATCCTCCTCCAACTCTCTGAGGGTCATTCGCTTTTCCAAGCAGAGTGTTGCGGGCAGATCTCTTTCTTCGGCGGGAGCCTCCCTCTGGAACAGCCTCCCTGCCTCTCTCAAACTTGAGCAGAACCACCTAAGGTTCCGGAAGCAACTCAAGACCTTCCTCTTCGCTTTCTCTCTTCCTCTCCCATTCTGATGACTCGTCTGGTCCATGCCTTGGCCACCTGGCCACCCTCCGAACTTGGGCCCAGGTCCCTACATGTCCAGTTGCATATTGCACTGCCTCGTGGCTCCCTCAGCACTTGTGGACTGTTCTTGTAACTTTAAAGTCCCCTCTTTGTGTGCTTAAGAGCCACCAGTTGGCTGGACTTTCCTTTACCTGCACTGAGCCACTAGCTGGCTGCACTTTTAATTACCTGCACTTCTCTACCCCCTTCCCCCTTTTGGCACTTATCCCCATCCACTTACCCTCACTTACGCAATCTGAATGACACAAGGCCTAGTAATATTATTGTTTTTGTCCTCCCTGTCCCCCTCTTGTCTTGTCGTGCCTAGAAACACTTGTGTACAGGCGCGTTATAAATGTCATATAATATTATATCAAATGGGTGTAAAACAAGAGTTTCCATCTCTAAAAATAACCTTTTTAGGTACATAAATCTTATGGAAAAACCCATTATTTGCTGCCCTACCTGTAAAAATATGCAAATTCATATTGGAGACATCAATATTTGAAAGTGCATTTTAACGTATTTCCCACATCTGAAATCCTAGGAGTGAGGGATCATATTCCTAGTACCAAAAGATTTTGTTGATTCTGTAAAGCTGCATGTTAGAAATTTCTGCACCATCTACTAACCGATTGTGATATTTTAGACAATTTAACACTGAAATAGTGTACATTTTTACACATAACCATACGTTTTTTAAATCTATAGAATTTTGGTACCAAATGTTAAATGGTAATCAAATCTCATTATCTTTGGCAGTAGTTTCTTTTGCCAAAATGCTTCTTCATGATTCATTGTGTTTATGCTTAGCATTGTGTAATAATTATAATAATGATGTTTAACTTGTTCTATATGGCTGTGTAAAGTTTGCTAAAAAAAACCTGAACAAATTATAAATAATAATACTATGTGTGCAATATGCTGTTTTAGAAAATTACAAATCTTTATTTTCAAAATCTCTAAGATGCCATCACATTGGAAGGGAGGGGAGGTGGGTATATAAATCACTCTCATTAGACTGTCCCCTTCATTAATATGCCCAATGACTATAGAGTGGTTGGTTTAGTGTGATGTCAGTTTTGGAACATTGTCCAATCACATACATTGACCACTTAGATTAGAGAAATGATACACATCTTGAAGGGGCACAGTCTCTGTTCTATACCAGTTCATATCTGTAAATACTGGAGGAGATACCTACTCACTGAGATTGGAAGAATGAGAGTAAGAAGAATTGATCACAACAGAAAGTAGAATAGAACAGATTGCTTTCCTTTTTGCACCCCTTTTTGGATTACTAGCAGTACACTGCAAGAGGGGCCAATCTGGAGTTAAAGTACCAGTCCTTCTTCAGTGGAAAAGATTACAGACATGCCCAAACACAGAAAGAAGGGCTTTGGAGGAAAGCTCAGCAAGAAAAAGCCACAGGGAAATCATTCAGAGGGGAGTTATACTCTAAAGGGGAATAGATTAAAACCCAGTCCGTTTTTGGGTGAAAGCACTGAGGGGTGGTACTTTATAAATGTATTGTACTTCCAAAGAAGTTAGGGAATATTTCATCAATGCATTGATTCTGGGATTATATATTTGATAGAATAGGTCCTGTGGTGTGTATACATGGAGATCCACGTACTCCTTCTCTTTAAAGGGTCCTAGTACAGAAGAAGTATTTTGGAAGTCAGAAGGACATCTCACTGTGTTCATACCTAGGAAATGAATGCAACTGAAGTAATTCGTTGTGTGCACCACCAAGCAGAAACCTGTTATTAGTGCTGAATCGCACAAGGCAAAAGGGAATGGGTGATTATTCACTACAAATTTTCCCACCTTGAAATTGTCCATGAAATATGAGAAATATACATGTTTTTAAATGAATGCAATAGCAACATCGCTGAAGGAATCTAGCAAACACACATGTTAAACATACATTTCCTCTTTACAAGCAGTTTACATGCAAGATCAAGGTTCCTGTTTTTTTTATTCCGTTTCTGGAATGCTGTTACGATGCTTACTTGCCTATCCGGTAGAAGGGAGGTGTTTTTGTTACATGAATTGAAAGCAGAGAGACTTCGTTAGGCCGGGATGTTCATATGTAAATGTACATAGAGTGATGCGTGTGTTTAAAACATTAAATAACCAAGGAAAATGCATTGTTTGGAATTTAACTAACCACTATTAATCTTTCATTTGTGTAGTAACAATTAATTTTGGGACTTCATTGAGAAGGGGGATGTTTGATTTGTTGATAGCTTGCTTAGCTATTTCTATTTAATTAAAAGATATAGCTTGTGTACAACTCTTTGTGTTTCTTGTAATGAAAGGGGAGAGAGGTTGTAGAGCATCAATATTGTTAAATTGGGGACCCAGGTTCATATGAACAATGTTATCAAATAAATGAAAATTGTGCACGCCTGATTTGTGGTGGGTGGGAAATTCCCCCGAATTGGATGTTGCCTAATCAAAACATCCTACAATCCGCCTTGGGGATAAAAGGAGCATCAGACAGGTGCATGTGGAGGTTGGGCATTCTGACACTGAGAGGAAAAGAGAGGTTCACTTGCAAATAGCTGTTGGAGAAAATAAAGAATTGAAACACTCCCAATAATGTATTGTCTGTTCTTTAGTACCTGATAAACGGATAATTGTCAGATTGTGAGGACGGAAGCTACAGTAATGTATTTTGAGGCGCCATGAAGCTGCCATAATATGGCTTTGTTCTGCTATTTAAAAAATATAACAATCTTTACCACACAAAACAGCAATCACGGTACATACTGCAGCATATAGACTTCTCCCCACTAAGACTGCGCTGAGTACCATGCAGGAGGCAACAAATGCTCTGATTACTTTCCAGTAATCTTCATTACTCCTAGTCCTACTCTTCCTCATCACAGTACTTACCACATGAGGCCCCTGCCTCTGACAAAGGAACTTCTTTTATTTCTTTTATTCCAAATAACTCCTCCTCTTAACCCACGTCATCCAGTTTACATAACCAAGCCGAAGCATGGGACCTTCCTCGTAGGGAGGGAGAGGATGGTCATCAGTACTTTGACGAGGAAGAGCATGACTAGGAGTAATGAAGATTATGGTGAGTAATCAGAGCATTACCTCCACGTTCACTCTTCCTTGCCCCAGTACTTACCTCATGAGGCATATCATAGCAGCAGTGGGGAAAAGGTCTCAATGAGACACAGAGCCTAAAAAAGTGCAGAAAAGCACACACCTTTAATAATTCAAAATTCACATCCCCACTGACAAAACCCCAACCCCGAAGGAACCATCCCCTGAGTGGGAGACATTCAACCAATAGTGGTTGATGAAAGTGCTTTGATCTGCCCAGGTGGCAGCCCTACACATCTCCTGTAGAGAATCCCCCCTTGCATTGGCCCAGGAAGCTGCCAAACCCTTGGTGGACCGCCCATGAATGTGTACAGGTACAGGCAGCCCAGAAGCCACATAGGCCATGGAGACAGCAACACAGATCCATTGGCTAATGGAAACCACCAAGGCCTTGCGACCCACACCAGCAGGACCTAAAGTAATCAGTAGACCATCAGACTGTCGGAAAGGGGCAGTTCTAGCCAAATACTCCAGCGCCGCCCGCTACACATCAATGGCATGTCAAGCCACCTCCTTGGGTTTTTTAGGATCCTGAAAAAATCAGCGAGATCCATATCTTGAGAGGTGTGAAACCGAGACATAACATTAGGTAGGAACTTCGGATCACACCTCAACACCACCGAGTCCAGTAGCACCCTCTGGAAAGGGGGTGACACAATAGAGCCCCTTTCTCCGCCAGCGTACGGGCAGAAGTTATAGCGATAAGAAAGGCAGTCTTCAGCGTAAGGTGTTTGATGTCAATCTCAGAAATTGTCTCAAAAGAGGCCCCTGAAGGAACCTTAAGACAAGAGGGAGATCCCAAGGGGGAAGGCCTTTGTAAGCACAAGGACGGGAAGAAGAAAGACCCAAGAGCAACTTCCCCACCAACACCTCCCCATCCAGGTGGCCATCAGAGTCCCCCAATTGGAATTTTATGGAGGCCCATCGAGAGCGAAGCGTGGAGACCGCTAGGCCTTTTACAAACCCCTCCTGGAGAAATTGGGAAAAGCGGGCAGACCAGAACTCAGGGGATGGATCCCAGACTGCCCACACCAGTCCCAGAAATGGCCCCAATGCCTGCCATACACCTTCAGAGTAGACGGTCTATGAGCATTTATGATAGACTTGACCACAGGACCTGAAAACCCCTGAGACATCAATGGAGACTGTGCAATAGCCATACTGCCCATTGAATCCATCAGACTCCAAACCCTAGACCCCCCTGCAGGAGAGACCACCACTTCGGTACCAGCCAAGGTTCCTGGGACTGAAGCTCCAACAGAGGGGGGAACCAGCTCTGGTGGGGCCAGAATGGATCAACCAACAACACAGTCGACCCGGACACTCTAATGCCCTGAACCACCGGAGGAAGAAGGGGAAGAGGAGGGAATGCATAAAGGAGACCCCGAGGCCACTGCAAAGAGATGGCGTCAACCCCAAAGTCCCCTTGGCCTGAAACCAGGAACAGAAAAGGGGAACCCTTTCCGAGGCTGGAGAGGCAAAGAGATCTAGTACGAAGGTCCCGAATCTGACACCGATCTCCGCAAAGACCCTATCCGATAGAACCAGTTCCGCATAGGAGGGAAACCGGCGGCTGAGAAGATCCGCTCAAACATTGTCCACCCCCCTGACATGCAAGGCCACCAGGGACACCAGATGCGACTCCCTCCAAGAACCAATCTGAACAGCCAGAGCATTCAAGGAGCGGCTGGAACCCCCCTGGCGGTTGACATACGGCAAGGCTGTTGTATTGTCTGTCTGGACCAAAACCACCTGGCCTTCCAGAAACACCTTGTAGTACACCAGAGCCCGGAGAATGGCACACAACGCTCTCCAATCGGATGGGTGATGGCTCTCCTCCGTAGCCCTCAACCCCTGGGCCAAGAGGACCACCAACCCCTTCTGCTGGCATCTGTAGTAAGAGTGATCACAGAAGGAAGGACCAGGGACACCCATGCCCGGAGATTCGGAAACCCCAACTACCACAGTAGGGAGACCCTCAGAGCTGGGGACACCAGGATCAAAGACTCGTAAGCTTGAGAGGTTGGGAGCCAGTGGGAGAGTAGATAGGACACCAGAGGACGTAAATGAAGACAGGCCCAAGGAACCAGAAACACGCAAGATGCCATGTGCCCCTGCAGCTTGAGCAATAGGCGAGCCGAGACATACTGCCTCCCGAGAATCCTGCCCAGAACAGTCATCAAGTGATGGACCCTCTCCTGGGACAGAAAAACTCTCCCCATCCTGGTGCAAATCTGAGCCCTGATGAAAACCAGATCCTGAGAGGGCTCCATCTGAGATGTCTGCCAGTCCACCAGACACCCCCAGCCCCGCAATGCTTGGCAGATCATCTGGAAATGAGCCAGGACTGTCTGCTGGAGGGCCATCTTGACCAACCAATCGTCCAGGTAGGGAAACATCTGAATTCCCCTCAGGTGCAGATGTGCCACTAGGGGAGCCACCAGTTTGGTGAACACTCTGGTGGCTGAGCGCAAACCGAACGGGAGCACTCAGAACTGAAAATGCTGGGATCCCACTGCAAAATGGAAGAACAAGGGACAGGGGCAGAAAGCCACGTGGTAATATGCATCCTGAAGATCCAGAGACACCATCCAGTCCCCCCTGTACAACAACGGGAGAATGTTCTGGAAAGTCTCAAGCATTCCTTCCAGACGTAGCAGTTCAGAGCCTTGAGGACCAAAATTAGGTGATACTTCCCTGAAGGTTTGGAGACCAAGAACACCCGTGAGTAGAAACCCTGACCCCGAAGCGGGAAAGGAATTGGCATGATAGCCGCCTTCAGCAACAACTCTGAGAGAGCAGTTGCCATAGCCAACCTCTTGGTCCATGTTCTGGGTACAACAGTCAGAACCATGCAAATCTGGACAGGCGGAGACATGAAGTTTACTTGATAACCCCTCTGAATGGTGCCCAGAACCAAGGAATCCGAGCACCACCCTTTCCATACCAGAAAAAAACAGCCGGGGAACCCCGCCCACCGGCCTATCCAAACCATAAGGATTTCTATACCTCACAAAACGTGAAGAGCGTGGAGGACCCCGGAACCCCCTGGATCTCCGAAAAGATTGAGAGGAGGAGCAAGGGAAAGACCTTCTGGTCACTGCACCCCCACCAGAGGAAGATTTCTTGGTCGTCGAGTTAGATTTGCGCTGCAATTTGTTTGTCAGCATGAAACACTATATGCACTTTATCCTCAAGTGAATCACCAAAATGTTTGGACCTATCAAAAGGATGTTTTAGGGCAGCCGCCTTCTGAGAACCTTCTGTTTTCCAATCCTGCAGATGCACATTCCTCCGGCCCGACACCAGCGGCCATGGCCATTGCTGATCCACGCACTCGATCAAATGCCAGACCGTTCAACCTGGCTCTGCATCTCTGATAGCAAAAGGGCACAGTCAGAACCCCCATCCACTGCTTTTTTTTCCATTTTCTGAAACCGCTTAGCATATTTTCTGCTGTCTAGGAACCATAGATATTCGAGGGCCAGATGTGCACTAGCACTTTCAAAGTGTACAGCTTTGCCATAAAGTGGGGCATTGCAATCTTCTCTGGGTCACACCATTTCCCGAAGGATTTTATCCCGGATATCAGATACCAAAGGCAACCTCATCCTTGGGGTATGCCTATACTGTAGAATAGTAGGGTCAGCCCCCTCCACTGGTACGAAGGGCTCTGAAAACCCCATGCAGTCCCTAACTTGAGCAAGCACCTCCTCCACCCCTTCCCTGTCCAGATATTTCTCTTCCGCATCAGCCGATAAGGAATAGGAAGTGGCAGAGGACTCAGTGCCAGAAGATGAGGATGATGAGAAAGACAGACACCGATGCGTGTGCCTATGTGCATGGCTGTGACTCCCTCCACCATGATGCTTAAGCAATTTGTTCAATTCTTTCCTGGTTAAAGAACAATTATTTGACTTCTTCTTTCTCCTCCTGTGCAGTTCAGGTGAAGAGGAAGATGAGGCAGAAGACAGGGCAAGGTGTCTGAGTTTTGCAGAATGTTTACCCATGGCGTGCATAGACAACAAACAGAACACAAACTTGCTGAGTGCACATTTAAATGGTAGGCTAGGAGAAACCCCACCAATGTAGGAGACCAAACAATGTATCCCCCTGGGAATGGGCCGTTCCTCCATAGTTCACCTTCCCTCCGAGGTGGAGCCCACCCGCCTCCAGAAGGTACATCAAAGAGCCGGTATGCTGTGAAGAAACAGAACGTTTGGCCACAACGGCAGGAGAAAAGTGTTATGACAAGATCTCATGTATTATGCTCAAAGGATACGCTGTCAAGCTGCCATGTTGATCACGTTACTTTATTCACGTACTTCAGTCCATCAGGTTTCATCAGGTACATAGGAGATTAGGAAGTACAGGCATAGGAACCCACTGGCTTCCACCACTCAGGCTCACATCGTTCAACTGCCTTAGGTGGAACTCCATTCACACACAAACATTCCAATCCTTCAGCTAACATTCCACACATGACATCCCTCCTTACATACACCTCATAAAAGCAGGATAAATGCACAGGAAGGAAGGTCAATCAGAATGCCTCCTTCCGTTAGCACAACAAGCACACCACACAGACAAAGTACATCTCAACACACCTCTCAATCAAAACTGCCTCAACACCTTCTTTCCGTTACTGCAAAACATACACCCATCACAATCAGACAGCAGAACACACAACAGTCACAACTGTGAAACCTCTGGCACCATGAACAAACTAGATAACCAAGGCAAACCTGCCCCTCTGGGCTACCAAACCACAAAATCAAAAACCACCCTAGAAAACTAAACAAGTCCCATCCACCACGGCCACTAGCGAACCTCAGGACTGCCACACCAGAGCACAAATGGCCTCCTATATGGGCTGACACGTGGCCTGCTACAACACCTACAACAAAACATTTCTAACCTACTAAAACAGACCATCAAACTAAGGCTCAAAAGGATCAGGTGCACACTTTCCACAACACCTAAAACACACAATCACCTGACCCATTCCCAACACACACACACACACACACACACACACACCAGAAACCAGATTACACACCGGTCAACCAACTCACAAAATACACAGCCTCAAGGTGTAGTCAGACACTCCGAGCCCTCAAAACCAAGCACTAAACTAGACCTGCTGGGCACTGCCACAAGGAGGTTGGAGTTGCCCAGAACAATCCAAAAAAACAATCCGGGAGGGTTCCAGAAGTGACTCTAAAGTTGAAGAATAACAGAATAAATCCTAGGTGGGATGCAGGCGCACCTGCATCACCAACACACTCTGCACCAGAGTCTCTCGACCAGCCACCACTGGTCACTACATACTACTGCTCTGCAGGGTCTCCTGACCAGCCCACCACTGGTCATTACACAAATACAACTACTCTGGCTGCAGTCACCATGCATAACCACAGACCATGCAACAGAGCGTCTTGACCAGGCCATCACTGGTCACAACATATCACAACTCCACAGAGTCTCTTGCCCAGTCCAACACTGATCACTAGCTACAAAGCTTGTGGCTGCATCTACACCTTGCATCACCACAGCTTCTACACCAAAATCTCTTGACCAGCCCACCACTGGTCCTTACACAAACACAACTTCTGTGGCTGCATACATCCCATCCATCACCACCGTCTCTACCGCAGAGTCTCTTGACTAGCCATCCCATGCATCACCTGACCAGGCCATCACTGGTCACTACACATCACAACTCTGTAGAGTCTCTCACCATTCAACCAAGCGCAGCAGTCGCTTAAAATGGTTACGACTTAAAACATTAACTTTGCGGTGTGGGTAGGGCCCTACCCACACCTCATCCTAAAAACATGTGAATGCTTAATTACCAACCAGCATTATTTACATTTTCCATTTGGTGTAACTATCAACATAGCTGTAAATCTCAAAACCTTTGACTGCATGTTGCCATTTCCAGGATGCAACTTAAATCCTGCAAATCCTCAAAATGTGTTAAAAACTACATGTTGGGCAGCGTCAATAAAACACTTTAAATGCACATCAAAATTTCAGTCAAAACCACACCCAATGCACATCACGCATCCATTATAACCACTGTAAATGCAACCTTGTATTAAAGATTCCTTGTCGCATACTAAAAGTCTCTGTTGTAACTTTGCAATGTAACCTTCCTGCAGTTCCTCAAAAAGGCTAAACTAATCGCCTTAACACCCTGCAGGGCCATAACAAACACAATACTACCTTGCTTCGCATTACAGTCATACCTAACAAATGATGCACACAACAGCACCCATCCATCCATATGGACACTGCCTAACACACTTCGAAATGCTGTTCGCTCATATCCTCAAACCTACTGGCAGAATTACATTGCTACCAAGACATGCCAAGAACACTAAAAAAACTCTGCTGCTCCAAAATCAGCATAGCGTCCACAAAATACATTGGGCCTCATTACGACCCTGGCGTTAAGGGTTTAACGGCGCCGTAAAAGGTGTCGGCGCTGTTAAACCCTTAACGCCTGATTACGAGGTCCCTTTGCGGGACCCGACCTTAACGGCTGTTTTCTCCAGCCGTTAAAGTAGGTACCCGCAAAGGGAATTTGGTTCCAATAACTACGTAACGTTGAAGTTGTCTTCCACCAAAAATTCTCCATGCCGTGGCCCCCAAAACTGCATCTCCAGACATCAGACTAATATTGCTGGATGCTACTGATCTGACGTGGCATCTACGATGCGTAGGATGTGACCAACGCTCCTTCCTGGTCACGTGAGGGTGCTCTCCAAGGTTCTTTACTCTATCTCCGTTGATGGCTCATAATGAAGAGTCACTTGGCTATCGCTGTTACCACAATTAAATTCATGCTGCCGCCGCTCCCCCAGTACTTAGCGAGCGCAGCTGACATCAAAGCTCACACATTGGGCATTCAACAAGTGCGAGCGTTCCAGCTGATTGCCAACACCATCAGCCACACCACTGACGTCATCACTCCTCCACGAGCATGGAGCTTTTCGGAGCTCCGCTCGCCAACTGTCAGAACAGCTGGCCAGTCTTTGCAACACTTGCACCTCCCAGTCCAAGGACAGGGCACTGTCAGCTCACTTAATGAAATCCATTACACTGTTGGCACCGTTAAACATGCTCTAGCACTCTCTCTCTCTCCACATGCATGGCCAACAGAGCCTCTCATCACTACAGCCTGCTGCCTGCCAGGGCAATCCATCTTCCTGGCATTTAAAAAAAGTCACTACAACGGTGGCACGGCGTCTCCCCCCGGGTGCTTCAAGGACAAACTCTCTAGCTTTACTTGGAGTGCCACACTGAGCAAACACTGTCGGTACACTGGGCAAACACTGGCGGTATCGTGGCAGGGCAGTCCTTAAGCTGTCGCTGGAACATTATAAGGTCTCTGGTGCCTGCACATCCACATATCAGGACAGTCTCTCTCATCCCTCGGCGCCATGCCAGACCGTCTATCTGACTCCTCCCTGGATGTCTACCAGGGCAGCCTCATGTAACCTTCCTTGGGTGGTGGGGCTCATCATGGGGACAGTGGGTTCCCTCTCCTTTAACTCAGGGTCTCAACTTCAACTTCCTCCTGCTCTGCACCCCCCGCAGCAGTGTCTCCTCTGTCCTCTCAATGGGCCACAAACACAGGTGCCTGTTCTCTCCAGGGTCCTTAGTCAAGGTCCTCACCAAGACCAGGCCTCGTGGCCAAAATTTTATAACAGGATCTCAGGAATTATGTTCAAAGGATACGCTGTCAAGCTAACATGTTGATCAGGTTACTTTATTCAAGTACTTCAGTCCATCAGGTCTCATCTGGTACATAGGAGATTAGGAAGTACAGGCATAGGAACCATTGGCTCCCACCACCCAGGCTCACACCTTTCAACTGCCTTGGGTGGAACTCCATTCCCACACAAACATTCCAGTCCTTCAACTAACATTCCACACATGACATCCCTCCTTACATGCATTTCGTTGAAGCAGGATAAATGCACAGGAAGGAAAGTCAATCACAACAAAAAGGCATTGCAGTACACATAAAGCCCCCACCTCCTTACCGCACCCCAGGCCCTGCAGGACCCAGGCCGTGATGATGTCATGCTGGCATAGAGCCAGGCAAAAAAATGGGCGAGGCTTCCCGCTCAACCGGGACCCCAAGCCCTACAGGGGGCCCGGGAGCACAGCGCACCTGAAGAAGCCGAAGGCCATAGCTCTCAACTCACCCGCTTTTGGCGGGTGTCACCCGCCTTGCAAAGGGCTGACTCACCCGCCAGGCCTCCTGCACGCCCATTCATTCCAATGGGCGTCTCACCCGCCAGAAACAAAATCGGGTGATTTCACCCGCCTTTGCAAGACAAATGCTTGAGAGCTATGCGAAGGCTCCGCCACACATCACCACCAGGGGGCCAGCAATCGTCGCTCCCTAGAGCCCCGCACCGGGAACAGTCCAACCAGCGGAGGCAGGATAAATTAAACTGGGTGACGTGGTTTAAGGGGTGGAGTTATAGGGAGTAAAAGAAATAAAAGAACGTCCTGTGTCGGATGCCGGGGCCTCATGAGGTAAGTAATGGGACGAGGAAGAGTGGACGTGGAGGTAATGCACTTTACAGCACCTGATAAGAGTTACACTGAACCTCGTATCTCCCACACTCCAAGCCGCAGTTCTGTAAGAGCTGCATTTCACACAGTAATTAGTATTTCTCTGCCTCTAGTCCAACTCATTGACCGTGTCTGATAAAATATGCTGGCTGCACTAAATTTGTTGTTTATATTTTATTTCCTTCCTGCTACACGGGTAAGTCTCGTGAAGCAGTGTTCTACGTTAAACAAACTAAATATGTACATTTGTTTATGGGTCAAAGTACCCTTGCATTACAGTGCGAGTGCAATTTGTGCCACGTGCACATTTGGAATATTAGTCAATCTACCACAGCTCATATTGTGGGTTATTCATTTCCTTGGCATCTGCTATGCGTTTGAATATCACATCAGTGTATGATATAAGAAAAGTAATTTCGTTGGACATGGTATTCATAATAATAATCATATTAATGATAACAATAGTATTAATAATAATGTGAATTATTAGTAATAATAATAATTATTATTATTATTATTATCATGGATTACATATGTAATGTTCAGGGAAAAACTGATTACCTAGAATGAAGCACTAGGGACAGGATTTGGGAGCTCCCAGTAATCTCAACTGACTGTTGTGAGAGATTCCTGAGGGGATCGGTCTGTGACCCGGAAGTTCTAGTTCCTGGCCGTCGTGTGTGGCTTTCGGAGCCCCGGGGAAAGGAGATTCTGTGTGGCAATTATATCTTGCTTGGTGCCGTGCTATGTATTTGTAACTTTCTGGAAACAGGAGGCCATTACATGACTTAACCTTTTTTTGTTCATTCCTGTTAAAGGCTTATTTGCAGTAATGAAGTATGACAGTATATGTTTGCCAGTTAACCGCACAAAAAAGCACAGTCCAAAATGTCCCGCACTCTTGAAATGGGATGTATTTTTCACACATAAATCGACTCGCTTCTCACTTTCTTTCAAACAAACATTAAAAAAAGGTTCACAAGTCAGACGACAAAGGAAGGAGGCGCAGATCTTCAATCGTGAGACCTTAAAATTATGTTATTCTTTAAGAATGATTTGAGGACGAAGAAAACCCCCTAAAGTTCAGAAAAATGATTAGCATAACATGCCTGTAACTCAAGCTGTGCTTAATGAGAGGTGCTGTTTTTTTTGCCGTGGGGAGCACAGCCCATTGAGTGATAGCCATGAAAGAGGTCACATACATATTCATCAAATTCGTCACGCACATGTACACTGGCTTTAATAGGCCATGACAGCAGACGTTGTGTAAGGCAAAGGGCGGCGAATGTGCTCACTCCCTTGGCTGGCATATTTAGCCATTAATGCTCTGGTATCCATGGATGAAATATTAGCTTGTTAACTTCAAGGCAATCAGTTGTGTCGGATCCTCGGTGGCAAAGGAGGACGCGCGTGAAATGTGCATGCACAGGGTGGAATGGTCGGGGCTTTCTGGTGTCATCTTCTGCTTGTCTGGCAGGAGCATGTGCTTAACACTGTCAGGAAAGAATGCATACATCTTCATCAATCATCACTGGACTTTTTTAGGCTCTTGTGCATTTATTGAATTTTGCAACTATTTACAAGGCTATTATTTATCCTATGTACTGGGTTATTAATTTGAGCAGAAACTAATAACATATTTATGATAAGACATACTTAACGGGCAGACAAACATTGTAGCGTTGTTTATGTTTTGAGCTGTGACCGTAACGTGCCATTATTGAACATGTATTTTTCTTCTGGGAACCTGTACGTTTTTTTTTTTAAATGTACTTTATTTTTTATCACACCTAGGAACCATAACAAAAATGTCTTATCTGTATACTTTATTTGTTTTTTTTTAGAATGCGCCTAATACCAGACCTTAGTTCTGTTTCTAGGATCCGGGATTGCAACCTTTTTTGTTCTGTGTGTTCTTGCTTCCAAGACCAGCACGTTGCTCCTGTGCTATCCTCCGTTAGTCACCGTTTCTAGAGTACATGGTCTTCAGACACGACACAGGAACAGTAAGCCCATCTGCTACAGCACGTGCTGGACATGGCTACGGGCATCCTCGCACGCTATGACCCACATTCGTCCATGGCCTAGGCACAGCAAATCTAAGGACAGAACCCGCTGGGGATGGCCTGCCCTCATCCCTAACATAGTAAACCTGATGCAGTGTCTGCTGTACATTTTCTGAGGGCATTCTCAATGGACACTGATCCGGAGCATGGCTCAATGTACTTATTTGCAGTGCTGCCAGTTGACCATCTCTGCTGCCATATTTTAAGGCAATTACATTTAATAAATCCATGTATGGCAAGATTATATATGAGTTATTGGCAATCGTATACTTAAAAATCAATGTATGGAAATTAATCAGATAGATCGGGGTATGACCCCTTCTTTAAAACCATATTGGGTATCCTCCATTTCTACATTCTCTTTCCTATAATCGGTTAATCTGATATGAATCACCCTTCTAGATATTGGGACGCACTATCAAGCAGGGGTAGAGAAGGGATATGCGATTGTGCGAAAGACTTTTTCTCTGTTTTGAAAACATGGATGACCATCACTATCATTCAACTAGAAGGGAATGATTATGTAAACTAATGGCATTATAAACTTTGAGCAGCGTTGGTGTCTATAATTCAATTTAGACTGCTCAACTGGGATACCATCTACCCAAGGGATTTCTAGTAATCTGGTTTGCAGAGGATTGTATTATGTCTGCTTATGTAACAATGGAAGATATTGCATGATCACTATATAACCTGTGTTGTCTGCTACTGTACAATCCTTCCAGACACTACATCTTTATGATCAACTTTAAATATCCCATCTAATTGATTTTTTGTTTGTGGATAGCTTCCTTCACAGAGCTTCGTGGGGTTATGGGTTCGAGATATGTGTGAAGCAGCCCAGTGTCAATTCTACAGAAACATGTTTGGTGTGTTATGTTGAGCAATGCCACGTGTGCAGTGGCACAATGGGTACAGAGAGAAATCAATTGTTGATTAACCCCTGTTGTCCAGGATAACGAAATAATTTTCACTCATTAACTGCCCTTAGGCCCCATAGCCAATCCCTCTGCACTCTGAAAGCGCTCATTTTCAATGCAGAAATATTCCAAGCAAGATCCTCCTCTCGTCGTAGTCCCCAAACAGAAGCCTGTACAGTTTATAATTCATTCCGATTACCCTTACTGGAAAATGTATACTATGTTTCAAAAATAAATAGGTTGAATCATAGTCCAGGCATTTTTGTGTTGTTATTGGACCATGCTTTTCCTGGAAAAAAGGATTATCAACAATAGGCAGGTATTTTTGAGAGTAGTGTTATGCAGTTGCATATGATTTTCGGAAACTTTATGGATTATTTTAACACCAAAATGTAATCAAGAGACTATCCAGTCACTTAATCCCTCGGACATACAACCTTTCATCTTTGTGATTGCTGTTGTATCATGTATTACATGTCAGTCTCTATGGATGGCTTCTAAAAACCATACTTCCTGGAAGAAACCATCATCATTTCTTTAAACAAAAGCTCTCATTCCAGATCAGCGATCTTATTAGGTAACTCTGTGCATCTAGGGAACAACATTTTAGGAATCTTCAGCTGAGTTCTAGTGCACTTATAAACAATTTGTTTTGACTTAATCTTACCACAGCCATTGACTTCATCAACACATCTTCATTAAGCACCTGCTGACTATTCACGAACCCATTTTCACTTCCACATACATACTTTCCACGCACTGTGTCAATTGACTCTTCTTTCTATCTGGAACATATATTGCAAAATGCATTATGAAAATCATTACGTGACAATCATAGAGCATACCGCCTATCGGATTCCATGAAGGATTAAAGAGTTTAGTAAAGAGTACACATCACTTGTCAACACTGCATAGAAACAATATCATTCATTGATCTTACAGGACGAGAGAAGCGCTTAGGGAGGTACTTATGATATCAGAAGCATGGTATGATTAATTTGCGGACTGTGCAAAATAAAGCATTTATGTATTCTGTCATTGTGGTAGCCACTTAAATTAAAAGTAAAAGATGTGTGGTTAGAAACATATATTTTTTTAAAAATCAACACTTCACAATCGCCCATGATATTTTTAGGCTGTAGGCCCGGTCGGGGGTTCATCTAAGCCATTGGTGTTGGTGAGGTGTTGAAGTGTAGGCCAATATTGTGACCATTAAATACATGCACCTTTAAAACTGTTCAGAACAAAATCCTCACAAAACAAATCATCACAAATCCACAGAGATTAATTTCCCCCTTGAATCCACCCCTTATTAAATCTGGAGCACTTCTTTTAAAAATTGTATTGAAGCAAAAATGAAACCAAAATATTCACCACCCAATAACTGTGACCAGAAGCTTTCTGGCTCCGAACATTGTCTTATCTTCAGATACTCTCCCAGGAACTTGGTTCTAAGTGCAGACAAGCCCCTACAACCCACCAAAATGTGCTGCAGTGTTTCCACCTGACCATCATAATGGCAGAATCTGGACTTGTCTACATCTGATTTACTGTATCGCTTCAGGAATTTGTTGGTGGGGAGCCGATTAGATCTCAGTTTCATAAACTGCGTTCTATACCATGGAGATTGGAAAAGCTTTAAATATCAGGGCCTTGTACCAAAAGCCTTGGATTCTTCACTCAGGGCCAGTTGCCACTAATGAGAATTTCTATCCTCAAGAGTTTTTATCCAGTCCTGTGCCCATATTTTTCCCTTGACTTTACCGAAATGAGTAATTAGAAGTTCAATACTACAGCCTAACAACTCTAGTTGGGTTATGAAATGGTCCTTCCATTGAACCAATACACTAGGGCTCCATCCCACCCAATTGCTGGTTGATAATTTCGAATGGAGGTGCAGAAGGCACGAATAAGCATTTGCGATATAACGATAATGCCTTCCGAGTGGTTTTGGCATATAATTAAATAAGGCCTAACTCGCCTGAAGTTGCTGCCAGTTTTGGCAGGTTTAGGAGCTTTCTCCAGAATGTTCCCTCGAAAGATGCCCACATGAAAAGAAATCCTTCTGCACCAAAAATCAGAACCAGAGAAAACCTGTCCTCAAAAAAAGTCCAAAGAGATTTTGCCAAATATCTTGTCTAGCCATATACCTTGAGATGTCTTCATGGAATTCTTCTTTTTTAGAGTCAAACACCTTGGACCATTCCTATTATTAACAAGGGCACCCAAGTAAGTCAGTGATTGGGTTTCAGGTAAAGGGCGCCCTCCAGAAACCATTTATATCCTGAAACCCCCTTCCTATGCAGCTCCCAAATGTCAGAATTCGAGATTTCAATGGGTTAATTTCTAGGCCATTCTTCCTCATGTATTCCAGCAATACATTCAAGGATTGCTGAAGCCCAAAAGGGGTCTGGTTCAGAATAACCAGGTTGTCAGCGAATAATAGTCTGGCAATATTTTTTGTGCTCATTTTCAGGGGGAAAGCATTTGCCCCGTCCAAAGCGATGGTTAGGTCTGACAAGAAAAGGTTAAAAAGGGTTATGGCAAGCAGGCAACCTTGTTTCAGCGCCCTTATCGTTGGAATTGGGTCAGGCAAGAACCCTTGCGCGTTGATCCTGATTTTGACAATAGTATCTGAGTACAGCGATCTAATAGCTGCTAACAGATTCTCAGGGCATCTCCACTTCTTCATTTTCCTCCAGAGCATTTCCATGTCTATCCTGTCAAACGCCTTTTTAACGTCCTCAAAGGCCATGTATATTCGTTTTCCTTTTTCCATTGCTTTGCCCATCAAGATGTATAGGAGAAACAAATTGAAAGCTATCCCCACACTCATTGTGAATCCTGTTTGTCTAGGATCAGCTTTACCAGCAGTTGCTATCCATTTATTTAAATGAAATAGCAGAACACCCCCAAAAATCTCCCCAACACATCGAGGATTGTGATAGTTTGGTAGTTCTCCGGATCGGCCCGATTGCCTCCCTTGTAAAATCACTGCAGACTTCCATGATTCTGGAATGGTCTCCAACCTCATAATTATTTTTAACAGGGGGTATATAAGGACCGCCCATTCTTCAGGCGCATCTTTAAACATCATATTTGTAATGTCGTCAGGGCGAGGGGCCCTAGATCTACTTGCCTTGCTGATAAGTGTAAGCAAGCCTCCAATGTCAAAGTGTAGGGACCAGCGCTCCCTTTTGTTTGTAATTAGCCAAAGGTGCCCCTTCTTTTTTGCCAAAGGTTTTTTCGTAATGGGCTAACCATTTATCCTCTGATACCATGTTTGACACTGGCATCATTTTCCCTGGTCCCAATTGGTTGAGCAAATCCCAAGTTGCTCGCGTATCTCTTTTCAGTATTGTCTCGAGCATGACCTCCGAGTCTGCCTGTAGCAATTTAGCTCTTTGAGCTACTGTACAGTTCCTAAATGTTTGCTTTCTAGTTACAAGAAATCTGTTTGTTGCTACCCCCCTCGTTCGTTTCAACAAAATCTTCTTAACCTACTCTGTCACTCACTGGGTGGTAATCCTGGTAATACTGCAGAAACCTGGCCCGTGACTTGATAGTAGAGCCCTTAGTTAGACCTAAACCATGGCCTCCTCTCTGTTGAGGGAAAATAACTCTTTTTAGCAATATGCCCCCAGACTGTTCAGAACAAACAGTCAAGGAGACCGATCACTCAAAAGAGCGGGAACACACACTGCGATAGACACCGGCTGTAAAGCAAACAACGAGGTTTTAATATTAGGTAATGATGATGGGTAAAACACAGATATATCACAAATAATAATACCTGCACTAAATAGCAGCTAAATCTTATTTTAGGTAACCTGACCCTGGGGACAGAGATGACAATGAGAAAGTGGTAAACTCAACTAAACTGAACAGGGTCAATGAATGTCTAGTAACTAGGAATGAGCCTATAGTCTTTGCGTGTGAAAGGCGAATGGAGATTTAAGAAGGATCAGAGAAAGTCCACAACGACTGGTGCAAAACAACAAATAGTTCATGTTAGTAGCGGAACTAACCCCGACGGCACGTGGATCACACTAGTGTCAGGGTGGTGCACGTCCCTGCAGAGCGTTCTCGTGCATGAGGAAAGGTAAGTATCCAGAGGGTAAGAGGATGCAACCAGACTTGTAGGTGACAAAGATAAGAGTAAAGTAACTTTTAAACACAGAAAGAAAAATATGAGGTTACCCAGGTAAAGAACAACAAATACTTGCGATGTGACAGAAGCCGCTGCAGAGAGGGAATGTCCAAAGCCAATCCGTTTAACAATCAAGGGCTGGTACACAGGAAGGAGAGACCAGAGACAAATGCAGATTTGAGGAGAGTAGTCTGTGGGCAGGCTGATGTCCGGTACACAGGAAGGAGAGATCAGTGACAAATGCAGATTCGAGGAGAGTAGTCCATGGGCAGACTGAAGGTCCGGTACACAGGAAATTTGATCTAAGCAATGAAGTCCAAGAGGTGAATAAAGGACTTCCGAGGTTACGAAACAACTGGGAGCTGGTAAAGACGTAGAAACCAGTTGCAGAGTCCTCAGTAGCAGGCAAGGTTCACTGCAAGGAATGAGGTTCTGAACGTAAAGGAAGACGGAACTTCAGAAGAACAAAACCGCCATAGTAACTTCGATAGGAAGCAAACTTCTGCGTTTTGTAGAACGTAAAATACAAGTCAATGCAAGGCTCCATGTTTCCCATTGGATGAAACAACCCGGAAACCCAAGGATGATGGGAAACATAATTCTTCCACATTACGACCCATATTGCTGTAACCTCCAGCGTCTATGAAATGGGGCTGCAAAGCGCTGTATTCTGTGAGATAGAAACATGCCATGTCTGGCAGTACGCCTCCGGACATGAATACGTGTAAGTGTAGATGTTCCAGGAGGGGCCGGTGCTCTCCGTATCATAAAATAGTCTTCTCTCTCGGCATTTTGGCATCATAAGTATAAACATGGGGCCTGCCCCGATTTCATATAACAGGGGGACATAGTTTACCCCCTCCTTGCCCCTTCCCAGTTTTTCAAAATTGGGTTGTAGGGCTCTAAAGTCATCCCTCCTTATTCTCAACCGGTTACCTCTGTTAGAGACCTCCAGAGGGAATTTACAGAATTCCTTTTGTGTAACCGGCACAGGTTCTTGTATCAATAGTTTCATGAACGAATGATCGCAATTTTTTTGGCTGAATTCCTAGAGAGATAACCCGCTTGTTAAGATTAGAGCAAACAAACACATATTCCAATGTAGAGGAATATACACCATTTGTCCAGGTTGCTTCCGGGTAACCACCCCTTCATCAAAACCCTTAACCATGTGTAGATCACAGGCTTCCATTAGCTCTCGCAACCATCTTGTTTTTAGTACCCTTATTTCCTGCTATTTCCTCCAACCTCTGACCCCCTCGGACCAGGCAAGTAGCATTGCGGTCACCACCCACACAGGAAAAATCAATCGGATGTTTGCCATTAAATTTGTCAGTAAGATCATTAACAGATTGCAAAAGCCTGGTCGGGTCTATCCCCTTCGTGTTCCAAAAGATATTTACAATGAGCAAACAGATGTAACTATCCGGGGCAGCCCCTCCCATTCTAATACATGTAGCCTGGACAAATCTATTTGGGCATTTTGAATCGACCACGCAAAAGCCCCTTCCATTTTTCATCAATGTGAGTAGACCTGCGGAGGGCCTACCTTTCGGCCCCAGAGAGGCAGGGTTAATATGAGATCTGTAGCCATCATAGGTTGTCAAATTGTTAGCCAAGTTTATTGCAGGAAGAGGATATCTATTTCTATTGAGGTGATGTCCTTGTCTTTTGCCAAATGGGGGAAACCTCTTGTGGTCCAAAAGCAAATGCTTAATCCGAGTGCTCGTTGTTAGTTCAGATCGAAATCCTTCACTTTCCCTTGTTGAATCATTCTCGCTTCCAAATTCTCATCCTTTTGTGAAAGAGAAATGTTTCTCTCTCCAAAGTGCCGACTTTCAAACGTTACTTTGAGTGGACCCTGCCATTGAAACACTGGCCTAGTAGGTCTTGAAAGCATGCACTCTGTTTGCCTTTGCCCAGCCTCCCTCTTAGGCCATTTATAGGTTTCAGTGAACTATTTTCGGGCTTGTTTTGAAGTTGCTCCCCTGACTTGAATGAGCTTTCACATACCTGAAGCTCCGTAAAATCGAAGCCCCATGGGAGCAATAGATGAGAATGCCTCAGGAGGGACGATTTGATTAACCTTGAATTTAGATAGAGGATCCCTGATTCCATCAGGTACTCATCAGCAAAGTCAAAAATTTCTATGTCCTCCGAACGGACAAAATGGAAGTCAGGGATGTGATGAAACAATTTCATTACGTTGGCTAGTTTTAGAAGCAGTCCATCATTGAGGGGGAGCAACCCGTCTAATCTTAGTTTCAGGGGTTAGCTCTTGTCCTCTCATTCACCTGACAATCTTTTTCCTCATTTGTTGAATTCTAAAAGTGGAATGGGTTGCTCGTCAGACGATTTTCTCTCCTTGATGCAGGGCCGCTTCCGAGCCTCTTCCTTTTTCTCTTTTGGCGAAGCAGAGTGGAGAGGTCTTTTGAGAGTGATTAACCTCCTTAGGTCTTCCAGGGTCAGAAACTGTACTCCAGATCAATTTTTATTTAAGGCCACACAAAATGATAAAGAGCCCTCGTCCCGTGAGATATTCCTGCGCTTTGAGGTTGATCCCGGTTCCTCCTCGTTGTACTAGTAATCATGGACCATCCAAAGGGACAGGTTGAGATCTGCCTCATCCTTGGAAGCTGAGAGATCTTCAACCAAGGGTGGAGAGAGAGCTACCATTTCTCTAAGTTTTGTCTCTTCCGTTACTTTGATCTGCTCCAGCACCCTTGCACGTGCCGCTTTACCACCCATTGTAGGATTTGAACGGGGCATGGTAAGATTCCTTAGAAATGCCCTTGAGCTGTTGGTTTTCCTCGTCTGCTTGGTAGCTGTCATAGATTTTGCTTTGCTTGTTAGTATACCACCTTTTGAGGAAGTTTTCTGACATATGCACATTTTCCTCTTTTGAAAAATCGGAAGGAGACATTTCCCAAGAGTTGGTGTTTGACTGATGTTTCCTTAGTGGTCAATTGAGCCGATGCCACCTCCTTACCCCCAATGTTGTGGGTCTGCTTATGTTTTAGTTTGCCTTCTATGACTGCGACCAGAGCTAGGGCCTGCCGCATCAGGGGTTCTTTGAAACATGCTACCAAATCAGTGGAGAGTTCCTTAGTGGGCTCCTGGCCGGCATTGGGCGATGTCTAGTCTGCTCCTATAATCTCGTGTTCTTGCATATGAGGTTTGCTACTGGTCGGTGGGAACGTGAATAAGAGTTCCAAAGGGCACATAGATGCCCTTCTAGCCTTCTAGACCTGGATAGATGCCTTTACTTGGAGTAGTTCCAAAAGAGAGTCTAATAAGCGTTTCTTCTCATCGCTTTCTAGTTTGAGTGCAGTGAAGAGCCTTTGTTGAAGTCGATTGAAACACTCTGTTTCCTGGTCGACTCTTGACTGCAGGGAAGTGATAAAAATTCTCCATGTAAATCAATTTGGAGTTGATGAGGGCCAATAGATTTGAGTGGCCCTTCAAATGTCCATTCAG
This sequence comes from Ambystoma mexicanum, assembly GCF_040938575.1. Taxonomy (NCBI): domain Eukaryota; kingdom Metazoa; phylum Chordata; class Amphibia; order Caudata; family Ambystomatidae; genus Ambystoma; species Ambystoma mexicanum. Next base: position 608,210,184 of record NC_090928.1, read on the forward strand.
GGAATCATATTGTTTAAAAAATGGCGACAGGCATGTTTTTAGTGCATTCAACAAAGAAGGCTGTGTATTTAATGCAGTGGAATTCAGGATTTGTCTAGGGACTTTCAAAGTTCTCGGACAGGAAACAAGGTCCTCCAAAGAAGAGAGAGGGGATGAGATTTCAATTGGTACCTCTGGCTCCAAGTTAGGCTGAATTGTATGCGGCTCTCTACTCTAACTATTTAAGGTTGATGAAAATGTTGAGCTGGCTTCTAGCCTCCACGGAAACCACAACATCTTCAACCCCATTGGCTGGAGCCTTCCCTTAAGATAAAGTGTTGCACTTGGTGGAGCTAACTTCTGTAGCCAAGGCCTCTCCTGCAGCGTAGTCCTTCATGGCCAAGGCTAGATTAGCATCTGCGCCAGCGCTTCTGACCTCACCTTGGACACAGCGTCTCATTGTGTAGAGGGCGCTTGCCAGGAAAAGGAAAAAAGCAATCCACACATAGGGCCCCTCCCACGCCCTGAGTTGCTGGAGCTACCCACCTACTACATGGGATCTTCTGGTCATAGATCTCCTCCTCCCTTGGCATCTTCAAATCCAGGTAGGCCTCCCAAGAGCCCGTTGGCCTCTCATTGGATTTACTGCCACTTAATTGAGGCCTCCCTATTACCTTCAGGTAAGCCAGATCCTTACCAAGGGGGGGAGCGGGACCCTCTTGAGCTAATTAAACTTTTCTTTGTAGCCAGTGCTAGCCCCCTTTTGGTGTTGGCTGCCCCATCTTCCTTTTCAGGGCCAGAGTGAGCCTGTTGCATTCAGTTCCGTTTTTCACAGCATTGGGCCATGCAAAAATATTAACCAGATGGGCTGGAGAAGGTGACTTAGGTATGGACTCCTGAGTCACAGAGGACTCAGTCTTGGTTCTCATTAAGAGGACAGTTCACATATTAATCCCCTTTGCACTCACCTTGATTTTTGCTTGCAGTCGGATCCTTGGGAAAACATTTCAAGCTGTAAATCCTCCATTGATGAGTCAGCGAGGATACTGCCTCAAAGCGCGGGAAAGCCGGAACACTGAAACACTCCACTCTGTGGGGTGGCGGCCGTTTTAAAGATGCTCCTCCTCCTTCATCAGTAGAGCATGAAGAAACACTGCTAGCACGCAGGAAACAACAGCCAGTGTTTGTACAGTGAGTTATTATTAACATGAGAACGTGTATCCTCCTCAAATTATGTGTTGACCAAAGGAAACCGTGTTAGCAGCAACAACAGAAGAGCTGTTGGCAGAGGCAGAGAGAGGTTTGGTTGTGGATTAATGTTCTGCATGATGATTTCTGATTAGTTTTGGAGGAGGGTTAAAAGTACATGTTTTCCCCCACTTCTTTATGCCTACCTTGTTTTCTCTGGGTGAAAACTTCTTCACCCATGCAAACTTATTCTTAGTTGTCTCAATCTTCAAATATACAATCTGTTCTATAAAGTTAGCTTTAGCTTTAGTTTTAATCTGAAGAACATCATGAGGTATAACTTTTGGTTTTACCCATATCTATCTGTATTTATAAAACGCTTAGGTATGTTTCCATACTCAGCTGATGCATGCCCTCTGCTGTCCAAACGGCAAAGTGCACCTCGGTGCGCCCTTCGACTTCAACAACAGATTTCATTTTAACAAACAGAACAAGCACAGTTCTACATGGTCACTTTCACCTTCCACTATTGTAAACATTCCAAGAATTTCAAGTACTTTTTTTCCACCCCCACTTCTCTTCACACAGGGCACAGAGGTTTCAGTGTCACTGAATAGTTAATTACCAGCTCAATGTTGCAGTCTCTAAAGAGCAAAACGTTGTAGGACGAATGCCTACTCAAAAGCTAAAACTGAAAATAGCTGCAGTAATTATGCTACTACGCAATCTTATGCCATCACAGGATCTCTGCAGTGGAACAAGGTTGACAATTACGCATCTACAAAGACAAATCATAGAGGCCTGTGAAATCAGTGGAACTTAGATACTGTTTTTATACCGCGCATACATTTCATTCCATCTGATACAAATATGCCTATCAAATTCAAAAGAAGACAGCGACCTATATGTTTAGCCTTTTCAATGACAAGAAATAAGTAACAGGGACCAACGCCCCCTTGAAGCGTTCAGTGGTAATTCCGATATTTGAGAATGGGAACAGAAGTAAGTAGCCATGCCGGGAATGGCTATATATATATATATCCAAAAGAATCCCCGTACCGAGGTACAAGAAAAATGGATGGCACTCCAGGAAGAGGTTTGGATTTAAGCAGTCCTTTCCAAACACAGAGTCAGGAAGCCAGATATATATATATATTTATATTACACAGCCAGGTAGTGGTGGCTGCGTAGTTATGGTTAAGTTGCTATTCCCATAGGAAGAGCACTTTTTGGGTCGCTAATAACTTCCCTCTCCCTGGACGAATCCTCACCAAACTTTGCAGAAAAGTATATTGCCCAATCTGGATTTGTTCTGCAAAGTGTGGTGAGGTTTGCTCCAGGGAGGGCAAAGTTATAGGGGGGTCCCCAAATTAACTTTTTTCCCATAGGCCGAATGGGGAAAAAACTTTGTGCACGCCTACAGCCCAAACCGCTGGATGAATTTTCACCAAATTTGTGGCAGGAGTAGCGGCTTAGTCCCAAAAGCATGCTTTTGTAAATTTGGTGAAAATCCATCCAGTAGTTTTTTTTAAAATGATCAAAAAGTAGGTCTCAAAAAATTAGTGATATCTATGTCCGCTCCGCGGACGCACTTCCCTGTTCGCTCCGCAGACAGGAAACGGATTGGCTGATCGGCTCACGTCATGTCCGTGGACATTTGACGTGTTTGCTGATTGGATGGTGATGAGTGTGAAGTGCGTCAGATTGTTCCGATGTGCCCGCCATCTTGGATCCACCAACTGCGCGGCGGCGAACAGAGGCAAAATGTAATTTTGGGGAGTGTTTTGGTGTGCAAGAGTGCTTGGGGAGGTTTGGGGAGTAAGAGATGGGTCAAATTCTGTATTTGTTTAGGTGGCAGGTGCCCCTGATGTGTACGCCATGCCTGCACTGTCCAGGATGTCCACAATTAGTCAAAATGAGGGGTGTCCTAAGGACACTATTCCTGTCCGTGCTGTCCGCAGGCAAGTTGAAACTGTTCTAAGGACACGCGCGGTGTACGTGGACATAAAAATGCCCATATGGCATAGTTAAAATGTTTGATTCTATGGGTGTGATCTATGGGTGTGATATGCTGCGGTGGTTGTGGCCATTTTCTCTGTGGTTGTAACACTGCAAAAAAAACTACAGCAAACAATGTATAAAAGTCTACCAACACACATGACCAGGCTACTACGTTATTAAAATCTCATATTCTTTATTTTAACCACATTGTGCAAACACAGTAAGAAGAGCAAAATGAATCAGCTCTTACTCACATGGCAGACCAGATGAAAAATAAGTCTAACCCCCTCCTGGGAGGACACACGCCACGCGTTCCACCCACTTCATGAGCTTCGTCAGGCTATAAAACATCCATTTGTAGGAACGAACATTCACTTGTTTAAGTAAACAGTTTTGTTCGCAAACGAGAAAGACTCCTCTCTCAGTTGCCAAAACTTCCCATCAAGTGATCGCTAAGCGTCATGCCAGATGTCTCTATACAACGCCATCCATCTTGGAATGGTAAAATATCCGCTAGTGCTTATACCATTTGCAAAAGCAAAAGCATGTTACAAGCTAATGGAAAGGTCTAATAACTTACAACTACTTAAATGGAGGAGCCTGTATCATTGCAATCATCCAACGTTACTTTATATAATTCTATATTCAGAAATTATATTTTTTCGTTCATGCGCCAATGCGCTCTATTTCAACACCGGCTCACATTCTGCAAAAAAAATATTGCCGAATTGGCCATGTACTTATGGTTAAGTTGCTAAACCCATTTGGTGAGGTTTGGTCAAGGAGAGGCAAAGTTATAGGGGGGTCCCAAAATTTCTTTTTTTCCCATAGACATAATGGGAAAAAACTTTGCTCACGCCTACAGCCCAAACCGATGGACAGATTGTTCACCAAATATGTGGCAGGAATGACGGCATGGTCTTGAAAGCGTGCTTGTGTTAATTTGGTGAAAATATGTCCAGTAGTTTTTTTTAAAACGACCAAAAAGTAGGTCCCAAAAAATGTGTGATATCTATGTCCGCTCCACAGATACACTTCCCTGATATCTCCGCGTACAGGACACTGATAATCGGCTTGCGCTGTGTCCGCGGATATATGACGGGTTCACGGATTGGTTGGGGTGAAGCATGATGTGCGTCACATTCTATCGATGCGCCGGCCATATTGGATCCGCGAACAGTGTGGCATGGAAGTGAACATAAATCTAATTTTGGGGAGTGTGTTGGTGTGTAGGAGTGGTTGGAGAGGGTGGGGGAGTGAGAGATGGGTCAAATGCTGTATTTGGTTAGATGGGAGAAGGCAGTGATATGTTCAGGGACATACTAAACACTGGGCACACTACTGGCTATTTTACTTTACTATGATGTTGGTATTGGGTCTTTAGTAGAGCATTGGTTGAAGAAATGTATTGAAGAGTTTGTGCGTTGATTGTAATTATTATTTTAGAATGTTAATTGAGGTGGATAGATTTTGAGGTGGATGTGTTAAGTTTTTGGGTTGTGGTCATTTGGTGGGTGTTTGCTTCTATGGGTGTGTTATGCTGTGGTGGTTGTGGCCAGGGCCTAGAGTCTTGAGTGCATTGCCAAAGCACCCAAGATTCTAGGCCCTGGCCACAAGCACCGCAGCATAACACACCCATGCTACCAAACATTTTGATTGTGGTATAAGGGCTGCTTCGGGGATATGTTTTCAAAAATCTGAGTACTGATTGGCAGTAGTGTAATAGTGTGTATAGGATAGTGTGATGATGTGTGTTAGTTTGTTTGTTGGATTGTGTTCAGAATGTTGGTATTGAAGACTCTAGGCATTTTGGGTTGTATTTATTGGTGAGGTGTTCGTTTCCATGGCTGTGTTATGTTTCGGTGTTTGTGAGTATAATTATTATATACTTACTGTTTCCTTTGTTGAGGCTGTATTTAGAGGTTTGGCCAGGCCATGCAGTCAAGATTGTAGGGTTTGGCAACAAGCAATGCAGCGTAAGATGCCCATGGAAGCAAAAATGTTGGATTGTGGTATATGGTCAGGTGTTTGCTTGAATGGGTGTGTTATACTGTGGTGTTTGTGAGTCCAATCATGATATACTTACTGTTTGACTTTTTGTGGTTGTATGCAGTTTTTTCATGACATGGGTAATTGGAGCAGACATTCTTTTTCAATCTGTGTGATAAAAGAAAAGATCACATGTTAGTGTAGGTAGTTTATAATGAGTTATTGCATTGCATAGTAGACATTTCTGTATTTTGTCAATCCTCATAGTTAGTACTTTAGAAGTACTATAGTTCAAACCAGTTTACTGTGTAATTTGCTCAGTTCCTGTGTTTGTTCATTAAATCATTGGGTATGTCGGAAAAGAAAATCCATGCTGGATTAAAAAAAAAAACATTTCTACATTGTGGTACAATACATTTCTTTCATTGATTTCAATTAGAGGAATTGAATAGGTGTATGGTTTTTTATTTGGATGTGGTGGTAGTATTGTTGCAATTAGATAGCAGTTGGTGTATTCGAATTGTTAATTTCTTGTTCCATGTTAGTGGTATTCATCTATCTGTTTGCTTGTTGCAGAATTTTGGGGCAGTTAGATACCTGTTGGCGTATTCTAACTGTTTGTTTTTTGTTGCTTTTTAGCAGTATTTTTTTATGTGTTTCGTTGTTCAGAATTTTGGGGCAGTTAGATACCAGTTGGCGTATTCTAACTGTTTATTTCTTGTTTCATTTTAGTGGTATTCATTTATCTGTTTGCTTGTTGCATAATCTTGGGGCAGTTAGATACCTGTTGGCGTATTCTAACTGTTCATCGTTTTGAAGTTGAAGCTTTGTTGATGTTCATACAGAGATGAGTTATTAAACTTTGGTTTTAAGAATATTAAGTAAGCGTTTACAAGATTTGCTGGTAATCTCTGTTTTAGAGTAATCATAGTATCATTACATTCGAACCACCCACAATTCTTTTTTATATATGCAGTATAATGACCTGCATTGGTTGTGGCTCCTGCGTGGTACATCATACCTATTGTTGTGAAGGTTTTCTTACCAAGTGATACTTGTCCATGTGTTAATCCAGTCAGCTTGCAGTTGTTTTTGGTGCCATCTGCGTTGTAACTTAAAAGCATTACCATTATGTATTTACTATGTATCTTTATTTGCAAGGTGGAGCGATTATCTGAATTGCAGGTAGTACATAATTTGCCATGGTTTGCATTTTGTACAAGTTGCTGAAATGGAATGGATTCACAGTTAGGTATGGATACATACACAAAGCGATCATTAGGGAGTTCTTCTTGTGTGACATGGCTGCAAACAGTGCATGTATGTTTCCACATGTATGAAATCTGGGGGATTTCATTTATACGTATGTTTTTGTTTTCCAGTACTTGTAGTAAGTACATCAGACATTCTCGTGGATCTTCTTGTGTGTTTATAGTGAATTTGACCATTCCAGCATAGTAGTCAGGATTGTTGGTTGCATTTCTGTGAAGGACTAACATTTGCAAGCACAATTGGTCTGTCCCATATAAGTAAATGTTGCCAATAAGTGGTGGCAATTGGAATAGAATATTGATTGCTACATTTGCATAGCAATTTACACCAGTTGTATTTGAAAATTTTAATGGACCTGACAGTTCTGTGCCCAAGTCATTTGATCGGAGTGCGCGTTGTTTCTTTGAAGAGGTAGTTGACTTTGTTTGTGCACTAGATCCTTCTTTGGTTGTGGTCCTTGATGAAGTGTTGGCTTCTTTTAATTTCTTTGGAGAAATTGCTCTGAGATCCTGAATAATTTGAGTCTGAAGTAGTTTTATTTTACAAAGTTTTGTTTTTTTGAGAAACAGGATAGGTTTTAAGATGGGGGCGTAGAGTGAACACAGTCTATCGTATTCTAGAATGCAAGGAATATCAGCATTTTCTTTACTTGCATCAAAGTTGATTAGAAATGGGCAATCAAGTGTACATAAGTGTGATAGTGCTACATAGCGCATGCCTTCTTTAAACACTGTGCTTCCAATATCTATCAATACTTTATCTGGAGTAAGACCTTGTGATTTGTGAATGGTGACTGTGTATGCCAGAGCTAGAGAAAATTGTTCTCTGCGTACATACATGTCTTTGAAAAGAAGGAAGCGGGATGTTGAGCGTCCTATCCTTTTAACTTCTGATAGTTTGTCAAAGAGAATATTGACAAACTGAATGTTGTTGTCACGTGGGTATGTTTGAAAGCCAACAATTGCACCAAGTGCTCCATTAACTAGTCCTTGGTCCACGTCAAGGTTACATTTATGCATTACTCTACAGTTTAAAGATTATTTTTATATGTTCTCCAAACCAGCTGTGTTAGAGATAGAGTTTTCTAAGGTGTTTAGCCTTGTCGTGGCTTGTTGGCACATGAGTAGTGTCATAGCATGTACGCCCAGTTTGTCTGTGGAACAAATTTGAAGTATTTGTTGCATTTCTTTTTTTAACATTGTATCATTGAATTCTGAGTAGCTTGCAAGAGTTGGCATCCAGGACTTAAAGTTTATATTTTTGTGTGCCAAATGTTCCATGACATCTTTAGCACATGACTTATGGCCATAGAGTGCATGGATGTGCCTGGTTTTTAATATAGATTGTGCTTCTTGAGTACACCGACTCTAATACTTTTAAAAATGTTGGCGTATGTGAGGTCTGCAGACTGACACATGTTTTCAGTTAAATCTTTATATTGGGAATGTTTGCAAAGGTTTTCATTTACCCATATCACAACACAGAACAGGAAACCATTCATTGCATGCATTTGAATATGGTTGTTGCCATTTACAATTATACTGTTATTTCTCCCATCTTTTAACATGAAATGACACTTTGTTAGACAGCTGTGTTTGTTTTGTTTGAATATTTTTATACTCATTCCTAAAGGAACTTCAAATGATAGATTGTATCTAAAATATCAAGAATGTATAGAAAGTATATTGTATGTACATCCTGTGCACTATAATGCATTACATGGTATTATGGTTGAAATGTGGATAAATAGGTGGCAATGGTTACACAAATGACAGAATGAATGAAGACAATAACAGTTTGCACATTACAGTTAGTAATATGGGTAAATACAAATTTGGAGAACAGACAGCTTTACAAGTGACACTTGTTCATAGCAGATGGGAGAAATGACTGTAAGCTTTGTTTACATGTTATACAGGGTAAGTGGCAGTTACCATGTTTAAAGCATTTATACAAGAGCTGTACATCTACTGTGCAGAACATATTCATACCTGTAGTTTGTGTTCATGTGTGTGGATGTGCATGAATCTGCAAGCAGCAATCTTGGATAGTTTTATAGTAGTTGCTGCTGTAGGTGCTTTGCAATCACAGCACAATTGTACTAAGAGTGATCAACAGTACATCCAAAGTGTTGAACTGTGATGATGGAGTTAGATGTAGAGTTCTTGGATGTGATTGGTGGATGGTTGTGTGACTGCTTAACAGTAGCCAATGAGGGAATGGTGCAGAGAGTGAAGTGGAAAGGGTAGAAGGGATGCCACAGTGTTATGCGCTCTGCAGACACTGCGGCTGCCTGCGGACAGGGTGTGCCCCATCTGTGGCTTCTGAGCATGAAATGGGAGTGTATTATGGGGATTAACCAATCATGTGTTGATGTTCTGCTTTGTATTGAGAGAGGTCGTGTGTAGTGAAGATGGCAGAGGTGGATAAAGTCAGGGTGTTGGTGGTTGGAGATATGTTTGTAGATGGTTTAAAGAGGTATGCTTTGTTTAAACATAAAGCTGCCAGTTTTGGCTTTGAAGGGGTGGAGGTTTACTGGTCAACTGTGCCTGGTTGCAATATTCAGGCAGTGGTTGGAGCTTGTAAAACTTTCTGCATGTGGAAGAGTCCACATGTAGTGGTACTGCACTGGGGTGGTGTCCATTTGGGATACACAAGTGCTCCTACTTTGTTGAGTAGTCTTGAAAAGTTGGTTCAGGCAGTGATGGAGGTTGTTCCAAATGGAAAAGTTGTTTTTTCTCAAATACTGCCAAGGGCGCTATGGGACAATTCCAAGGTTTTCTGTCCCCAGCAAAATGGTGCAAGGTGTTTGGTGAACAGAGAGATGTCTGCTTTTTTGTTGAGAAGTGGACTGTTGTCTTCTAACAATGACAATGTTGATTATGTCAAACGTGACTATTTTAAATCAGATGACAATTCTTTATACATATTGGGAAATGCCAAATGATTTCTAAACATAAGGAGTGCTTTACAGAGGATAATGTGAAGACATCAGGAAGAAAATAAGTGAAAAAAAATCACAAAATGAAAGTGGTTTTTTTTATAAGCAGTTTCCAAAAAAACTAAAACAAAAAAGGCTCTTTTCAAAGCCAATATCAAAGGGGAAGTGAGGAACACTATTTAAATGTTCACTACCCACTCTCAAATTGTTCAATTTGTCCGCCGACACTGTGGTTGTCACCGGACAGTGCGTATTACATACAGGGATTTTGAGGCTAAGAGTCATGCAAATGAGACTTAGCAGGGCAAGGTATTGGTCAATAAGGTTTACTGGGTGTGATGTGTAAGGAGAGAATTTGTCAGAAAGTATTTTTCCTGAGAGGAGAGCAGATAGCTATGGCTGTGCCTTTCAGAAGGCTGATTGTCTAGATTTTGGGAGACTCATGGATACATTGTTTGGAGGTGCATGCAGATCGCTGTAGAGTGGCTGCACATCTTGGATTCCCTCATGTGGAAGTGCTCTGGCATGAAGTGCATGGAATGAAGTGGGTGGATTTGGTTCCTCTTTGTGCTACTTTGGTGACACAGCGTCATCCAGACATTATTATTATTCATTGTGGAGGGAACAGTTTAGGACATGTCTCTGGAATCTCCTTGCGATTTGCAATGAAATAAAGACTTGGGAAAGTCATGGACATGTTTCCAAACTCCTGAGTATTTTTTTCTCATATTGCACAGAGACAAATGTGGCTGCATTCTTCTTCATTTGGTCCACAAATGGAGAAAGCAAAGCGCAATGTCAAAAAGGCTGTTTGTGCCTTTTTGAGAGATGGTGGCATGTCTTCTTTTCACAATGAAAATATTATGCTTCGTAGTACACACATTTTTCACAGAGATGGAGTACATCTTACTCATGCTGGGAATCAGATTTTTCTTCAAAAATACAAAATGCATTGTGACCCTTTTTGGAATTATAGCAATCCTTTTTCCAGTATGTGTTGACAACTTTAAGTTTTCAAAACACACTTAATACACCAAAAAAAGGCTCTTTTCAGAGTCACCACTTCCTTCTGGAGAAGAGTGCAATGGTTTTGATAGGGCAGCACCCCAAAAATGTTAAATGTCTGTGGACTGTGCACAGACTTCTAAAAATGCACAGGTCCCTGCAGCATTTCATTGGCACTTCTATTTTTGAACTGTGAAAGGCGGCTCAGAAAAGAGACTTTTTTTGGTTTTTGTTGTTTTGTATTTTCTTTGGATTTTCAGACATGACACATAAGGAAAGGAAGGGAAGGGAGGGTAAGGAAGGGGTACCAACCACTGGGATAAGAAAGGGCAGGTGGAGAGAGGAAGATGTAGGGTGGGCCTTAATGAGGTAGGTGGCAGTCCTTCTAATGCTCCCGGACCGCAGCCTCGAAAGCACTTCAAAGGGTCTCCCCCTGCAGAGTACTGCGTCACAGTACATGCACAATACTGTGACCTTTGAAAGGTAAGGGGCTACAGCATCATGTATGGCCTGTGAGGCAGCTGGAGGGATGTGCTGCCCGACAGGAGTGCCTTTTGTGGTGGGAGGAGCAGAAACAGAGGATGTTGCAGAGGAACTGAACCTACTACGTTTATAGCAAGGTACAACCTTACAAATAACCCCACCGTGGAACGACCTTAGGTGTCGCTTCATTGAGGTAGTACTGTAGCTGTACAAACCTGGTTTGCCACGACTCAGCACCAACTGGCACTGAGTGCAGCGCAACTTGTTTGCACAAGCTTTCGGTACTCCATCAAGACTGGAAAATAACCTCCACACCCAAGATTCACAGTGAGTGCCAGTAGTTGGGACTTCCACTACCTCATCACCGTCATCTTCTTCATCCTCCTCTGCATCCTCATGCCTGTTCCCCTCTGCAGGCCCTTAGGGAGGTGGTAGTGGTGGAGGGGGGTGGGACAGTGCTGATGTTGAGGCAGCAGGAACAGGACTCGCCATGGTTGCCATCTTCTCCAAATGTAAAAGAGCACAGCACAGCAAAAGCAATTTTTAATAACCCCCAATCTGGAGCAAGGCTCTGTTCTGGAAATCCAAAATCAGCTTTGGGGTGTGGCCTTTTATAGGGGTGCTGGGGAGTGCTTCGCGGACAGCCGCGCTGTCCACAAACACTTCAAACACCAAAACGGGCTCAAACAGTTCCACAAAGTATACAGATAGCTAGGGGCATGGTCTGGGACATGTGCAAGGGTGAACTTTCACAGGAAAATACCTTGGATTGCTGAAAAAAGCACTTTTTTGGTTGTCTGGGAGCCTGGACTGTTTTCGGGAACAAGGACCCACGCTTAGCGAAGGTACGGTCACATGATGACGTTGCGGACACATTCACGAATGGGACGGCTGTCCGTAGGACACCAAATACACGGGGTCAGTTGTACGCATGCGTGCGGGTGTTCGACGGACAGCGTTCAGGTCCCCAAACTAATTAAAAGTGCGACACACGTGCGGCGGACAGATACGGACAGGCACGATGTTCGTAGGACCTGACGGTGTGATACGCATGCGTGCAGATGTTCTACAGACAGTGTTCAAGTCCCTGAACTAATTAAATGTGCATCATAACTTTGGAGACAGGCGGACGGGCTATGTATTCTACGGACATATTCATTCTGGTTGCGGACAATGCAAACAGGCGTTATGTTCTTAAGACACCTTATTTTTAATAATTGCAGACATGTGGATGGATTTTGTGTCCTGCAGACACCTCCATTTTGATTGCAAACAGTGTGTGCAGGTATGGTGTCCTTAGGAAACCTCAATTTTGGTTAATTGCAGACATCCCGGACATTGGCGCCGTCCGCGGACACCCTAACAGTCTTTAAAAAAAAACACAGAGGAATATAGTAACAGCATATATCATATTTTATTATTGTATAAAAGTATAAAAATTATGAAAGAGAGGGGGAAGCAGAAATTGATACAAATACAGCGGTATTAGGGGTTTGTACATGTTGGATGGTAGGGGAGAAAGGGATTGAAGTCTCATCATAACGTTTTTCGTGATGGGGATTTTTTGGGGATGGTTGGCTTGGACATGGAGAAGCGGTACAAGTACAAGTGGGACAGTGATATTTAATTTTTTCTTTTATATGGTCCTCTACTAAGATTTTAAAATAATGAAATTGGTCATATTCTGCTCTAAACGCTGCAGATGATTTTCTAAGGTGTCTGTTTCAGTATTATTCTTATTGTCTGTATGTTCTGTTAAAAATAAAAAATGTGTTAAGTACACATGAAATAATGTTTATTAATTGGCTTATTTAGAGAAGTGTAGTGTCTACCATTAGTATCACGTTTTTCACTCATTTCGTCCTGAGGAAAATTTTCTTCTAGCCATTCCAAAGTACTAGACATTTCTGTGTAAAAAAAAGAAAATTATTCTTCAGTGTACCCTACTACAGAAAGTCTATATAGGAATTAATGTAGTGTACTATCAGTTTGTTTTTTAGTTTTGCTGTTATTGCTTCATAGGTGTGCTGTTGATTTTTGCTGTGCAGTTTCTGTGAGGTAATTCTGATGGAGGCACATGTTATTTTTTTTGTTATGTTCCATTTTGTTCCATATGCTATGTAATTGGACTGTTGGTGTCTTACATATACAGTTTGCACTTCTTATTTATGTTTTAATGTAATTTATTTATATGCTGCTCTTTGAACATGTTCAGTGTTTTTATTGCATGATACAACAATGCAAGATACCCCCTGAGTTTTTGGATAGTGTTGATGTTGATGTTGACCGAGTCCATCCGCGGACATGCGAACGGTCCGCGGACATCAGAACCACTAACGTGGGACAGGTGGTTCAGTATGTTCTATGTTACATGTATATAAACTAATGAAATCCTACTATAAACCTATCAAATGCATGCTATCTATATCTATATTCAGTGAAGCAACTTTGTTAAAGGGACGTTATGGTTAAGTTCCGCTCCTAAAAACCCATGAAATTCATTGAAAAAACATTGTTAAATGGACATTATGGTTTTAAATAAAACCGAAAAACCCTAGAAATTTGCAAGTCATGGTAAGCTAAGCAACCATAACTCGTGCCACCACCGTGCACTGCTGAGACTAATACCCACATTACATATGCATTTCGTTTGTATGCATAGTTTCTACAAGGATTGTTTTTATAATGTTGCCATAAAAAAGTCAAAAAATCATTGGAAGAACTATCATTTGCCAAATAGTTAATTACGTCATGCACCTCTATAAACATTATTGTGTTACTGACTTCTTTCCAGTACATGAATGAACTAGTATAGAAATGTAGGTATTCTCTGCAGCATGTGCCATAGAGCTGCAATATTCAATACCTTATTATGTTGGTTCGTAAAATGATGAATCCTTTCATTTAGCATTTTGTGCACTTGACACATAAACTATGTACCTAACAATGCCTTCTTTACTGCATAATTGTAGTAGTACACATAAAATATAAAAAGAGCATGATGCATTACACAGCCACGTTAGTGGCTGTGTAGTTATGGTTAGATTACTAATCCCACAGGAAGAGCACTTTTTGGGCGGCTTATAACTTCGCTCCTCCTGGACGAATCCTCACCAAACTTTGCAAAAAAAGTATATGGCCCACTCTGAATATAAATATGAGTATATACAAGGAAAGTAAAGTAAGCAAAAAACAGCACAATTACCAGAAAGTGTTCATAACCTGCCTGTTTAAGTTCTTGCACAGAAATGATTGCTGTATCTCGAAGCTGCCCATTCACCTTATATTTATGTGCTGTATAATGTGAGTGAATTCTAAGGAAAGTAGTGTAAGTAGATAAAAGAAGAGTAAGGTATACAAACGTAGTAACTTTTGCATTTTTAGTTCCTCACTGTTACTGAAAAAAAACACCTGGCCTAGATATGTTAGTGAAAAAAAAGAAGGGGGAATAAGATATGTAATGTTATCAGTGATTTCATGAATGACATTTGGATGTCATCTTTTATGTCATGGGTATTAGTATTAGCAGTGAATGGCGGTGGCCCGAGTTATGGTTCCTTTGCTTGCCATAATTTGCGAATTTCTAGGGTTTTGGGGTTTTTTCTTAAAACCATAACGTTCATTTAATGTTTTTCTCTGAATTTCATAGGTTTTTAGGAGCGCAACCTAACCATAACGTCCCTTTAACAACATGCACATGTATGCTAAATCCTTCTTTTCGAGAGTGATATAAAAACTTTGGATCATGTAACTCAATGACTACTACTGCCAATCTTTCAAATACAGACATTAAAAGAAATTCCAATAATGCAAGAAATTTAGATAGAGCCATATCCCATGGCAGCCCTCAGCCCACCAGTTCTACTAGTCTTTCTGCAGATGGAGCAGGTTTTATAACTAATTGTAATGTTTTGGTTCCTACTACCTGTATGTTAACGATGGATGCTTCAATTACCCCAGATTGGAGAGTTTAAAAACCTTTGATGCTTCAGTGCCTGTGATCCATTCATAAATTCTACCTAGATGTTACTATTGCCTGAAATGCTGCACAAGGATTACTCAATGGGACAATGGATCAATGAATATCAATTACAGTGAAGGAAAGGTTGTGGGAGGTGACTGGGTTCTAGCCAGATTCAAATCAGTCTCTGGTGGGACCATCTGGATATTGTCCTTAGTTACATGTGTTGATTCATCGGATTCCATCGCTTCTTTGTTCATCAAATTGGGCGAGAAAATCCCAAATGTGACTAAAATGCAATAAAACAACACCTTTACCTTTTGCTTTGCCTTAGCGCTGCAGCCTGTTTGTCACATATTTGCTGTGCTATATTTCTCTATGTATGCCACCAGTGCTCTGTGTCTTGTGCATTGATTAAACATGCTTGAAGGAGATGTGTTAGAAGCACTGTTTGCTCTGATTAAATATATTTGAAGGGGAAAGCCATTTGTCACTTTCATCACCTCGTTGTCTGATCACTCCTGCTACACTTGCTCATTGTAGTGGTTCCACTTCCCACAGGGATGCTCTATGTACCTTCAAAATGTATTGGTAGAGTGTAGTTTGGGATATCAGGCCAAAGTGTACAAACTCAAGGCAACTGTTAACTCATTCTTGGCAACCTAGCAATCACAGAATACGAATCTTATTTTAAATTGGGCTTGAGAAAACTTTAGCATGATGTCTCTGTGTTTCTGGGCCCAATTTAAGGACCAAAGACAACTATTACCAAGAAAATATTGTTGAATACCAAGACCAAATCTATGCATAGTAAACTCTGTACAACAACAAGGCTATTGGCCATTTGCTGTAGGGACTGTATGTATAGGTTTTATTAGTGTGTCCATGTTTCACGATAATCGATTTAGCTAGTATTCCTAAAGTACGGCCATTATTATGTCATTTGATGATGTCAGTGGCGATGTAATAGATGATGTCATTTGTGATGTAATATGATGTCATTTGTTATATAATAAGCTGTGCACATGGACAACTGAGGATTGCTTGTGTTGCTAAACATAGCTTGCAAAAAACAAGGGGGTTTCTGGGAGTCTCTCTGCCGGACATTATTCCCAGTTACAAGAGCCTTACCCAGACCTTTAGCCCACTATATTTCACAGAGGAGAAATATACAAAACGTATCAGTCTTTGTCTTGCCCTGGGGCAGTCCAGCACAGAAATGTTAGGCAATTCTCCTCTGAACAAGAGTACCAACACCAACCGGGTCTCTTCATTCAATTCTGAATGGATTGTCTGATCAAAGACCCAACAGTGCATCATGCAGGGCAACAAGCTCTTGTCCAAGGTTGTTCTCATTACATATAGTGGATACACTTTAACAAATGATAATGTATGGAGAAATGTTTTCTTGGGAGCCGCCACTGCAACTTTCTCGAGTGGGCTCTACATTGTGTGGAATGTTTCCTGCTGGTCCATCCATGAAGGCCAAAATTGAAGGCTGACCCGAATCACTGTTTTCTATTTTCCCGCTGTACTCTAAGTTTGTCAGTGGATGCACATATTTATCTAGATTTGACCTGTAGGTTTGAAAACCTGCTGCTTGAGTTTGCCAACTCAGAATCTACTATTTTTTGTAAAGAGCGATAGTTTACCCTTTTGAGAGATGTCACTCCACTTTGCATAATATATGTAACTTTGGGTCTCACCCTAAGTTACTAGGGGAACTCAGACATGGACCTCTTGCTCACTATTCTTAGAGAGGACAGCTTGACCCTACTGATGAGGTCCAACCAGACTGAAACATGTATCTGGGGTTGCTGTTGGTACTCTTGTTCAGAGGAGAATTGCCTAGCATTTCCGGTGCTGGACTACCCCAGGGCAGGACAAGATGTCAGGGGCAGACCAAGGAAGAGGCAAAACATGCAGACGAAATGCACTAACAATACAAAGGGTGGTAAGTGTGCAGGTGCTTTGCACCATGTTCCATTTGAAAACTGTACTAACACTTTAAAACCTGCCAAGAAGGGTGTGCTACCTTACAGAAGACTGCTTTGTCCTCTCTGTAGGCAGAAAGCACATCAAAACTACATTGCCCAGCATGCTTGGGCATGGGCGGCCAATCAAGAAGCAGATGAGGTGTGGCGCGTGTCAGCGCGCATGCGCAAACTCCAAGGCACAGGGCTTGTGCTCAAGGATCCCAAGGAGGAGGACTTGAGCAGAGCAGCTCCGGCGAAACATGCGCGAGGGGCCCTGCCCCACCAGATCAAGCATCCGGCCCCTCGCATACCAAAAGATAAGTTGGGGAGGCGCTGCAGAGGGAGCGGGGGGCACGGCAAAAAGAACCAGGGAGCACTGCAGAGGGAGCTGCGGAAGCGCAGGGGGGCATGCCTAGTTCAGCCCATACCGATCGCCCCTGCGCCTGCAAAGCAAGATAAGTAGCCGCATCTGAGGCGACTCAGTTCCCGCATTACGTGGTACTCCCACGTTGTGGAGGATATAAACCCGGGGTTGAACCACGTGTGAAAATGCATTCCATTTGCCATTGGAGGAATGTATTGCTGATACCGTGGAACCAATGGCAAATATTGATGCTGCAAGCCACGCGTGGCGTCGCTCGTGCTGGCATTATTGAACAGCTTTATTTCTGGGGACAATTCAGTGAGGACAGTCTGTGGGTAGTCACGTGCAGTACCGCACGTCATTAGCCATTTAGGGAGTGTGTATGAGCATATGAAAACGGCATGAAGAGTGAATGACCGTATGAACGTTTTAACAGGCAATAACACTGCCTGTTAAAACGTTAAACGATTACCGCAGGGTGAATCGGGTTACCATCAAAAATCGATATCCCCTTCCCCTCATACCAGTTCTTTTGGACCAGGTCCGGGACGCGGTTATCTACACCAAGTTGGACCTTCGAGGCGCATACCATCTGGTGTGAGTGCGTGAAACGGACAAGTGGAAAACCACCTTCCGCACAAAATTCGGATTGTCTGAGTATCAGGTTATGCCATTCGGCCTCTGCAACGTGCCCGCTGCCTTCCAACACTTCTTGGACAAAGTCCTTCGAGAGTATTTGGACATATGTGCTGTTGTCTATATTGACGACATCTTAATTGACACTTATAGCCCCCAGGAACATGTCCAACATGTCCGCGCAGTACTGAAAAAACTACGGCAACACCACCTCTACGCCAAGTTAGAGAAGTGTGCGTTCCATCATACCACCGTAGAGTTCCTCGGGTACTATTTAACACCAACTGTGGTACAAATGGACTGCAAAAAGGTACAGACAATATTAGATTGGTCATCTCCCACTAGCGTAAAGGAAATCCAGTTCTCTCTGGGCTTTGCAAATTTTTATCTGCATTTCGTTAAGAATTTCTTGGAGCTGGTCACACCGATCACTAAACTTCTACGTAAGGGATGTGTCTTCATGTGGGACCATGCTGCGGAGCAAGGTTTCCAACAGCTTAAAAAGGCCTTTACCGACACACCTATCCTGAGACTACCCGACTTGTCTCAACCTTTTATGGTGGAGGCAGACGCTTTTAGTTATGCCTGAGGGGCCATTTTGTCCCAAAGAAATCCTGAGTCTGGTCTACTCCATCCGGTGGCCTACTATTCATGGAAGTTCTTCTGGCTGAAGCAAACTATACAATTGCAGATCGAGAATTGCGGGCTATTAAGGCCGCTTTTAGTGAGTGGCGACACTACCTGATGGGAGCTCGCCACACAGTAACAGTGATAACGGATCACCGTAATCTGCAATTCATCAGGACAACCAAAAACTTGAGCCCACGTCAATTACGTTGGGCTTTATTTTTTGCGGAATTCGATTTCATTATCACATACAGACCAGGAACCAACAACAGAAAGGCTGACATATTGTCATGATATCCTGAACCTGTTGTCAAGGACCTTGAAAGTACACCTCAAACCATAGTCCCTCTGGCGCGTATTGTGGGCACCACATGTAACCTATTCAAAGCTGTGCAAAAAGAGCTAACAATGCAAGACTTACACAAATGGTGTACAGAGGACCCGCAGCATAGGGTTATTCCTGGGCTTCCTTATCATGGTCAATTATTATTCTTACCTACGAAAGAAACACAGAAAATGGCCACATCCTGGTGTCACGACTCACCGTTAGCAGGACATCCGGGCAGAACAAAAACTCAATAATTAATATCACAATATTTCTGGTGGCCCACTTGGCGACGTGATGTTCAACGGTATGTTGGTGAATGTGAGGTATATGCCTGTAACAAGGTCGACCATCGTAAACCCTTTACCTACTCCTTCCCACCATGGCATACCATTACTATGGATCTCATAGTGGATTTACCCGCAGTGCAGGGGTTTACTTCCATATTAGTGATCGTGGACATCTTTTCAAAAATGGCACACTTTATTCCCTGTATCAGGGTACCAACAGCTGGCAATGTCGCAGAGTTGTTCCTCCAGCATATAGTGCGCCTTCATGGGCTCCCACATCGGATTGTCAACGATAGAGGGCCGCAATTCACCACCCGGTTTTGGCAAGAATTCTGCAAGTCATTGGGATGGATGTAGGCTTAACATCAGGCTACCATCCAGAAACTGACGGCCAAACGGAAAGGGTGAACCAGGGGCTCGAACAGTACCTGCGCTATTTCATCACCAGCAGGGAAGCATCCTGGGTGCAACATGTGTGGTTAGCCGAACTGGTGTATAACGACGCAAGCCATGCGTCCACCAAGCAATCACCCTTTTATTGCCTTTACGGCCATCACCCCAGGGTACTCCCTGTTGCAATCCATGACAGCCCTTCCAACATTAACTGGGCAGCAGAAGTGCATTAAGAAAATACGGAAAGAGGTGCAGGAAAATCTTGTTCGATCCAAAACCACATACAAAAATTACGCCGACAAACATCATCGAGCCAGTCCCTCATACCACGTGGGTGATATGGTATGGTTGTCCACCTGGAATATACCATTGCATGGACCCCTAAAATTACAGCCACGATACTTGGGCCCATTTGCCATCGAAAACATTATTAACCAAGTAGCCATGCGCTTAAAACTACCCCCCCTCAATGAAGATTCATCCAACATTTCATACCTCGTGTTGAAGCCTGCCCCAAAGACCACAACGACCCAAAAACCACCACCCATTATGGAGCCGGGGGAACCCGAATATGAGCTTCGGGCTATCTTGAATTCCAAACAAGATAAGACTGGGCAAGTATTTTACCTGGTAGATTGGGTTGGGTATGGACCTGAGGATCGCTCCTGGGAGCCTTCCACTCATGTGCATGCCCCAAGATTGTTGCGCACCTTTCATCAAAATTACCCCAAACAAACCCCGGCCACCGTCGGCCTTCTGTGGGGGGGGGTGATGTCAGGGGCAGACCAAGGAAGAGGCAAAACATTAAGACGAAACGCACTAACAATACAAAGGGTGGTAGGTGTGCAGGTGCTTTGCACCATGTTCCATTTGAAAACTGTACTAACACTTTAAAACCTGCCAAGAAGGGAGTGCTACCTTACAGAAGACTGCTTTGTCCTCTCTGTAGGCTGAAAGAACATCCAAACTACATTGGCCAGCATGCTTTGGGCATGGGCGGCCAATCAGGAAGCAGATCGGGCATGGCACGAGTCAGCGCGCATACGCCAGCTTCAAGGCACGTGGCTTGTGCTCAAGGATCCCAAGGAGGAGGACGTGCCAGAGCAGCTCTGGCGAAAAACACGCGCGAGGGGCCCTGCCCCACCAGATCAAGCATCTGGCCCCTCGCCTACCAAAAGATAAGTTGGGAAGGCACTGCAGAGGGAACGGGGAGGCACGGCAGAAGGATCCGGAGAGCACTGCAGAAGGAGCTGGGGAAGCATGCCTAGTTCAGTCCATACTGATCGCCCCTGCGCCTGCAAAGCAAGATAAGTAACAACAACAACAATTAGGCATTTATATAGCACTACGAACCCTCAGGTATCTGAGCGCTGCTTATTATTACCCACAGTGTATGGTGCTCATTTATCGACCTCGGAAGGATGAAAGGCTGAGTTTGCCCCCCGGGATTCGAACCTGCGTTAACAGGCTCTGCACGGATGTCAAAGCAAACGCTCTACTTGCTGTGCCACTTGACCGGCTAGTAGCCACATCTGAGGCGACTCATTTCCCACAATTCGTTGTACTCCCACGTTGTGGAGGATGTTAACCTGGGTTGAACCACGTGTGAAAACGCATTCCGTTTGCTATTAGAGGAACGTATTGCTGATAGCATGGAACCAAGGCAAACATTGATGCTGCAAGCCACGCGCGGCGATGTTCATGCTGGCATTATTGAACAGCTTTATTTCTGGGGACAATTCAGTGAGGACAGTCTGTGGGTAGCCACGTGCGGTGCCGCACATCATTAGCCATTTAGGGAGTGTGTCGGAGTGTATGAAAACGGCATGAAGAGTAAATGACCGTATGAACGTTTTAACAGGCAATAACACTGTATTCTTTCTTTGTAGCCTGGACCCTGCCTGCAAAACCTCCAAGACACAGCACAAGACTGACAGCTCCCGGCTGGTGACACCAAGGACCATGTTACCGGACTAGGACAACTAAAAAGAGCTAAGTGTGCACGCCTTGATGTTCAGTGTCAGTGAACTAGCAACTGACATATTGTATAACTCATTTAGTTCTATGTTATTTTTACATAGTGGTTAAGTTTGCTTGGGGGTAAAATTGTGAACAGTGTACCCACCTTCAAGTAGTATGGCAAGTGATAAAGGTGTGCAACAGTCAACCCTCCCCCAATCTCCCCAGTCCTGTCCATAAACTCTACCTAACCCTTTTCCTGGTTACCCTAATTTCCCTTAGCCATCCAATCAACAAGACTCTAACCCTCTTTCACTGCTCTGGTCGCGAATGCCTGTGTAAGCACTGACTTGCAGGTATCAAAACCATTGTGGGGGTGGTTGGTCAATTCCACTTCTCCTCAGGGACCTGCGTGACCTTGACACAAAGACTGATATGTTTTGGATATTTCTCCTCTGTGAAAGATAGTGAGCTAAAGAATCTGGGTAAGGCTCTCATAACTGGGACTAATGTCCAGCAGACTCACTCACAGGACCCCCCCTGTTTTTGCACAATTAAGTAACTTTGGGTCTCACCCTAAGTTACTAGGAGAATCCAGACATGGACCCCTTGCTCAATATTCTTAGAGAGGCACACCTCCACCCCACTGATGAGGTCCAACTAGACTGAAACACGTATCTGGGATTGCTGTTGGTTCTCTTGTTGAGAGGAGAATTGCCTAGCATTTCGGTGCTGGACTACCCCAGGGCAGGACAAAGACTGATATGTTTTGGATATTTCTCCTCTGTGAAAGATAGTGAGCTAAAGAATATGGGTAAGGCTCTTGTAACCAGGATTAATGTCCAGCAGACTCACTCCCAGGACCACTCTTGTTTTTTTTATAATTTAAGTAACTCTGGTTCTTACCCTAAGTTACTGGGAGAATCGAGACATGGACCTCTTGCTCAATATTCTTAGAGAGGCACACCTCCAGCCCACTGATGAGGTGCAACTAGACTGAAACATGTGTCTGGGGTTGCTTTTGGTTCTCTTGTTCAGAGGAGAATTGCCTAACATTTGGGTGCTGGGCTACCCCAGGGCAGGACAAAGACTGATATGTTTTGGATATGTCTCCTCTGTGAAAGATAGTGAGGTAAAGAATCTGGGTAAGGGTCTCGTATCCAGTACTAATGTCTGGCAGACTCACCCCCAGCACCCCCGACCCCTTGTTTTTGCATAATTTAAGTAACTTTGGGTCTCACCCTAAATTACTAGGAGACTTCAGACATGGACCCCTTGCTCAATATTCTTAGAGAGGCCCAAATCTCCACCCTACTGATGAGGTCCAACTAGACCGAAACACGTGTCAGAGGTTGCTGTTGGTTCTCTTGTTCAGAGGAGAATTGCCTAACATTTCGGTACTGGACTACACCAGGGCAGGACAAACACTGATATGTTTGGGATATTTCTCCTCTGTAAAAGATAGTGAGCTAAATAATCTGGGTAAGGCTCTCATAACCAGGACCAATGTCCGACAGAGGGACTCCCAGGAACCCCCTTGTTTTTGCTTTATTTAAGCTACTTTGGGTCTCACCCTAAGTTACTAGGGAAACTCAGACATGGACCCCTTGCTCACTATTCTTAGAGAGGCACACCTCCACCCTACCGATGAGGTCCAACTAGACCGAAAAACGTGTCTGGGGTTGCTGTTGGTACTCTTGTTCAGAGTAGAATTGCCTAGCATTGCGGTGCTGGACTACCCCAGTGCAGGACAAAGACTGATATGTTTTGGATATTTCTCCTCTGTGAAAGATAGTGAGCTAAAGAATCTGGGTAAGGATCTCGTAACCAGGACTAATGTCCGACGAAAGGACTCACAGGACCCATTTTTTTTGCTTGACAATCACAGTCATTGTTTGGTTTCACAAAATGTTTTCAAGGACTTTTGAAAGTTCCTATAATAGAGCACTCCCCATAACTACACGTATTTCCATAAGCTATTATTTTAAATTACTGTATGACTAGGCCTCCATGTCCAGCATCATTTTAGCCTGGGCCAAGACAGCGCCAAAATAGGAGAGGTGGAGCTATACAATGCCACTTTTCACTACATGGCCTCCAGACATACCCAACATACAGTGGCTCAACCTGCAGTGTCTTCGGGTATCTTGTGTATGGCCTTTCCCCAATGCCCTGGTAGTTTGAAGCTACCTGCTGTGCCCACTGGGAGGAACTGTGTCCATGCCTGATAGTCTTCCAGCAACATCATCTTAAACCATTGAACAGGGGAAGCACTGTCCATTGAGCTACATTTGTAGCAAATTGCAGCGATCAGGCAATAATATCACCTTCGTTTAACAGCAGCCAACCTTCACCCGGAATATTAAAACAATGAATTGATATGTTGTGCTTTTCATTGTTAAAGGTAGTGTGTAAACAGAGTGGCTATAAAATTCCCATGCTCCTACAAATTAACATTTTGGTAACAATACAGTTTCTTCACTTATAACTCATTTGGTGATTAATATGTCATGTAATTTACATGGCCATTCTGCTACTATTGGTGTCCTTGCTGCTTGTGTCTTTGTAAGTAAAAGGAGAGGTGCTGGGGATCATTAGTGGGACAGTCAGAGTCACAGAGCAGAAGCCTGTGGTGCTGATGGGCGCATGTGTACTTAAGGAGTTCTCCAGCCTGCTTTCCTTTGCAGATGGGGGGTAGGTGCAAGTGGATCTAGGTCATCTGGTCTAAGCACCACCCACCTTCTTAGCCCTGGCTCTTCCTTCCTGCTCTTAACTATTAGATCAAGGGCATCTCTTGCCCGGGCGTCCTAAGCGAAGGGCAGACGAAGAAAAGGGCAATTCCTGTTTGGACCTGTTCGGACCAGGAGGACCCAGGGCCCAACCCCCTGCTCAGACAGCGCTGAGCCTGCCCCAACATGTGTTACTCCCTCTGTCCACACAGGCCACCCCCTCTGATCCCCCTGTGATGTTCCGTTGTGCCCCCCACCCTTCTAGCACACAGGTGATGCCTGTTTTGCTTGATTCTTCTATCCTGCTCCCCCCTCTCCCACCTAAAGCCTACTTCTGCAGGAAACTGTCCTGTTAAATTCTGGTTTCACCATCACCGTCTTGTGGCCAATGCTGGATTTGACTTTTATAGACTTCATTCATTCACGGCGTGTCACCTTTTCTTAACTCTCATGCTGGACTTCCTTTGCATCTTGTACTAATGGTGGCCTGAATCATGCTGTTCCCGTCTTCATCCTCTATCCTGGCTTGCAACATTATGCGTTACTACTGACTTTTGCAATTGTATTCACTCTCCCCTCTTGCTTCTCCACTCTTTTGACTGCTAACTCTCTGTTCTCTCCTCCTTTCCCTTCTCCCTTTTCCTATCTCCTCCCTTACTTTTTTCTATGCACTTACTCTATCAGAATTGTCCCTGGACCTAGTATAATACAACCTCATCCTTCTCCTCCCCCCTCCCCTTACTGGTTCTTTCCTCCCCACCCCCCCTCCAGCACTATCTGAAATGTCATCAGGCCTAGTATGATAGGCGCTTGTGTTGTTCCTCCCCTACCTTTCTGCACCCCTCTCCCTCACCACTTGTTTTTCTCCGGTAGTGTCTCCTGTCTGTCTCCATTTCCTTCCCACTCTCCCCCTTCGTTCCTTATCCATGTCTTAGCTCTTGCACTATCTGAAATGTCATCAGGCCGAGTACGATAGTTAATTTCACATCCTTACTGTTCATGGCCTGTAAGAATGTCATTGTATTTTCCCATGTTCCCGCCCTTGCCTTCAAGCGCTTTGAAACACATTGTGTATAGGCGCTATATAAATAAACTATCATATCATATCATATTATGTCAGATTTCCCTGGGGTCCTGTGTGCCAATTTGTTTGCATTGGTTTGGTGGAGACACTTGATAGTATTTTATCCATAGGAAATAAACCATGGTCTGATGGCCTACAGTGCTTTGGGTCTGACTAGCCTCTGATGTCAGAGAGTGTGATAGGGCTTAAGAGGAGAGCTTAGTCATGGTTTGAATCAGAGTTGATGTAATAACGGGTATGGTTCTATAGTGTCTGTCAATAGGGGGTTTGTGTGTGTAGTGTAAGGCCCTAGAAGTTGTTGTGTTGACTCTGCTAATCGGGGAGAGGGGGTTTGAGGGAGTATGCCTTACGAGTCAAAACAACCTTGGACCTTTCATCACAATCCCTGGCCATTTGCAGATAGATCCCATTTCTGTAGCTCAAAATGTCACATGTCAATTCCCCCTCTTGCTCTGTGTCTGTATCTCTGTTTCTGTCTCAAATAGAAACAATTTATCGCAGAAGCAGTCTGGAAACACCAGATATTACCATGAGCTACCTGACAAATGTGGTATACTTTCTACAGACTACGAAACAAGATTCAACAGTACTCAAGTTCTTACTTTCAAAACAGCGTTTTTTTCTACCAAACAAATTGATATTTTTTGCATGACATACTAAACAATGTACGGCAGTCCCAAACATTGATTGATGAAAACTACTCCAAGGAATCAATAAAGAGTGCATGATTTGCAAGGAAAACTGGATTTATTACACGCAAATATGGCTGGGAGGGTCAGTCAGCTAAGTAGAATTGAAAAACTGAAAACGCTCATGACACTCTCACATTATTTTACAGTTTTGAAAGCCCCAAAACTACATTTGTTACAAATATCAAGTATATGTTAATCCCACATTCCTCATTGACTACTTCCTATAGAAACAACTAAACAAAACCTATGAAACCCAAACCCATTGGTCAGTAACCTACCCATTATCATTTAAATGCCATTCCTACGGGTGACCTAATCGTGTTGTGAGCAAAAAATACTCGGTTTTGATTGGCCAACATTATTGAAATTACTTTTGCTACAATGGCTTTTTCCCATTGGCCAGGACAAGTTCATGATGTGTATACCCCACCGAGAATGCCCACTCCTGAAGCGAGTGTGAACAATTAAGTCAGTATCCTGTGGCAACACAATGGACATAAAACTACTTTTTCATGAGACCAGACAACTTGCCAACCCTCAGCAAATCTCTGACCTTAAAGCTGTGCACTTGGCAACACCTTGTGAGACTCCCATACTGAAACATATTGCTTTCCTAGCACAGATACTCCCATATCTCTCTTTGAATCAGGTGACTTCATAAAAAACACAGCCGAGGTACTGCTCTTGAGGACAGATTTCTCAGATGTATGTTCTCTATTTAGCCTGTCAGCAGCAGTTCCAATGGTCCTACCACTTCTCAAGGGGTGCAGTATAACCACAACCTCATTCAATACCCTAACTAGGTCTTGCCTCTCTGTGTTGTTCACACCAAAACATGCCCTGCATGTATCTAATGTTGGGAGCATATCGTTACCTATCTCCTGCCTGATGGTTCTGGGAAAAGGTAGGTCTTGCAACAATAACCAATTTTTGTTTGATGTTCCAACATTCCTCCAAGGCCTTGGTCATCTGAAAACTAGCCGAGGCAAAGCAGCAATAAAGTCTAATTAAATTAACAGGTCAGAAGCTCAGAAATGCAGCCTAGTTCTCTGAATGACAGAAAGCTACCAACTCTTAAGTGGGCCTACTTCAATATGGCAGGGCTTTGGCCAAGGTGGCGTGTGGCCCTTATGCTAATAATGATTTGTATCTACCCTTCTCAACACTTGCCCTACCTAGCACTTGAACCATATACTCAACATTAACAAAAGCTTGTCCTAATAAATTAATGTCACAATCTTATCCTCTCCACTACAACAAACACATAATCTAATTCAGTGATGCTTGCTTGAAAAGCTTTGGAGTGTCATAGGCCTAAATGCTAAGTGTAAGGGACATATCTTTTGCTGCCCCTCATTTTACCATGTAGTGTTTTTCATAATGTCTCAAAAACAAGTGCAATACCCATGTGGACACAAAAGCTAAAAGAAATGAAAGACATATTGACACTAAACTGACCAGCTGTCCATGCTACTAGAATTTACCCAGCCTGAACCTCCTTCCACATTTGGGATGTTGCACCTGCTTGCTAACAACACCATGTACCATGCAAATCAAACTCAAGCTCTTGTGAACTGTAAGCTAATACTGCCATAGTATAGCACTTGTTGGAGTATTTTTATTGCACATTCGCTCCCGGGGAAGGGTGCTCAGCCAATCAGGTGGCTGCAACAGCAGGCATGAAGACACTGTGTACCGTTGTTGTTTCCAGCCATCCGAGGCCCTTCCCTGGGTGGTGCCATCTTGATTGTGTGGAGGCAACAAAGATGCTCTCCCTGCTGCCTCCCAAAGTCCTCACCCTCCCACCACCTCAAAACATATTACACCCTTTCCCCACCCACCTCCCTTCCCTTCCCACTTCCCTGCTGTACCAGAGCGTTGTGCTGCAGTGCCGGCACTTCTCCCATCCATTTTTATTATGTATACGTCTACGTATTTTGTATACTTTTTTTTAGCGGGAGCCCAACTCCCGCTAAAGAAAATAATGAAACTAGTCGCACCCCGAGTGAACCCCAGGGCATGAAAGGCTATCACCCCCTTGTTGGGGGCGGACATGGCTGGTAGCGGCCCACAGCCCTTGCGAGGCCTTTGCTTCGCTCAGGCCTGCCTAGACTGGGGCTGGTGGGCTGTTATAGACCATGTCCACCCACCGGCATGGGGGTGTTTGCCATATAATTTCCCTGAATTTGAGGTTTTAACCATGCCATGTAAAATGATGTACTGTGTACAATGTTTTATGGTCCAATAATGGCATCATGCTCTTCTGGTCACCTTTACAGACCTCTTGGCAGAGAGGTGAGTGGTTTATTATGTCGGCAGAACCCCTCTCAATGGCATTACAGTATTATAATATTGTAACTCGTTACCTTTCATGTGTTTTATATATAGCACTTGTAGGCCATGGCCCAGTCGCTCAGGTGCAGTATGCACAGGCAATGACTGGGGGCATGTACTTATAGTGTTGGGAAGACAGGAATTATTTTACCTGGCATGGCTGTCTCTGTGTAGGTATCAATTGAGAGGGGGAAAGGGCTGCGCCCATGGTCATAAGCCATGCACAGGAAATAGTAATCTGACAGCATGGCCACTGGACATGACATGTGCGTAAGGGGGTATTGATATTTTGAGTAGGGCATAGCCCTTTGCCGCGCTTTCATGGAGCATGACCATATTGATATTGTATGTGCTAAAGTTACATGGAATATCCCTAGAGACAGCACTAATGATGCCATTGGTAATGTCCTCGTTGATGTCATGTCTGTTGTCATGGCAAAGAGGTAGTAACCATACCTGGTGAATGTCTGCAGATTTTAGGGTTTGTATTGCAACAATTACGTTCACTTCAGGGAAAGGAATATACAGTATAGAACTATAGCTGGTGTTCCCGGCTTTATGTTATGTTTCTTACGTGATTTGCCATTGCAAACTGGGCATAAATACACAAAACAACGTCATTCTATCGTTTGTAATCGGCATCCTGCTGTATATAGTGAATATGTTTATAGACAAATCAAAACACAATCTACATAATTGGCCCCCTTTACTACTTCCATCCACTTGAGGATTAATCGTGCAGAAAATCACTGTATAAAGCACGCACACTTAGAGTGCTAGGCATCTTTGCATAATAAAGTCTTATGAAGCATCCTCTGAAGGGACGAAACAAAGAATGGGATGTTCAATAGAACATACTGTGTTTCTTTTTGATTTAAAATTAATGTAGCATTGTAATTTAGATGAGGTTTGAGATCAGAGCAAGCACATATAAGAGATTGTCATGTTTACACATTGGGCCTCATTCCGAGATTGGAGGTAGTCATGGGCCATGACTGCCTCCAATAACGGGTCTGGCACCGGTATGGTTCAATGGGGACTTACCGGTGTAGTCCGACCTTTGTGGGACCGGTAAATCCCCATTGAAAAAGCCATTCCCCATTCCCATTTGAGCCCCCATAGGGCTCAATGGGAATGGGGAAGGCGCTAATAACGGTACAGCAAAATGCGGTATCGTTATTAGCTCTGAAGTCCCTTAACGGGTCCCGTCCATAACGCCTGGTCAGACCAGGTGTTAAAGGAGGGACCCGCTAAGCGAACTCGTAGTAGGGCGGTAAGGGATTACCGGCACCGGTCACCTTACCGGTGCCCGGTATCCCTTACCGCCCTACTCGTAATGAGGCCCATTGACTCGTGCAAATTCAAGAACAGTAACCAAGCAGGACAGGATCACAGCAGTATTAACCTGTTCCCTGCCAGGTGTCCTTAGGACAGCGGTTCTGGGGATTTACCTAAAGGTTCTTTCAATGATAATGATGATAAGCTATTTATATAACGCTTTCTCCAAAGTGCTTTACATAGAACATATTTACATATAACATCCCCCAATCTAAGTTGGCACTCATCGACGTCGGAATGATGAAAGGCTGAGTTGGCCTTGCCAGAATTCAAACGTGAGACCTGCAGTTCGGACACAGATTGCAGCAGCAAGCGCTCAATCTGCTGAGCTATCTTACCGGCTGGTTGTCTGTAAGTTACATGAGCATTATTTCTATTTTTGTTATCGAGTTTATTAAGCACGGACCTCGTTTTGAGAAGCAACAGAGTGCTTTACAGAGGTATACAACAATACAGATACACAATGCAGTACTTTACAGAGGCAAAAACAGAACAGATGCATAACGGAACACTTTTCAGAGGTAAAAGCAGAACAGATATACAGCAGGGGGTATGATACAGAGGCACACAGTGGAGGGGTACAGCTGTACAGGGTGGCAGGGAGGAGTGGGGCTACAGCATCTAGTGAGTCAAGTGGCATGGGGGTGACGTGATGGCCTAGGTGTTGAGGAGGAGAGACTCTTTAAAGAGGTGGATCTTCAGTTATTTTCTGAATTGTAGGAGCGTGGGGGAGAGTCTGATGCTGACGTGGAAGAGGTTCTGTATTCTTGAGGCATAGGCAGCTGTAGGATTGTGCATGGAGAGACAAATGGGGCTAAACCTAGTCACTGTACACCACTTCCTGATTCTGGGAGTGGACAGATAGTGGAGATGAAACAGGGAAGTCATTTACTACAAAGGACAGGGACGGAACACTGTCCAGCATCGGATGACCGTTGACAAGAGATTTGATGATAAAGGTTGAGTAGAAATCCTCATCATCACTCAAGGGGAAACAGTTTGCATTCTTGCAGCACATCCTGTGACATCCTCATCGTCCACCTTGCTCACCAAGAGTGCTATCCATGGAACTCTTTGCTACGCCATTCAGTGATAAGAAAAATGGCCCTACAAGAAAAACATTGCCCCTACAGCCCCATCAGCAAAACAACAGTGCCACATTAGAGTAACTTTAAACATATCATTTAAAGAAAATAATATAATTAAGGTAGTTGTGCTTAAACTTAACATGCATTGGAGTTTCTTTAACAGTCGTTCTGGCATTCCTGGGTATAGGCTGTTGGTGTAGTCTACGCTGGACATGATGAGTGCGATGATGGTGAATGTTTTGTGGGTGAAAGAGAGGAATGGTAGGATCCTTTTTACTGCATGTAGGAGGAAGAAACATTTTTTGATTATAGCGTTTAATTGTGACTCAAGTGTTAGTTTGTTGTCCATCAAAACTCCCAGGTTCTTTACTATCGTTGATGGAGCTGGTGCTGTACCAAGTTCCGTCAGGCATGGGATGTAGGGCTTGTATTCTCCGCTTTTGGATATGATCATTATTTCTGTTTTGCCTGGGATGCGTTTGATGTTGTTTGGGTTCATCCAGCAGTAGAGTTCTTGTAGGTAGCCTTCCAGCATTATGTTTTCTTCCTGCGTGTCTTGTATTTTATAGGCTATTTGTGTGTCGTCAGCATAGTTGTTGCATGTGAGGCTGTTTTGTAATGTGCTTCATTAGGGGAGCCACGTATATGTTGGGTGCTCAATAGAAGGTGTCTGTAAGGTGTCCAGCTGAGAAGTGACAAAAGTAGATACATTTGTTCCGAGCCCAGCAGAGGGAGACCAATTGAAAGAGAATGAATACATGTGAATTAAACTGGTCCTGCAACAGTTCAAGCAAAATCCTGCGCACAGTCGAAAGTCTTCGATTTTGATAAGTAGAGAAAGTTTGGAAAAATACTTGAATTTGGTAGAGCCCGGCAGAGGGAAACCATTTGAAGGTTTTGTGTTAAAGTGGGTCTGAGCCTGCCGGAGGGGGGCCCAGGGTGAACAGTAAATCACCTGAGAAGTTGTATAAGTGAAAAACCTGATAAGAAATGAACTTTAATGTTTTGTGGAGTTGAATCAGGCCCTCTGAAATAACAGACATGGAATTGCAAAGAGACTTTGGGACAGAAGGCCCCGATAGTGAAGTTTTGAACTGAATCCTCGTGCTAGAGTAACTAGAGTGTGTGCTAAGCTCGAGCGTGCCGCTTTGTCCCGTGCTGAAAATGTGGGGAAGGGAAGCCAAAGGGTTGAATATCCTGACATATCATTTTTTGAACACTTTTCTTTTGCATAACATTGTTTTCAACACCACGCTATTTGTATTTAGAAGTAAGGATTGGCAATAGGTTTATTAGTATAGGCCCTTTTATTTTGACAGACTCGACTAGGACTGTGTTATTATTATTTGATGGTCGTAGCTTGCTCCCATCTTTAGATTGAGGATTAGATAGGTGTTTTTCAAACCCAACTGAAGTTCAATTAACACCCTTGAACTGTGATCACTTGTGTCTGTTTTACTGTTTGATACCATGCCTTCCTTACATACTCCACATGTGGATTCCCCTTGAGGTGGATTTGAAAGGTTTGATCCATTTGGTTTCTGTCCTGTTTGGATTTCATCCATAGTAAGGCTAAGTCAGTGATTCATTTTTCTTCCAATCTCCCAATGCGGATAACATGGTTGACTGTGTCAAATGATGCAGAGACATCCAGAAGTATTAGAGCTGTGTTTTCGTGTTTAGATCATCCCAGATTGAAAGCAGTGCCATTTCCATTCCACTCATCGTTCTGAAGCCTACTTTTGCCTGATCCAGCAGTAGGTGTTCTTCTATGAATTCTTGTGTTATTCTATAGATGTATGTTTTGAGTAGTTTTGCTGGGTACGGGATGATGGAGATGGGTCTGGACTTAGAGAGGTCCTCCACGTTGCCTGATGTGTCCTTTAGGAGTGGCTTGATGTATGCTGATTTCAAAGATTGTGGTACTTTCCCTATTGAGATTGATTGGTTGAAATGTTTATGTAGTATTCCATGGGTGTCCCTTGTATGAGGATTGATTTGTGTATGTCTGGAGGGCTAGGGTCCATTGGGGGAGCCTGCTTTGTTGCTATGGTGTATCAGCTTGATGAATGTCTCTGCTGATATTTGGGGGAAGCATCAGAGTTTTTTCTGGGACTCCTCGCATTGGGTGGGAGGGTTGCATGTTGAGGTTGCTTGGTCTGCTTTGTATGATCTGTTGGATGGTGCTGATTTTGTTTTTGAAGGGTTTTTGAAGCGGTCTGTGAGGTTGTTGCATAATTTCAGTGAAGGTATCAGTGTGTTGTTGTAGCCATGGGGGTTTCTCATTTCATTTGTCACTCTAAGCAGTTCTTTTTGGGTTTTGGGAGCTTTGTTTTTCTGTTTTTCTGGGTCACATAATTTCTCCAAGAAAAAGTGATGAAAGTTTTTTCTGATCAAGCATGTGCTAACCCTAATTTCATTAAGTGTGGGGTCCCTCAAGGATCCTGCATCTCACCTACCCATTACAACGTACTCATGAGGCCTCTCTTTAGCTTTGTGGATGTGCGTGGCATCACATATACCAACTATGCTGATGATACGCAGATCCTCATCCCTGTTACGGGCGACTACAAAGCCGACAGCGAAACTCTTAATTCCATCTTTTCAGAGATTCAAACCTGGATGGTGGAAAATTGGTTGTGCCTCAATGGTGAAAAAACAGAGATCTTACTTATAGTTTCACCAGAAACTCTCAAGAAACTTCTCAGTTGATAACACTCCCATCATGGTCTCACATGCTGTGAAAACCTTAGGGTTCTATCCTGACTCGAACCTCTCAATGAACAGACAAGTGAACGCCATCTCATCTGCCATGGCCTACCATTGTAAACTGATCACGGCAGCTAGACCGTTCCTAACAAAACAGAATTGCCTTACCATAGCCAGAGCAATAATCAGGTCTCGGCTGGACTATTGCAATGCTCTTCTGATTAGCACTTCTTCCAAAAATATCAGATCATTTCAGATTGTCCAAAACAATGCACTTAGAGCAGCCACCAGCATTTCCAAACGTGACCACATTTCAACAACCAGAAAACTTGTCCACTGTCTCCCCATAAAGGAACGCATCATGTTCGAAACCCTTGCACTCACTCACAAATATCTGCATGACACGGCTCCCCTCAGATAGACCTACCAGACAGACCTACCAGAACGGCCTACTTAAATAGGATCACCATCCCCAAGACCCTCAGAGTGAGGACAGGAGGAGCCAGCTTTCCGGTCATTGCAGCATCCAACTGGAACTCCCTCCCTCATCACGTAAGAAATATTGACTCGCATACAGACTTTAGGAAAGCTGTCAGAACGTTATTGTTTGTCTAACTGCATAATTGGAAAGTTTTCTGTAACACACTTCCAGTTTTTGCATGACTGTTCTGTACCAAGCTAGGCCTCCGCTTATTGCAACCACGAACTAACCTAAATTCTGTAACTAAGACATAGTCTTGCAACAGCGCCTCGGTGCCCTTAGGCTGTAGCACGCTTTACAAATTCAAATAAATAAATAAATCAAAATAAGGTTAGCTTCATCCATTGTTTTTGCGGTGGTTTGTTGATTTCCAGTAGTTCAGCTAGGTTGCTATTTTTGATGGTCCTCCAGTTTCTTTTCATGATAGTTGGCAGTTTGTCGGGTTGTTTGGTTGTTGGTGTAGACAGCGTGATCATGAAGGGGATGACTAGGTGGTCGCTCCAGAGGATCTGTATTGGTGGCGCTGTTGTAGTGAGGTTTTTGTTGGCAAAGATTGCGTCTAGTGTATGTCCTTCTGCATGAGTGGCTCCTTTGACTAGCTGATGTAGTATTATTGACTTCAGTTGTTTGGCTAGTGATGTTTGTATGTTTGTGATTTCTTTGTCAAACCAGATGTTGAAGTCACCAAGGATTATCAGGTGTTCCTGGTCGATGGCTAGGTTGGTGTTTCCTTCCATGAAGGCATCCACAAAGGTTGATTCGGATGTCGTGGTATGTATACGAGAATTAAATTGAGGTTTGTTTTGGGGTTTGTTGATAGGCAAAGGATTAGGGATTCAGAGTTTTTGATGCTTCATGGGTCTTCTGTTTTAATTTTCAGATGTTCATTGTATGCTATTGCCAGTCCTCCTCCTCTTTTGTTTTTCCTGTTTGCTTGTGAGCACTTGAAATTGTCAAGGAGGCAGGTATGGAGAGTGATTTTGTAATTGTCATCTAGCCATGTGTCCATTATGAATCAGATGTCGATACCTCCGTCACACAGGAGGTCGTATATGTCAGTGGCATGTTTGGACATTGACCTAGCATTGATTTGAATGCAGTGGACCTTTTGGGTGTGGTTAGGTTTGTTTTTTGATGCTTGTTTTGTCTTGCAGATGTTCAGTTGGTGTTCTTCTGTGTTGTTGTCGCAGATTGGTTGGGGTTCCGTGGAGGCTTCTTTGTCGTTGAGGCAGTTTGATAGATTGATAGTTGGGTTGATGAATTCTACAGCTTCATCATCTTTTGTGTTTTGATATTGTTGTTAGCGGTGCCTTTGTGTTTTTGTGATATATGGAATAAGGGCGTTGCTATCATGCCTTTCTCTTCATGGGTCCTTGCTTCTTTTTTGTGGGATTCCAATAGGTTCTGAGCATGTCTGGACATGTCGGTGGTGTTGAAGTGTTGAGGTTCTACAGATGTTGCGAAGTACAGTGTAGGGATTTTTCTCTTTTAATGTTTGTTCTGTTGGTTGTATTGTTTGTTCGGGTGAGTTCTGTATTAGTGACAGCTTCTACTGGAGGGTGTGGAAAGGTTCGGATTGATCCTTGTTTCCGATTCTCTTTGGCATAGTCCAATTGTGTATCTGGGCATTTTGTGGTCCTTGGTAGTAGGATGGTTTAGGTATTGAGGTTACAGGGGCAGTAGCCCAACTGTAATGCCATGTGTTTGGATCATTTTTAGTTTTTTCTTTTTGCATTTTAATAGCTGCATTCCTTCTAAGGGTGGCTGTCCACTTAGTGGGTTAGATACAGGTATTCCTCTGTCTATGGGTGGACTGTCTGGGTGGGGAACTGTGCATTGCAAGAGGTAGCGCAGATTGGTATGGGGGTCGACGATGGGTTCCCGGTTAACTTGGGCAATGATCTGGCTATAGTTACTACTTTTCGGTGATTCGTGGGTGTTTCTGAGTAACGGGAGGGACTAGGATTCATTGATGGCAGGCAATGATAGAATACACCGAGATTTGAGATACCTAGATAATGGGAGAACAATCACTAGATTTCAGAGAGTGGTTGACAATGAGATAATACACTTAGCTTTTGGAATCCTAGATAATGGGAGTAAAGGCCTATGTTTCACAAAATGGCAGGCAGTGATAACAAAAAAAACACCTTCATTTGAGATTCCTACATAGTGAGAGAAAAGGCCTAGGTTTCACAAGATGTCAGGCAATGATAAAAAAATACTCCTAGATTTGAGATTCTTGGATAGTGGGAGAAAGGCCTAGGTTTCACACAATGGCTGGCAATGATCAATTAAAAAACAGCTATATTTAAGATTCCTAAATAGTGGGAGAACAGGCCTAGGTGTCACCACACAATATATACATCAATGTAAGCATGCAAGTTGTGATCACAATGGATTCCCCAGAGGGTGTCCTGGGTGTGTATGTTTAATGGTTAGATTGCTTATTGCAGGAAGTTGTAGCAGTTACTACCAGTAGTTCTCCCTACCTTGTCTGTTGACGCAGGTTGACAGCTGTCTGATCCTCTTTTGGCACTTGTGGATACAGTCCGACAGCACTTATGCCGTTTCGCGGGTGAGTCGAGGTGTGAGCGGGGAACTTATTGGCATCTGCTTTGGGGATAGACATGCTTGCCACTTCAGTCAGGTGTAAGGTGGTGAGTACTACTTTACCTGTTTTTTGATCTCAGTGTGGTGTGGTGTCCAGGCAGATGGGCAAGAGGTACAGTGGGTTCCCAGGTACAAAATAATATGTGGGTGGGGTTTGGAGTCAGATATAATGTTGGCAATGATTGCCAATTATACTTTTAGGGGTTGGCAGCCTGCCTCCCATGCTGACTCCTGCAGACACCACCTGGGCTGCCTCTTTGGGGGCTGCACTTTGCCTTGGGGCCCTTAGTTACAGAACTTCTGGGCAGGGGGCTGCCCTAGTGAGGTGTATTATATGGGGACGTGGGACCAATCAGGAAGCAGAGCAGGCTGAGAGGCAGAAATTCAGAAGGAAGCGGGTAGGTGAGAGGGGATGAATGCACACACATTAAAAATCAAAATGCCCAATTTCGGGATACTATGGGAGTTGGGGGGTTCTGCAGCACTTACCTGAGCCTTCTGCTCTTTCCAAATGGTGGAGGCTATGCCGCGGGTGACCGTGTCTTCTCTAGCCCTCTGTTGTGGATTAGGGATGTAGACCAATCTGGATGTGGGGGCAGGCTGGGAGGTGGAAATGGAGATGGAGAAGGAAGCGGGCAGGGGAGAGCGGACAAATGCACAGACAATGCTACTCCAAGCTAATTAAAAAAACAAAATGCCCAATTTCGGAAGACTATGGGGGTAGGGGGATCTGCAGCACTCACCTGAGCCTTCAACTCTTACCAAATGGTGGAGGCTAGGCCGCGGGCACCGGTTCTGTAGTCTTCTGATGTGGATTGGGAATGAGGACCAATAAGGATGCAGTGGTGGGCTGGGAGGTGGGAATGGAGATGGAGGAGGAAGCAGGCATGGTAGAGGGGATGAATATGCACACAGCCCTACTCTGAGCGAATTAAAAAACAAACTAGCCAGTTTCGGGAGACTATGGGGCTCGGGGGTTTTGCAAAACTCACCTGAGCCTTCTGCTCTTACCAAATGGTGGAGGCTATGCCACGGCACTGGGTCTCTAGCCTTCCATTGTGGATTGGGGATGAGGACCAATGAGGATGTGGGGGTGGGCTGGGAGAAGGGAATGGAGACGGAGGAGGAAGCATGCAGGGAGAGGGTACGAATGCACACACAGCACTACACGGAGCTAATTAAAAACCAAAATGCCCAATTTCGGGATACTATGGGAGTTGGGGGTTCTGCAGCACTCACGTGAGCCTTCTGGTCTTAACAAATAGCAGAGGCTATGACACAGGCAACGGGTCTCTAGCCCTCTGTTTTGGATTGGGGATGTGGACTAATCTGGATGTGGGGGCGGGCTGGGAGGCGGAAATGGAGATGGAAGAGGAACCATGCAGGGGAGAGGGGGCGAATGCATGCACAGCCCTACTCTGAGCTAATTTAAAAACAAAATGCCCAATTTTCTGAGACTATGGGGGTCGGAGGCTCTGCAGCATTCACCTGAGCCTTTTGCTCTTACCAAATGGCAGAGGCTATGCTGCGGGCACTGGGTTTCTAGCCCTCTGGTGTGGTTTGGGAACGGGGGCCAATCAGGACACGGGGGAAGGCTGGGAGGTGGGAATGGAGACAGAGGAGGAAGTGGGCAGGGGGAGGGGACAAATGCACACACAGCGCTACTCTGAGCAAATTAAACACCAAAATGCCGAATTTCAGGAGACTATGGGGGTCGAGGGCTCTGCTGCACTCAGCTATAGTTGCTTAGCTTACCATCATTGGTGAATTTCTGGAGGTTTTCAGTTTTACTTGTAACCATAATGTTCCTTTAACAACATTTTTTCATTGAATTTCCTAGGTTTTTATTAGTGAAACTTAACAATAACGTCCCTTAAACGTGTTTTCACTGAATTTCATAGGTTTTTATTATTGCAAATTAACCATAAATTCCCTTTAACAAAGTTTTTTCTGTGAATTTCATAGGTTGTTATGTGTGAAAATGTTTCATGATGTTACATCACTTTATTTAAGTTATTAATAATTCCTCTTTTAACATATATGAAAGAACTATATACCTCCGTTAACAAACATATTTTTTACAATGCATACTGATGTGTTTCTTCGTTAGCAGTGCATGCTGGGGTTGCATGTCAAGGTTGATTTACCTAAGGCATGAGGCTCGATCTTGAACCCAGCCGCACCAAACCACCCAGTTATCTACTGCACCTACCCTGCACCCTAGTTCAGTGTCCACTATACCCTCATAATATGACCAATGGCCAGTGCTCATGTATGCAGCCATGGCCAGTCTCCACCATCCATGGGGTGTGGGCTTCTGCCATGCCATATTCCCCAATAAGCAAATCAGATTAGACATTTGTCCTTGCCGAGGGCCAGGCTCACTGTCTAGGCAGCAAAGTCATATCACAATTTTTTGTACTTACTTTTTGACACTTTCAAAAAATTAAAACACTTTTTTACAATTTCAGGTCCTTGCTGTTGCTCCTCGCACAAGTTTGCAGCAATTCCGTCCAGCACTTTGGGCTGCAGCTGCAAGCAGATATTTTTTTTCTCCCATTTAAACATCGGACTTCGGCCATGCCGCATGCCCCAATAAGTACATCAAAGTAGTTATTCGTCCTTGCTGAGGGCCAGGCCCACTGTCCATGCACCAAAGTCATATCGCTATTTTTTGTGCTAATATTTTGACACAATAAAACACAAGACAGATTTTCAAAAGCATGCTTTCAGGACCTTGCTGATGCTCCTCACGCAGGTTTGTTGTCATCCAGTCCAGCACTTCAGGCTGTAGCCACAAGCAGAATATTTTTTCTCATTCAAACCTATGGCTTTAGCCATATCGCACGCCTCAAAAAGCAAATCAGAGTACACATTTGTTCTTGCTCAGGGCCAGGCCTATTGTCCAGGCAACAAAGTTATATCACAATGTTTTGCACTTACATTTTGACACTTTAGAAAAAAAAAAACAGGATAGATTTGCAAAACCATGCTTTGAGGTCACTGATGATGCTCCTCATGAATGTTTGCTGCAATCCTGCCCAGCACTTCGGGCTGTAGCCACAAGCAAAATGTTTTTTTTTCCCATTCAAACCTATCTGATTTTGAAAAACTTTACCACATAGCCGTTCCTTCGTGGCCATATCCACTTTAACCCCATTGCCAGTCCCTCGTTGTCATGGCCAGTAGCCAGATTGTCTTTGCCAAAGACCCGGATAATCTGGTCACTTCCCATGGACACAGGGACTAAAGGTATATCACTATTTGTTGTGCGTACATTATGACACTTTTCAAAGAATAAAACACACACACATTTGCAAAACCATGCTTTTGGGTCTTTGCAAATGCTCCTTGCACGAGTTTGCTGCAAATCTGGCCATGTTTTATTTTTTGAAAAGTTTCAAAATATACATACAATAAATAGTCATATAACTTCGCCCTCACTTGACAAAATCCATTCAGACTTTGCACAAACATTCAAGGTAGATCTATAGTCCTTCTGAAATCCTTTGTGCAGATTCTTCAAACAGCAACAAAGTTATAAGCCATCTACAAATGTTGAGACCCCCCTCTAATTTTGCCCCCAATTGACAAAATCCCACCAAACTTTGCAAAAACATTGAAATCCGGGTCCAAAATCTGTTTGAAAACTTTTGTGCGGATTTGTCAAACAGCACCAAATGTATAGCCTTTCAAATATTTTGGGACCTCACCTCTAATTTTGCCTCCTCTTGGCAGAATATCACCAGGCTTTTCAGAACCTTTCAGCGTCAGGTCTAAAATGACATTCCAAAATTTAATTCAGTTTCATTGAGTGGAGCCAAAGTTATAATCCATCCAAAACCTGCTTGTCACTGACCCTGTAATGCAGAAATATGTATGGATGTTCCTGAACATCTGCGATGTTTGCGAACATCCCAGCAATGTCCCCAAACACATGAAAAGTTTGCAGACTTCATAGAAGAAAAAACACCTGATTTTTGGCTTTTTATGGCCATATCATATCCCATTTGCATCACCATTCACCTCCCCAGAGATTGTTTCATTAATTTGACAATTGCAATGTTGTGTTTTTTAATATGTTTTTATCATAATGTCCGAAGACCACGGCACAGTTCACGAATCCAACATTGCATCCGTTTCAAATGTTTTGACGAACCTCACGTTTCTAATTGACCAATCAGCGGGCACGTATGATGTCCACAAATGTCAGGCTGCTCTCTGATTGTTCCAGAGGCATCCGCGGACTCCGAATCAGGAAATGTGTCCGTGGACTGGGCCCAGATATCACTTGTTTTTTTATACCTACTTTTTTCCCATTTTTGAACAAACAACTGGATGCATTTATACCAAATTTGCAAAAGCACATTTTAGGGTCCAAGCCGCGGCTCCTCGTGCAAGTTTGGTTGAAAACTGTCAAGCAGTTTGGGCTGTAGGCTCGAGCAAAAAATGTTTTCCATTGTATCTATCAGGATTTCAAAAATGTTGGGACCACACCTATAACTTTGACTCTCCTCACCCCATAGACGAAACCACACCAAACTTTGCAAAATCATTCCGAGGTGGCCATATACTTTATTTGCAAAATACTCTTTCTATGAGTTGAGCAACTTAACCATAACTACAGGGCTGCTAGCACAGGCCCTGTAATATATTGGTTCAAACAAAGACGTATCGTAAACCAACAGCTTGTAACTCCATACTCCATGCAATGTCAGACCATCCAGCAAGTACCATCAATAACATCCCCTATGCCGAGTTTCTTAGAATGAAAAGAAACTGCGCTTGCATTTCAGATCAAGAAACATTCTTCAATTACATGTCTTCTAGATTCTTATAAAGAGGTTACTCAACTGGGATGTTACAAAAATCTCAATGGAAAACAAATTCTTGAGATAGACGGGATCTTTTGAAATCAAAAATGTAAAAAGTAGTGCCAGAATCGGAAGACATTAGATTTATAACTTCATTTGGCCAACAAGCACCCCATATCCAAAATGTGATAAAAATCATTGGCACAGCCTATCTAAAGATCCAGTTCTCAAAATATGCCTGAATCCGAGTGCTGAGATCACATACAGATGTGGACAAACTATAAGGGATATGATCACCCACGGCCATTTGGAGACCATATAGCAACAACATTGGCTATATCAATGGGTAGGTTGTTTCTCTTGCAGAAATTGCAGCATTTGCTCCATGTCTATCAAAGTTTCAAACTTTCAAATGAACGGTACAACTTGGTCACATTACATCACCTCTCGGATTGACTGCAATATGGAGTTCATACTCTATGCACTGATTTGCCCGTGCAAGAAAATGTACATCGACAGCACAAAAAGAAAGTTGAAATTGAGAATTTTCTAACATCTCAGAGTAATCCATTCTAAAAATTAGAATGACCCATTAGCCATTCACTTTCCAGAATCTCATAACCAATACAGGAGACTTGTATTAAATGGATCGGACTGGCTAACGTAAATTCTGAGCCCCGTAAGGGTAACAGAGAGCTGACTTTACAGAGAGTAGAAGCGCAATTTATCTTACAAAGTCCTTGTCAGTTTGAATATAACAGAAGGCAGTCATGTGTTTCTGTAACATTAATATGAATAGGAATCGGAATATTTCAGTTTTTTGCTGTTTCTCCTAATATATTGAACTTGTGTTTCCAGTTATGTGCATTCAGTACTTTATGCCTCTCCTCTCTTGTCTGCTTCTTTAATTCCACTTGCTCTCCCTTTTTCCTTTCTTTTTATGATGCCCTAATTGCTTTTTGTTTTGGTCATTTTTTGGGATAAAAGGCAATGGCACTTGGCACTTTATAGTCTACGGTATCTTTCCCAACCAGGTGATGTACTAAATGGCCTTCTTAACTCAGACAGCTATTTGTTTGGCTTTGTATGGATTTGGCAACCATGAATGGATTTGTTTCTGTCTTTTTGACAGAATTCCTAAGTATTCATTTTAACATCTATTTTGATGTCACTGTGTTTGCCTTCCTATGTTCAATATGTATTGTGTTATTTTTAGCAAATTGTAATTCATTTATGAAAGTGTGCAATTTACAGTTTTTGCACACAACATAATTAAAGCACTGTCACTTTGGTGATGTTTGTATTTGTTTATTTTTTTCATTATGCACTTTATAATTACCAAGTATAGTGCATGCCACAGGAATACTAGTAGTGATCAGAGATGTGCTGTTATGCCATATTCACACAAAATTGCTCAAGCACTGTCACTTTGATAACACTGATGTTATTGCTTATTTGCAATTTCAAAATCAAGCACTATCACTTTGTGACAACTACATTTGTTTACCGTGGGTTTATTGGAA
Source organism: Ambystoma mexicanum (assembly GCF_040938575.1). Classification (NCBI taxonomy): domain Eukaryota; kingdom Metazoa; phylum Chordata; class Amphibia; order Caudata; family Ambystomatidae; genus Ambystoma; species Ambystoma mexicanum. Next base: position 608,252,978 of record NC_090928.1, read on the forward strand.
ATGGAGTATGAATTAGAAGGAATTTAAAATGGGATGTCCCTCGTCACGTGTTATTCTTATTACCATGATTAAGCTGTAGCATACAGCGAAAAGTTGGTTGAATGGGATGCAAACCCTTTTGACTTTGTTATTAAACTCTAATAAAGTTGCAGATGGTTTAAATACTGCATTAGCCCTCAGCAATGTTTTCCTTACATTGTTCTTGCCAGCAGTGCCCACCTGCTGAGTGCTAATGTCACACTCGTTTTTTTGCTGTTTATCCAGCGTCCAGAGTCCAAGATTGTCATATTTCTTGCATACGTGGACATAATGTATGCATTAATGTGTGAGTAATTCATTGATTGCTGTTGACTATGCTCAGATAAAAAAAAAGAAAAAAGATTGGTATTTTAATTACTTCTTCTGTACTTCTATTCATGTCAGGGCTCAGAAGCATTAACCGCAACCATGTTGTAATAAACATATACTATTGATCCTGAATATCACTTTGCTGTTGGCAAGATTTCGTTTAGTACGTAATGTCTGGACCTCCAATTCCTAGAATCTTTTTGGATGTGCAAAAATGACAAATTGTCTTCCATGGGCTCTGGCATAGTGATAAGAAGGAATTCCATAGAAGCAAATGTCTCACAGCAATTATATTTCCCACAGTCACAGTAGGTACTGCTAAACCTACAACTATGTACACCTGGATGGATAACAAAAGGGCAGAAAAGAAGTAAGCCCCCTTTGTCCCACCCACCAATACTGACATTCACCATGGTGTTGACTCATTCTGTAGTACCCTAGAAAAACACAATCATGAATGAGCAGGGGGTGGGAGAATGCCCATGGCAATCACTCAATCTATGAGAGGTCCACCACCGTTCCTCCTTTCTCTGCAGTGCCAGGAAAAGCTTGGTGTCAGCAGTGACAGAAATAGCTGTCTGAGTGGTGTCCTTACGATGTAACATTTATCATTTGCATACTATTTAGGGCAGCTGGGAATAGTTAATCATTTCATTTAGTGAGGGACATGTATAGTGCTAAGTGTGGGGTGCAAATGTATAGGTGTTGGGCTGTACTGGAAGGGCATTGGGCTACGTGAGCTTGGATGGTGTACCTTACAGTGAGTGAAGCATGTGCTCCTTTTAGAGGGCATGGTATTGGATTATTTTCAGAATATCATAAGAGTGGAGCAAGTCAGATGATGAATGAATGATGTTCAATGGTCCAGGGAAGTAGAATGAGAATGTTTGTTTCCTCATTTTTTCTTTTTGTAATTCCTGCGGGAATAGTCTGGCCAGGTCCTGGCTTCAGGTGGTTGGTGCCTTCATTTGGCAGATAGTCGGGAGAATGCAGTGGTGAAAGTTTATCACATGATGCAGCTGGCTGTGTACAGTTGCTGGTAGAGGCAGCCATTGTTGTTTAATAGGTTTAGGTCTGTTGCACTGAAAGAAATTGAACTTTTCCAATTTGACTGAATTATGTTTGTTCGTTTCTTTGTTCGAAAATGCTGGGGGGACTCCTCTGCCCTCGCTTCTAATTCACCCCAACTTATCCTATTCCCCACCCCACATATATATTTAATTTAAATTGACCGAAATACCCCCAATAAATGAACAAAAGAATTTGGTCAAATTGAAAAGGTCAATTTGGTTTGCGATCAAGTATGCTAAAACCATTTAATGTGCATGCATACTAAATGGTTGAATTTGCACACATTTGATGAGGTGGGAATCGGCATAGAGGATGCTTCTCAAGCTTCTCATGGGGTCATTATGCTGAATTTCATGCTGCATGTACTATGCAGTTAACCAGTAGCTATTAAAAAAAAGAAAAAAGAAATTAGCATTCAGGAAATGCAAAAGTGCACAGGCATGTATCTTCGATCAGCCAACGATATTTGGTTCTTCTACTATTTTTTTTTAAAGTGCAGCACAGTCCATGCTTACAATCTTCCCTAATCTGTGCAAGATCCTCACAGACCATGTCAAATTTTAATTCTTTAAAAACATATTGTGCTTTAAAGCTGCCACGATTTTTAAACATTTACCACTAAGAAGATCATTTGGGGACGTAGCTTTAGAAATAGTTGATCAGGACATTTTGCAGACACACATCATCAATGCATTTCCTGAGAAAAGCAGCCTTTTCTGGTTTTTCAACAATGGAACCCGTTGTGTGCATATGGGAGCAGGACATGGTACGACTTTATCTGTAAACAAGGAATGCACTAATTGGTGGGAACATATTTTAAGTACAAAATGAGAAGATAAAACAGTCTGTGTATTCCACGTGAACTGACTGGAGCTTGCCCCAGACGAATACGATGAGTTCATAACTGCCTTATCAAACTCGGCCAGAAATTATATTTGTCAAATAGTCCTGTCTCTCAGCACATAATTGACTTTATTTAATGTTTGCAGAGCTGGAGGAGATCACAATGTGTTCTGAACAGGAAGAGGAACTAAAATGGAAGATTTCCCAGGCAATCAACTGTGGGACCTAGCCACACATATCTATCTGCATGTTGACTTTTAAATGTCTCTTTATTTCCTCTTTTTTTGACACAGATGAATTCACACAGTTTCGTGTGGGGAAAGGGAGCAGATACTGCGATTTTATGCCACTGATATGCTGCCTACAGCTAAGCGATTGCGATAGAGCGTGCAATGGGATCGTTCTGTGTAAAAAGTGAAGATGGCATCTGGAATAGTGATAAGCTCGTGAGAACATAGCTATGTTGGTTCAGTTTATGGCCCAACTCTGCTAGTCACTTCCGTTTTCCTTGCCATGCCTTGGTCAAACTATTGCAAATAGTGCTATCTATTTATTTCACAGGTAGCATTTTGCTGCTTTAGAGGTGATGCTTTACATAGTAAACCTTATCTCACTAGATTGACGAAAACCTTATTGCTGTGCAAATACATCCGAGTGGTGCATTCTCCTACAGTGATGTCATGACAGTGGAAAAGTAAGCTGCATTGCACTGAAGCCACGTCGACGCGGCTAAATACAGCCTGTGTCTACTCCGGCCACCCCAGTCATGAGGGAAGTAGAGGAGATTGTGTGTGTTCCCTTCTCTGCGTCCTCTTCCATGCTCAGAAGATGGCCTTTCTACTTGACAGCTGCTGGTAGAGTGGGAACGGCATGCTTATCAATGTTACAGACACTCAGCACACCCACTGTCAGAGAGAAAAACAGTGAATGGCTTGTTTGTGTAGCAGGTCCCCAGATGAGTACAAGCTTGGGATTTAACATTGCTGGAGCTGTGGCTTGTCACAGTGGCATCCCAAATCGAAAAGGATGCATCCTTCCTGGACTTATCATGAAGTCACCCGATAACCACCTTATACAGTAACCCATGTTTAGTTCTAGGATATTTTCCAAAATCCCGCTAAAGAATGTGTACATACCGAATTATTTTAAAAAGATGAATTCAGAGGTATGCCAGTAACTACTGCCAGATTAGTTCACATTTACTGCACTGGAAACTATTTGATGATCGTTTAGTATTTGAGGATGATTCCATGGCATCCTCAGGATGGACCAGGATTATTCCAAGATGATTTCATGACAATGCTAGGTTAGCTTCTGATGACTTCAGGATGATACAATAACAGCGTCAGCATGGATTGGGAAGACCCCAAGAGTATTCTGTGACGGCATCATGATAGATGGGGATTGCTCCTGGAGGTTTCAGTGGAAACGTCAGGATGGTTTGGCATTACTTCAGATTGATTATCTGACAACTTATCAACAGGGCTAAATGAACTGGACTACCACAAGGGAATTTCTATCACTTTCTTTTCATCCAGCTCCCTTCACATGGGAGCACTCAAAGGTAGATCGGCAAATTCACTGATTTGCTTGCTGTATTTGTAAAGAAAACTGCACTACAGTATCCTGAGGGAAGCACCTCCACAATGCCACCACTAACCAACCCTGCTCCCCCCATTTCGGTTCCCCCCTCTAGATGGCTAAAACTACATCATGACTATACACCAAATGAACTCTCTTCGTACAGAGCATCAGAGGCTAACCAGACCACAACCATACACCACATTCTACAATGACCAAGCCCTCAAACAGTATGCTTGCACTTTTGTTCTGACATAAAAGCCATCACTTAAGCTAGCATTGCCGACTGGTTACATTGTCCCCTGTGTACACAATACCACACTAAACACACACAAACAGTCACACCATACACAACACCCCCAAAACCCAAAAAAGACAAAATACAGACAGACCACATCACAAGCCATAACTCACACCCACGATTATCCCATATGTCAAAAAGCACACATTCACTCCCGCCATACGAACAAAGATGGCACCCAACTCAACGTAATACTCTAATCCAATAACATTGAGACACCACCACAAATCACATTACCTTAGCAAACACCATTCACCAGTCTTACAATAGGAGCACACTTTATAAATCCAACTGTGACATAGCACAATTTAGAGCCTTCACATCCTTTATTTTGGCACCACATATAGCTTCATACATATGACAAAGCTCCCATAGTCACAGAAGGGCTCCCCAGTTAATTATAGGCATAGCAATATCCACAATGTAAAATAATTGTCCACTGGCCATCATCTTTAGTCACGTGGCTTATACACCTGACTTGCAGACAACTCATCTGTCCACAGGTTTTAGTGGTAAGGTCAGTTTGAATCACCATCTATTGCCAATAACTCTGAATGCCAAGAGGTAATGCAAATGTAAGATGTTTTACCTTACAAATACCAAATAATGTAACATCTCAAGTAACATAACATAAGAATGGAAAAATTGCGTTTTTGTGACTAAATACAACGGTGCCTGAAAAGGTCAAAGCACTTAGGGATATCTATAATTTCTTTTTTCTTTTATTTTATTGGCTTTATATGTTTACACAATACAGATAACCTTTTGCCAGTATTTTAAGTAAACTTAAAACAAAGGTTTCCATTACATTTCAATGTTTTCAAATGAACTATTTCAGTTTTTACTTCGCTTCTTTAATGTCCCCAAAGAGTTTTAAAAGTGATTTTACCAGAACCACAGTCAATAGTATATTGCTCCATCCCAGCAGTTCGATCCACCAATCTTCCATCGTTCGGGAACCATATTTCACAGTAAATTTGGTGAATAAAATCAATCTACTGCTACTCATTGCTGGGCAAAATAGTACAAGATGTTTCAGGTTTTCATACAAATCCTCTTTCTTACACAGTCTACAAGTCGTTACACCTTCATTACTCTTTCTTCAGCTAAGTATCTCTCTCATTGGTAATACGTTCAGGCAGAATCTCATAAACTGGTCCCTGAAGTACCAGCTCGGAAACAGCACAAGGTATTTAGGAAGGCTGTTCAGATTTCTTGCTTCTTGAATGGACCTCCCGTACAATTTGAATTGATGGCGTTCTTGTTGAGTTGTGATCCAGTCTTGAATATATAATTTTATTTAACCTTGTCTCGGTTCTCCAACAAGGTTACTTCAGATTCGCCCAGTTGTCACATGATTATCTGGCACAACACTCGGCATTCTGACAGTGTTGTTTCGTCATTAGCCGCAAGCGCGTTCCTCAAGAATGCAAAGCCTCCTGTTTTGGAATCGTCCATGCAATTCCTGTAGGCATAAAGATTTCCAAACAACTATTGTTTTCATAGCTGTGAGGCCCAACTCCATCCAGATTGCTTGGATCAGAGTGCTCTCATGCAAGCAGAGCACTGTCTTCAATCTTCTATAATTTAACCCCCTTAAGTGCCAAGGACGAGTATGCTCGTCCTTTTAGCGTAGACTTGCATAATAGCCTGGCACTTAAGCAAATAGATAAGGTTGTGTAGTTCCATATTTATTTTGTCTATACACCGATGGTCATAACAGAGAATAACAATTAATTCATAATCAAAGAAGCTTCTTGTCTGGCCAACTATCACCCAATTTCCATTTCTCCATTTTTGGGCAAAATCTTTGAAAAGCCGGCCATCTCTTAGTTAAACCTTCATTCCGATTCTGTTGGCTGTCTCCATGACCATCAGTCTGGCTTCAGAGCTGGCAGAAAGTAAGGAAACTGCTCTCCTGAACATTTGTGAGGATCTACTCTCCAAATTTGACTCTAACATTCCCAGAGTCCCCATCCTACTTGATCTCTCTTCTGCCTTCGACCCGGTCAACGATACCATCCTACTCAACAGTCTCTGTGATAACCTGGGTATCACCGATCAGGCTCTGGCCTGGCTGACCTCTTTCCTCTCTGATCGTTCCTCCCAGGTCCAACTTGGGTCCTTCCTTTCATCTATCTTCCTCTCCAACTGTGGTGTTCCCCAGTGTCTAACCTCTTGCCCTGGCTTTTCAACCAATACCTTGCAACTTTATCACTGACTACTTTCACTCCAGCTCTCCTCCCCTAAACCATTTTGCTATGACTGAGGCCTGGATTTCTCCAGCTGACACTGCCACTTTGGCAGCCCTACATGACTCTAAACTATCCTTTGTTCACTATCATTGGCTGACTAGCAGAGGTGGTGGCATTGGAAACTTACTCTCTCCCTGCCTCAATGCCTCACACATCTGTAATGCCACATCCTCTCAATCCTCTTTTGAATTCACTATCTCTACTATTGCTCTGCCTCACTCGGTTCACATCATCTCCACCTTTCAGCCCCTTCTGCTCCCACTGGACCTTTCTTTGATGATCTTGGGCAACTCCTTGATTCTCTTTCCACTAAACATCATCTCATTCCCTCTCCAACCACTTCAGAAATCTGAACTTCAGTCTTAGTGACTACGCTCTCCAATCTATCCATAACCTATATACCCACACAAGGGGTAACTCTTTGAATCTCTTATTCATCTTCACCTCTCTCTCTGCCACTAATACTACTGTCACGCCATCCATACCTGATCACTCAATTCTTTCCACCACCATCTCCTTTCCGCACTCTGATCTTTTCTCACCACTTGCTTCACCCATTATTAAAAGGCAATTTAAACCTTCTGCAAATTTCCCCTTTCTCTCCGACCTACAGTTCTGAATTCCCTCCTTCACAACTGATCCCTCTTCCACCGACACTGCCTTCTCCAATTTCCATTCCAGACTATATGACTAATTCTCCTCTCACTTACCACTGCTTACATTCACCCCTATGTCTCAGCATCTTCAACCATGGTTCACCCCATTGATATGCTCTCTCTGCACAGATATGGTTCGGCTGCTGGGCAAATGGAGGTGTACCCACTCACATGTAGACCTGCATCTCTACCTCTTTGCCCTTAACTCTCTCAGGTCCACTCTTGATAGAGCTAATAGGGAATTCTATTTAACCCTCATTGACTCTCACTCCAACCATACTCATCAGTTACAGAGCACACTAAACTCTTTCCTCACCCCTCCTAAGTCTGTGACTATCAACTCCACTCTCAGCTAATGACCTAGCTGAATATTTCACTGCAAAAACTTCCACAATTAGAGCCTCTCTCTTGTCCTTCCTCACACTCCCTCCTCCTACATTGTACACTCTGCCTACTCTACCATCATCCACTGCCTCCATCTCCCACTTTAGTCACACTAATACTGACAAAGTGCTATCTCTATTGATGAATGCCAACCCCTCTTGTTCACTAACAGACCCTCTTGGTCCTCAGCTAGTCAAGCCTATTTCCCCAATAGTGGCCTCTCACCTCACTTATCACTTCAACCAGTCCTTCAACTCTGCTAGCTTTCCCTCTGTTTTTAAAACAGCCACGGTCATCCCTCTCCTAAAAAAGAAAAGGGCTGACCCGAACTTACAGGCTAACTTTCACCCTGTGTCTCTCCTTCTGCACTACTCTAAAGTGCTTGAAAGTGTTGTGTTCTTCTGTCTTACCAATTTCATAGACATCCACAACGTTTGAGACCCCTAGAAGCAGGTTTTTGCTCTTGTCACTCCACAGAGCCTGCTCTCATGAATGTGACAACTTAATCGCCTCTGCTAAGCATTCAAACCTATTATCCTAATTCTATTTGACCTGTCCGCTGCCTATGACACTGTCGGTCACTCTGCTCTCCTTAATACTCTCTTTCTTCTTGGGATTCATGATCAAGCCTTTGTCTGGATTGAATCCTACCTTGCACCTCACACATTCTCTGTCTCCTGGAGCAACAACACCTCTCAACTCACTCCTCTCAACTGTTGGTGTTCCACAAGGCTCTGTCTTGTTTGTGCACCTCCTCTATAAACTCTACACTTCTGCTCTTGGGGCACAAATCTCCTCCTTTTGGTCCTCCTACCAACTCTTCATGGACGAAACTCAAATCTTCTTCTCTTTTCCTGAATCCTCCTATGATCTCTCTATCAGCATTTCCAACTGTCTCTCTGAATTAAATATAGGATGGGTTTGCACTCTCTGATGTTAAACTCTACCAAAACTGAGGTAGTCCTCTACTCTGCAAAAAACGCTCTCTCTCATGTTTTCCACTGCCTTTCTGTCCTCTCGACAAGATAATTAATTTCACTGCCATGTCTCTATTTGAACTCCCTCACTTCACACCTACTTCCTCGTACCATCACCAGGCTGGATGACTGGTGATGCAAAACAGGGCCAGATTAAAATGTCTTCTCCTGTTTCACAAATCTATCCATGGTAAGGCACGACTGTATCTATCCAACTCTATAAGTCTTCTCGTAATCTCCGCTCTGCCACCTTGACTACCCTTGTGGCTGCTCGGCCTCCCTGTTCTTCCTCTTGCTTCCACTCTTTCTTTCTTCTTGCTCCACTTGAAAGGACTTCTCTTCCTCTGGCCACCTGAGAAACAGTCCACATGGATTTGTTCAAAACAAAACTAAAAGCCTACCTCCTCACCTCCGAGTTACCCTCTTATCTGCTTGCTAGTTAACGTGTGTCCCTTGCCTCTAGCTTGCCTCGGTCTCTCAGTTACTCTGCCTCCATTCTAGGACTTCAACCATCATTGTCACATCCTGAGAACAGCTGGCTATGATGCCTGCCGGCACTTAAAAATGTCCGATATTGGTTGTCCTTACTCTATGTATGTCTACTTATGTATTGTCCTTGGTTACTGTTCCATTTACACCCCTCCACACCCTGGTCAGAATGTCCCAAAAACTCACCCCACTGTAAGAAGCTCACTGCTTCCCATCAAATCTGATTTATTATCTATTGTACATTCTTTTGTGACCAAAAGATCATTGTTCCATCCTGTATATAAATTGATTAATTAATTAAACAAATAAATGCATTACATCTAAAACACTAAAATAAGAGGAAAGAAAAGTATTTTAGGTTGGTTATGATTTTGTTTACTAATATATGCCTATTTTAATCATCAAAATAAAAGTAAACCCAAACCAAGGCATACTTTACTCAGTATCATGTAAAGTGCTTTGGAGACGTTTATGTTTATTTATTTACTGAGGGATTAAGGTGTTTAAATGGAAACACAAACAACAGAATAGAGGATATCCCTGTAAATATGCCACACACAAGAAGGAATGATAATGAGTGACTAACTAGTTGATGCTAGGGTGTGCATGATACATAGACAAGGTACAGGACAAGATACACAAGAGACAGTAAGTAGTCTGAGGGGACTAGATTTTTACATAGTCCTAAGTACATTAGGGCTAGGAAAGGGTGGTTGTAACAAGGGTATGATTAGCAGGCGAGTTAAGAGTGGCCCTTCCAGTCTTAGAAGGTTGAGGTTCCGTTCAAATTTAACACAAGGGATGCTAGTTGTATTTTTGCTGTGGGAAGTGAAGGAAAGGCTTCTTATTGAAGTGAGCCAGCAGCCTAGGTCTTAAACTGTCTACATTGTACTGATGGTCCTGCAACATACAAATGGATATCGATCTTAAGCATTTGACCAAACGACATTTCATGCAGGAATATTTTTGAGGTTTACATGAAGAAACGGAATGTTTTGGTAGGTTTGCTGCTGTATTGTGTTTGTTGTATAATGATGCCATTTGTGATGTCATCTATGTTGTCCTGGATGTTAGTCTTATTAGTGCATTGCGGTGTCGCAAGTTATGTTTGCGTCAATTACCGAAACTGTAGAATTTCTTTAGTTTTTCAATTTTACCTAGCAACAATACTGTACCTTTATTAACGCTTTTTCAATGAATTTCATAGGTTTTTATTAGCGCAACTTAATGATAATGTCCCTTTAACAAAGTTATTTTCACTGAATTCCAATGATTTTGGTAAGTGAAAATGTTTCATGATGTTACATCACTGTATATACGTTATTAATATTTACTCTTTTAATATATTTATTTATTTTATTTTTTAAGCATGTGTTAGGTATTTGTTACAACAAAATGGTTTTTCCAGGCGCAACAAGGCAAAGTGGGAAAAGAGCAAGGGGAGGTAATGATATTGGCAGAAAAACAAAAAAAAACAGTAAATATACAATTGTGGTCCTACTGGGTTTGTGCCATTCGGACGTGCATGTGCAGTGAAGAGAGGCACAGGAGGTAGGGCCAGGTATGAGCAGGTGCTGGTGAGAGTCTGGGATGGAAGAGCCGGGGGATGCCAGGCGAGGAGGCTACAGCTTTAGTGCTAGGGTGGAGGAATCTCAAGAGTGGGATGCAACTGTGAGGTAGGGCGCCCACAAGGGCAGTGCTGTGGGTGGTGCTGGTGTTGACTGGGCAGGGGCCTGGTGACTTGTAAGATTCATAAGGTCCAGGCCGCCTGCTTGAGCTGCAGTGGAGTGATTAGCATGGGGGGACAGAGGGAAAGATGTAGAGAAAAGCAGAGTTTTGAGGACTTTCTGGAACTTAAGGCGGTCCGGCTCAAGTCTGCCCATGGAGAGGCACCAGCCAAAGAGAGAGACTTGTCCCCCACTCGCTGCTTGGAGAAGCGTTTGACAAGCAGAGAGTTGGAGTTAGATGAGTGGAGGGCTCTGGCAGGGAGGTATTTAGGGATAGAAAGTTGGAGATAGCATGGACCGAGGCCCCAGAATGTGTTGTGGATGATGTAGAGGGGCTTGAATTTGATCCTTGCGGCCACCGGGAGCCAGTGGAGAGATCTTAGGGCTGGAGAGATATGGTCCCTGGCTTGAGGCCAAGGATAGGTTTTGCAGCCCTATTCTGGATTAGCTGAAGGGGGCTTAGGGAGGAAATGGGGAGATTAAGGAAGAGGCTGTTGCAGTAGTCCAGCTTGGAGAGGACCAGAGCTCAGGAAACATTCTGCTTTTGGGGAAAGGTGAGGAAAGGGAGAATGCCTCTGTGGAGGTGAAGCTGGAAGTGGGCCTTCTTGGTAAGGTCCAAGATGTGAGGGTGAAGGAAAGAGAAGGTTTGAAGATGACCGAAGGTTTTTGGCCTCACAGGATGGTGAGGGTGGAGGGCCCAAGCAAGACAGGCAGAGGGTGGGAGGGAAACAGGAGGCAGGTGTCCCAATAACAAGGATCTCCATCTTACTGGCATTAAGACAGAGGTCATTAACCACACACCATTCCTGGACAGCTGTCAGACAATTGGGGATGAGAGAGGAGGAAGAGGAGATAGAAAATGGAGATTTGAAGGAAAGCTGTGTGTCATCAGCATAACACTGGACATGAGGAGAGAAGGAGATCAGGTGAGCAAGAGTGGCAAGATAGTTATTGAAGAGCCAGGGAAATAGGATAGGGTCCTGGGGATACCACATGTAGAGAGTGATGTGGTGGATAAGAAAGGGCCCAGCTGCAACTGCGAAAGGCAATTAGTGAGGAAAGAGATCAGCTAATCCAGTGCCCGGTCCGTGATGCCGAGGGTATCATAGAGCCGTTTTATGAGGATAGAATGATTGACCATGTTAAAGGCAGAGGAGAGATCAAGGAGAATGAGAGCAGCAGGAGAGTTAGAGTCAGGATTTGCAAGCATGTCTTCATGGGTGTTCAGGAGAGCAGTTTATGTGCCTCTGGATAGCCAGAATCCAAACTGATGGTCATGGAGGCAATCAACAAGATCGGTATGAAGGATTAGTTGGGGGAGGACAAACTTCTCCAAGAGTTTATCCAGCTAGGGGGTGTTGTAGATAATGTGATATTTAGCCAGGAAGGAGGGGTCTGCAGATGGCTTTCTTAGGGGAGAATGCACTATGTAGTGCTTGAAAGATAGAGGGAAAGAGCCAGTGGCAAAGGAGTCATTACAGAAATCAGCACGACCCGGTGCAGAAGAGGAGATGTTGTACTTAATGGTTCTAGAAGAGCAGGGGAGTACCTGTTTGGATTAGCTTTTCATAAAGGGGCCAACTTTAGAGACCTCATCCTGTGCTATGAGCCAAGGGAGGCTGGTGAGCAGGAGAGGAGGTAGAGATGGTGGAGAGTGAGGACAGGATGTCCTGAGTTTTAGATGTGAAATGGGAGGTAAAGCCGGTGCAGAGAGCCTGGGAAGGAAGGAGAGTGGTGGAGACTGCAGATGGATTGGCAAGTTCCTTGCAGATTTTGAAAAGTTCAATGGTGTTGTTAGTGGTTCAGAGATGCATGCTTGGATGTGGGCCCTCTTCATGGAGTGGATAGAAAAATGATATTGCCTTTGGAGAAGGGGACAGGCCAGTTTGTTGCAGGATGAACCCGAGGTCTGCCACTTCCATTAAGCAACTCTGCAATTGCATTTCAGGGATGCTAGATCGGAGTCATACCAGCCATTGCACTTGGAGGCAGGCTTTAGGCGGATCCTCTTGACAGGGGCAAGGATGTCAAGGGTGTTAGAGATGGAGAGGTGAAGATTAGCAAGGACAGAGTTAGAGGGAGAGTCAGAATCAAGGGTGGGAGGGAGGCTGAACGTGGAAGCAAATGCCGCGACTGACACTCACTTCATCGGTCGAATAACAGCGAAGGAGGCTGGCAGTGCGAGGGGAGGCTTAGACAAAAGGCTGAGGGGCCCCAAGCGGGAGGAGAGAGAGGTTGGTCCAAGAGAGTGGGGTGGTGGCCGGGTTAGAGATAGGGATGTCTAGAGATTAAAGTGTCCAGAGTGTGTCCGGCTGAGTGGGTTTGACCAGAAGGAAGAATAGTGAGAGAGAGCGAGTCACAGAGGTCACGGAACAGTGAAGTGGGTGATTCAGGAGAGTCGAGGTGGATATTGAAGTTCGGGGGAGGAGGAGCTTGGAAAACGAGGTCAAAAGGGAGGAGTTGAGGTCAGCCCATTCAGACAGGACAGGAGATATAGTACTCAGGGGCCTGTTGATGGTAGCAAAGGTGAGTGAAAGAGTGGGAGGGACCCTCAGCCTGCAGAGTAGGAAGTCAAAAGAGGAATAGGATTGAGCAGGTATGATAGAAGCAGGGACCCACACAGGGAAAATCAGGGCCACTCCATCTCCGGGCCAGTTGGTCCTGAGTTTGGAGAGGATTGTGTAGCCCTCAGCAAGGACAGTGTCAAGGGTAGTGACAGAGCTGGCATTCACCCATGTCTCGGTCAGGGCGAGGACATAAGGTCTAAGTCTTCAAGAAGGAGACAGATGTCACAGGACAGTTTGACAGCAGAATGAGTGTTCAGAGTAGCTAAGTGAAGTTGATTCCCACCTTTGAACGTTTTCCAAGGAAGGGTACAGGGGCATGGAACTCCCGATGGTGATGGTGGAGAGATTAGAGGCGAGGAATAAGGAGGAGTAGCAGGAGAAGGAATTAAGTTAATGAGAGAGGGCAGGCAATGCTCAAGATGGAGAAGAGTAGTTTGAGACCCTTGCACCATGATAGTGCCATTGTGATAGACATTAATGATGCACCTAGATGATATGAAGTATGCCAAGAGTACTTCCCATCTAGAGCCAGCATTAATGGGTGTGGAGTAGAAAGGGGAGAGAGTGGAGACCAGATGGGGGTGGGGAGGGTCCATAGGTCAGGAGAGGGGACAGAAAAGACGATGTTGGTAATAGTCTTCCTGGAAGTAGCATTGACGTAGGTGTCAGCAATAGGTAGGCCTGGATTAGAGGCCAGGAGGGCGTTGTTAAGCTTTTTTCTTCCAGACATTGTGAGAGAGATAGCATAGGTGATAGAGTAGCAGTTAGAATAGATAGGGAGATAGAGAATACCATGGGAGTAGCAGTGAATGGAGAGAGACAGACAGGGGGGCTGCACAGTGCACAGATAACTCAACATGTGGCCTAGCAGCCAGGCAGGTACAGATGAAGGAGATGCTTTAATCAAGCAAATAAATGAACAGGATAGCAGAATTTCCAGCCTTATTGGGCACTAAAGCACAGCGGAAAACAGTTAATGTACTGGTTTAAAAGCAGATCTAAATTCAACTTTCCAGCAAGCACTAAAATGCAGCAGAAAACAATCAATGTGTCGGTTTGAGACACAGCAAGATTCACATTTCAAGTGGTGCAGAACCTACAAGAATAGAGAAGCTTTGTGAGTGAAGCAAACAGTAAGGACATATACGCCATCAAACTTGGAATTTAAGATAGGAAGGAAGGGAGGCATACAGATTACATGTTGAAGTTGTAGATGAGAGAAAGACACCCATGTGGCAAGTACTTCAGAGAAGGATGGTGAGCAACCAAGGACGGGGGCCCAAGGGGAGAAATATAGTCCAGTGGCTGATGGCCAGGATTGAGGAGGAGAGTAAGTTGTGCCTGGCCCTTAGATTCAGTGTGGGTGTGAAGGAGATGGAACTGAAGGGGACCCCATGCAGAAGCACACAGATGCAGCAGAGAGAAATGTCTCAAGGAGGGGAACGAGGTAATAGGGTGATGGAGCTGGGTGCATAGGCCGCAAGACTTGTGTACATGTGTCCCATGAGAAGGGCAATCAGAGGTGCTTACCAGAGCTCGCCGGTGCTCAGCAAAAAGGTTTTTCAAGTTCAATTCTTTGCCGTGTGACAATCAGTTTGTTCCAGGATGTGTGTGGCCTGGAGACACGTGGGTGGAATGACAACATGGGGAGGGGGCTTCCTCCAGCTCCGGACATGGCCAGACAGGGGAAACTCTGGCCTTGGATATATATATGAAAGAACTATGTGTCATTTTCAGCAGCCCATGCTGGGGATGCAAGGGCATATGGTTTGATCATGACCACACCAAACCACCCTCATTACCCACATATCCTGCATCCTGGTCCAGTGTCCACTATACCCCCAAAATGTGACCAATGGCCAGTATTCATGATCCATGGGGCATGGGTTTATGCCATGCCAAAGCACCAGTAAGCAAGTCAGAGTAGACATTTGTCCTTTCTGGGGGCCACGCCCACTGCCTAGGCATCTAAGTTTAATCACTATTTTTGTACCTACATTTTGGCACTTTGGAAACAATAAAACACAGGACAGATTGCAGAAACATGCTTTCAGATCCTTGCTGATGCTCCTCGCGTAGGTTTGCTGCAAACCTGTCCAGCACTTTGGGTTGTAGCCACCAGCAGATATCTTTCACATCCAAGCCTATCCTGATTTAAAAAAATGTTACTGCATTGCTGGTGCCTCGTGGCCATGTCTACCTTAACCCCATTGGAGGTCACCAACAGGGCATACCTCAGGCAAGTTATGTCACTATTATTTTCACATATCTTTGCTGGGAGTCAAGCCCCCTGCCCACTTTAACCACATAGCCAGTCCCTGGTGGCCATGGCCTCTTTAAACCAAAAGATTAGTCCTGTTGGCCATGGGCAGTGGCCAGATTTTCAGCCATGCTTCAGACATGCCCTGGACAATTTGCCACTGTCCATGGACACAGGCTATGTCTCAGGCACCAAAGTTATATCGTGTAGTAACAAACAGGATATGTTGTTGGGATAAAGCAACAAAAGGAGAGCACGGACAAGCCGTTGGATTCCTTTGAACCGTTAAATATAGATCAAGGATGGTAGCACAAAAGCAACGGTTTTTTAGGAAAGAGTATTTTTAATGCTTGAAGAAATCAAGAGAGGGTAGGTCACTTCTAGTTCAAAAGGGCATGGTATTACAGGAAAAATAGCAACTCCAAAGGGGATAAGAGCTTCACTGTTCAGAACTGGGGATTAGATTCTGGAACTGTGAGATGATGGTCCGATGTAGATCGGGGTAGTTGTCCATTTTCTGTGTTCTGTGTGGTTTCTTTAATGGTTCCCGTGGGTAACAGAAAAACAGAGGTGTTGACCGTTTGGAGATGCACAAGGGTTAAAACACAGGGGAAACTTCTTTAGCCAAGGGGCCAAGAGATGGGAGAGAGCTCTTCTAAAAATGCACCCTCATAGCATCTGGGGGTGTACTGGAAAGGTTGTTCGGGCAATATCTGGTTCATTCCTATTGAGATATTTGCTGTAGGTCATGAGAGCCCTCATGACCTGTAGGGTCGACCGGTTTCAATGGCTACTAGTGATTTGAACCATCTTCCTCAGGACCGTTGTTCAACATAAGGAATCAATCGAGGTTTCAGGGATGTGAAACCAGGGCAATAGCTGTATTGAAAGGATACAAAAGGGGAGGGGGGGAAAAACAGAAAAGAGAGCATGAAGAATGGGGGAGGAGGAAGAGAAAATAGGGGTCATTCTATCATTGAAAAGTGCTTAATGGACACCTTGCCCAAATGAGTAGAGCCAATATTAATTGGAAGTGCAGGGTAACAGGATAAATTGGAGTGCCTGGTCACCGGTGTAAATAACAGAGTCTCAACATGGCGAACAGGTGGGAAAGGGCAAGGGAAGGGGGTGGGGGGAAACCATGGGCGTGACAATAGCGGAATGCTGCGTATGACAGGGGTGCCTGTAATGCAGGCTGGGCTGGTGCTGTAAAATCTGTCACACAGGAAGACTAGGAGGTGGGTGACAGCAGCAAGGGTAAGTGAAAAAGCTGGAATCGGCTAAACTGGAGTGCAGGGGCAGCAAGGAAAGTACCTGGTGCACGTCCGCCTGTGGGCGTCTGCTCGTGGTGCTGCTGCAGCTCAGAATGAGCTCGATGTGGGGACGAGGCCTACCGCCTCTAGAAAAGAGGAAAACGCGCTCCACACTCGCGTCACGTGACGTGCGCTGACGTCGTGACCGCGGAGCGTGGAGCGGTGTAGGTACGCGCGGGGATGGTGAGCTCTATCGCCCTTAAAAAATGCCGCAGAGCGCGTGGGC
The DNA here is from genome assembly GCF_040938575.1 of Ambystoma mexicanum. Lineage (NCBI taxonomy): Eukaryota > Metazoa > Chordata > Amphibia > Caudata > Ambystomatidae > Ambystoma > Ambystoma mexicanum. The sequence goes on from NC_090928.1 coordinate 608,269,976, forward strand.
ACGGTGCTATACAGGATGAAAGGAGCCCGGGAGGCTGGGTGAAGGGGAGGAACGCGTGCAGGTGAGGAGGAACGAGGGAGGGTGGGGGGGAGGAGAGAAGAGGGGAGAGAAACGGCTATGGAAGGGTAGCCGCCTCATAGCGGCCGCAAATTGCAAAGTAAGGGTAGGAGGAAAGCCGTGCGGGGAGGATCCTCAGAAGTGTGGATCGGGAGAAGGAGGGATCGAAAGGAGCCAGGGAGGGCACACAGGCGGTCCCTCAGATCCAGGGCAGAATCTGCTGGGCAAGGCCTGTACTAACCGGCAATCTATGGTAGCACTGCTAGGTCATGCCACTGAATGTTCTCATTAAGCCCTTTAGAGCATGTGTTAAGTTTGAAAATCCACTGCTGTTCTCTTCTAAAGAGTATGTTGTTGTAATTACCCCCTCTTGCAGGGGGTGTGACCCTTTCTATGATGGTCCATTTGAATGAGTCTGCTGTGTGTCCTTCGGCTGCAAAATGTTGGACTAGGGGGGCAGTCAGTTTGTTGGTACGTATACATGACCTATGTTCCACCATGCGAATCCGAACTGCCCTGGTAGTCATACCAATGTATCTAAGGGCGCAGGGGCATGTGATCATATAGATCACTCCTTTGGAATTCCAGTTTGTCAGTGTCATTTGCCTCCAAGGTGTATGCCAACCTATGTCTATCTCTGTTGTGCGAGATGTCTGCGGGCACATGGAGCAGTTACCGCAAGGTGCGTGTCCTCTGGCTGGTGCTGTATCCCAAAGGGGACGTTGGCTGGGTCTCGTGGGTAAAGTAGTATGTACTAGTGTTTTCACTACCTTATCCCGCAGGTTAGTCCGTCTTTTGAGGGCGAAACGGGGTGTGGAGATAGTGGTATCTCCTGTGTTCAGGATAGGCCATAGCTTCTTGACTTCTTGCTTGATCTTATTGAGGAGAGGCGAATAACTAAACACTGCTGTGATTCCTGTGGTGTTAGATGGTTTCGAGTGTTGTTGAAGGGTTACAGATCTCGGGATGTTTCTGGCTCTTTTGTAGGTGTCTCTGATGATTCTTTTTGGGTATCCTCTCGCTGCCAATTGTTCCCTTAGGAGGCTAGACTGTGTGGTATATGTGGAGGTCTGGGTGCACAGCCTACGATATCTTAGGAATTGTCCGAAAGGCAGGTTGTCTCTGAGTGCTCTAGGGTGGTAACTGGAGTAGCATAACAGAGAGTTTCTATCAGTAGATTTCTTGTACACGCTTGAAATTAGTCCCCCATTATTGGCTGAGATTGCGAGATCCAAAAAATGTATGGATTGCTTGTCTTTTTCCAATGTGAACTGAAGGTGTGGGTTAAGAGAGTTAAGCCAAGCATGGAAAGACACAAGGTCCAATTCTGTCCCTTTGAAAATTATGAAAATGTCGTCTATATATCTCCGCCAAATGCTCAGATTGACGACAAAGGGATTGGTGGCTGAGTAGATATGATCTTGTTCAAAGAGGTTGACGTATAAGTTAGCTAGGCTGGGGGCAAAAGTAGCTCCCATTGCAGTGCCGGATGTCTGTTGGTAAAAGGTGTTTTGAAACAGGAAGTAGTTATTGGTTAATGCAATCTCTGCCAATTGGTGGATGAAGGTTGGCGGCACACCATGTAACTCGATGCCAGAATGTAGTAACCTGCTTAGCATATTCAAAGTCTCTTTTTGAGGGATCCGAGTGTACAGAGACTCGATGTCAATCGTGACTAGCCACTCTTGTTGTGGATCATACTGCAAGGAGTCAATTAAATTTAGCATAGGGGTGGAGTCTTTTATGTAGCTTGTCATCTTCGGGATCTGGTCCCTTATGAAAAAGTCAACAAATTGTGATAGTGGTTCGAGAATAGAGCCAATGCCTGACACAATGGGGCGTCCGGGTGGTGGCACAATGCCCTTGTGGATTTTGGGTAAAGCATACATAGCCGGAATACGGGGGTGGGGTGGAGTTAGGAAAGCAGCTTCACGGTTGCTGATGTAGCCTTCAGCCTCTGCTTCATAGATGATGGGAGCTATTATTGCCTGGAGGGAAGGTGTGGGGTCCGTGCGGAGTTTCTTGTAACTGATGTTATCACTCAAGAGAATGTTAACCATGTTAACATAGTTGGTGGTGTCCATGATGACAATGGCTCCCCCTTTGTCAGCCGGCTTGATGGTGATATCTGGATTGTCAGCTAGATCAGAGAGGGCTGTCAATTGAGGTTTGGTACAGTTGTTGTTGATAAATGGAATGGTCTTCTCTAATTCTGCTATTTTCTTAAGGAGTGCTTGTTCGAAAGTGATTGATTCTGGGGTGTGGGTGCAGTATGGTGGGAAGAATTGAGAAGGTGGGCGTAAGCCCGTAGCATCGGTATCTGCAATAGTCTCGTTATTGAAGTACTGTTTGAGTCTTATTTTTCGCATCAATTGTGTACATTCAACACGCGTTTGAAAAGGGTCATACCGTGCTGTAGGGATGAAGGAAAGCCCCTTCTGTAGAATTTCTTGTTCTGCTCTGGTCAGTACGTGCGTGGACTGGTTAACAATCAATGAGGGAGCAGAGCTGGTATGTTGCCTTGTCCTCTGCTGCGGGTGATTATCGTGGGCGGCGGGTGGTTCTGCCATCGTGCCCGGTGCTGGCCTCCTCCTCGTGGGCCTAAAAAAGGAACCGCAGGAGGGGTTCCTTGATTGTGAGCACCGAATTGTACACGCCTCTTGTCCCAGTGCTGCTTGCCCGAGCTATTGCTAGAATTGCTGCTCGAGCTGCTGTGAGACCGGTTAGCGTTACTTCGTTGGAGGGTCTGGAAACGTAGTTGTGCAGCATCTCGTCTGGATTGTTTGGCCTCTTCCGAAAAATATTCTTCCCCTACGTAAGGGTACACTTTCACATGTGTGAACGCTGTGAGGTCTTTTTTCAGTTTTGTGATCTTTCGGCTAAGGTTGGTGTCCTTAAAGTCTTTCAGTGTGGTATCCAGTAGACTTAATTTGGCTGTATAGGTGTCTATGGCTATTCTGGATTTCAAAAGGGCACTTTTCTCGTTCAATTCGCGTACTAGTTTGTCTGTGATTGTTTTAGCGGTGTTGATGATGAGTACCAGCCAGTCACGTGTACATTTATTAGCAATAAAGGACCAGTCTTTTCTAAACTGTAAATTATCCAAAAAAATCCGAGGTTCGATGCGGATGATGAGACCATTTGGGGCTGCATGTGCCCTTAGATATTCGGTCATCAGTGCTCCATGCAGTTCCGTGCGGATGATTTTCTTTCTCAAGGCTTCGATCTCATTCCATTCATCGTTGTTGCTAATGTTCTGTGGGGTAAGGTCAATACCTAATAATGAGGGGTTAGCAAGGATCCCATCGACCAGTTCTTCCGCAAAGGCCAGAAAATGTCCATCAGCCATTGGGCTGGGAGAAGAACAGAGAGGTGAAGGGAAAAGGGGGAGGGGGAAGGGGGGGCCTGATGAGACCACTGAGACACACCGTAGTGTTGAGTAACAGCTAGAAAGAGGAAGGATGACCTTCCTCTTATTAATTTTGAGTTAATCAAACCCAGCAACTTGGACAGTTGCGCGAAGAAGTGTAGTAACAGACAGGGTATGTTGTTGGGATAAAGCAACAAAAGGAGAGCACGGACAAGCCGTTGGATTCCTTTGAACCGTTAAATATAGATCAAGGATGGTAGCACAAAAGCAACGGTTTTTTAGGAAAGAGTATTTTTAATGCTTGAAGAAATCAAGAGAGGGTAGGTCACTTCTAGTTCAAAAGGGCATGGTATTACAGGAAAAATAGCAACTCCAAAGGGGATAAGAGCTTCACTGTTCAGAACTGGGGATTAGATTCTGGAACTGTGAGATGATGGTCCGATGTAGATCGGGGTAGTTGTCCATTTTCTGTGTTCTGTGTGGTTTCTTTAATGGTTCCCGTGGGTAACAGAAAAACAGAGGTGTTGACCGTTTGGAGATGCACAAGGGTTAAAACACAGGGGAAACTTCTTTAGCCAAGGGGCCAAGAGATGGGAGAGAGCTCTTCTAAAAATGCACCCTCATAGCATCTGGGGGTGTACTGGAAAGGTTGTTCGGGCAATATCTGGTTCATTCCTATTGAGATATTTGCTGTAGGTCATGAGAGCCCTCATGACCTGTAGGGTCGACCGGTTTCAATGGCTACTAGTGATTTGAACCATCTTCCTCAGGACCGTTGTTCAACATAAGGAATCAATCGAGGTTTCAGGGATGTGAAACCAGGGCAATAGCTGTATTGAAAGGATACAAAAGGGGAGGGGGGAAAAACAGAAAAGAGAGCATGAAGAATGGGGGAGGAGGAAGAGAAAATAGGGGTCATTCTATCATTGAAAAGTGCTTAATGGACACCTTGCCCAAATGAGTAGAGCCAATATTAATTGGAAGTGCAGGGTAACAGGATAAATTGGAGTGCCTGGTCACCGGTGTAAATAACAGAGTCTCAACATGGCGAACAGGTGGGAAAGGGCAAGGGAAGGGGGTGGGGGGAAACCATGGGCGTGACAATAGCGGAATGCTGCGTATGACAGGGGTGCCTGTAATGCAGGCTGGGCTGGTGCTGTAAAATCTGTCACACAGGAAGACTAGGAGGTGGGTGACAGCAGCAAGGGTAAGTGAAAAAGCTGGAATCGGCTAAACTGGAGTGCTGGGGCAGCAAGGAAAGTACCTGGTGCACGTCCGCCTGTGGGCGTCTGCTCGTGGTGCTGCTGCAGCTCAGAATGAGCTCGATGTGGGGACGAGGCCTACCGCCTCTAGAAAAGAGGAAAACGCGCTCCACACTCGTGTCACGTGACGTGCGCTGACGTCGTGACCGCATAGCGTGGAGCGGTGTAGGTACGCGCGGGGATGGTGAGCTCTATCGCCCGTAAAAAATGCCGCAGAACGCGTTGGCACGGTGCTATACAGGATGAAAGGAGCCCGGGAGGCTGGGTGAAGGGGAGGAACGCGTGCAGGTGAAGAGGAACGCGGGGGTGGGGGGAGGAGAGAAGAGGGGAGAGAAACGGCTATGGAAGGGTAGCCGCCTCATAGCGGCCGCAAATTGCAAAGTAAGGGTAGGAGGAAAGCCGTGCGGGGAGGATCCTCAGAAGTGTGGATCGGGAGAAGGAGGGATCGAAAGGAGCCAGGGAGGGCACACAGGCGGTCCCTCAGATCCAGGGCAGAATCTGCTGGGCAAGGCCTGTACTAACCGGCAATCTATGGTAGCACTGCTAGGTCATGCCACTGAATGTTCTCATTAAGCCCTTTAGAGCATGTGTTAAGTTTGTATACGTACCAACAAACTGACTGCCCCCCTAGTCCAACATTTTGCAGCCGAAGGACACACAGCAGACTCATTCAAATGGACCATCATAGAAAGGGTCACACCCCCTGCAAGAGGGGGTAATTACAACAACATACTCTTTAGAAGAGAACAGCAGTGGATTTTCAAACTTAACACATGCTCTAAAGGGCTTAATGAGAACATTCAGTGGCATGACCTAGCAGTGCTACCATAGATTGCCGGTTAGTACAGGCCTTGCCCAGCAGATTCTGCCCTGGATCTGAGGGACCGCCTGTGTGCCCTCCCTGGCTCCTTTCGATCCCTCCTTCTCCCGATCCACACTTCTGAGGATCCTCCCCGCACGGCTTTCCTCCTACCCTTACTTTGCAATTTGCGGCCGCTATGAGGCGGCTACCCTTCCATAGCCGTTTCTCTCCCCTCTTCTCTCCCCCCCCTCCCTCGTTCCTCCTCACCTGCACGCGTTCCTCCCCTTCACCCAGCCTCCCGGGCTCCTTTCATCCTGTATAGCACCGTGCCCACGCGCTCTGCGGCATTTTTTACGGGCGATAGAGCTCACCATCCCCGCGCGTACCTACACCGCTCCACGCTACGCGGTCACGACGTCAGCGCACGTCACGTGACGCGAGTGTGGAGCGCGTTTTCCTCTTTTCTAGAGGCGGTAGGCCTCGTCCCCACATCGAGCTCATTCTGAGCTGCAGCAGCACCACGAGCAGACGCCCACAGGCGGACGTGCACCAGGTACTTTCCTTGCTGCCCCTGCACTCCAGTTTAGCCGATTCCAGCTTTTTCACTTACCCTTGCTGCTGTCACCCACCTCCTAGTCTTCCTGTGTGACAGATTTTACAGCACCAGCCCAGCCTGCATTACAGGCACCCCTGTCATACGCAGCATTCCGCTATTGTCACGCCCATGGTTTCCCCCCACCCCCTTTCCTTGCCCTTTCCCACCTGTTCGCCATGTTGAGACTCTGTTATTTACACCGGTGACCAGGCACTCCAATTTATCCTGTTACCCTGCACTTCCAATTAATATTGGCTCTACTCATTTGGGCAAGGTGTCCATCAAGCACTTTTCAATGATAGAATGACCCCTATTTTCTCTTCCTCCTCCCCCATTCTTCATGCTCTCTTTTCTGTTTTTCCCCCCCTCCCCTTTTGTATCCTTTCAATACAGCTATTGCCCTGGTTTCACATCCCTGAAACCTCGATTGATTCCTTATGTTGAACAACGGTCCTGAGGAAGATGGTTCAAATCACTAGTAGCCATTGAAACCGGTCGACCCTACAGGTCATGAGGGCTCTCATGACCTACAGCAAATATCTCAATAGGAATGAACCAGATATTGCCCGAACAACCTTTCCAGTACACCCCCAGATGCTATGAGGGTGCATTTTTAGAAGAGCTCTCTCCCATCTCTTGGCCCCTTGGCTAAAGAAGTTTCCCCTGTGTTTTAACCCTTGTGCATCTCCAAACGGTCAACACCTCTGTTTTTCTGTTACCCACGGGAACCATTAAAGAAACCACACAGAACACAGAAAATGGACAACTACCCCGATCTACATCGGACCATCATCTCACAGTTCCAGAATCTAATCCCCAGTTCTGAACAGTGAAGCTCTTATCCCCTTTGGAGTTGCTATTTTTCCTGTAATACCATGCCCTTTTGAACTAGAAGTGACCTACCCTCTCTTGATTTCTTCAAGCATTAAAAATACTCTTTCCTAAAAAACCGTTGCTTTTGTGCTACCACCAAAGTTATATCGCCTTTGTTTTTTTATCTGCCCACTTTAACCATATATTTTTATTTTATTTATATTATTTGGCATTTATAAAGCGTGCGTAGCCCCGAGGCATCTAGGCGCTGGTACTTAAGATAGCGGGTACAAGGTTACAGTTACACTTAGATAGATATGTTACTTAGTACAGGTACAGAACAGGTATTTAATACAGTAATACAGGTGAATCAATAGACAGGTATACAAAGTAATTATGACATTGCTATTATGGCAGAGGTGAAAGGTGGTGGTGTTCACGTAGAGTATTTGTCTCATTGTTGGGAGTCTAGACTAAAAAAGCTAGTTTTTAGACTTTTTCGGAATGACCATAAGGAAGGGTCATTTCTCAGTTGAGGGGGCAGAGTGTTCGACAGTTTGGCTGCTATTACTGGGAAGCTAAATCCTCCTGCTTTCACTTTCTTGAATCTAGGCATGGCTATGAGGTTTGTGATTGTTGATCGAGTAGGTCTAGTGGATTGGGTCCTAGAGATTTGGTTGCTCAAGTAGGCAGGTGCATTGTTGGACAGACATTTGTGGGTGAGAGTGAGAATTTTGAATTTAATACATCCTGGACTGGAAGCCAATGGATAAGACATCTGGCCGATGATATCATGTTTTGGTACATTCAATGCTGCCCTGATAATGTTATTTTGAACTACTTGGAGTTTTTTTAATGTTTCTGAGGCTACACACTGCGAATAGTGAATTACAATAATCTATCCTAGATAAGATCAATGCTCTTGCTAGTGTGATACTGCTATCTGTGGAGAGGAAAGGTCTGGTAGATCTAATAAGTTTAGAAGTATAAGTTATGGATGAGACAATAGCATTGACATGCCTGTTTTTGGCAAGGGAGGAGTCGATGTAGATGCCCAATGTTTTTATTTCTTTAGCGACATTGACTTTGTTGCCATCTATATTGAAGGATTCATATTGTTTTGGCAAGTTGTCTAGCTTGGATTTGTTTCCTTTTAGGATTAATTCTGTCTTGTCATCATTGACGCATAATTTGTTTGGGCCATCTAGGATTGGATGGGAAGGTAGATTTTGTTAAGGTTGTGTGTGTCTGTGTCATGGCAACCAGAGATAGGTATAAATATTTGTGTATCATACGCGTAATTGGTATATGTAATACCCATGTTGTCTAGTTTGTCAAATAGTAATTGTGTGAAGGCGTTATACAATGTTGGAGATTCACAAGAACCTTGCGGTATGCCACATGTTACTGGGACTGGGTGTGCTGCTGATGTGGAAGAGAATACTCTTGTTGTACGATTGGACAGGAAGGATTCAATCCAATTGATGGCTTGAGGGGAGAAGTGAACTGCAGTTTCGAGGTGGTAGCATAACATTTTATGGTTGACCAAATCGAAAGATGCAGAAAGGTCTAGTAGAAGGAGGATGCAAAGATCCCCCCTGTCTTTGAATTGATCCATTTGTATTTTTAAGTCTAGAAGTATTGTCTGAACAAGAGTTTATTTTTTTCCAGGAATTGTTGGATCTGCAGGTAGGCTGTATGGTCGAGGATTTTTAATAGGAATGGGACTGTAGTAATAGGGCGGAAATTTGTTAGGATATTAGGGTTGAGGGTAGTTTTTTTAAAAGAGGTAGTACCCAGGCTTCTTTTAGGTCATCTGGTATGGTACTGGTTGTGAATGAGTTGTTGATGATTGAGGTGCTAAATGGAGCTTGTTCGTGTGCACATTCTTTTATCAATGTGGCGGGACAGAAGTCACCTTTATATCTTGATGGTTTTAATCCTTTGATGATATTGATGGCTTCTTCAGTGCTCATTGGTCTGAACGTGAATTTGTAGTCACTGACGGCTTTGGAGTCAGAGGTGTAGGTTGGTGGGAGCGGTCTACAATTTTATGTTTCGATTTTTTATCTTCAATTTTGCTTTGCAGAAAAGTGATTTTGTCTTCTAATGCATTTTGCACTTTAGTGCACCAGTGTTGGTCTAAGACGGAATGGTCCGGGGCTGGGGCAGGTGATTCTAACTCACTCAGAATGGCAAATAATTCCCTGGGGCTTGATTGGGCATTCTGGATTGTGATATTGGATACATTGCTTTTGGCATTAGTGATGGCATCCTTGTAGCTGTTAGCCAGGGTCTGGAAGAGGGAATTGTTTGTCGGAGTTGGCGATTTTCGCCAGCTGCATTCGGCAGACCTTTTAGATGCTCGCATAGGTTGTAGGTCTGGTGTGAACCATGCATTGGCCTGAGTTTTATGTTTTGCTTTTTTGGATTTCATAGGTGCAACTTTGTCCACAGCTATGAGCATGGTTTTATTATATAGATTGACTAGAGATGATGGATCTTCTTCCAGGTAGTTAAGTTTAGTTAGCGGCGCTGAAAGGGGGAGCATGTTGTCATGATTGATGTGGCAATCCAGACTAGGGTGCAGCCTTTTTCGTGGGTTGGTGTAGTGATGCGGTGTGTGAAGTCTTGGGCTTTCCCGGAGTTAGCAAGGAGGCCTGCACGGGTGTCCGAAGAATCGCTCAGACTCAAGTTGAAGTCACCCAAGATGATAGCTTTGGATTGTGGTTTCATGATGTAGGTTAGGAGAGTGGTAATGTCATTTTCAAAGGTTGAACGGGGATCTGGGGGTCTGTATACTATATGTAATTGTCATGTTCATCGGGCCAAGAACACAGACAGGGCCTGGTTGGACACAGTCCTGGTGCCTTAACAGACAACAAGAATCATTTATTGTGGGAAAAATGCTTTTATTGTAAGCATAGCACCTCATTCCGGGTTGCAAGGTGCATTTAACATGGACACTTGCATCACTTAAAGCAGCCCCGCGTGTACTCTGGGTGGAGCTGAACTTACCTTGGAAATCCTACTTCCTGCCTCCATACTTACCATCTGGGGAATCAGCTCTCACCTGTGCACGTCTTCTTCACATCTTCCGGAGCGCCAAACTCTTCATCTTGGCACCGCAGCTCACCTTCAATCCTTCCGGAGTGCTAAACTCTTCATCTTGACACTGCAGCTCACCTTCAAGACTTCAGGGATGCTGAATTCTTCTTCTTGACACTGCAGCACTACGTGCTTCGTCTGCGACCGCAGCACCTGCAAGAAAAAGCCAAAAGCAAGGTTAGACATTAAAAGACATTAAGTTGAAGGTTGCAATCCCATTCCATCTTGCGCTTTACCTTAAACCATCACTCACCTGTTGTCGGACATTGCAGTGTCATCTATCTTCCTACCAGCCGCGTTCCCCACCTTCGCAGCTGCTGTTGAACCGCATTTCCATCTATTGGGAAGAAAGCAGAAGAGAAAACGTTATTCAGGAAATAGCAACAAAATCGAGAGCAATAATACGACAGAAAGCGGAAAGGGGAAAATCAGAAAGAGGAAAAGACAAGAGACATTGAGAAACAATTACTACCAATCAAGAGAAAAATAGTCACCACTGGACTGGACTGTTACTCACCAGGGATCAGTGAAGGAACTAGATCCCATCAACAAGCGCCCCTGCCAGAAGTAGCAGGACGGAGAGCTCACCATCAATAAATACCAGGTGAGCCTTATGGGCCGGTACATGCCCACAGAAATCGCACCTTGGATAGAAGGGTTTGAGAAGTACCATAGTCACCGAGCAGCACACTGACCTTTTCTCATATCCGCACAGAAGCAGAGTCACCAATTGTCGCATTCCACAGCCTATACGCAGGGGGAGAGATCTGACAAGGGTGATCACATTCCAGGAAGGGCTGCAACCGTGCCCCAATGACTCCACAGATACCAGGTGAGCGTAACAGTTTTGTGCAAGTGCATGTGTGAGTGAGTTCAATTTTGAGAGTGAGTACTTCACTAGAGGTAATAGGGAGTTCTTATCGTATTCTGATATTAAAGGTATGTTTTAGCTATGAGTGCTACTCCGCCTCCTTGGTCTGAAATTCTGTCCTTCCTATATATTGTGTATCCATCTTGGATGGCCATGTTGTGTGGAGCCAGGTTTCAGTGACTGTTAGGAAGTCTAGGTTGTTGACCTTGAACAGGTCATCTATGTCTGAGGCATGAGCTGTGATCGATCTTGCGTCGATATGTGTGCCTTTCAAGGATAATGCAGAGTTGGTGTTCTCTGGTTGTAGGTCTTGCTTTATAGGTGGAGATGTTCTATTGGTTTGCTCAGTCAATGTCAGGTCTGTCATGCCCAGGTTCTGGTGGTGTCTACTGGTTGTTTGCTTTGAGGGTGTGGTGCAGGCCCGTTCGAGTTGATAATCTGAGTTTCCTTGGAGGACCAGTGATGGGGTATGTAGATGAGGGTCTGGCTAGGGTAATGTGATTTTGTGTCACCTTGGTGTGCACTGGTTTGCTAGTCGGGCTAGGGGTTTAGGTGGGTCCAGATTCTGGTGGTGTCTATTGGTTGTTTGCTTTGATGGTTGGTTGATAGGCATTTTGTGATCAGTTATGTTTCTTTGGGTGTGGTGCGGGCTTGTTCGAGGTGATAATCTGAGTTTCCTTATAGGACCAGTGATAGGGTATGTAGTGGGGGGTCTGGGTAAGGTGATGTGGTTTTGTGTTTCCTTGGTGTGCACTGGTTTGCCAGTCTGGGCTGGGGGTGTAGGTGTGGGGAAAGGGATCACTTTTGGCAAGAAAGGTGTTGGGCATGGGAGGGGATGGTGCCGTAGGCAGCATATTTGGGCGAGTCCATTCCCTATATAGATGAAAGAACCTCTTGAACAGGGCAGGTCCCTCAAGCTATATGTGGCCATGAATAGTGTTAGTATTAGGCTGGTTATTACCATTATTAGGTTTGTTACACGGTGGAGTGTAATGGGCTGTACTTGAGCAATGATCTGGGAAAAGTAGATACTGTACTTGTATATTGAGCAACTGGCACAATGGATAGACAATGTGCAATAGTGTACTACTGAAATCTGCAATAGGCTGAATCAACAGGCAGTATTTTCAATGGATGGATAATGTACAGCAGGCAATATTTGCATTTGGAGGGTCAGAGTGTAGTAAGTATAGTAGATAAGTATTACAGTGGGCAAGATCAGAATACTGATGTTTTCCTGGATCAGGTGACGTGCCAATAGTGAGGCTCTCAATTGTTCACTGTACAAAGTGAGCGCTCAGGAATGCGATCATTTCCACAAGGTGTAGTCGGAATTACGGCTGGTGTGGTGGTTCGAGTATCGCCTCTGAGGAGGCCAGGCATGGTATGCTGCTGGGTTTAGTTAGGTCAATAATGAAGACTGGAAGGGAGTGACGAGCTCTTGAAGGAAAGAGGCAGCATTACAGTTAATGTAAAGGGTTAATACTGTCGTAGTGGTCAGTCTGGTTTGCTGGAGAGGCCAGTAATGTAGATATACTAATTGGGAATAAAGGTCAGAGTTAGCGTTGCACAGGCAATCACTGCTATGAGGGATTACAGATGTTATTGGTAACGGGATGATTTGATTGACTTACTGGCTGGATGGTAAGCGAGGATACGTACCTGCCGCAAGCCGTGTCCACCTCGGTCAGCCTCAGACAGTCAGGGGCTTTGTGTGGGAGACCGGTGTCCACCTGCCGGCTCCCGATTGGACCTTATCACGGAATGGGAGGCCAATCACAGCTGTTGGTCATGGCAAATGTCGAATTCCAAAAGCACTCGGTTCTAAATAACACAGCCGTCATCTATGAGTGCTTTCAATCGGACGTTAGCAAAATGAACACCATGCGCAGAATTCAGGCAGTAGGATAATGGGACTTTGTGCCGCAATGATTATGAGTTGCATCATATGTGGGTTTCAGCAGATGTATTCCGGATATTTTCAAAATTCATTGCAGAATCAGCAGGTATTCTCATTTTGGTTGTCTTTCTCTACGCAAAGAGCCCCAGTGGGCTTATCTTTGGGAAAGCCCAGGAGTTCTTATCGTATTCTGATATTAATACCATTTGGAGTGGTTCAGCGTCGTCTGAGCCAGTCCCATATAGCCAGTACCTGGTGGCCATGCCCACTTTCCTCCCATTGCCAGTCCCTGGCAACCATCACCAGTGGGCAGGTTGCAGGGAAAATCTGACCTCTGGCCATGGCCAGGGGCTATGCCTCAGGCAACAAAGTTATATCACACATTTCTGTACCTAGATTTTCATAAAATAAAACATAGCACATATTTGCAAAAGCATGTTTTTGGGTCCTTGCCAATGCTCCTTGTACAAGTTCACTGCAAATACGTCCAGCACTTTGGGCTATAGCTGCGATTTTCAAATATTTTGAAACCCCCCTGCAATGTTGCCCTCTCTTGACAAAAATCCATTCAAACTTTGCACAAACATTCAAAGTTGGGTCTATAATGTCCGATTTGTAAAACAGCTCCAAAGTTATGAACCATCCAAAAAGTTTGGGTCCCACATGTATGACCTCTCTTGGTGAAACTGCACCAAACTTAACAGTTGGGTTTATATCTTAATTGGAGAATTTGGTGCACTTTCATTGAACCGTACCAAAGTTATACGATGTCTAATAACTGGTCTGTAATGCAAACATATACATGAATGTCCTTGAACAATAATCTAGTTCGCAAACATCACAGAAATGGTGGTAGATATCAGAGAAGAAAATACCAAATGTTTGACTTTTTCTGAACATATCTGATCCCATCCTCCTCACCCCTTACCTCCCTAGAGATTGTTTCATTTGTTTGACAAGTGTAATGTTGTGTTTTTGAATATGTTTTTAACACAATGTTTGCCGACTCTGGGTGCAGTTTGCGAAATCTAGCATAAACAATAAAACATTGAGTTCCAGGAGGCAAGCTGAGCACGATGCTCACTTCTGGCCTCAAGCTGGCCTGGAAGTGAATTCAGTCCAGTAGAAAGGCCAGGTTTGCCACAAATGCGAACTTGCTTGTAGATGAACTGGGCCAGAAAACAAGTCAAATATAGCCCAATAGCTTGCCGACCTTTTGTTAGACATCTTAAACTATCGAAGATACTAGCAATAAATACCCGTTCTCCGCACAGATTCTGTAGACAGACATGATAACACTCTAATCAATTGTTGAAAATGATTGATCTTGTAGATCGCTGTTCCGTGTCACTTATTTCTTGATGTGCTTTGCACTCTGAAGTAAACTGTAGTGAGAAAGAGTGTGTATGGCTGGCTGACATTCCCAGGAGCAGACCTGAAGGGGAAGCGGGAGTTGGTGTGCTGCAGCATACTGGGACCCTCTGTGCGCTCTCCCCACCTGTCACCTCACCTTGGCATGGTGAAGTGCATTGCAATGTGGTGCAGTGCAGATATCTCAAAAACAGTGTGCACTAGTGCCTTTGCCTACGCGAGGAACAGAACTCAATGGTTCCTGTAAACTATGTAGTTTACAGGAACCATTGAGTTCTGTTCCTCGCGTAGAGATACATAAAATGAGATTTTTCCGTCCTTCTATGACCACATCGGGGGTCATTATGACCTTAGTGGTATCCGTGGCAGTAAATACCAGCATGGCTGCCGCCGGTATCATTTGTTTTCTGGCGCCCATGAATGGGCAATTACTGGGTCATTACGGCCCCGCCGGACCCGGTAATTGCCCATTTGCGAGCGCTGGAAAAAAATGCTCCCCATTCCCATTTGAGCCCCATAGGGTCATATAGCCAGTAATGTCCTGAGGATCCTAACAGGTAACTATGCAACATTTGGTGCAGATTGGTGGAACAGTGTAGAATTTTATAAGGAACAAACTAACAGATTTACTGCTTTACTCATATAGAGAAGAGATTTGAACAATACAAAAGGGTATTGTTTAGTCTCACATTGCTGTGGATTGTGATACTTTCAGTCCATTCAATATGGGGCAAATAAAGTAACAATCTTACTGCTTGGATATAATATATTTCTTTAATATTTTAGATATTAATCAGGTGGCTTTTTGTGTACATTTTCCTTATGTACAAGTGCACATTCAAATGTTAACCATGTAGCTTTCAGCCTACATTCACTCATCTTGACTGAGGCACAAAGTTGGAAAGGTAGCTCAATACGTTTGGTTAATATAGGCTGAGAGCTAATGATTCAGAAATGCTTATAAAATCCTAAACCTTTTTTCTAGTGTCTATGGAAAATGTTCTTTAACATGATTCACCCCAGCACCACATCCACAGACCCCTCACTCTAGCACTCAACAACAACACCCAAACTCACTCTAGCACCACCACCAAACCTAGAGTAAGAACCCTACGGCCCAACATCACCACAGTGCCTTGACTACCAAGCTTCATTCCAGCTCTCACACCACACTCATTCTCCACAGTGCCACCACAACCCACCTTGGCACCCCAACAACCTGATCTCACCTCAGCACCACCCAATCTCACCCCAACACCTCACCTTTGTAATCCCATCACACAAGCTCATTTAAGCCTCAGCACTCCACCATGTGTTTCTCTTGAGGTAATCAGCAAGTCATCCCCAATTCATTAGGAACAACAGTTTATCAAAGTTGTGATACTCTTTAAGTAATCAACAAGCCATTCTCAAATCAGCCCCAAATCATCAGTCACAATTCAGAAACATTTGCTGATTACTTTTAGAGTGTGTTGATGTCTGATGGTGTGAGAATTACTTCTAAAGGAGTAGATTAGTATCAAATGACTTCAGGGTAGTCTCTAAAGTCATCCTTCTAGACCAGTGTGGCCTTCACTACCAGAATATCCAGGAAAAAAGCCCATAAGATGTGAAAGGGGATGAAACAAGAGAGTTGGAAGACTGTAGCAGGAAGGCAGATATTTATTGGGCTGGAGCAGAAGACACATGGAAAAACTAATTAGGATATCTTGACACTGGTCATTTTCTTGCTCCTTTTGTAGGGGAAATGAACAAAGGGTAACCTTAAAGGGGGAGTTCAGGAGTATAGTATGACATCTCAGATATATGGTTCATATATGTCCTTTGGAACAGACATTCGCTAATATGGTTCCAAATGTTCAAAACAATATTTGCATTGCAACCCTACCAAATGATTGTCTCCAAGCCCCCGTGTTGATAGTTCTTTTGCACACTGTTTTTGTCTGTTTCACTTTATATAACACTAGTTGCAGTACACATTAGTGGCAATAAACCTGCAAAATAGTTCACAAAGTACCATCGGTTATGGCATCCTACAAATCTATTTTAGCTGCAAATGGTTGGGGCCCCACAGTGGGTGGTGTATGTAGACTGAAGTATGTGGACTGTAGGTGGGAGAAAGCCTGAAGGAGGTGTGCATTATAGTGGAGGCATAATCAAATGGGTTCAGTGTGCTGATGTTCTGAAGTTAAGGGTCCTGATGTAGAGGTTAATTGTGCCTTGGAGGTGTAGGGGCCTAGCTCACAGCTTATGCATGATTTGGGGATGCAGCAGTTGTGAATGCTGTGGGGCTGCTGATGCATGGGTTGCATATTTTGTGGGGGTTACATGCCTGCTCCTCAGGTATCCCACAACATGGTCTATGCATGATTTTACATGGTGGGGGCATATAGGGGTTTGATAACTATTAACAGAGATAGGGGAACAATGTGTGCCCCTTCTGCTTGATATTTGGGCACATGACACACTGTTTTAGTGGAAGGTGAATTGAGGCATAACAAGTCATGTGGCAAAACACAGTGGGAGCATCTCTGTATTCCTAATTCACTGCTCTATACTGCAGACCTCGTAAAACAGAAGCAAATTGTGCAGTCACCATACTATCACAGTGCAAATACTATGTTAATAATAGGGACTTTTGGCATAGCAAACTGTTTTAAAAAGGCCATAGATACTGAAATGTAAAATAAACCTACCAGAGTCCCAAATGACCACAGACACAAATCATGTTTCAAGTTGCCAACCAATCACCATCAGACATACCTTAACGAGATGCTGTAGTAAGAGGTAATTAAGGAACTACAAGGATACCAAAAAACTATTGTCTTTCTTGATGGCCATAAATGTGCCATCAAATCAGGAAGATGGACAGAGACCATGTTAGGCATTGGTATAGATAGTTTATCCTGTCAAAACTCTATGAGGTTGCCTGATTCAATTGCAACTCCCGGGCCCGCTGTCAGTGGGCAACATGAAGGATCAGAAGACGCTAAGTGTCCACTTGAATATACATACATAGAGGCATGGTCCTAAACTGGATATGAATCTTTCCCGCAAACAGCAATCATCAGGTTCAGATAAGAGTGACTCAATCCCATTCTCTGTATATTGAATATGAATATGAATATGAATGCTTACATTATCCCGAATACTCCTCTTGCACATATCTGCATTGGTGAAGATGGGGAAGATGAACCAATCTTCAGTGTGAACAGGAATGCTGCCCAAATCCATCTGCAGATCGGGACAGACACTCGACGGAGGGTGGATGGAATAATAAAACATAGCAGCCATTATCATTGATTGGATGAGAGCGGCTACCGCTCTTCTCTAAAACCTACATGACAGAGTAGTTCTTTGTTGGGGAGGGAACCTCTATCAGCAATACTCTACAATTTCCCTGCCTGTTGCCTGAAGCAAGGAATCCAAATCCAAAAGGGAAAATAAATGGAGGATAATTGTAGTTTAATTAAGCTCATATTTTTCATTCAGCCAAAGGTAGATAAAGTGATAAGGAGAGTATTCATTAAAATAAACATTCAGCATTCGGAACACCACTTGAAATGCATCAGACCACTGATAATGTCTAAAGGGAATTATGGCATGTAAGGTCTCATTACCAAAACAAAGAGGATATTTCCTGGGTTTGGTTCTTGACCATGGGTGTTCCTAGGTCTGGAAAAGATCAGGGGCTAAGCTAATGTCAGACAGGCAGGATTCGGGGCTAGCTATAGCCTTTTGGTTGTAGTCCCTGAGCTTCTATCTGGAGCTACAACCAAAATACCCAGTGCTATAGCCCCCTGAGCCCCCCCAGCAATGCCTCTGTTCTTGACATTAACTTGAAGAAATCCTGCACCTTACTTGTCTGAATCCTAGTGGAGCCGATGCTCCTACAGTTTATACTTAGAGCACCAATAAATGGGTAAAGGTAATGCAAGTACAAAAAGTATAAGGAATACGGCATCAAGCACTATATGAAAACATGATAGTTTTTCTGCAGCTTTTATGATCACTTCACGTAGCAAATGTTGTTACCACATGCCAATACCTGAAGTAGTTCCTGCCAGGTAACTAATACCCAAGTGACATCTATCTGTTCTCAATGTGCGATGTGTCACATGTCATACTTCACTATGCTGCTTGTGTCCTGATCACTGGTTAATATTGAAGACTTGTAGTCCAATACAGTTCCTGCCAACCAATTGGGCCTACTCATGTCCCAGTCGCATATTATCTGTAATCATGTTTGTGTTGATGCCCTGATCATTACAAGCTGCATGCTCTGTGCTCATAAGAAAACATAAAATATTTCCAGCAATCACAGGTTTGCTGTTTTGCGCTTACAACGTTTTGAATATATTTTTGTTTCTCCATTTTAGTACAGTTAGTACATCAGAAGACTTCTTTCCTCAATCATCCCTCTCTTAAATGCATTGTTATTTCTGCTAAATGGTCTCATTATTGTTTACTTTTTGTTTTGCTTTTACTCTTTATGGGTAGTAAATATTCATTAACACTATTATTTCTGTATCGGATTCAATATCACTTTGCTCTTCCTCTACCCTTATGTCAATGCTCTCCAATGAGATGGGTAACATTGTTTTTGTATGTATCGTCATGATATACTTTTCCACTGCTCGTTCGGCAGCCACAAGGCAAAGAAGGCAAGAAAAGAGGCTATTTTTGTGGCTATTTAAAATGCACATACACATTGGTTCAGTCACACAAATGCAGGGTGATATGGCATAATATATCTTTCGAAGCACAGGGAGTAGATATTCTATGTCACAACTTGAAATAATTGTTCTCACTCTTATTAGTCACTTGTAAAACATACATTTCCTGCTTAATGTGTTTTATCTTCTGCACTTGCATTGGTATTTCAAATAGGTTAGTCAATTGCTGTGGCACTAATGATGACCAATTGAATTGGATTGCATATTGAAGATGTATTTTGATATTTACAATGCAAGTCACTATATTTTAGGTCTCTCTGTTCAGGTAGAAAGCACAAACCCCATGGTGTGAGTCAGTCCTGCAAAAGGCTGGATGCAGCTATTGCACGCAGCAAACAGTTGTGTTCCCTTCTGCATAAGCCCCTTTAAAACTTCTTTCTCTGACAGTCAACTCTGGCCAGGTCTATGTGTGTACATGTCCTAAATCTGTAGTGGTTGAATTGGCCACATGGCCCATTAAGTTTCAAGTCTGATCCACACTTCACTGTTTACCTCTGAAGCAAACACAACCTAGCAGCTAGGAATCTCGATCTCCCAAACTGTGTGTATATATCCCAGTCCCAGTTTCAGCCTGGCCACAGAGCAGATCAAATTTGATAAGAAGGGGGTACCCAGCTTTAATCCACACAGTCTCTGCTTGGTCCCCAACTGTGGCTAGCAACAGACATTTGATATCCCCTATTGCTAAGGGAGCCCCTGCTGTGTTATTTTCACATGCATAAATCCACTTCCCCGCCCCCGCTGTGAGTTGGGGCAGCACCTTAAGGAGGGTATTCTTGTCCATCTGTGCCCAGGGTACATATTGAGGCTGCCCTACACCCTTGTGTATCAGTGGCATCTGCATTTTCATTTTTCCTTTACCGCCCTTAGTTGCACTTCCCTTTTTCATGCTAAAGCTATCCTTCCAAACATTTCCCTTAACCATCTGTCCTATAAACTTTCTAGCCTCGGTGTAACCGGAGGAGCTCGTTCAGCAACTCCCTCTCCTTCTTCTTCAGTGCCATGAATATCACTCCAATTTTCCTTATCCGCTCTTCGGGACCCCACATTCTCATAACCCTGTCTGTCTGTGTCTCTGTCATGCTCTACATGAATGGTTCTTATAGGTGCACTGTCAATTCTGAATAGGAAGTCACCTGACCTCCACTAATTCCCAGGAGGTTATGGGGGCACCCATGTGGGCGGCATTGGTATATCTGCTACCATGGTGGCATTGCATGCTGCCTGTAACCTGGCTAACATGGTGCGTGTTGATTCCAGTGCTATCTCTAAGGCTCTTGCACTCACTCCGGTGTGGGCAGTAACCTGCGGAGGTGAGACATATGGCAGGCTGGGGCAGAGCTTGGTGTTGATACCGTCATACCCACCAACACATATGTTGGGTTGGTATAACCTTCCGTGGGGCAGATTGCTAGTGATATATGCCTTTTTTCATCTCCATATTCTTCCCAAGCCTCCCCTGTGCCTGTCGCATTGTTACTCTCATGTGTTGCCCCTTCTCCCTTCTGATCCCTTATTTCTTCAAACATTTTTCAGAGGCTCAATACTTCCCTCCTATTTTGTAACGGTCTCCCATTAAACTTTGCTGTCTTGAAAGTGGACATGTGTTCCAGCGCACACCTTTCAAAATGTCCTTGTTCTGGCCAGGAGTTGGGCATTCCTCGCCCTTTAGTCTCAGTCACCCATTGATTGTGATATGTACTAATGTTCTCACAGTACAAGGGCAGGGCCTTGCATATATGGTCTCAGTGAAAGACCAAAGAAATTGAAAGGCTTAGTACCACAAATGAAATACACCAATCATGGGTCAAAAAGATACAAGCATCTTTTATTACTGTACAGTATCAAAGCAAAACAGTTAGCTATCTGTCTCCCAACACCTCGCAGTGTGTACCAGCTGACACAGTGAGGGGTGAGAGTGCTGGACATCTTAACACGCACCTTTTTATATAATTTTCAAAACATTGTCCAACCCCTCTCCAAACTAATAAGTTACATGCTAGGGTTCGTGCCCAGTTCAACGTCAAATATTACAGTATTGCACAAAGGACTAAACAAGTTTGCATGTCCAGGAAGTTACAATGGTGGAGTAGGTTCTCAGATCCACAGTAAGCCTTATTTCAAGAATTGCTACAATGCCATCTAGCAAAAACACACAATCTGAGTTTGTTCTACATTGTCTTGTTGTTTATATGAGGATGAGGCTTGTGAGCGCAGACAAAACTTGTATTGCAGTTCATTCAAGTCGTAAGGTTTCTTTGCATTGAACAAACAGTCTGCTCTCGGTCAGCCTAAACATTAACAAAGCTCAAAGGTTGTTTGGTTCGGCTGCAAGTTGAAAACACAATCCACCATTTTAGAACACAAAACAAGAATTGAAATCAACATGGCAGATTATTCTTAAAATGGCGGGGAAGTTGATTGAAAATCAAAACATTTCAGACGCGGTTTTCTGTGCAACGCAAATGGGCTTAGGCCAATATTCATAACAAGGCGGTATTGTACAAATACAGTTTAACATGAGGGTATATCTACCCCCATAGTCATGTCTTGTGTGTGTCTTGTTGTGGTGATATGCCTATGCTACAACACTACAGTTAAAACAGAAATGTGTTTAAAGCATTCAAAGCATATGTTGTTCAGTCTTGTCTCTAGTACATGTCAATGCCATCAATGAATTCACAGAAAAATCATCAGTACACTTCCCCCCACTTGCTATCCCCCAATAGAGCTTCTTCACGCACTTACAGCACACTTCTCCAAATGGTACATTCACGCACTCACACACACCATACAAGCATCTCCTGGCCCTCCTCGCTACACCAACAAAACAAACAAAAATAAAAAAAACTAAAACAACAACCACTACTATTCCCGAGCTCTCTAATTATACAGAGCTCCTATATTTCTCCTTATATTTTTCTTGCACTAGTCGAGACAGTGCACATGGAACCACCCTCCCCCTTACTCGTGGGGGGTGCCTTATTCCATTTTCCTTTTCTCCCAATATCCTTAAAAAGTTAATAAAAAGGCCAGAAAATCAGCACACTCCATAAACATATCACACTCTCACTTCCATTCACTGCGTGTTCACATTATTCACACTGCTCCATACACCCAAACCTACTTTGTTATCTCCTGCAGGCTATACTCACATGCTCACATTCTCCCAAATGTCTTCATTCACGGGGTTCCATAACCAGCCTGCACTTCTCCTTGCAGCCATACCCCGCTCCAAAGAGCAGGCGGGATTCTGCAAAGACGGCTCCCACAAGGCCACTCAGCGTACGCATTTTGGGGCTGGTCGCTGTAGGTGGGCACAGCCCTTCCGGAGAGGTTGCCTGGATACCTCCGCAGATACGGGACAATGGGATTACGTTGCTAGGCTCACCAAATGAAGGCAAATCCCTGTTTACGCACACTCCAGAATAATACAACCCTCTAGAGAAATAAGCCAGGAGATAGCTTGCAAGGATAACAAGGTTTAATTGTGCAAAAGACAAAATATCAGCAAAGGAATCTAATGTTCTACATTCAGAATCCATGTCAGTGCCTTTTAAGAGGCCACAGCGTCATAGATGACATCACATATAGGGTCTAAACCCACACGGTTCATTGGAAAGACAGTGTACATGATCCTGTTCCATATAGGATGCCAGGCTACAATTGGTTGGTTGCTCCTCCGTCCTTCAAGCTCCACATGGCTCAGCTGGGCTCATCTCTCCATGGAGTGAAGGTCAGGTCTCTCATAAGTTACATTGAACAAACTATGCTAGTCGGCTAAGCATACTACTACATCACTGTGGCATGCACGCACCTGGGAGACTTGGGGCTGGTGCCAGGGGGAAACGAGGAAGAAATACAGCCACACTGACCCACATATTCTGGGATTTACTGATAACGCTCCTCTTGCACCCAATGTTTTCTGCCCTCGTTTTGATCTATAATGTATCCCTCCCTGTACCTCGCAGTACAAAGGATGTATTTGTGTAGAGAGGTGAACTAGTCGTACCTGCTTAGTTCTTTTATGCTCAGTGGTTTTATGGCTGGAACTGGAGGCGTTCACTATCTTAGAATGCAGGGGTGTGGGGATCGGGTTAGTGGTGTGGGCCATGGCTCTTGGTGACTAGGTGGGGGTTAGAGGCCTGCTGGAAACTTGGCTGTGATGAATGGGCCTTGTGAGGAGCCTGGTGTTGTCTCACGGTCCTGCTGGACGCATTCCTTCAAATGATACTAAGTAATTTCAACAGTGAAAGGATGAGAGGACGACTCAGTGAAAACTGGCCACACAAGCTTGTCCTGTCTTACTGCTCAGGGCCTACTGGAGGTTTTCCATTAAGCTAAGGGTTGCCATGCAAACTGTGTGCCTGCCATAACTACAAAATGGCGTTCATATTCTATGTTCTCTATGTCTATACATCGATTATTTTGGTTCTACAAAGGCTGTGCCGAGTTTCTTAGCACCTGCTTTCTCCCCCCTTATACACTGCACAACCTCATACGGAATTTATCTTACCTTAAAGCTCCTAGGGCGATGGGATAAACTAATTTCCATCCCAAAAGAGATGTCCTTAAAAGTGTCTTTTACCACATTGTACTGAATGCCCTGACATTTTTCAATGCATGGCTAGATTACCTGAGAGCAGGGGCCCAGGCTAAACGGAGGAAACTACCTGGAAGAGCTGTCTGAGGTCAGTAAGTGTTCCTACCAACCCAGGGCCTTTCAAAGACAGAGGCAAGGTGATATCATATGATAGGTTATATATAACGCTCTTAATACCCGGAGGTTTCTATGCGCGGACCCGGGGATCGAACCTGTGTTGCTCTGCGTTGTCTTGCTTCCAAGGCGATCATGTTGCCCCTGATTATGTAGACATGTTTACGGTGAATTAATGTAATCCAGATAGCATGTAAAGTGTTTAAAGTATTTTGGCAGCCCTGCTTAAAAGCTCTATCACTGAAAGGGAATATAGTGGAAGGTGAATTGGCATTCTGATTAATAAAATACATTGAGACCCTAGGTAACCTCATCATAATAGGGATTCTCCTGCAATTTTTAATTTCTGGAGGCATTAGACAGCTTGGATTGAAAATTAAAATTACAATTTGATTGGTATCTGCCATTGTCAATAAAGTAACTGAAATCCATGCCTTAATAAACACAGGGAACTGGGGTGTAGTGATGCCTTTTAAATAGTCAGTGAATTAGGCTCCAATGTCCCAGCATTCCATAGAAAATATAAACTCTGATTGTCCCAAGTCTTTATAACTACTTGCTATATATCCAACAGAACAAAAGATAACAAACAAGTTTCTACATTACACAATATTAGCTTATTAGCTATGCCACTGATACTGGCACCCGCTTTTGTAGGTACAGGCTGTCTCTTGAGTCTGTGGACTTACAAAGATTTTCAAACATGTGGAATCATGTGGAAATATTTGTCCAATTGGGGATGAAGGATAGCTCAGGTGCAACACATTTGAATTGGAAGCAAGACGACTCAGCGCAGCACCGGTTTGAATCCCGATCCCACACTTAGAAACCACTCGCTGGTATTAAGCACAAATAATAAAGAACAATTATTATTATAATAATAATCCACAGTACCTTTTAATAACCCAGTATTAGGAATATTATAACCCAGTGGATAATGGAGACTCTGTGCAGACATAAGGGATGAGGAGATACATATGGCAAGTTGGGCAGTCCCTTACAGTGAGCAGGGGGAACACAGATCCATTGTTCTAAAGAATGTTCTGTACACAATTTGACTATCTCTGTACTCCATGAAAATCAATATAAACCTATCTTTCTGGGGCAGCAGTATGCATGGACTATTTGGGTACATAAAGAGTGGTAATGAAATTAATACATTCGCACAGTAATCCATGCCAGGACTGGTACAAAGGCATAACTTGGCCTATGTAGATAACGCATTCATAAAATGTAAAACAGTGGAAGAACCCTTGGTGGAGATCCTTCATCGTCAGGCACAATTAAGAAATGCAGGTGCAACATTATCCCTTCAGAAATTCTAACGGTGCTGAATGAAAGTAAACTCCCTGGGCCATGTGATCACAGCTGAGGGTTTTAATCCTCAGAAGAAGAATGTTGAATGTTTACTAAAGTTGAAGAATACCACACATCTACATGAGTTTTGAATTTCCTTAGGATTAACCAGCTACAGTCACAAATTCATAGAAAATTACATAGAAATCGCTCTGCTTTTAGTGCAGCTATTGAAGGCCGTGGTGAGTCCTCCATGAGCGGGGGACTCACAAATAGATGCTGTGAAGCAACTGTATAGATGTCTTTTCAAAGCACCTTACTGGGCTTTGCCCATTAAAAAAAATCGTTTTTTTTCCTGGAAACAGAATTTTCCAACAACGTTTTAACAGTGTTCTTGTATCATAAGAATGACTAGGTCAAAAAGACAATTACATGTGTAACTAAGCCATTCTCGCCTGCATAAGTACAATTTATCAAATATTATAAAACACTCCTGTCAACACTATGGGTGTTGAATAACTACCATCCATTGACCAATGGGAACATATTATAGTATAGACCTCTCACTGGCATTTGCAATATGTGAGGGTACTGAGTAGGAATGCCTCTAATTCAAGGATTACTGCCTGGATTTTTCTATGCAAGGCTACCATGTAGAGATCAGATCTGGGCAAAATAAAGAGTCTGATAGGTCAAGTATTTTCATATATACGCAACTGTGTTGAGGATAAAGGCTCCCCTGTAGCACACATGGGTAGTCTGTAGTAGGCATCCAGTCTCCAAACACCCAGCTCCTATTGTGTAACCAATCTATTCCTCAAGTTTCAGGGTCTTGTCTGTTGTGCCCATGTGCAGTATAGTAATTGTAGTTTTTCATTGCTAGGGCATCTGCAGTGTCTGGTGTATGTTAGTCTCTGTGGAACTGTGAGCAAGGGTAGAACAAGAGACCTAGCCAGGACAGAGGCTGCTAGGTGTTGGGACAGAAATAAAGGCTCCAAGGTGCATGTGCATGTCTATGCATACTAAGCAGGTGGGCAGATGGGTCCCCCTCACCTTTCCCACACCACCTTTGGTAGATCTGGCTTTGCCCTGGTAGGACACCTACCTCAAGTTGAGAGGGGACTATTTCCATTGGCAAAATCAAACCCAGAGCACTGTCCAATTGCATATTCACAAAGTGAATTGGCGCAAAGCCCTAAATTGTAAGGCATAATTATCTGTCATGTTATTATTTGACCATATCTTTTCCCATGTTAGCTTCCCTCAAATGATTGAGTTCATCTGCAGCAGCATGTAAGGTGATGACGAAGATGTGGGAAATTGTAGCATTGGAGAGGAAACTGCACATTGCCTTCCACTTTCCCTCTACCTGATAGTGCTAACATAATATTACAAGACAATTCTGGGAATTATAAAGAAGATTATGGCGGATTGTAGACCAAGTCGGGACTTATGATTACACAGGTTCTGATGGCTCTTGGATCTGCCCCTAAATCAATGATCCGAATGTCCACATTTTAACTGATGATTGGTATAACCTCAGCATATTGTATTTCTTTGAAAGAACCTTCAGCTTCCCTTCACCTATGCCCAAGGACACCTGATGTAAACCATTGTTAGTATGAAGACATACCATGAGCTTAAGAACACAAAGCAGCAAAATCAAATATGTGAAAACAGGTACCTCAATACCTTCCATGGGAACCAATCTAAGAATCAGAGGTTTCTGCAATCATAGAAAGGAACCTTGAAATAATGGAAAGGATATCTCTGGCTGTTTACAAAAATATAAAATACTGAAATGGGATCTTGACAAGAGTGCTTGTTAAATATTAATCAGCTGAACTTCTACTATCCCTGTTCAACTTTCAGAAAAAATACAGGAATCATCTGAGCTCATATTTGAGATGGCCTTTGAATACGATTTGAATATGATCAGAAGCAATAGTGGATTGACATCTGCGCTAGAAGGGTAAGATTGTTTTAGGTGAAAGGATGAATGTTGAATTGCATTATTCAAACTAAATTGATAAGATCAATAAACATATACTTAAGTAAAATGGAAAGTGGGAAGCACCCAAAACCTCTTTATTGTTGCCTTTATACATGCATTTCTACACCTTTCTAATTGCAGAATAATTTTAAAAAAATCAGACTATAGATTGAAGCGTAGGCATGGAGAGAATGATTGAAACAGAGAATGATTGAAAATCTGCATCCCAAAGGAAAGAATCAGCACTGCCAGAGTAGCAGAGGCTGAACTAGCCAAAGAATATACATTGCAAAGTGCTACATAGGACAGTAAGAACTATCCAAAGAGTTGAAGAAGAAATACAGAGAATCTAGAATGAAGATAATCAGACCAGAAGGAAAATGGCCCCTTCAACTACACAAAGGAACATTTTTTGTTTTGTTTAATGATTGAGAACATCAAAGTCCATTTGTCATACCAGTTCAACTGGTACTCTTAAAAAGCAAAGATATTCCCAGTGAATCCCATTCCATATATGATTATTCTCCAGAATTGTAGGGCATAGGGGGATTTCTTGTGTGTTATGTGATTCAATACAATATATTGCTCTCCATTAAATAATTCCTGGTCAGAATTGTGCTTTGAAATGATAACGCAAGAAATGAATGTCAAATAGACAAAACTAAATAAGCAGTGAAAACCTGTTGTGTTGTGAGCTTTAATTAAAACAAAATAATTTACAGCAAAGATATTTCTGTATTTATGCTGCTATGTTCATAAGGATAGAATGGTAAAAATAGTTTGCCATGTGTCAAAGATGTTTTCAAAAATTCACAGCCAAAGATGAAATATTTTCAGTGCTTTCTTAAAATCTCAAACAAATGTTTTGGGAAGGTTGGAATGGTTGAATCTAAGGAGGTCCATATGGCACTCTCACCTTACATGCGGACACCCACCACCCTAACCCAGGCGTCTTTCATCGCCATATTTTCACCAAAATATTTCAAGCATGGCAACTCCTATTTTAAAGGATTTTATGGAAGGGAAAACTAGAGGCCTTGGCCTTCTCTATCTTGCTTCCTTCAGGGAATTTCTAAATAATCCTCTCCTTTTGGCAGCAGACTGGTTTTACCAAGGTGTTTCCACTTGTCTCTCCCTGTCTCACTCTCTCTCACTCTCCCAGTCCCTTTCTCTATCTCCTCTCTCTTTTCTCTGTGATCTTCCTCATCTCCCTCGCACTAAACATATACCGTTCTCTTTCTCCTTTTACTTTGCTCTCTTCTCTCTCCCATATCTACTCCCCTCTCCTTCTCCTCTCACCGCTCTTCTGCCACCCGCTCAATGCCTGAACCACCCTCCTATCCCCTCTCGCTCTACCAGCATCCTTCTCCTCTCAACTCTCTACCTCAATTACCTTTGTGTCATTGTCCGCTCCCTGATCTTATCATACCCTCTCTGCATGTCTCTCCCCACTGCCTTCCTCCTTCTTCTCTCCCCTCACTTCACTATTAATCATATTACCACCTTTTATTTCCTCACAACTCTCCTGCTCGGAAAGCGTCTCTATCACTTACATTCACTCTCACTCCCACTATAAACCTACCACCACTCCACTTGACCTCTGATGAACACCGTTCAATCTCCTGTGTGCTGGCAGGGCCTTTGGAGACCAGATTTCCCTCTTCTAACACTCCTCCAATCTCCCCCTGGTCACATACTCCCCATTTTCTGTAACTGACTAACTTGTCCCTCGTGGGTTTGGTACTTCTTCAAGAATGCTTTAAAAAGGGTCTAAGCTACCCCCTTGCCAATCTCCATTTGAATGGGGGCACTCATGTGCTCAGTCTGTGTGTTTTTCTTGTTACTTTCATCTTGCACTTGTGTGTTATGTTTCATCCTGGGAGGGGGAGGATTTCTGTGTCTCCCCTGTTATCTTGCAGTGCATGATCTCATGAAACCTTATCCGCATGTCTCTCCCCACCGCCTGATTCCTTCGTCTCTTCCCCCTCTCCTCTATTCCCTGGGGTTCATATGGGGTTGGAGGGTCAGGTGCTGGGTGTCTCATTTCTTCTGAGCAGGAAACATCCCAGTCCATTCCACGTTGAGTCTCAATTTCTTTCCTCTGGTTTCAATCTGGGTTTACCTGGTTGTGCCCAAGTTCATTCTGGGAGTTACATTTCTGAAAAAGACAAAAGAGAACTCTGGCCAGAAGAGAAGCTGAAAAGCATTTTGGAAGGGACAGCAGTACCATCAGTCACATACAGTGCACTCAGGGATGGAAGTGACTGCCCCCCCCCCCAACTCCCTCACACTCCCCTCTGGAGTAGGACTTGCTCTGACATATTCCTTGTAAGGGCACGCTTCCCCATGTCATGAGGGGTCCCTATACCACCTTGTCCTATTAAGCTGCATATTAAAATGATTATTTTGTTCAACAAAAGGTCTACCTCATTAGATGGTTGTTGGCATTGGTTTACATGCAATTCAGCTTGAATGTATGACAGGAGGTCAGTTTGAAATGTGCAAGACAATTTTATATTGAGAGGTGGATGTTGTGCTATAACTCTGGGCTCACTGGTCTGAATCAAAAATAGGATACAGAATTAGATTTAGTGGAAAATCACGAGTAACATGCGTATATGATATATTAAAACATATGATTCATTAATGATTCACATATTTATATAACAAAGTTATGCATGAAGTGGCAGAAACACAAATGGTGCCTCCAGGTTCAGAATATTCTTACAATTCAGAATATGTGATTTTCAATAATGTCAAAGGTCCATACAGAAAGTTATTAGAAAAATGAACATTATAGTCCAATTGTATTTCCTCATTTCCGATTCATAGGTGGCCCATCAACAGGGTATTCACTGGGCCAATGTAAGCCGGGAGGAGGGTCCCAGTGAGAGTGAGAAAGTGAAGGGAACATATCACATGCTCTGTCCATGCCAGAAATTGCTGCATGAGGGGAGTTTTCTTAGTATTTAAAAAATCAGGCTATAGATTGAAGCACAGTCATGGCGAGAGTGATTGGAAATCCCCATCCCAAATGAAAGATCCAGCACTGCGAGAGCAATTCAAACGCATAGAAAGAAGAGAGTTTAGGGAAAACAGAAGAGCAAGAAAGCTATATGACAGGAGGATCACAGATTTGGACTCTAATAGAAGGAGCTGAAGGGGTATACTTTTTAAATGGCCTTTTCCAGCTGAGGCTGAATGCAGAGACGTTTTTCACATAGCAGGACCAGATTTTGGGAGCATGTGCACAGATTGGAAGGAAGAACTTACCTGGCAAAGTTGCCTGAGCCCACTTGGTGTACTTACTTTTCCTAAGCCTTTGAAAGAAAAACACAAAGTGAGTATCATGATTCCAAATTATTTAGAGAAATATCTGAAGAGTTCATTACATTTCATGGAGCAAGTAAAAGTATTTAGTGAACCATGTTTCAAAGCTATATAACTGAAAGGGGGAGTCCAGCCACAGTCTACGTACATTGTGATCTTTACTGAAAATCGAAATCCTTGCTAGCTTCACCTTAATGACGCTGTTGTCATGCAATTTCGAGTCTGTAGCGTCCCTAGACATTCCAAACCGAAACATGGAATGAAAGGTCCTTGTGACTGGTGTCTGCCTTAGACGATA
The DNA here is from genome assembly GCF_040938575.1 of Ambystoma mexicanum. Lineage (NCBI taxonomy): Eukaryota > Metazoa > Chordata > Amphibia > Caudata > Ambystomatidae > Ambystoma > Ambystoma mexicanum. The sequence goes on from NC_090928.1 coordinate 608,300,495, forward strand.
AAATACGTGAAATTGATCCCTTACTGAACTCATAGAACCGTGGTGTTGTGAGGATGAACCTGATTCCTTGAGCTTTGTTTGAGAGCTAAATGCTTCTGTTCCATGATTTCCAAAAAGAAACAGAGTTCTTGTTCCAAGTCTTTGAAATTATTTGCAAACAAATCAACATCACAAAGGTATCCAAATGTAACTATTCCCACGGGAGGAACAAATAGTGGGTGAAATACCAGACAACCATCATGGGTTTCATTCCCTGGCAGGAGTAAAGTTACCATGACAGCAACACGGGATGAAAGAATATGTGGTAACTCTTACTGCTGTATGCATTATTCCTTAAAGCAATACCGCCTACGTCAGAGTGACCCTCTGGGACAGTGATCCTTCTATGACAGTGGCAGTTTGTTCCTGAGTAAGAAATTGACATTCTCTATTCCTGAGAGGCATCTCACTCCAGCAACCACCCCACGTTGTATGCTCGACCCACAGCGCATTCATGGCCTGGCTCAGACATGCTAGAAGGGGAATAGGTCAACACTTCAAGGGCTGTCTCAAATGTAATTGTGGCAGTTGGATGGGTTAGCTTACTGTGTAGCTCATATTGTTTACAAGCCTCTTCTCTCACACAACTTGACAAAGATTCCAAAATATATTCCCCACATTCTGTTGATATAGTCTGTTTTGAAAATCCACAAATAGCGACTCGCACATTTTGAACACTATTTTTTGGGGCCAGTCCACTCCTGCACACAACTAGGTGTTGTTTGATAGAGCCTACGATGACATCATAGAATTCCTTTCCAGTAGAGCGTGTAGTATTGCAATGGAAAGCCTGGAGTTTGAATCAGTAACTAGTGCATTACTCAGACAAGCTGCATCGCTACTTGGAGTACCAGTGCAGAAGGATACAATAGATTGCTTACAGGCCCTGAACAAGTGGCCCTTTCGTACCAATTAAAGTTCTCTTGACTCAAAACGTAAAATCGCTATTCAGATTACTCTATGAAATTGCAAACAATGCAAACTTTTTGATGCACACATTTTTTTAAAAACTAAAATGTGTTCTGTAACGAGCTTGCAGTAATATGCTTACTTGTGTTTTTGCGTTTAAGTGTATTCATTGATTCTGTTTTGCACTTGGTTATACAGGGGCCATTTTTTCACTCTGAATTATTTGCTATTTTTACCATGCAGCAATGAGGTGTCCAGGTGGTTTATATGCAAAGTGATAGCGGGCTCTTTCCAAGCAATGCGTTTCACTTTATTTATCTGGCTCGGGTTATTCTTCAGTCGGTTCCAGTTTGACAAAACTAAAAACATGGCACGTTAAAAAGATACTTTGGACAGCACCTCATATTCTTTTCATTTAAATCCAGGCACAGTGCCCTGAATAACCAAATAGACGATCACAAATGAATACACACAAGCCCAAAACTGTCTGGGTCAGAGCGATTCTTGCATTCTTTGCCTGGGGGCTTGAATACGGTTTGCCTGTTTTTATTGGTGTGGGGCAGGCTTCGAGAAGCAACCGCGTAGCCGTGTTGCTTTTCTCTAAATGCATTGTGACAAATGTAGAGCAGGGACGGTGACTAAAAGTCACACAGGATGGGCTCTGTCTGCTCCTGTCTGCTGGAGCCAGGGTGAGTGTTTGCAGCTCTGACAAACGGAGTAAAGGTACAAGTATTCATTAAAATATATTGTATGCAGTGCCTCCCACACAGAACGCCTGTCATGTGAAGCCGAGTATCTAACAGAGACTCACTCTATACTATGTAGTGGCGTGTGTAAGAAGTTTGCTATTAGTTATGTCAGAGAAAATATCTAATTTAGGTAAAATATGTTGTTATCCAGTCCAATAAATATACATAATTCGTATTACTATGTATGTGCAAGAAATAATAGAATTGATTTCCGCTCCTCTTGTAAGTATTTAATGGTTAATATTTTGTAAATTGCTAATGAACTTTCTAAGGAACTTAATTTACATCAGTTTCAATGATTGGCCCCCTACCAACCACATTGTCGATGACCTCACTGATGACTTTACACAATGCTGCCTATGATTCTGTTTTCCAGTTTACATTTTGCAAAACGCTTCACTAACATTGGTTCATAACTTCTCCGACTGTCATAACATTTTCTTAATACACATGTAACTCCAGTAAATTGTTTATTTTTCAGTTACATTTTTGGTTTTCCATGCTCGTCCATTTTAGGCAACAATGGTGCATTGCATTATGTATTTCATTATGCATTATGACTAGCAATGAAACTTGGCAAACTGATTTTATTATTATGAGGTGTAGACATGGTATGTGAATTGGTGCCAAAATGCTGCAGTGCTCTGCATTTTTAGCTGTTCGGTTGGATCCTTGTCTGAGAATCATGTAGTGCGAAATGATGTAAATGCGTCCAGTGTCGAGTTTGTTTTGTCCCATATTAAATGGTGTATTTCTTGAGCATCAACAGCAGAACGCAAGAGGGCAAGTACATTGGTGATGAAGTGAGTGACTGAGTGACTGGTACGTATGTTAAATCATCAGTAGGCCCACATGGCGTGTCTCTGTGGTCTCATAGTCATAGATCGCAGGATTCAGTCAAAGCTGCATCTGAGCTCAATAGTTATTTCTGAACTCCTGGTATACTTCAAGACAGAGGAGGTTAACAATGGGAGCCTTTTGAGGAAGGTCTCTGTGGCAGGGGCTTAGATGTTCAGGCGGTGGGAGTTTCTGTGGCATGGGGCCAATGAACTAACTAGTGCCACAACAATGGAGAAAGTGAATGAAAGGTTAGTCAGTGTAAGATAACGAACTTGAGGGGTTTGTTTTTCCTTGATAGTGGATAGCTAGACCAGCCGATATACCTGTATGAAAGCCAGGGGAAATCTGGGTCTGTGGTAAACAAAAAGACAGCCTGCTTAATGTTGCAAGAGAACACTACAAGAAAAATGTTGCAAGAGAACACTACAAGAAAAATAAAAAAAGGGGGAAATGAAAAAGTCCATACACACATTTGGGGGAGTTCAATAGCATTCCTTTATTTTGGAACTCCATGAATCTTGGAAACTTGATAATCAATAGAGTTTACCCTATCTTCTGCAGATTTGGAATTAAGTTCTGAGTGAAATCCTCTAAAATGCTTTAAATTGTTCATTGTTACAGAATGGACAGATGCTTATCAAGCATTATGACCATCAAATTGATCTGTGTTTTCTGTGAAAGAAATATGGTGATAGTGATCTTGGCCCCAGCCTATCTGGTTTATTAAATACACATGTGATGAAACGCTAGGATATTCACTATTATTCTAGAGTTCAAAACCCAATTGATTCCATATTGCAGGTATAGTCACAAACTTTACAGACCTACTGGCGAATCATTCTAGAAAGAACTATAGGCATATCCAAATATTGGAAATACTCTTGAAACATCATTGTATTTTGGGTCAACACAGACCATGCATTAGTTCCATAAGTATAGAAAAATACAAATATGAAATTAGAATATCAAAATATCAATCAACAGACAAAAGGATCTTCAACAGAAATAATGTCCCACTTTGAAAGTGGAAAAGAACAAACGAATGAGTAGTGACTGTGTTCAGCACCTATGCATGCAGTTTAGTGGCTGATTTGAAACCTTGAAATGCCAGGGTGCATAAGTGATTGATAGCTTTGGATTCATGTTGTGGTAGAAGCATAGTATCATTTCCTTCTCTGTAGGTATCTGAACTTTCTGAATTGAATACCATTTTAGAGCATTGGGGAGAGAGTTGTTTACATTTGGCCCATTTGTATGTATGTTTATTAGCTTATTTAAAAAAAATAGGTATTCAGTAATATGCCCAATGACCACAGAGGGGTATGTCTACTGTGATGTCACGTTTGGAACACTGTCCAATCACATACATTGACCAATTAGATTGGGGAAAGCAATTCGTTTGTGCACGTAAAAATCTATAATCAGTTAAAGTCATATATGACATCATTAAAATCTATTCTGAAATGAAAATATAAAATGAAGAAATTGAAACAAAGAGAGGAAATTAAATGTAAAAAAGATACATACAAGTGTTGCAAGTGTAAACTGTGGTTCCTCTCATTCATCAGACCTCCAAGGACACTACTGTGTCCAGTTGTATACTTTAGCAAAGTTCTTCTTGAGGGGATGACTACTACTTTGCTACTTCTGTTGGGTCATAACGTTGGCTACGTCCTCAACTCTTCTGCCAGTTACTACATACACATGGGATTCTAGATCTGCTCTTCTTCTCCTCTTTAAAATGTCTTGCAAGCAGTTGGATATTGCTGAGGTTGACTCTAGTCTTCAATCACAAAATAGAAAGGTTAGAGCTCCCCCACCCCCTTGATACATCATGACCCTCTCTCCTCTGTAGAGGTATGAAATATTGTTTTTTCTATTAGCTAGTTAGTATAAGGCAATATGCTATAGATCTTCATCAGTTGCCTGGCATGCATTGCATATTTCACTTATGTTTTGGTCCCATCTGTTTGCCAGGTGATTCCGTTCTATTATGTTTGCTATTGCTTTAAGAAACAGGATGTTTTCAATGTATCTGTGTTGTTAATGGCTCAAACATTCTCTTTTATTCTCATTTTAAGGGCATGGATCATTGCTTCTACATATGACAATCCACAGAAACAGGTCAACATGGGCAATCATCTGCGTGATTTTAAGTACCTTGGAATATGTGCATTAAAAACAGTGTTTTTGCTTGTTTGTAAATTGGCCAATTGCACATTTGCAAGTTTGCCACCTATCTAATAGGTAGCGGTGCACCAGCCCTGGCCTGGGGATAGAACTACACTAGAGGGATAGGCTGTGCTTCTTACTAGGGATAGTGCTAGTGGACACATGTATTGTTTGTTGTTTAAATGCTCATGATACAAATAAGAAACATGCTCTATCTCTTTCCTTGTGTGATACAAAAGACACAGTATTTAACAGCAGGTCCTATACCCGCAAAAGTTGTACCATACCCTAATCAGTTTGCCTGATTGTTTTTTGGATTGCAAGAGCCTTTCCCACGACTGCACAGAACAACCCAAACTGTTAGCATTGCCAATGCTTGTTCTATTATGTCAGGATACGAGTGACGGTCTAGGTAGCCCTTGTACAAATACACCTCAGACGCACAACTAGAACTAAAACATTTGATAAGTCATCCAACGTTTTAGAATTCCCTCCACTTCACTTTTACATACGTTCGAATAGATTTGTCTGAATAATATTTAGAGCAATGATTGTTTTACTATTTTATTTATTTAAAGCTGCAAATGACTATTTTAGAGTGTATGCATAATGTTGCATTTTTATGATTCTGTGTATAGCATTCTGATGGCATAACAAGACGACAACACACAATACAAACATGTTAAATACAAAAATGTATATAAGTGATGTGGCATTGGAAAGAGTAGCATAGCATATAACTTGTCTAATATTTTGTGCAGCCTTTTAATGGGGTACATTTCATGGCAGCACATATGGATCCATGTACATATGTTGAAGGCAAACACACATGAAGCCCTAAATATTATAGACAGCAACCATGCAATGATCTTTGTGGGTGCAAGAAATCAGTAGAAACTGGAAAAATGAGCCCCCATTGTTACTGTTTATTTCTTGTTCTTCTATTACAAAGTTGGACATTAAATTGTGCTTTGTAAGTCACAGTTTTGGAGGTTTTGTAAGTGTTTTGTAAGTCATCTCAGATCGTTTTAACCTCAATAATCAGTGAACAAGGGAGAATGCTTTTAATAGAATAATATCGTGTAAGTTAATTTCTAATATGGATTAATATTGTTTCATTCTTAAGAAATATGTTACTTTTTGTCTTTTTTATCATGTTGTTGAGTCCTGGGATATAGTGCAATTGTTTACACTCTGGCGATTATGCAATGCACACTGTGTTCACAACAGAGGGACATGAACTCCCCTTTAATGTGCGCTCCGAGTGAAACTGTACTCTGCTGAAAAAATACTTTTCTTTAAGAGCTTAGCTTTCCATGAGCAGGGTCTCTGCATATTCTCCTTTAAAGTTGCATATCAGCACGGCCGCAGAAAAAAACAAAACAAAGAAGACGCTGACCTCAGAGCAAAATATTTGGAGGGTGTAAATCCCGCTTGTGACAGCCTGAGAGACGCCACCCCAAAGGTCACGATGGATTCCTTTTAAGTTGGCATTCAAACCTTTAATAGCTGGAGGCCACTTTGACAAGAATCACCTTCCACGGTGGCGGCGAGAGAGCAGTTACCTGTGCACGGAATTCTGCACACAGCCCTGACTGGATATCGTCTGCTTTAGGGGGTTGGGAGCAATGCCCTCAGGCACCCCCAGCGCAGCTGTAATTACACCGAGCGCAAAGGAAGGCTTCGGGTTGCACGTTAGGACCTTACAGAGATTAGTAATTATGAGATCAGTTTCCTCCCAATAAGTCAGACAGAACGGCTTTCGTAGCAGAGGTGATCCAAAGTTTAGCGAGCTCTTGGGGGAAGTTTACAATCCCCCACTGCTTCCCATCCTGTGACTTTGGACCCTCTAAATACGAACCACAGCCACACACAGTGGGAACTCCTTTCAATCACCATTAGCGACACTTCATCCCCATTACATTTGACCTCGTCGGGCTGAAAAGCAGCCGAGAGCATTCCTTCCCGAAAGAAAAGCCAAGTGTAACTGCAAAGGATTACCCGGCCAATCTATCTACTGTTGGGGCTTCTGGAAACGTTAACACAAATAATCTTGCTCACAGCATGAAGTCGCATTTCTCACACTATCCCTGCCAGTCACGCTTTGTAGAAAGTCTCAGAAGAGCGTTTGCCCACTCGAGCGCATTTAGAATCCTCGTTTTAGGTGGATTTTTTGTATTTCCATGCCTCGTACTTTGTCAAAATTATATTCTTTTGTGTAATAAATACAATTGTAAAATGCCTGCAACTGGCATATGGTTCACTGATGGCCCTCACCGAAATGGAAGATCTTATTTTCATCTTTTTTTTGTCTTCTCAGTAGTGGTCAATAGTGGTAATGTAGTATTCAATACTAAATGAGGACTAAGGGGCCGCTTCATAGAAATGAGCGCAGAAATCCTGCAAGGGCCACACACCGAGAAGGACAATGCGTGAGCCTGCGTGCAGAAAGAAAAATGCGTGCTCTGCGTATTCATGGAATTGACAGCACAAAGTAACTGTATTCGCAAGTCACGCCCAGAATGCCCTCGAAACGCCCACACATGAAGGACTTATGTGGCCAATTTCCCAGCCAAGATGTAGCGCGATCGAATTCATGAATACGTCTCGTGCCGCACAATAGTGGGCATGTGAAGGACTGACTGCAGGCCGTCCTTCAGAACGCCCACTTTTTCTCAAGTTCTTCCCCATTCTTGGTGTTTTGCCCCCTTCCGATCCCTTTCTGCAAGCCATGCCCAAGCTCTGCTTGGAGTCTCGCACAAGGCCCTCGATGGCTCGTACAGATGTGCCGAGCCAGCGCAAACTCCACGCAAGTCAAGGAAAGTACTGCACATTCGGTTCCATGAATCGACAAAGGGGGATTTGCGTGCAGTTGCGTATGCAATTACCCTATTTTCTGCGCAGATAATTTCATGAATCAGGCCTTAAAAGATTAGAAACAAGCATTTGCTGAATAGTCTTCATATAGTATGCACCTTAAAGCGAATACCATGGAATACTAAAAAAAACTAGCTAGTCTTCGAATACTATACAAAGACAAATTAAATATTGAATATAGTATTCGACTTTGGTAAGGGGGGGTTCCTAATTCAAATCACACCAGAAAGACACAGAGAACAAAGCTCCATTTTTACTTTGGGCTGTTAGGTGTCGCTTGTGACTCAATAAAGCCAACACGATTGAAGTATAGTACAGAGAGGGAGTATTGGCATGTGAGGAGGGGCACACAGCCTGTAGGTGCTGTCTGGTTATTTGCCCACCCATTTTCTTCCCATAGCCATGCTAATCCCTATGGCCATTCCCAACCAGTACCTGCCGTGCTCTGCCCAAAACACCTCCTCGTGGAATTCTTTGAGCTAGCTTTATTCAAGCCTTACCATCAAACTTGGCACTCAAATTGCCTGTCAGTGTTTTTTCAAAGCAGTCTTCTGCGAGTTAACTGCTTCAATGAAGTTGTAAACTCGCTGCTGGTGTAATAAAAAAAGACAGGTCTGCCTTCAGCCACTGGATAAATAAGCACTATGAGTGTCCTTCTCTGAAGTCCTGTTGAAAACAAACATTGGCAAAACCAACAGTTTTGGCTTGTGGTTAAGTATAAGTCATTTACCAGCACTGCTATTAGATGCCGAAGCACTCGCACCATGTTAAACCAGCTACCGTCAATGGCCAGTTAATACCACTGCAGGAGTCCTTGGCAAGTGCCTTTCCCATGCCTACACAACAGCCAAACTGTTGGCATTGACAATGCAGTCCTGCATTATTTTTACACATCTAATAATTAATGTTGCACATGTTACACCTGTGTCCATTTGTGTTCCCCCAATAGCCATCCTTACTGACGAATGAGAGTGGCCCTAAGAGGGAAGAATACACAACATGGCTGGTCACCTCACACATTTACTTCTTACCACCCTCTACCCCATCTTTATCAAATCTGAAGCCCGTTGGTTCCCAGTCGGCTATTTCCTGAAACATCAGGTGCTTCAGCGCCGGTGCTTCTGGGCCCAGCTGGTCTTAAAGGTCCTCGCCGTCATCAGCGTTGGAGGCTAATCTCTGGATATTTACACCGCTTCTGGGCAGAGTGCTGCTTACTTGGAGGTAAGGATGGGATACAGGAAAGCTATGAACATCTCACATGACATCCAAAGCAGGCAATGGATGGTCGCTGTACAACAATATGTACAGAAAGCAATGGACGAAAAAAGACCATTAGCTCATGTGATGCTGGAAATGCATCGGAGAGACAGGGCCTCCGTATCTTTGTCCTTTACTGCTTTTTATCGTGTGTTCTGTCGTGTTTTCCACACAGGAGTTCATGTGGGACTCCTGGCGGTGCAGCTCTCTCCTTTAGTTTTGGTGAACAGACCCATTGGATACCCTTAAGGCACCCATGGGTGGGAGTACAACCCCGTTCCCCTAGTGTAAGTTTTTGGGCACCTGTGTGTGGCCCACCTAGCAGGGTACAGGCTGGTGGCAGCTCCGTGCTGAATTAACTGGTGCCCTGAGCGTCCTCCATTATGGGATGCCCCAGCCCTGTCATTGGAATAAGTAGATTCCTGATGAAGACAAGATGGCCCCCGTGGCCTCTTGCCTTCCATCACCTGTTATCTTGATCTTCCCGAAGTCCTGGGAAGCCCTGACTCTGTACCTTCCCAACGACTGTATGTTGTGGGTACGCCTGTGGGTGGGACCTGGGTGAATGGAGTGTGTGACGAATACGCATTCTGTGTTGTGGGTGTCTAGTATCTGGTGTTTGACACAATGACTGAGAAAGCCCTGACTGAAACCGGCATGAATGCAGTGTGGAGTGTTGAATGGCTGGGTACTTGTCCCAATACACATAACTTGTTGTGAGTGTCTGGAGAGAAGTGAATGGCCTGAATGCACTGTGTGCCTGATTGGCTGCCTGCCTGCATGAATGCCCTTCGCCGTGATTGGATGCTTGAGTATGACCCAGCAGAATGGATGGGAGATCAACAGTATATCTGGGGACCTCTCACTGCTAGGAATCGTGTTCAGAAGCTGAAGTCCACTACGACGAGTAACTGGAGTAACTTAAACTTGACCTTGAAGCCCTGCTGGACGAGAAGAATTGCTGTTGTTACTCTCCTTCACAATCTGAAAGCTGCTGTGTCTCCAAGGACTGACCCAGAGAGGACCTGGTAAGGCGCCCTCTTCCCGAGCTACGAGGGACCATCGTGCACCAGCTGATCTTTGCCAAAGCTCCCTGGTAGACAGACCTTCGACAGGCTGCCGACCCGAGACGGGGACTGCTGCAGAATCCCAAAGGGAAGCGCCCATACTGTTGTCCGCCACTGTTGATGACCGCCATCGCCGACCGGAGCCGCCGTGCTCCCGTTTGCCTAAGAACTTTCAAATCCAAGGATGCTCTCGTCCGCATCGTCGCTAAAGTATCCTGCTGGAGAAGGCCTGACGGTCAATGCGCCGAGGAACATCCGCCGGTGGGTTTCCCGCCACCCAAAGACGACAGAGATGCTGACGATGTGACGCCGTTGCTGGGCCACAGTTCTTCAAACTCTTTGCGGTCCAGAACTATCAACACTGAGGTGCCCTGCATGCCTCTTCCTTGCAGGACGTTTACGCTTCCCAGTCAATGAGCACCGCTATGAACGAAGCGTTGTAGCTCACCCTGTTCTCCGTCGGACGTTCGACGAACCGTGACTCCTGCCTTAAAGAGAGGGCACTCAAGAAGGGCCGTCGATTCCCTGATGAGGAACGCTACAACGGCAGGTACTTTGGGGTTGCAGAACTATTGGGAAGTCTCTTGTGAACAATATATGGACTGGGCTTGTATCTTTATTCTATAGGTTGCCCAGGTGGGGGGGGGGGTCTCCACACAGAGCTGTGTTTAACGGTATTGACCAGTATTTCTGCCAATTGTTCATATCAACTGCTTTCCTCTTTCCTCTATTGTTGGTTTCCTTTACGACTTGATTTGTGTGCCATTTAACCGTACTGCTGATGCACTTTAAGGAGATCTAATAGTAATGGTGGTACCACGTAGAACTGTATATATTTGCCATTATAGATAACCAAGTACAAAGTGCGTTATCGTGATATTGTACATAACCTTGAATATTAATTATATAAAGACTGTGTTTTAACCGATACAGTGTGCGGACATTCCTTTGTGGGTGCTTGGGGACTACAATGTACTTAAGAACCAGCCTGCATCACCTTCCCGAGAAGCTAGGCCTTGATTGCTCGATCACGTACCAATATTGAGAATCTTGACAGGGGTCCTCTGTGCTTCTCCTCTTCCAAATAGAGAGCGGATGTACAGACCCCCCCCCCTCTGGTCCCTCACAGTACGGGATCCCTCGAGGATTCTAATCCACACGGGAGAACAGGCTTCAGTTAATGTTATTAATGTAAGGTGTGAGTCCCAAAGAAAATCCAAGATAATGAAAGACACTAATACCACACCTAGAAAGAGTCCAACTAACAAAGAAAATAACAACAAAGAAATAAATATGTGCCTACTAAACACCAGATCCTTGAACAAGCATGCCTAATGCATTCACAACCTCATCCTAGAGGACGGCATAGACATGCTATGCTTAACAGGAACATTGCTCCAAGACCCTTGAGGCCCAACAATTGAAGAGGCAGTACCGGAGGGCTACACAATTTTCCACAAGAACAGGAACTGCGGCATGGGGGGGTGGTGTGGCTGTTATAGTAAGAGACGCTATCCACATGTTTCCATCTACAACACAATGCCATGAATGTGAAGTATGTTTAAAGATGTGAATGAAGGCGCTCTGTTACCGGTCTTTAGCTTCTCCTCATAACGCACGTTTTCATGACTTCATCAATCTTCAGGGAGGCTGAGTTTCTGTGTTTTTCAGGCGGGTCTGCATTTCTGTTTCAGGTGTGACAAGTTAATTAGCTCTGAGGATTCTGGTACTTGTATTTTTCTCACTTAATTTTGCTGGCAGGTGACTGGAAACAACTCCCTCCATAGCACAAATCTTCCCCTTGATGGCGGGAGGGGAAAAGCCATGGTTGTGGCTCTCCAATGTAAGGCATGATGGCCCTGCTGCACTGCCTTGTGAGCCCGGGACTCCTGGAACAATGTTTAAAGATGTGAAGGCTGGCGCTCTGTTACCAGTCTTTAGCTTCTCCTCCTAACGCACATTTTCATTACTTCATCAATCTTCAGGGAGGCTGAGTTTCTGTGTTTTTTCAGGCGGGTCTGCATTTCTGTTTCAGGTGCGACAAGTTAATTAGCTCTGAGTATTCTGGTACTTGTATTTTTCGCACTTAATTTTGCTGGTAGGTGACTGGAAACAACTCCCTCCATAGCACAAATCTTCCCCTTGATGGGGGGAGGGGAAAAGCCATGGTTGTGGCTCTCCAATGTAAGGCATGATGGCCCTGCTGCACTGCCTTGTGAGCCCGGGACTCCTGGAACAATGTTTAAAGATGTGAAGGCAGGCGCTCTGTTACCAGTCTTTAGCTTCTCCTCCTAACGTACGTTTTCATGACTTCATCAATCTTCAGGGAGGCTGAGTTTCTGTGTTTTTTCAGGCGGTCTGCATTTCTGTTTCAGGTGTGACAAGTTAATTAGCTCTGAGGATTCTGGTACTTGTATTTTTCACACTTAATTTTGCTGGCAGGTGACTGGAAACAATTCCCTCCATAGCACAAATCTTCCCCTTGATGGGGGGAAGGGGAAAGCCATGGTTGTGGCTCTCCAATGTGAAGCATGATGGCCCTGCTACACTGCCTTGTGAGCCCGGGACTCCTGGAACAATGTTTAAAGATGTGAAGGCAGGCGCTCTGTTACCAGTCTTTAGCTTCTCCTCCTAACGCATGTTTTCATGACTTCATCAATCTTCAGGGAGGCTGAGTTTCTGTGTTTTTTCAAGCGGGTCTGCATTTCTGTTTCAGGTTGTGACAAGTTAATTAGCTCTTAGGATTCTGGTACTTGTATTGTTCGCACTTAATTTTGCTGGCAGGTGACTGGAAACAACTCCCTCCATAGCACAAATATTCCCCTTGATGGGGGGAGCGGGAACGCCATGGTTGTGGCTCTCCAATGTAAGGCATGATGGCCCTGCTGCACTGCCTTGTGAGCCCGGGACTCCTGAACAATGTTTAAAGATGTGAAGGCAGGCGCTCTGTTACCAGTCTTTAGCTTCTCCTCCTAACGCACGTTTTCATGACTTCATCAATCTTCAGGGAGGCTGAGTTTCTGTGTTTTTTCAGGCATGTCTGCATTTCTGTTTCAGGTGTGACAAGTTAATTAGCTCTGAGGATTCTGGTACTTGTATTTTTCACACTTAATTTTGCTGGCAGGTGACTGGAAACAATTCCCTCCATAGCACACATCTTCCCCTTGATGGGGGGAGGGGGAAAGCCATGGTTGTGGCTCTCCAATGTAAGGCATGATGGCCCTGCTTCACTGCCTTGTGAGCCCGGGACTCCTGGAACAATGTTTAAAGATGTGAAGGCAGGCGCTCTTTTACCAGTCTTTAGCTTGTCCTCCTAACGCACGTTTTCATGACTTCATCAATCTTCAGGGAGGATGAATGTGAAGTACTATACCTAAAACACACCCCTACAAATAATAGTTGCATCAATGTGATTGTGGTCTACAGACCCCCGTCCCTGACAACGGATTTCAATGATGAAATCACTCAGCAGTTAAACAACCTTAAGGGCCCTAACACAACAACCCTATTGTTAGGAGATTTCAATAGATGGAGTGGAAACTCCAAAGATAAAGAGGCAATTAGGTTAAAGTAAGACTCTGTGCCGTTTTGTTTGTGAAATTTGAACAATTAATGGGAGGATTGTATCTCTATTTTGTAAAAATTGTATTATACAATTAAATCAAATAAAAAAAAAAAGAGGCAATTAATCTAAAAAAAAAGCACTGAACAACATGGATTTTAGGTTGGTCAACTCAGAACCCACTACACCCAATGGTAATCAATTAGATTGGGTGATAACCTGCAACCTAGCGACACGAATGGAAGAGCTCTCGCGCTCTGAAACACTTGTGTATGAGTGTGATATAAATGAAATATCAATTCAGTTAAAAAAAGAGACCATCCCACGCATATGATCAGACCACTTTAAAGTGAACTTCGTACTACTCACACAAGAAACCCAGATGAAGAGTAGTAACGAGAACAAAAAGACACAGAACAGAAATGTCAAGAAAATTACGACAGTGCTGCTAGAACAGTGCTTAAATAAGATCATGTTGGACACCACAGAGGGAGACATGTGAGGAAATAGTCCAAAGATATAATTTGCATGTATAGGAATTTATAGACCAGTTGGCACCAATCAAGGATAAACTATTAGGGCTAATAGAAGCCATTAGAGATGGTTTAACCCTGAGTTAATTCAACTGAAAAGAGAAAAGAGGAGAAGTGAGGGCAGATGGCTAAAAAACTCAAAGTGTAACAAGGATAAATGGAAGGACACAGAGAAACTCTAAACAAATATATTGTAGAAGCGAAGAAAAACTTCTTTCATGACCACATCATATTGTCATACAACTCGACAAGTAAACTGTTCGAAATTCTAAAATCCATGGAAAAACTCATTGCCCTGACCCCACCCTTTCAACCATTACAGGAAGAGTGTGCAAAGGCGCAGGAAGCATTTTCCAATAAAATCAAGAAAGCAAGAGAGGCAATAAGAATACCGCAAGCCACAACACACGTCCAACTGGGTCCAGCGAGATCTGTTAAATTGAACAACCCAGAAAGATTTTAATTTAGCCTCATTACTACAGGGGATATGGAAGGGCTATTGGCATCCATGAAACCTAACTCATGTGTGGAGAACATACTTCCCGTGAAAATGATAATAGATAACAGGGAGATTTTCACACCTCTGCTTACTAGGGTGGTGAAAACATCCTTCAGAGATGGGAACATACCTGAGAGTATAAAGACAGTCACTATTACACCACTGTTAAAAAAAAAAAACAGGTTTGGACAAAAGGACCCGGGTAATCTTTGCCCAATAACCAACTCTTATGTCTTGCTGAAAATCATGGATAAGGTGGCTAACGCCCATCTCCAAACATTTGTAGAGGCAAGGGACGGTCTTAAGAGACAACAATCAGGATTCAGAGCATCCCATAGCACAGGTACAGCTATGTTGGATCTACAAACCCATATGCTGGGCATTACGGATAAAGGTAAAATGGGCCTGCTGGTTCTATTAGATCCAAGTGCAGCATTTGACCTACTAGATCATCAACAGCTCCAATGGGCAGTGGAAAATGTGGGCAACTGCTCCACAGAATCCCCCAGATGGGTACTCTCTTTCCTATCAGACATGAGGTCCAAAATTCACTGGGGGGAAAAATTCTCAAGAGAAATGCCCATTAATTGTGGGGTTCCCCAGGGCACCAGCTTATCCCCACTGCTCATCAATCTCTACCTGAGGTGTCTCGGCATAGTGCTCGATAACATCGGAGTCTATTTTATGAACTATGCAGATGACATACAGCTGGTGGTGGAGTTGAGCGGCTGCTACACCCGAGATAGTACCAGGGTGGCAACCATATATAACATCATCAAAGCTTGGATGGAAAGGAATTGGATGTGCTTAAACGGGACCAAAACGGAGATGATGATTTTCGGCTTACAACAAGCTCAAGCCAAGCTAAGTCAAGAGTACAAGACATTTTGCATCAAAGACTCCCCCATTCCATTGGCAGGGAAAGTGAAAACACTGGGGATATTTTTGAAAGCATCAATGGGCGCAGAAGCGCAGGTTACTTATCTTAACAAAAATTGTCAATACTACCTGTGTCTTCTTAAATCCATCAGACATTATCTCAGCGAGGAAGACAGTGCAACTATAGCAAGGGCCTCAATACTATCCAGGCTAGATTACGGCAATGCACTTCTGATAGGTGCAAGCAAGGGGTGCATTACAAGGTGTCAGACCATTCAAAACAACGCCGTATGAATAGTAAGAAAAAAACCAAGGAGAGAGCACATTACGGCTGACAGAAAGGCCATCCACTGGCTGGCTGTAGGGGACAAGATCTATTTCAAGACCATGACTATGGTTCACAGATGTCTATTTGGGCAGGCCCCGCTCTACTTAAAAGAAAAAGTCACCCATTATGTACCAAGGCGACCATTAAGATCAGAGGCATTGGGACACATTCTATGTCTCTGCGCCAAACGGTCAAATTGCCTGAAAATTGCCAAATTGTTGTTCCAATGAAAGCGGCTCAGAAATGGAACAGCTTACCGACGCAGCTCAGGCAAGAAAAGAACTACCCAACATTTAGCAAAGCCCTGAAAACAAATGTATTTAGGTGAAGGAACTTGACGTAGAGGATATGTACTATGATTTAGGTTTTATGTAAGTCTGAATCTATATGTGTGCGCCCCGATGCCTGTGGACTTTCGGCGCAATACAAATAAATACATAAGTAAATAAAAATGTCCGGAAGCTTCTTAGTTTCTCACTATAGACACTCTCCTCAGCATAGATGAGTCTGCTCTCCCACTCTCGGAGATGTAGGCCTCACAAGACCTTCACGCTGGCTTTAGCCTTTTTTCCCTTGCGCCCTTTTTCATTCCAGGAGTTATTTGTTTTATAAGTGTCTCACATTGGCCTTTCAGGAGGAAGACTCAAGCAGTCACATTGGCTTCTTCAGCCTTCTCCATCTAACTGGAATTCTGCAGGTGTCTGAATGGCTTCATCAGCCGTATTAGGGTTCAGGATAGGTATGTGTAACTCGAGCAGTCTAAAAGGCTTTTTCAGCCTTCCTAGGCTTAAGACCTCCACCGTCTGAATGGCTTCCTCAGCCTTTTTAGTATGCAGGGTCAGTGTGAGACTCCAGCAGTCTCAATGGCTTCTTCATCCCTCTGAAGATGAGACCAGGAGTGAGAGTCCACCCATTTAAAGGACATCTTTTGCATCATCAAGATGCAGGCTAAGTGTGAGGATGCAGCAGTCTCAGTGTCAATGTCTTTCTCTGCTCTCTCAACATGCTGGGTAAGGGTGAGACTTCAGCAGTCAATATGTATTCTCAGTCCTTGCTGGATGAAAGTTTGGTGTGAGACTTTGCCAGTCTCCATGACCGTTTCAGCCCTCTTTGGAGGATGCGCATGTGCGAGCCACAAGCAGTCATAAAGGCTTTTTCAGGCTTCTCGGTGTGAATGCTTGGAACCTCAAAGCCCTGGCAGAACCAGGGATGATATGGACAATAGAGATACATTTGGTGTGGTGAAGCACATATCATTTACAGTCAGAAACATGGGTGTGTCAGCTGATGAACGTGTATTGCCTTAAAAAGTAACATGCGTGCTCACAGTCTAACCACTTTGTCATGTTGCAAACTCATGTCGCGCACTGAAGGATTTAGTTGTCGAAGGCCTATTCTTCAGTCTCACAATTAGCTGTGTTTACATGGATCAATATTTCCCCAAGCGTGCCATATGGGACATAAAGTTGCTTTATAAAGTGGAAAGTGAAAGGTTAGCAAAGATAACGTTTTGTTTGATAACTCCACAATGCATTTTGCTAACAGAGTGGGCGTCTAAAATAGATTCTTGCCCAAAACCACTTTTTCTTCTTTTCTTCTGCAATCATTTCGACACTTTTTTATTTTCAATGAAAAGTGTGGATTTGTGAGCAGAATGGCACACAAATCCCCGTTTTTCGGTGCAAATAATTCCATGAATTACCCCCATTATCCATTGTCAGATCTCTGATGTGATCTCCATCCCATCTGTGGACTATATAAGGATGCTTCGCTATGCACCAGGAAGGCAGTACCAGTGGGCCTGCAGACAGTACCTCTAAATTCCGATGATGGAGTGTGCAAAGCAATTACATGATATTAATTAAATCAATGCACTAATCACTGTGGGGATGTTGTTCATTAGGCATTAATCACGCTTACGAATATTAATTCATGGGGGATTGATAAAGTGGCATAAACAAACACATTAATTTCAGTTCTTCGACCCTCTCGTTAGTGAGATGCTGGTGCAGGGGGCAGATTTACCAGGGTACAGTGCACGGTAGTATATCATTTTTTTGGTATTCACTCATCCCACAGAAATTAATAATGATCAGTAGTTTTAATTTTTAAGGATTTTTTTCCAACCGAATTCTGATGATAAACACCTGCGTTTCTAATGAGATCTATGTCAAAGGACCTAAACTATTCATTTTAAATGCTCCTTCGATTATTCTAACACATTTTGAGCAGATCTTTAAATATTCGGAAGGTAATGAATTGGACAATTGAGATTTGAACTGTAAATAAAGCATCGCTTAGTTGTCGCAGTATGAGCTCTGTTCATGATTTGTAGAATGTGCTCATCCATGCGCTGAAGGACTCAATCTAGGGCTATTTAGCTTAATACGCAATAAGAGAAGACCGTGCATTTTCGATTATGAACCTGCGATGAAGGAGTGCACGTGCAGGTCAGAGTTTAAAAGTATGTCTAAGTTAATTTGGAGGATGACTATTGGTCAAGTAATGACGGCTGAGCGTGCGTCTGAAACCGAGCAAATAGATAGGAAATGCTCAAACTGATGTAAAGCAAGATCGGGTAGTGTTACTTTAATGCAGTTACCTTATCTAAAAAGAGATTTGGGCTTCAGTCATGTGTATTCTAGTAATTGAGTTTAATCTTTTTGGGAAACGCTGCAGGCAGTATTGGTTCGATTAGAGATCAAAAGCGAACTCTCGACCCTGACAAAGAGATGCTTCACTAGCTGGGCGAATTGAACTCTGTAGGTTTGCTAGGTCTGTTTTCTAGTGTCACTTGTCAAATTATGAAAATGAAATCCATACCCGCTTCACAGTGTCGCCGCCTTCAGTTTACAACGGCCCTTGCAATAAAATACCATTCCTTCTAACCCAGCCTTGCAACCCATGACACTGTAGAAAACGCATTCTGTGATACTGTTGGGGGTCAACATCAGGGGTCAAGTCCTAAAAATAAAAGTGGGGGGACTCATCAACAAACGCAACGGGATGTGACGTCGCCAGAAATTGGCATATCAAGGTGAAATATGCACATTTCATTAAATTGGCTTCGCATAACCCCCCAAATTGCACAGTACTAATGACATTTGCCCTTCATAAAATCAATACACGCACAGATAACCAAGAGAGGATATTTTCTAATAGTGTTTTTGAAAACGTTAAAAGGTGTGCATGTTTTAAACTCCAGGAACCAATGCAAATGTTTTCTTTCCCTGGAACATGCAGTAGCGAAATCTGACATTTCACCTTTACTTGTTTGTTATTTATCATCGGGTTATAAAGTGCAGTGGTGAAGTGTCCGGCCTGCAAAGCTGACAAGGTCGGCTTCAATTCATGGAAGACTTTCAATGTTTCTCATTTTAGCTGGGGGAGCAATGAGTCCACCCTCTGAAAAAAGTGGGTGGACTTTGTCCACCCGCATGTACCCTCGACTTTAGCCCTGTTGAACATCAGTTACATGAAATCTTCTCAAGAACGTCCCGCCTGCCTTTTCTTGCAGTGTTTTACGACTTTCCAATGAAACAATAGGAACTCTACACATACATGTGTTAACACTATTACTCAGTGCAAAGGATAACGTCTTGTAGATATTGCACAAAACCGCCCTTTTCATTTGAGTGTCACATTGGTCCTAGTGATGCTAAAACATTTGGAGCAATTAGTCCCATAGGAAGTAAAAGGGCAACAATGCTCTGTCACTCATTTAATTTGGATTGTGGGTCTTTCAAATCAAGCAGCCGGTGTTTAAAATGGGTGTCCATCTGTTTTACCTTTGCTTTTCCCTTGACGTGTCATCATCATTGACATATTAAGATCCTAAAAGGCTGATGACACATCACAAGGAATACAAGACTGTGACAAATTGACTTCTGCTCCACAGGAGTACAACGGTGAGTAGTGGTTAGAATGCACACTCAGCCCTCACACTTCTAGAAACCAATACCCAACACAATCATAACAAACAGTCAAGTGATATAATTCCTTCGCCTTTTGTGGTAACTTGATCTGAGGGAAGGCTATACTCTTAAGAAGGGGGTGAATGGGGTTCAGTAGTAAAATAAAGGAACGTCCAATCAAGATTCCATAAAATATATAGGCCCTCATTACGACCCTGGCGGAGAGGGTTTACGCCAGCGGAAATCATGGCGTACCCTTCCGCCTTACTACGAGATCCCGTAGCGCCATGGAGCCCTTTTCGCCTGCTTTTTCCGGGCGGAGAAATCCATGGCGCTACGGGACCTTGTTGTTAATTACGCCACCGTAATTTACGGTGGCGTAATTAACGCCTTCCCCACTCCCATTATACCCTATGGGGCAAAAATGGGAATGGGGAAGGGCAAAATGGGGATTGGGGATTTACCGCCCCGCCAAGGTCGGAATGGGGCGGTAAGTCCGCCAACCCCCATGGCGGTGTTGGCAGCTTTGCGCCATGGTCCATGGTGCAAATTGCACCATGGATCTCCGCCAGGGTCGTAATGAGGGCCATAGACTTTAATTAAACACACCATGTACAATAATAACTAAAAAGAAACAAACTACACAAACCCACCCCTACAGAAATAACATAGAATAAGCACAGATAGTAGATGCAGAATTCTGGATGATGAATCAGGGGTGAAATGATTTGATTTGATTTGATTTGATTTATTGATTTATAGAGCACTTTAAACCAAGGTGCTGTACAGTAGAACAACATTATACATAATAACATCAACAATGTAACAGATGAAGCAAAATTATATCATGAATCATTCGATAAAAAAGTGACAAGAGCAATTGACTGAAGGGGAGAGGGAATAAGGAGTGGGATTAGGCAGGTGGGGAGGGCGAGGTGGAGAG
The DNA here is from genome assembly GCF_040938575.1 of Ambystoma mexicanum. NCBI lineage: Eukaryota > Metazoa > Chordata > Amphibia > Caudata > Ambystomatidae > Ambystoma > Ambystoma mexicanum. Next base: position 608,321,063 of record NC_090928.1, read on the forward strand.
TTAGAAGAGGGAAATTGAAGAGAGAGAGAGTAGAGTAGGAGAGGGGAGAGGAAAATCAAGGGGAAGAAAGAGGGGGGAGGGGGAACCAGAGAGAGTAGAGGAGGAGGTTTCAGGGAGGAGAATGGAGAAGGAGGGATTTAAGGGAAGTGCGGAAAGAGGGGAAGGACGTAGAGGAGCGGATAGTGAGAGGGAGTGAGTTCCAGTGTAGGGGTGCAAGGAGTTGGAAGGAGCGGAAACGGGAGGAAGCACAGGGGGATGGAGGTACGGTGAGAAGGAAGTGGTCAGCAGAACGAAGGGATCGGGAGGGGGAGTAGAAGGAGAGAAGGGAGGAGAGATAAGGAGGAGCAAGACCATGGAGGGATTTAAAGACAAGGCAAAGAAAGTAAATGCAAGCAAAAGCAAGAATGGCCTTGAAAAAGGATATGAACTTGTGAGCAGAAAGGGTTAAACATGACCTAATCAGTCTCTATGGTCCATAACTCGACCAAGGGTGCAATTAGCAGTCAATAGTTCTTCTTCTGCTCAATTCTTGGTGGTTCAGCAGTGCCGAACCAGACGTCTTGGTGTTGTGCGAAGATGAGGAGAGCGTGAAAGGCAGCAACGGTCCTTGAAACATGCTCCAAGCAGTTCAATTCCAAAAAAACACTAGGTTCCCATCTGTCTTGGCACTCAGGGTGATATGAGTCTCAATCATCACAAGGGTCAGGAACGACATGAGTCCTTTTCTCATGATCCCTAGCACAAGGGAGGCTGGCACACAGCTGCAGGGGTCCTTAAACACAGTGAGGTTCTGTGGACCACTGTGGCTGGCAGAGAGGCTCTCTTGCTCTAGCAGCAGGTCACTTCTTAGGTTGCTGTGTGTTCCACACCAGGGACACAGGGACAACACAGGTCCTTGCTCTCGTACTCCCTAACAAAGGGGAGGCTGGCACACAACTGCAGGGGTACTCCAACACAGTGAAGTCAATGGGTTACCACTGTGGCTGGCAGAGAGGCAGGTCCTGTTGCAGCAACAGATCACCCCCCCAATGGTCCTTTGGGAGGTTTAGGAGACGAAGTGGAGGACTTATGAAAGTACTGGCCCTGTCAGCAGGGCCCAGTGAAATCTTCTGAAGTGATGATCCAAAGATGCTTTAAGAGGATCGCTAAGATGATTCAAAGAAGAGGCGGGAGACCCCTTTTATAGGCAAAAGTCCGCAGTGGATTGGGCTAAAGCTATACTGGTTTAGGGGGCCAATCCCTGCTCTTGAAATCTTCTGAATTTGTCCATATGATGTCACACCCAAAGCGATTTGCTCAGAGGATGTGGAGGGGACAGACAAGAGAAACAGAGGCAGAGGTAATGAAGATGGCTGAACTCTCCCAAAACTGTACAGATCCCTCTATGGCTATCCTAGCTCCGCTACCTCCCCTTTTCAAATGCAGCACACTGGTGTGAGGACTGACTCTCTGTGAATGGGTGTGCCTCTTGATTTCTGCTCCCAGGCCGGCATCTTGTGGATTGGTTGTCACAGGGTGAAGTGTGTTACCTGACCATACAAAGGAACAAAGAGAGACACCCCACCAGGCTACCTTCCTGCCAGTATGGCAGTCTCCCCCCTGTCTGGGGATAAAGTCACCTGGGAAATGACCACCAAGGGGTGAAGTTTCCTCAAAAATGTACTCTCAGTAAAATCAAACACTTTCCCCAAATATTCTAAAATTGGAGTTTATAATATAAAATTATACCTCTCCTAGAAAATTTGGGGAAAGTATTTTAGGGGTCAGGAAAAGAATGTTACCTACCTGATGACATTTTCAAGGCAACATTATCAAATGGAACCATCTGGGGGAATACACATAACCCTTCCACTGCTGAACTGGGCCCACAGCGCTGACCCATGTGCAATATCAATATAAAGTGGCTGGGATAACTATGAGAGATGCTGGCCACCATACCGTAACCTAGGTATGGCTTATATTTACAGTTGTATGTGCCAACAGGACACCAGCTTCAGAGTTATGTAGTTTTTGGAACATGTGTCCATATTTTAAATGCAGTACCTGCGTTGCAGAGACTTGGGTGTCACTGCAGCTGTCAGAGGGCACCTGTGACATCTGAACCTGCTCTGCAGCACTGGTAGAGCAGGTGGTACAAATAAGGATAAAGATGCAGCACCGTACAAATGCACACTATGCTTTATGTCTTGGAGCTTATGAGAGGAGAATTGGATTAGCAGATTTCCCTTTCAGAGATGGAATTACCCACAACATTTCATTATTTAATACAAATCAAAAAAGCCAGGGCTTTCACACCTTTGCCAGATGGCAATTCATCACAAAGACATACTACTACAACATGCAAATACAAGTAATTGCTGTTGATGAATTAGTGTATGCATTTTTAATACTGCACTTCTGCTAGAACTTTACACATAATTTCAACTTCTACATTAGACTGCAATTTCAGCAGATATATTCTTTAAATCTAATTCCTGCAGACAGGTCCTTGTTTAAATATGTTCTGATTGAATCCATTTGTTTCAAACAGTTCCATCAATGTAGGCTACCTGAATTTCACTGCTCTCTCGTAAATAAACATTCCACGGTACATAAATAACTTGAAATGGTTAACTTTTCAGCCCATCATCCGATTGCAGTTATATGAGCATAGTTTTTATTTATAAAAAGATCAATGAAACAAAGTATAGTTTAGTGTTTCTTTTTAAATTAACAATTTATGCAAATATACAGGACAATAGGAACAATCAGAAACAGCAACAATTGAAATAGAGACCCAACCAAAAAACAAACCAAAAAAAAAAAAACCCCAAAACTCCACCCACCAAAACCCATCCCCTATACATATCCAGGCCTCCTAAAGAATAACACAAGGATGGAACTCCCAACCCACCTAACAATTAAACCAGATCTAAGCCTAAAATTCTCCCAGTGATATCCTGAAAAGCATTAATCTGTTTCTGCTGTTTGAGTAACACCCTCTCATTGAGGGACAGAGCATACATTTCTTGAAGCCGTGCTGATCCATCTGGATAAATGGGAGACTGGCACTCCCGCAGGGTAATCTTCTTCGCAACCAACAGAGCCTTACAGAGTCAACATTTCTGAGGATAAGTAACATTCCCCCAGAAAGTATCTTTTCCTTAAATCAGTGCAACAAAATAGTTTAGCTTTTATGAACATTGTAATTGGTTTGATCATATATTTTCGGCTCTAACTATTGGTAGGTTAAGTAAGCTAACATCCACTCTGCAGATGTTCACAACTTTGAAATATGTAGCAGCAGATTCATTAAAAATTAGTCTATAATGAACTATGATTTGCAAATTACCTTGTGTTGACTGTCCGAGTGAGAAAAGACACTCTTTTGCTGACTGTTCTAATGCGTAGAGAGACCTAAGTTAAAATACACAGTGGGCCTCATTACGGGTCGGGCGGTCCGGAAATAACAGTGGCAGTAAACCCGCCGCCACTGTGAATTCCAGACCACCCAATCTCGAGTCCTGCAGGCGTGAGGTGGCGTTCCCGCCAGGTCTGACCTGGCGGTTTTAACACCGCTCGCCTGCAGGTGGACGTGGAAACACCAGCACCATCATGAGATGGTGCCGGTGTTTCCACTTCACCATTCCCATTGAGTCCTATTGGACTCAATGAGAATGGGGATTTACCGAATTCCGCCTCCGGAATTCCTGGGACACCAGGGTCGTAATGCCCTGGTAATTCCGGGAGTCACAGAGGCGGAATAGTAATACGAGTCTGGCGGTAACCGAGCTGGAAAAACCGGCTGGTTGCCGCCGTTTGTTGTTCGTGCATATGGCGGTGCACAAACACAAATGCGCACAGTATTTACCTTATTGTGCCCCAGTTGTACCATGCTCAATATTTGAAAGTGGTTCATCACTGCAGCACACTCCTGAATTCTACATGAGGTTGTACCTACTCAGCAAGTAAGCAGTTAAATGAAAATGTGGGTAAGTGAAGTTGCATTATTTTGAATAACTGCACCTTATTTGGCAAAAATAAATGACTTAAAGCTCTTTTTCGTATTCTTGGTAGACGTCAGTGGCAGAGAACAGTGCCCACCCACACAAAGCCAACTATGTTTCTTCACTAATGCTGCAGGCTTTGGCACAATTTTAGTGACTCACTGGTGCAGTTGGGATGAGTCGAAATTAACAAAGATTGTGTTACCTTGTGACCTCACAAAGACTGACAGAGTGCAACATTTGTTGCGATATGAGCGGTTATTTATTTGTGCATTTATTAGGAGCCTGCACAGCACATAGGCATCTAGGCACTAGTTACAGGCGGAAAAAGGTAAAAACAGTGTCATTTGAAGAGGTTATTGACCAACTCAGGGAACCGTTTTATGGGAATAGGCCTTAATCTGGTTGGATATTGAGCAACCATGCAGAGTAATTCACGTGGGATAAAACCAATATTAAAAACTGTGATGACACTAGTAATCAGTTTCTCAAAACTCTGTATACCAAGCCTGGGGGTGGCGCTGCACTCTAAGCATAAGGATGGAGCAGGACTTTGGAGCAACCCTTCAAGTCCCACAGCCCATTACCAAAACCATGCTTCCTCATTCCACACCTGTTCTGAAAGCATTGCTATACTTGCCCTTCACAGCCAGGAGCAAGACCTAGTGAGAAGATGCACTGTGGATTCGGCTTGTGCGCTACGCACTTGACAGCAGTTTGACAGTTGGGAGCTGAATTATCATTACTGCGAAGCAGGCTTGGTGCTTGCTGTTCACAAGTGTGCAGTGCACTCCAACCATTTCATGGAAACATTGTAAGGTATTCCCTATTTTAGTGTCAATGTGGTCATATGGTGAAGTGCAACATGCTGAAAGAGTTGCCTGTGTGTTCTTTATGCATGCCTTTATTGGAGGTAGTCCATAACCACACTTCAAAGTGCAGCATGGTCCTCTGCTTACTCAAAGAGCTGATACTGCTCTGTCTGCATTGAGACGTATTGAACCTGATTCACAACAGCGTTTTTCAATTGAAAAATCCCATTGAAAAATCCAATGAAAGCTCTTTTGTACAACAGGCCCATCTTCTCATTATGAGTTTGGTGGTATTTCGATCACAATCATGATTACCGAGTCACGACTCAGGGGCCGACTCTGAGCTCAAGATAAATAGAGGGTGGAAATAAGACATTCTCACCTCCAGTTTCCTGCACCAGCATTCGGAGGTGGGGGAAAGTATTGGAGGGGAGATGTTGTGCTTTGCAGAAGCAAAATCTGCTGAAATCTCTAGCTGTGCTGAAAACATGTGTTCCAGTGGCACTATGAGTATTTCTTAATGCACTGCCACCTATCTAATTTAAGAACGTTATCTTAAACTTTCATTAAACGGAAAAAGTTTTGCTGCAGTCTAAGATGTGCTCTGTTTATAAAGGAAAGAAAGTGTGCAGTGGACTTTAACGGCACCTCACAGGTGTCACATTTTAACTCCTTTTATTGACGTGTTAAACCATTGTTGCTGGGAGGAGAATCCCCTCCATGTTGCTGCCCTGCAGTCCTGATGGCTGCTATCACTGTTGTCAAGCCGTAAATCAGGCACATGCAAAGGCTGAGGCTTTCATGTCTCTGCACCACATTCTTTCTTTGGCAGAATATGCTGCATTTAAGAAATGTGTTGTTCCGGTAAGAAATGTGTTGTTCCCGCTTATAACAGCACATTTCTAATTTTACACGGACCCCTTAATCAGGAACTGAGTCTGTCTAAATGACCAGCAGATTATGAGTGGTGTTATGGTGTTGTTAGTTTCCATTCATGGGAGAATTGGACAATTTACCTCAGACACTAATTCCACCGATGGAAATTCCTACAGTTGGGGCTTTAACTTGGAATTTGGGGTGGGATGGGGCCTGATTTGCTTATATTCTTTGCCCTTCTGTAATGGCATAGCAGGTTGAAAACAAGGGTCTGGGGATGGCCCAGTGCAACGCATATGATTGATTCAACCTTTCAGCCATCAACCTTCAGTTGTTGCTATCATGACATAATTTCCACCATATTTTTACTGTACTAGGAAATCATGGAATGCTGCCAGAATACCCTATTTTGAAAACATCGTTTAAGAAAATGAAAAGAGTATTTTTTTATATGGTGTTATTTTAGGAAATGAGCACTGGAAAATGTGTGAAAGTGTCCAAAATGACTGTGAAATGCTTTGCACGTCCTCCTTTCAGGTACATGGGAATGCTTTTCTTGCCTGGTAATTTAGGAAATATCCACACATTTCGAAAAAAAGCCTGAAGAGTAAAAAATGCAGAATTTGGCTTGGTAAAAAACCTGAAAACCGAAAATGTCCAATAAGAGGAGTGGGTGCTGCGGGGGCTTCAAAGAAAAGAAAGTTACCCTGTAGCATCAGTGTGCACCCATAATTTGTAGATGGAACTGATGTCGCAGGGACCTGATGGAAGTTAAGTGCAGATAGGTTGGGGTAATTTTAAGGGGTATAGGAATAGTGAGTAGAGTGTATAAGGGCATCAGAAATTTCAGATTTTCGAAAATTTCAGCGGCGCTTCATTCGCAGCAATTAAATATGCTGCAAAATGATCATGCACTATTGGGCATTTATTTATTGTATTTTTTATTTATTTATTTGTAATGCGTCGGTAACCCGCAGACATCAGGGCGCAGAGAGACAGATTCATGCTAGGCAGGAGGAAAGTTAGAGGCTAGGCAGTACCACGTTATTTAAAGAGGTGGGTCTTGAGATTTTTTTCTAACGGTTGTAACGTTAGGATCTGATCTCAGAGCTACTGGGAGGTTGTTCCACTGCCGGACTGCCCGAACCAGGAAAGATTTCCCGGCACCCATGGCTTGGGCTGCTTGTGGTACCTGTAACTTGCCTAATGTTTGAGATTTTAGGGTCCTGTTTGCGGAGTATCGTGTGAACTTGGATCTAAGGTAGGATGGGGCCGCACCATACAGACATCTGTGTACTAGAGTCATGGATTTAAAGAGGATTCTCTCCTCAACTCTAAGCCAACGGAGAGATCTTCTGGCCTCTGTCACATGGCTTCTTCTGTTGATCCCTTTTATGACCCGAACTGCGTTGTTTTACATTATCTGACATTTACTAATGCATTTTTTAGATGCTCCCAGCAAGAGTGAGTTGCCGTAGTGAAGGCGCACCAGTATAATGGCCTTGGCTATTGTGGCCGCATTGTTCTCATTTAGAAGAGGGCCTATAGCTCTCAAGCGCCTGATGTAATTTGCATTGTTTTTATGAGGATAGTTTATTTGAGATTCCGAACCCAGGGAATCCTCCAACATCATCCCAAGTGTTTTAACATGAGAGACCACTGTAATACATGAGTCTTTAGTGAACTCTTTGAATTCTTTACCTAACTTACCACTTGCTTGATTGGAGCCAAAAATCATAAGCTCAGTTTTTTTGCTGTTCAAACACATCCAGTTGTCTTCCATCCATTTGTCTATCAGATTATAGATGGTCATAATCTTTTCCTTGTCTAATTGATAGTCACCCTCCAATTCAAGCACTAGCTGCGTATGAGTAGCATAGTTAGTAAAATGAATGTTGATGGATTCTAAGAGTGGACATAGGTGTTTCATGAATAGATTAAAAAGAAGAGGGGAAATACTGGCTCACTGTGGTACCCCTGCACGTATAGGGGTGGGTGTTGAAAACCTCTCTTCCCAGAGTATTGTAGCTATGCGGTCTGTAAGGAAAGATGATAACCATGCCAGGGCTGCCTTAGAGCATCCCGCAGTTTTCTCTAAGACTTGTTGTAACAAAAGTATGGTCAACAAGGTCAAAGGCAGCACTTAGGTCTAGAAGCATTAGAATCCCTGTTTTACCCTCGTCCACTATGGAAAGCATGCACGTTTGAAGATCTAACATTGCAGTTTCTGTGCTATGGGCAGCACAGAAGCCCGACTGCTGCTGATGCAGGATGTTATTGGCTTCTACTTGTGCCTGCAATTGTCCTTTAGTGATTTTGTCCATGATTTTTAGAATAAAATGAGTATTAGTGATTGGGCGCATGTTACTAGGATCTTTAGGATACAGACCCATTTCTTTTTAACAGAGGTGTAATGGTCACTTTTTTATGGTTTGAGGGATCCTACAGTCATGGAAGGATGCATTGATTATCTTGGACAGCACTGGGGCAAACAGTTCTTTATTTTCCACGATCATTTTAGGAGGGATTAGATTTTCGCCACAAGAGGATGGTTTCATCTTGACTAGCACCTTCACCATCTCAGCTTCTGAGAACGGTTGAAAGTTGTAATTATCTAGTTAGAAGGGCTGTGGGTTAGCCGCGTTAGGAAGATAGATCTCCTTAGCGGGTTCTCTGGCCAGGATGATGGCTTCTCTGGCTTTTTGAGTTTTATCATCAAAGGCCTTTTTTACAATTTTTTTACATCCTCCGTTGGAGGATGTGGGAGGGACATAGATTTTGGTTTCTCATGTAGTTTCAGAATGTCAAAAAGCTTACTGGCTGCGTTATGTGCAGCCTCGATCAGCTTATTGTAATATTGTGCTTTAGCATTTCTGATGCCATTTCTATATTTGACATTGGCCTGGTTCCATTGCTTCTTGGATTCAGATGATAGATTTTTTGCCAGATTCTTTCTAGTCATCTTTTCTCGATCTTAAGGTCACGGAGTGTGCTGGTGAACCAGCTTTGATGATTACTCATTTTTCTGACCATTTTAAATTTGAGGGGGGCATATTGATCTACCATCTCTGCTTTGTGATTCGTGTAGTGCTTCAGTAATTGCTCGCAGTAGTCCCCGGTTTGGAAACATTCACCTATTCGACAGAGGCAGGGTTCTAGTTGTTCTGGGCCTATAGCTTTAAAATTTCTGCTCTTGGTTATAATATGAGGACTATGTTTATGGCTGGGTGCATCTTGTAGACAGATCTCAAACATGACTTTGAAGGGGTCCGACCAGATAAACGGCTGGGTTAATATATTCTGAATAGTAAGGTTGTGTGTTACAACCAAATCCAAATGATTGCCCTTCATGGTGGTGGGTTCATTATTCTGGACAGAGAAGTCAGTGTTTTTTAAAGACTTTTTGAGACTGGTGGCTTCTTTATCTAGGGGGTTTCGATACCATCTATTAAGATCACCAACTAAGATTGAGGAGGAGTTGATAGATTTCAGTGCATTGAGCTGCTGAGTGATCTTGCAGCTAAAGTCTTAAACAAGGGATGGAGGTCTGTAAAGCACTATAAAATTGATGCATACTCTCGGGGTTGGGGAGTATTTGAGGTGGAGGGTTTCAAAGACAGTGCAGGACATTGAGGCTTTAAAAAGACTGAATGACTCTCTTGCAATTATGGCTAGCCGACCTCCTACCCCCTTTATCCCTGTTCTGGTGATATAAGGTATATCCTTCTGGGACTGCCTTATTACATACAGGTCCAATTGGCTCTTTAAGCCATGTTTCTGTAAGGAATAACATGTCTAACTTTTATAATTTTTAAGCACATCTCATGTGTGAACTTGGAATGTACTTTGAAACACACAGAAACTCCCCCTTCAACACCCTGCTTTGATCAGTTGTGCAAAGTGAGGAAAAGTGCATGTACCTGTGTCTAAGATCCACAAATTCAGATATATTTGCATTTTGGGTGAAACGCTTTTTTGGGCATAAGTGAAGGGGGACACTCTTGTTCCTCCAAAAATGTGCATATAACTATAATAGGAATTGGGCACCGAGGGCCTGATTCATGGAAATCAGCAAATTATTCCTGCAAGTCCTGCGTGCTGAGAAAGACCCTGCGCAAGGCGTGGCACACAAAGAAAAATGAGTGCCCTGTCTATTCATGGATCCAAAGGCTCATTTCTAGCCATCACACAAATAAAAACAAGCTGCACAAGGAATGCCCACAAGATGGCCCCACACACACCAAAAAGCAAGCAAAATCCCAAACAGGCACATCCCTCTGCGTCCACCCCTGACCGACCATCCAGCACTGTTGTGAGAAGGGGTGCCATCCCTCGCAAGCTCAGGCTGCACCTCAGTGAAAATGTGGGCCTCCCACGAAGTGGAGGCAGCAGCCCAGCTAAATTGTGTTCCTAACCTCACAAGCCCAGGCTGCACTCCTGTTAGAACGTGCAACCTCCCTCATAAGTGGAGGCAGCACCCTAGCAAATCGCACGGCTCACTTCGCTAGCCCAGGCTGCACCCCTGCAAAAACGCATGCCTTCCCTTGCAAGCCCAAGCTGCACCTCTGTGAAAACGCAGGCCCTCCCTCGCAAGCCCAGGCTGCACCCCTGTGAAAACACAGCCCTCCCGTGTAAGTGAAGGCAGCACCCCAGCAAAATCGTGTGCCTCACCTTGCTAGCCCAGGTTGCACCCCTGCAAAAATGCATGCCTTCCCTTGCAAGCCCAGGCTGCACCCCTGAAAAAACATGGACCCCACCTCGCAAGCCCAGGCTTCACCCCTGCAGACATGCAGCCCTCGCTATTAAGTGGAGGCTACACACCTTAAAAAAACATGAGTCCACCCCGTGCACCCTAGGAAACCATTCTTCTGGCATACATCCCTACTGCACATCAACCACTCTGGGACAGACACTACACAGTAGCCCCCCTCACCTGGAACACCACCCAAGGCAGCCCCCTGACAGTACACTCCCCTCCCCCACCTCCCTCACCTGTGACACCACCCCCAGACAGGCCCCTCCAGTCTGGATACCACCCACCAGCCCCCTCTAGTCTGGACACCACCCACCAGCCCCCCTCACCTCCGACATCACCCCAGGCAGCTCCGACGAATCTGGACACTACCCACCAGCACCTCCAGTCTGAACACCACCAACCTTCCCCCCTCACCTCTGACATGACCACAGGCAGCTGCCCCCAGTCTGGACACAACCCACCAGCCCCCCTCACCTCAGACATCACCCCAGGCAGCCCCCTGAATGTACACTTCCCTCCCCACACCTACCTCACCTGTGACACCACCCCCAGACAGGCCCCTCCAGTCTGGATACCACCGACTAGTCCCCTATAGTCTGGACACCACCCACCAGCCCCCCTCACCTCTGACATCACCCCAGACAGCCCCCTGACAGTACACTCCCCTCCCCACACCTCCCTCACCTGTGACACCACCCCCAGACAGGCACCTCCATTCTGGATACCACCCACCAGCCCCCTCTAGTCTGGACATCACCCACCAGCCCCCCTCACCTCCGACATCACGCCAGGCAGCTCCTACGAATCTGGACACCACCCACCAGCACCTGTCATGATCTCTGCTTCCAAAAGATCAGGACTTGCCCGACTCCCTTGGAAGCAGACCCATAACCCCGGTTCCGAGTGCCAGCCAGTCCCAATTGGGACCTTTTGGACCCTGTCCTGGCGTCAGTGGCACCAGGCTCATAAAGATGCCCAGTCCCAGCGCTGGAAGCGCCGGGCTCATAATGCTTGGGTGGACTTACCTGCAGCAGACCATGTTGCTTACTTACCTGCCAGTTGAACCCCTGATCCTCTTCTGTTTGGGACTACTTTTCCTGTTGGGTGGGGCAGGAGCCACTCCCTAGGTTCAGAACACTGGAACTCTTCTGGAAAGCAGGAACTCTTTTCTTACCTAGGCGTGGCTGTGGAAGGAGACACCTAAGCACTACAGGAGGCTATTTAAACCACACCCGATGGATGAATCTTGCTTTGCGTTATTCTGCATTCTCTGCAGCAGAACGCTCATCGTGTCTTCTGCTTCTGATCCTGGGCCTAAGGGAACAAAGGCTTACCATCCTGGAATCCAGTCTTCAGCAGCACCTGTAAAGACAAAGAAAGAACAGGTTAGCACTACGGTCTTCAGTGGCAGCGCATCTCTTACCTGGTCCATCGGCTGTCACCAACGCCTCGCGCTGCATTCTGGCATCTGAAAGACAAAGGCTTACCTACTCTTCGCATGCTCCGGAGGTCTTCGCACTGCATTCCGGCATCTGAAAGACAAAAGCTTACCAGCTCTTCGCACGCTCCGGAGGCCTTCGGCGCTGCATCCCGCATCTGAAAGACAAAAGAAGGTGCGTTTAAAGACATTGGGCAACTTTATTACTCACGTGCCATTACTCCTTCCCACGCCGAATCCTGTGGGTATTCCAGCACCTTTCAGCTTCTCTAAAGCTCCGAACTTGTACCTGCAAGATAAAAGGGACAGTTAGTGCGCATCGTGAAGCAGGCTACAAGCGCTTACTTACGTGCTTCCAGGCGCTTCTATTCCTCACGCGGGTTCGATCCTCAACTCTCATCAGCCCGCCATCCGCCATCGCCGGAACCCTGCAAAACAAGAGATATCATTACAAAAGACTTTTAAGACATTTGAAGTGCCCAGAACTTACCGTTCGTGCAGTTAACGACGGACAGCAGTCCTCTGAGGTCAAGAGGCCTGCACCCTTATCCAGTGAAGAAACTGGTTACGGCACCCTGCCCCGAGGCAGATGGAGAGCCCGGCGTTCACTTACCTAAGGTGAGGGTGTTAACCTTTGGGGTTCTACAGGAGAAGAGAAAGGGAAGAGGAGAGAGGCACCCAATAACCCCAGTTCATTAATCCCATATTTTCTATCTGCAGACATCTTACTCTTTGAGTCAGACATACAGTGCACAGAGGTCCAGCCCAAAGAGCCAACCGTGTGTTACACATCACCTTTGAAGATACGGCATTCACCCAGTCAAGACCGGCGCCTCTGCGGGAATCAGGTGAGCGTTACAGCACCCTCCAGTCTGAACACCGCCCACCTACCCCCCTCACCTCCGACATGACCACAGGCAGCCGCCTCCAGTCTGGACACAACCCACCACCCCCCCTCACCTCAGGCAGCCCCCTGACAGTACACTCCCCTCCCCACACCTCCCTCACCCGTGACACCACGCCCAGACAAGCCCCTCCAGTCTGGATACCTTTTGTCCCTGACGCCGCGCGTGGAGGGCAGGAGCCCCCACCATCCAGCGCTCCGATCGCTGCTCACATTGGATCCGCCATGTGATCTGACCTGCAAAGTTGCTACACCGATGCTAGCAGCACCACAAACCAGCAAGGAGTCGCTTGCTGTGAGAAAGGCCATTCCTCTCTGAGGCCCTGACGCCCGTGGTGAGTGTTCGCCATCACTACGCATGCGTCTCAGCCAGCCACAGCTGATCTAAAATGGCCGCCCGCATTGTTGATATCGTTGCCTAGCAACCGCTCTCTTCCAGTACGGCCCATGATTGGCCCGCCTGCCTACTTCCGTGATTTGCCTTTGCCGGATGGCGAGAGCCGGCCTGCCCTAATCAGGGTCTGCCTAAATAGGCCAGCGCCGCTCCCCAGCACACTTTTGTCCCTGACGCCGCGCGTGGAGGGCAGGACCCCCTACCATCCAGCAGCTCCAATCGCTGCTCACATCAGATCCGCCGTGTGATCCGACCTGCACAGCTGCCACACCGATGCTAGTAGCACCACAAACCAGCAAGGAGTCGTCTGCTGTGAGAAAGGCCATTCCTCTCTGAGGCCCTGACGCCGGTGGTGAGTGTTCGCCATCACGACGCACGAGTCTCAGCCAGCCACAGCTGATCTAAAATGGCCGCCCGCATTGTTGATATCGTTGCCTAGCAACCGCTCTCTTCCAGTACGGCCTGTGATTGGCCCGCCTGCCTGCTTCCGTGATTTGCCTTCGCCGGATGGCAAGAGCCGGCCCGCCCTCATCAAGGCCCACCGAAATAAGGCCAGCGCCTGTTTACAGCCTGTTTCTGCCGAGGCTGCCGTCTGCCAGTCCCCCTGGCCCAGCACAGCCTCATCTCCAAGATAACTCGCCAGCCTCCCGCAACGTAATGACCCCAAAATAGTTGCCTACGACTTTCACCACGCCAGTTAGCTGAGCGCCCCACGCGACATCTCTCAAACAGGTTCAAGGCACTCCTGGATAAGAAAGTACCCTCACAGATATCCTCTCAGTTGTTGAAATTTAATTCGAAAAATTAACTATTACTCTACCACTGCACTGGCATTGTAGGGACTATAATAACACTAACTACTTATCCTGTGTCACAAGCAGATTTGCATTTTCTGCACTAAAAGTCCTTACTGGCCTTGCACGGCCCCTTCTTTGTCACGATCTATGCTTGCTTCTGTTACTCCCGTACTGCATTTTATCTCCAACTGTGCCCAGATTCTGCCTGACCTCCTCCAGCTCTTGTTCTCAGCCCTGCCATCACTGCACAATTGCGCTTAATGTCTGTGTATCACTCAGCCATGGCATGACCACACGCGCTATGTTACATGCATCCTGCGGCTTCCAACCCTCCTGTACTGAGCCTTACTCAGGACGCCCACTCCCCACTTGCCCAGTCTACACTGGATGCTAGCCCAGTATATTTGCTGACCTTCTTCTAACTTCCAACAATGATAATCCTCGCCCTCTGAAGGGCCCTAGTCTCCCCCACTAGCACCCCACTAACACAGCCATACTCCTGATCACTGTAGTCAGCCCAATATTTGATTGCTGCATTTAGCCCCGTATTTGATTGCTGCATTTAGCCCAGTATTTGATTGCTGCATTTAGCCCAGTATTTGATTGCTGCATTTAGCCCAGTATCTGATTGCTGCATTTAGCCCAGTATTTGTTTGCTGCATTTAGCCTGATATTTGATTGCTGCATTTAGCCCAGTATTTGTTTATTGTACTTAGCCTAATATTCGATTGCTGCATTTAGCCTAATATTTGATTGCTGAATCTACCCTATTATCTGCACTTACTACTTGATGGTTGTTCCTAGCCTACTTTGCCTAGCATCTAATTGCTGCATCCAGTCATATCCTCCCTACACATAGCCTACCCTGCCATTGCTAATACTCGATCAATGCAGGGAACAACAGGCCCCAGGCTAACCAGGAGTAACACTATGCACTCTTACATGCCTAACATAGCCCTCCGAGTATCACTCTCAAATCTGATAATTATACTCATCACCACTGCCTACATCACCATGCTAACCTTCCAGCCTTTCGAGGACCCAGGAGTCCACATACAGTCAAACTCACAACCCCTTGCATTTTAGCACAGAGGAACCATAGACTCCAGGCTCGACTTCCCAAAATATTCGAACCTTTTGAGAAATACAACATCAACCTGGACCACCTTCGTCCGAAACTACCTCTACCTCTAGAAACTACCGCCCCCCCAGCCATAAACCTCATCCTAAAGGAAATAAGCCTACCTCCAAGCTGCCGCCTATATTACCACCAGAACCCGACCTAAAAGCTGCCCTAATTAATGCAAGATCATTAGTTTCTCATGCTACAGATATAGCGGACGTTATCCGGGAAAATGACCTTGACTTCATCGCCATTACGGAATCGTGGCTCCACGATGCAGCAGGTCCTGCACCTACTCTAGCAGTCCCAGACAATTATATGATCCTCAGAGCTGACAGACCAGATGCACGTGGTGGCGGAATAGTGATTATCGCCAAAACTAATCTATCAATGAGAATCACCTCCACACCCAGCCTTAAATCTTGTGAGTTTCTTTCCATCAAATTACCCATTGCCAATTTGCAAACATTAAACATCCATCTCCACTACAGACCCCCAGGCCCTATCAGCTCCTTTAACGAAGATATCACAACTGTTATCTCTGAGAAGCTAAAAAACTCCTCACAAACGTTAGTGCTAGGACTTCAACCTAGGTTACAATGATATCAATGATCACCAGGCCACCGCCACAGCCAACACCTTAGCTGAACTAGGTTTCACGCAGAAGGTGAATATTCCCACCCATGCCAAAGGGAGAACTCTTGATTGGATCGCCAGTCACAATTGTAACCCCTCCATAATAGCCATTACCCCCCAAATGTGGACGGACCACCATCTAATCTCTTTCACTATCAACACTAAAAGACCCATAGCTCCTACACCCCCCCCCAGCCATACCCACTCTAACTAGAAATAAGAAAAATATCACGGCAGAGAATATCTTGCCCCATATCCTACCTAAACTCAACTCTTTACCAGAATACACTGATCCAAACCTTCTAGTGGAGGAATTCAATAATGCCATGACCATCGCTCTTGACAGCGTTGCTCCGCTTAAACTTAGGAATAGTAAACCTAGAAAGCACCTAAACGTCTGGTTTACTCCCCACCTAAAAAACCTAAGACTACAAAAAAGAAAATGCCAAACAATATGGAACTTGCATCCTACCGCTGAAAACAAATCCAATCTAACAATCATCTCTAAGCAATACAAAAAGGACATCATTTTGGCCAAACAAGAAACATATAACAATAGGATTACTCAAGCCAATTCCAGCATGAAGGAGCTCTTCTCCATCCTAAAAGAACTGGAAACGCCTATCGCTGTACAGGATGACTCTATCAAAGACAAAACCTGGTGCACAGACATACAGCTGGCTCTCACCACTAAAGTATCCAACCTCCAATCCAAAATTGCCCTAAAGAAAGCCTCATTACCAGCCAAAACCCAAACCCCCGGGGACAAAATCCTTACACCCAAACCCAATTATTGTACCCAATTCAGCTTCTCTAAGGTCTCAGTAACTGAAGTAGAGAACACTATTCTGGCTCTCAAACCATCCAATTGCAAAGAGACCAATGCCTAGCACAATTGATCAAGGATGCTGCTAGAGATCTAGCTCCCTTTATCACAAAACTCATCAATGCCTCCTTTACCTCAGGCATCATTCCACGTAACCTAAAGGAATCCTGGGTATTCCCCCTATTGAAAAAACAAACACTGGACCCCAACATTCCCACAAACTGCAGGCTCATCACCACGGTGCCCTTCTTACTAAAAATACTAGACAAGGTAGCTTACACCCATATTCAGAATTTCCTTGAGGTGAACCAGCTCCTTGGCGTCCGCCAATCCGTCTTCCGACCTTTACATGGCACAGAGACTGCCCTTTTTGATTTGAAGGCCCAAATAGACTCACTCAGAGACAAGGGCAAAGTAGCTCTCCACCTCTTACTAGACCTCTCAGCCGCCTTCTACCTGGTGGACCACAAAGTCCTGTGCAATCACCTGGACTCGGCGGCCCACTTCTCAGGGGAGGCCATAGTCTGGATACATGGACCATGAGGGTGTTCTCTCCTTCAGTGGCAGCAGACCCGATACCCATCACCTGCGGAGTGCCCCAGGGACCCTGCGTCTCGCCAACACTTCACCAAGCCACTCTTTGACGATCTTGACAATCTAGGTATCACCTACACTAACTATGCGGATGATACCCAGATTCTCCTACCACTTACCGGGGATTATGGGGAAGATCTGGCTTTGGTGAACAGAGTCTATAGCATCGTTCAAGCATGGATGGCCAACCACGGCCTCTGCTTGAACAATGACAAAACAGAGCTTATCATCCTGGGCTCCGCAGCCCGCATCTCTAAACTTAACCGAAACTATTCTGCATTCATCATCGATGGGAACACTATTAAGGTTGCTAAAGAAGTGAAAACGCTAGGTTTTTACCTTGACTCGACTCTCTCCTTTACCAAACAGGTGAATTCACTGGCCTCATCCACGGCATATACATGCAAATTAATACGAGCCGGCAAACAATTCCTATCAGAAGACAGCTGTCTTATCCTAGCTAGAACCCTCATCTTATCAAAATTAGACTATTGCAACTCCCTCTTTATAGGGACTTCCAAACAAATAATCAACAGAACAGAAGTGCTCCAAAACAATGCACTTAGAGCAGCCCTAAGCATCCCAAGAAGAGCACATATTTCTGAAATAAGACGCAAACACAAATGGCTCTCTACCCAAGAAAAAATCAACCTTAAAGCTGCATCCCTCATCCATAAGTGCCTTAACAACAAAGCCCCCTACTACCTCATAGAACGATTTACTAGAAAAAACCCTACTAGGCTCACTAGAACAGTCAGCCCTAATTCCCTTTTAGTGCCCAGATTTAAGGAAACCACTATCGGAGGTTCCAGCTTCCCTGTCAAGGCAGCTCTATTGTGGAACTCCCTACCCCAGGCACTTAGATCTGACCTAACATTCAACAAATTCAGAACAAACACTATAAAATGACTTACCGAAAATGCCATATAACGGGTACTCTCCCACCCACCACTATATGCATTTCACCTGTCATAGACTGACCTGTTACTAGGCAATGTTAGCTAAATATTGAATGCGTGGCTGTGTTTTTCCTGTATTGTACATGCCTCACCCTGTGGAGCCAAGAATTTCCTGTTTTCTGTCATATGTTGTAACCGTAACCTTTTCTGCATCCAAGTTGTAAAATTCCTTGTCTTATGTGCCCTGCTACTCGAGGGTCCGGCGCGCACAACAAATAAATAAACAAACAAACAAACAAACAAACAAACAAACAAAACCCACCAGGCCCCTCTAGTCTGGACACCACCCACCAGCACCCTCCAGTCTGAACACCACCCACCTGCCCCCCTCACCTCCGATATGACAACAGGCAGCCGCCTCCAGTCTGGACACAACCCACCAGCCCCCCTCACCTCAGACATCACCCCAGGCAGCGCCTTGACAGTACACTCCCCTCCCCACACCTCCCTCACCTGTGACACCACCCCCAGACAGGCCCCTCCAGTCTGGATACCACCCACAAGCCCCCTCTAGTCTGGACACCACCCACCTGCCCCCCTCACTTCCGACATCACCCCAGGCAGCTCCCACGAATCTGGACACCACCCACAGCACCCTCCAGTCTGAACACCACCCACCAGCCCCCCCACCTCCAACATCACCCAAAGCAGCCCCCTCCAGTCTGGACACCACAAACCAGCCCCCTCCAGTCTGGAGACCATCCCCCAGGCCCCCTCACCTCCGACATCACCCCAGGCAGCTCCCTCCAGTCTGGAAACCACCTACCAGCCATCTCCAGTCTGGACACTACCCATCAGCCCCCCTCACCTCCAACATCACCTCAGGCAGCCCACTGACAGTACACTCCCCTCCCCACATCTCCCTCACCTGTGACACCACCCACACAGACACCCTCCTCCAGTCTGGACACCACCCACCAGCCCCCCTCACTTCTGACATCACCCCAGGCAGCCCCCTGACAGTACGCTCCCCATCCCACACTTTTCTCACCTGTGACACCACCCCCAGGAAGCACCCTCCAATATGGACACCACCCATCAGACCCCTCCAGTCTGGACAACACCTACCAGCCCTCCTCACCACCGACATCACACCAGGCAGCCCCCTGACAGTACTCTCCCCTCCCCACACCTCCCTCACCTGTGACACCACCCCCAGGAAGCCACTTCCAGTGTGGACACCACCCACCAAGCCCCTCCAGTCTATACACCACCCACCAGCCCCTCTCCCCTCCTGCATGAAGCGTGGCATGCAACCATAATACATTTGTATTTACAAAAACAAAGTTGTTTCAAAAAATGAAAATGAAGGTCCAAGTCGCCCATGTGCATATAAAATCATATAAAATCAATACAAATAACCTTACAACAAAAGAACTATATACAGGATAAACAGAGAAGGAAAGTCCTAGGAAACCAAGAAATGAAACCTACACCTAAACAACTATATACAAGGGCAGCAGGCTAGTCCTCATCTTCAATATCAGCCAAGCTGTCCACCAGGGCTGAGTTGTACGCCACATCCTCATCCATCAGGTGGGCATCCGTATAGTCCCGGAGGGCTTGCAGGGTGCAAAGAATTTGTTGTTCAGTCACCCGCACCACCCGCAAGTGGCCTCCAGGATGGCAGCCCACCTCCTTGCACAAAGCAGCACAACCTCAGCCCTGGCCACCATCACCCTTGCTTCCCGTGACCGATGCCTCTCTGCAATCAGCTGCCTCCCATAGCAATGGACATGGAACATTGCAGCCACATGTTCCTCCTGCAACAAAAGTGCAACCTGCCTCCCTGGTGCTGTATGCCCTGTGACTGAACGCCTCCTCCTTGTTGCCACCTGCTGCCGCTGTGCACGGTGCATGCTGCATTGGTACGCCCTCTGACTTGATGATAATTGTGGGGGGTGTACCGCACCTGCACTGCTACTAGGTGCCTGCTGTACCTCTATTGCCTGTGACCCTGTCGGTGCCTGGGTAGGCACAATGATCACATCTGCCGCTGTGCCTGGGACTCCCACCTCAGGCAGGGATGTGAGCTCCAACAGACCGTGCGTTGTGGGTGGGATTCGTGCACAGGGGGCTTTGCGGGTATGTTGGCCGGAAGGCACACTGGAGGATGACTGGTGCACAGAGGAAGAAGACGAGGAGGTGGTTGCAGCAGTGAACAGCCCATGGAGCCCACCAGGGAACAGACCTGCTGCAAGCAAGGCCATAATGTGGTATTGCTCATTGAGATGAAGGGCAAGCAGACTACGAGTAGTCTGCCCATCTTCATGAATGACACCTTTCTGCCTCATCAACCCGGCCAGCAGAGGCAGCACATGATCCTGGATGGAAACACTAGCTGGTAAAGGGGTTTCGGTCTAGGTGGACACACCAGCCGACAAGGGGGTGTTGGTCTGGGTGTAGGCATCCTGGCAGGCGCACACTGCTGCATTCAATGGCCCAGGGACAGGATTTTGCACAGGCACCTCCACGGTGGCGTGCACAGTGTCATGCCCCTGGGACAGGACAACAGCAAGCATGCCCAGCTCAACACCCCCACCTGACCCCATGGGCTGGGCTGCAACAGCCACCTCCTCCACCTCCCCACAGAACAGCAACATCAGTGTATTGCATCAAAACCGGTGTGACCTCACCAACATTACAGGAACATGACTTTTCAAAGGAACAACCATCAACCTCCACACCTGCACACATGGACATGCAATCCACATCCATGCAAACACAACAAACCAGGCACGATGTGAAAGACATACATGACACATCCCCATGTAAACACAGCACAATATGGCCATTGCACAGAAACAGACCATGATGAATCAAATGACCCTAGGGGAAGGTCGACATGACCCAACTGCAACTGGATGCAAATCCATGGGAGACATAGCACATATGTGGGCAGGAAGTTAACTGGAAGGGCGTACACACACGTAAAGCATTGGAGCACAGAAGTGGTGGGCCACCTTCATGGACACACTGTGTGCAAGATACATGTTTGAATCATTGCCACCAGTGGCAAACCTTACTGGCGCCACTCCCAACATAGCCATGCAGACGCCTGTCCATCTCTCCACACAATCACATCAAACTACATGCCATTGTCACAACCAATCAACTGTGTAAGCCAACATGGCAACCCCTGAGGCAGGTGTGGGTGGGTAAGGTGGTCCTGGAAATGGGCTGTGGAGCAGTGGTGATCGAATGGCAGGGTGGGAGTCCAACAAAGCAGCTTAGGTGGTCACAGGTCCAGAGACAGGAGCATAGGCAATGGCTGGACAGCAGGCACTCCTTATGCAGTGCAGATGGGCAGCAGGCACACACACTGTGCAGGCATGAACAGATTTCAAAGTTGGAGGCAGCATAGGGCAGGAGGAGGCAGGTAAAATGGCACAGACGGAGGAGCATGGGCTTTCCATGGCTCGCAACAAAGGCAGTTGGAAACAGGGTGATGGGACTTTGCTTGTGAAAATGTAAAAACAGAGTAAAGCATGGACACGTGAAAACAGAGGAAAGACCCTCAGCGCGTAACTTACATGACATACGATGCATGCAGGCGTTGACCATGCCATAGTCAGTAATACATAAGGATGTGAAAAAGCAACTCCCAACGTGCCTGCAAAGGGGAGGAGACAGACAAATGTAGAACACAGGTAATTTTAGGTGCCACACATTCCATTCACTCCAGGTACCATATGTAATTATTATTTTGCCTCCTCACATAAACGCATATACTTTTCTTTTGTGAGGCTAACGGTTTGTCGCATATGCCTTTGTTTCATCTCTGGGCGTCCCTGTGTATTGCGTACCACTATCTTCACATTTCATGTGGGTTTACTGGTTTTGCTGATGCATTTTTGTATTGGTGGGTGCCACTGCATATCGCGTAACTCTTTTTCTTATTTCAGACGCTATCCTGGTTTCGCATATGCATTTGTTTTATTTTCTGGGCACCTGTACTTTATGTGTACCATACTATCCACATCTGGGGTACATTTGAGCCTTGCTAGACCTCAGAGCTACGTCTCACATCACGTAGACTGCCCCCTCACTCATATTGCCCAGGACATTAACCTGGTGTGACTTCCATATTTTAGTTACACCTTGGATAGGAGTGGAAAGGCCCCAAGTGGGAATGGAGGCAGAAAGCTGCCCAGGCCCCATGGGGTCAGGGACCTGCTGTGGAAGCAGCTGGCCAAGCACCAGAGTGTTAGGGACATGCTGTGGAAGCAGCTTCCCCAGCCCACAAGGGTAAGGGATGTGCTATGGAAGCAGCTGCCCCAGCCCAAAAGGGCAATGGACATGCAGTGGAAGCAGCTGCCTCAGCCCCACGGGGTCAGGGACATGCTGTGGAAGCAGCTGCTCAGCCCCAGAGGGTTGGGGACATGCTGTGGAAGCAGTTGCCCCAACCCCAGGGGATCATGCCATGACCCAGGCCACTTCTGGTCCAGCATCTGGACCCCAAAGTGGTCCCAGCCACACAGGGGTGGCACCAACATTTTGTGCCACTCGTGGCAAGAAGGGAAAGCCTGCACAGCAGGAACAGACTCAACCCCATAACACGGCACAGGACAATGGCACATTGAGGAAGAAGAACTTCCATGATGAAGAACTCCAGATCCTCATGGACTACATGACCATTCACCACAGTGACAGGTGCCTGCATCCGGGGAGCACCCATACAACTGCTCAGCGTATGGTGCATTGACTGCATGTCACGGATGAGATCAGGGTCTTAGGGTTTGACAAACGCACTGCTGCACAGGTAGTGAAGTGCTGGAATGATCTCACCCATCGCACCAAGCAGAAGCTGATTGTCAACCTGACCTCTGCTATGACAACTGTAGGGGGGCCATCAGAAGAGGAGGAGCTGACACAGCATGAAGAGGCTATGAGCCAATTCATACTACTGGTGCAGGTGCCAGACATGGGAGTCCTGGGAAATTACAAGGACGCGTCCGGGGAGTGACCAGCATTATGCATCCTGAGTGTGTGAAGTAATGCATCACCAAGATTGTGGTGCACATCTGGCTGCATTGGAATGACTGCACGGGGTGAACCATGTCATGTGGTGGACTGACTCCTGTGCAGTGGACACAATAGTGGATACAAACCATGTGGTGTACATCAGTGGAACATGTCCGTGTGACACTGGTATCCAGTCATTGCATCGAATACAAAGCATTGAATGCCAAAAGCATCGAAAAAAATGCATAAAAAAAAGCATTGAATGCATGTTTTCAAAGGTAGAAGTTTATTTTAAGTATAATGGGTTGTAAGGGGTAAAAAAAAAACAGGGGTTAGGGGGGACCACCCATTAAAAAAAAAAAATTAAAAAATGCATTCAATGTTTTTTTTCGTTGATTTTTTTAGATGCTAAGTCATTTCATGCTTTGGCATTCGATGTAATCACTACAAACTGTGACACTACTCATCGCCCACAAGCACCCCCACCATGTGCAACATGATACCACAACGTGCACAGTTCTTTGCTGCCTCCTTGATGTGAGTGACTCTGCTATGCTAGACATGTGCATGTGTCCTAAATCCTACTTACACTTCATGCCATGCAGGGTTTCAAATCTCTTTTCACACATGTATGTATGCTGCCATGCCACATAGACCATCCAAGCTGACAAACAACACATTTTATGGCGGGCCCTGAGTGACAGAACATATGTACGCAAGCCTGCTGCCCCAATGGCAATGACTCCAGAGGCAAATCATTGTGACGTCTGCTCCCTGTTACCCTCCCACACTCAGCCCACACTCCATAAACCCATGCCCCACTCCCTCTTGTGAGTCACTGTACCTTATTCCTATCTACAACTCCATTAACATACTCTCTCCACTTCACAGACCTTGACTATGAGTTCCTCTTACAGCCATACATCACCTGGTACTATTTCCTGTTTCACAAACACCTGGGACTGTTCTCATTGTCTCCAGTCCCTGTACCAAGGCAACACTGGTGTGGCATGTGATGGCTGCGGCATTGTATGTGGATATGTGTAGCTGTCTGTTGCCATGTAATGTAACTGCACGTCACCAAGATACATGTCGAGCACCATTTCACTGGTATCAGTCAACAATGGCCCGAACTATGGCCCATAATTTGTTTCTTAATGACCATGTTGGTTGGCAATGTGTCCACGGCCAGCATGGCCCTAAGCAGGGGATTTGGTGGCCAGTCTGCATATGCCATGCACCCATTGCTTGTTGGCTATAGTCTGTGGATGCTGTATTTCTTATGACTACATGCCCTGCATTTTGTTGCATGACAGCAATGTGATACACATGTTTCCTGTAGACACATTGCACATAACTCCACATGTCTTTTTCTGTCCCTGTGCAGGTGAGGATGCACCAGATGCAGACAAGGAGGAGGATGGAGAGTTTGTGGTATATAAGCCCACCAGTGGACGACATGGCATGATATGATATGATATGTTATTTATAACGCGCTTAATACCCAGAGGTTTCTAAACGCAGACACAAGGATCGAACATTTGTTGCCACGTGTCGTCTTGCTTCCAAGGCGAGCACATTGCCCCTGAGCTATCCTCCTGAGGTGCCAGGCATGGGTGTCCTCGAAAAATTACGAGGACGCTTCTGGTGACTGACCAGCATTGTGCATCCTGTGTGTGTGAAGTAATGCATCACCAAGATGTATAATTGTGGTGCACATCTGGCTGCATTGGAATGACTGCCCTGGGTGAACCATGTCATATGGTGGACTGACTCCTGTCCAGTGGACACAATAGTGGATACAGACCATGTGGTGTACATCAGTGGAACATGTCCGTGTGATACTGGTATCCAGTCATTGCATTGAATACAAAGCATTGAATGGCAAAAGCATCGGATAAAATTAATCGAAAAAAAAATCATTTCATGCATTTTTTTCAAAGGTAAAGGTTTTATTTTAAGTATAATGGGTTTTCAGGGGTAAAAAACAGGGGTTGGGGGGACCACCCATTAAATAATAATAATAATAAATAATGCATTCAATGCTTTTTTTCGTTACTTTTTTTTAGATGCTAGGGCATTTGATGCTTTGGCATTCGATGCAATCACTATAAACCGTGACACTACTCATCGCCCACAAGCACCCCCCAACATCTGCAACATGATACCACAACGTGCACAGTTCTTTGCTGCATCCTTGATGTGAGTGACTCTGCTCTGCTAGACATGTGCATGTGTCCTAAATCCTACTTACACTTCATGCCATGCAGAGTATCAAATCTCTTTTCACACATGTATGTTTGCTGCCATGCCACATAGACCATCGAAGCTGACACACAACACATTTTATGATGGGCCCTGAGTGACGGAACATATGTATGCAAGCCTGCTGCCCCAATGGCAATGACTCCGGTGGCAAATCATTGTGACGCCTGCTCCCTGTTACCCTCCCACACTCAGCCCACACTCCATAAACCCATGCCCCGCTCCCTCTTGTGAGTCACTGTACCTTATTCCTATCTACAACTCCATTAACATACTCTCTCCACTTCACAGACCTTGACTATGAGTTCCTCTTACAGCCAAACATCACCTGGTACTATTTCCTGTTTCCCGAACACCTGGGACTGTTCTCATTGTCTCCAGTCCCTGTACAAAGACAACCCTGCTGTGTCATGTGATGGGTGCGGCATTGTTTGTGGAGATGTGTGGCTGTCTGTTGCCATGTAATGGAATTGCACGTCACCAAGATACATTTCGATCACCATTTCACTGGTATCAGTCAGTGGCCCGTACCATGGCCGATAAATTGTTTCTTAATGACCATGTTGGTTGGCAATGTGTCCATTGCCAGCATGGCCCTGAGCAGGGGATTTGGTGGCAAGTCTGCATATACCATGTGCCCATTGCTTGTTGGCCATAGTCTGTGGATGCTGTATTTCTTGTGACTACATGCCCTGCATTTTTCTGCATGACAGCAATGCGACACACATGTTCCCTGTAGACACATTGCACATGACTCCACATGGCTTTTTCTGTCCATGTGCAGGTGAGGATGCACCAGATGCAGAGGAGGAGGGGGATGAAGCAGAGTTTGTGGTGCATCAGTCCACCAGTGGAGGACATGGCATGATATGATATGATATGATACGATATGATAGGTTATTTATAATGCGCTTAATACCCAGAGGTTTCTAAACGCGGACTCAGGGATCGAACATGTGTTGCTCCGTGTCGTCTTGCTTCCAAGGCGAGCACATTGCCCCTGAGCTATCCTCCTGTGGCATGGCAGACTGTGAGAACCCACTGGTGCTCCAGACCATCCTCAGCAGTGCTGCACACTCTTCTGACTCTTTGGACCCAGCTGTCTCTGATGCTGAATCGGATGTGCAGTCCTCAATACTGGCAGAGGTGAGGGCACCAATGGGTGGAGCAGTTGGGGCCCGTGAGTCTGCAGGGGGTCAGGTGCCATCACAAGGCCAGTCAGTGGTGCCCCCCCATTTGCGGTGGTTATGGCCATGCTCCCTTGCATCAGGCAGGCTGGGCGGACAGAGTGGGAGCAGCAGATGTTGTGTTCAACAAAGCAATAGGGAGATGCCTTTTAGAGGTTGGCTGAGGGCATGGATACGGTGGCCACTTCCATGACCCCCCCAGCAACACAGGTGGTGCAACAACTGGAGGTCATGCGGTCCACATGCTGCTCTCACAGACTGCGCATGAAGGCCAACATCAGTGGCTGACGGGCAGATCTGCAGTGTCTGCAGGCATCTGAGGCATGAGATGTTGGCCCACCAGACTGTAGTCCATGAGGAACATGCAGCCACCAGAAGACTGTTTCACCAGGAGGTGTTTACATTGAGGCAGACAATCTCTGAGGAACTCTGTGCCATCCATGAGGTTGTGCATAGACCTCACAGCCCTCACTCTGCTGGTCCATTTATCAGTGTCACACATGGTGACTACCATTGAAGACCAGGCCGGGCACTGCATGGTCAGCCTCCAGCAGCACTTCCACTTGCAGATTCAATGCAGGATGAGGTTGCCAGCACAGACATGCCTCCTGGTCCACCACTGACGTGAGGTCCAGGCCCGGATGTTTTACATTTCTAACTTGAGTTGTGCAGTTGCCCTCTCAAGGCCATGACGTATGCAGTGGTGGGCATGTCATCATGCAGAGTTAGGTCAACTTGCATGTTTACATGGTGGTGCTCAGGATGGCATGTGCAGGTAACTATGGGTTCAGTGTATACTGCCACATGTGTGCTGTGTGAATGGTACTGTACTATGCCTGTTGTAATGTCTTGTCCCATGTTTTTAAAGTAATCCAAGCACTGTTGCTCCTCTCACTCATATGTTGGCACAGTTCCCGGTGGAGGTGATGCAGGATTCACATGGTGCCTGCTCAGTCATCAGGTAAGTATGAGCACTGTCTTGCATGTTGAGCATGTGTCATTGTTCCGCGTGTTTGCTGCATGTGGCAGTTTCCTTCTATTTGCTTTGCATGTTACCATGCCAGGATGGTTTTCTCAAATGGTATTCATGTCACTGTGTTCCACCTTTGGTCAACTCAACTCAGCAGTGCCCGCACCATCATGAATGTGCTCAGAGGGTAGGCACTGTCCCCTGTAGAAGTGAGAATGGTTGTCATTGGCATTTGTTGGCAGTGTCTATTGGTCTGTGTGTAAAGTGCATGCGTGTGTATGGCCATTCATACTCACCAATGAGCCATGTGTTGCCATGCTTCCCAGCTTCCAGGGCCCAGTGTAGTGGGGACATTCTGAAGATGTAACTATCATGTGTGCTACTAGGATAGTTTTTTTTTTTTTAAAATGTATTTATTGGTTTTAACAGATTAACAAAAACAAGTATACATCGCTTGAGTATCAGACGAATAATCAGAAAGTAACGTAACCCTCCCACCCCCACCCCCCCAACTCAAGACCAAGTAAACATTATTGTCCCATTACGATAGGCCAGATTGATGGCTAGGGAAGTCCGATCCATCCGAGGCATCGTCAGAGTTATTAGGATGCAGAAGTGGCTCAGTCAAGGCCACCCAGCGTTGTAGTTCTCCGCTGGAGTCTAGCCTTTGTTCAAGGATTGCCGTTTCCCACGCGCCAGTCTCCGCCGTTATCCATTTAGTCAGGTCCCCCCACCACAATGCCTCATGCGGGGCCCTAGGGCTCTTCCATCCCATGGCTATGCGCCTCTTCGCAGTTATGTAGATCAAGTCTTTGAGCTTGTTCAGAGGTTTGTTTTTGTGGTTGCGTTTGCATCTGCCCAGGATGCATACTGCGGGGCAGTTCACCTCTAGCTCGATGTCTGCGTCCGCCACCCTCCCCTGAACCTGTGTCCAGAAGTGGCGTATCTCCGGGCAGCCCCAGAACATATGCGTCATACCCGCCTTCGGCTCCCTACATTTGGGGCATAGCTGGACCTCGGCTCCCCTGAAATTAGATATAGCCTCTGGTGTTAGGTAGGCTCTGTTAGTGATGTACAGTTGAATGAGTTGCAATCGGGCATTCCTGGAGACTTTTTTATGGTAGTGGGTTATTTTCTCCCATTCGGCATCCGTGAAGTCTAAGCCAAATTCGATTTCCCATTTTGCTCTACATTTAAGCTCGGTGTTAGTCGTGCCCTGGAGCAGGGTTTCGTACAATCGCGAGGTTTCATGGCCGCCCTCGGCTGTGTTCAATAGTGTTTCTATGACCGTATTTTCCGTCATGGGGGTGGTAGCCTCCGGCCATCTGACCCTAATGGCGTGTATCACTGCCCCATGGAGCAAAAATTGGCCAGCGGGTAATCCCGTAGTTTCAGCGAGATCAGGAAAGGGCATGATCTCTTCATCCCGCATTAAGTCTCCCAGGGTGGCCACTCCGTAAGGTTCCCATTGGGTGCGTGATTCGTGAAAGCCCCATGGCTGATGAGCCATAATTGCTGCTATAGGGATTTGAGGTGAGAAAGGATCAGCTGGCCCCACAGTTTTGCACGCTCTGTTCCAGAGCTTTATTCCAAGTCTAATTAAGTATGGAAGGGGCTGTGTGAATCTGCCCTGTGCCCACAGTAGGTCCCTCAGGAGGAGGTAGGGTAATGCAGGTTGGAGGAGCCGAGTGTCCGAGGAGGTCTCATCGGCCATCCATCGCATCACTTGCCTTAGCTGGCTCGCCAGGTAGTACAATTCGAAATTAGGGACCTTAACTCCTCCCCTCTCGTAAGGTCTTTGGAGTGTGTCCAGCGCCACCCTGTGTCTGCCCTCCTGCCAAAGGAACCGTCTGCATAGTTTGTTTATGTTTTTAAAGAAGGAGGGGGGGATATTGTAGGGAACGTTTGTAAAGTTATATAGTAGGCGGGGGAGAGCAACCATTTTGAGTAGACCGGCCCTACCGGCCATCGAGAGCGGAAGCTTACCCCAAAATTCCATAGATTTTTCTAGAGCGTCTTTGGCTCTCACCGTATTAAGTGTATGTTCCGTGAATGGGTCCCGGTGTATGGTGATTCCCAGGTATCTAAAGGAGGTCGCTTGCCATTCTAGATCTAGGGAGGGGAGGGATCCAGGGCCATCTTTATGTAGGGCGGCAAGCGGGTAGAGGCAGGACTTATCTTTGTTAATACGGATACCCGTGTATCTACTGAATCCGTCCAGTGTTTCTAGGATGTAGGGCAGGAGGTGTTCAGGGTTATGTAAGAACAATAGCGTATCATCCGCATACATAGAGACGAGGTGGGTCACTCCGTCGATTACAATACCCCCATCTCCGTATTCCTGCCTAAGGTACGTGGCTACGGGTTCGGTGGCGATGATGTATAGCATCGGGGAGAGTGGGCAGCCCTGGCGAGTGCCTCTATGTAACGCCCATTTGTTTGAGAAGGTCCTGTTCGTGCGCACCCTAGCGGTGGGGTTGGTGTAGACTAGCCGGGTCCATTTCAGGAAGGCAGGTCCTATCCCCATTTTAGCCATAGTGGCATAAAGCCATTCCCAACGCACTGAATCAAAGGCCTTGGTGGCGTCTAGTGACGCCACCGCGTATTTCTGAGGCCTCTGCTCCGTGCTGTACATAATATGGTGCAACCTACGCAGGTTCTCTGTTATGGAGCGACCGGGCACGTAACCCGTTTGGTCCTGGTGGATCAGGTGGGGAATTACCCTTCGCAGTCTACTAGCTAGCAGGGAGGTTAGGATCTTGCAATCGACATTTAACATGGAGAGGGGTCTATATGAGCCGCAGTGCGATCCGTCTTTCCCGGGTTTCAGGAGAGGGACAATCACCGCCTCCCTCATGGAGTCGGGGAGGGCACCCCGCTCGTAGGCTTCGTTGAACACCTGTGCCAACAGTGGGGCCAAGGTCTCCTCGTACAATTTATAAAATTCCCCAGGGAGGCCATCAGTGCCTGGGGACTTACCGGTTGGGAGTGACCTAATGATTGCCTTGACCTCATCTGGGGTGATGGGTTCGTCCAAGGCGTCCGTCATATGGGGCTCTAGCCTGGGGAGATCTATGTCGTCCAGGATGTCCTCTATGTCGGAGACGTCCACGGGTGGGGGTTCGGCGTATAAATTGCTGTAAAAGTCAGAGAACACCGAATTAATTTCAGTCTGGGTGTGCACTAGGGAGCCATCTGGTTTGAGTACTTGGCAAATGGGTGTT
The DNA here is from genome assembly GCF_040938575.1 of Ambystoma mexicanum. NCBI lineage: Eukaryota > Metazoa > Chordata > Amphibia > Caudata > Ambystomatidae > Ambystoma > Ambystoma mexicanum. Next base: position 608,351,775 of record NC_090928.1, read on the forward strand.
CTGGGGGCTTCTCTCTTGTACAGCCAAGCTAGGAGTTTACCAGGTTTATCACCTAGAGCGTGGGTACGTTCAGTGTGTTTGGCATAGCTCAGCCTACCCAGGGACTCCCAGTGCGTGAGACAGGTTTGTTTGAGGTCAATCACCTTCTGTAAATGTTCTGGGGATGGGTCTAGTCTGCCTTCGAGCTCCCCCAACTCACTCTCTGCATGTTCTAAGGAGGAAGTAATCGACCTCAGTGCTCCGCCCATGGTTGCAATCATCTCCCCTCTCAGGACCACCTTGTATGCCTCCCAGGCGGTGCCTATGTGTTTAACACTGTTGAGGTTCCTTTCCCAGTAGTCTTCAGTCCTATCAGCAATGTGTTCGCGGAGGGCTATGTCTAGGAGAGCTTCAGCCCTAAGTTTCCAGGTGGGGACCGGGGGTCTAGGCGGGTAGATCTCCCAGGTGGCTACTAGTGGGGAATGATCGGACAGTACTCTGGGCTGGTACTGAGCACCGCCGAACGTTGCCTGTTGTTCTAGGCTCACGAAAAGGTAGTCTATCCTAGTGTGGACTGCGTGAGGAGGGGAGTAAAAGGAGAACACACGTGCATCTGGGTGCTGTTCTCTCCACAAGTCTCGGAGTTGTAACTGCTGTATCAACCTTGACAGAATTTTGGCAGGCGGGGAAGGGCGTGTATGTTTATCGTCCGACCTGTCTCTCAGGGGGTCTAAGGTGCAGTTATGGTCGCCCCCCCATATCATGGTTTGGTCCCTGTAAGGGCCGAGGCGTGGATACAGGGAGTGGAAGAAGGTGGTTGCATCATGGTTGGGTGCATAAGTGCTGACTAGACAAACCTCTCTCCCTTCAATGGTGCCACATGCAATTGCCATCCTGCCCTCATTGTCTGCTTTGGAGCCGACCAACCGGAAGGGGACAGAGGGGTCCACCCAGATCAGGACACCCCTGGCGTAGGAGGAGTAGGAGGAACCTACCAGGGTACCACGCCAGGCCTTTGCCAATGCTTTCAGTTTGTCCGATGTAAGGTGTGTTTCTTGTAGCAGGGCTATTTTGGTTTTGCTTCTTTTAATATAGGAGAGTATGCGCCGTTGTTTCACGAAGCTGTTCATGCCTCTGACGTTCCACGTCAGGATTTTCAACGAATCGGCCATGTGAGATTTGGGATTCTGGTGGCTATGTCCAACGCCCCCGGGAGCACCACCAGTGGCCGGAGGATCGTGGGGGTCTTGTGGTTTCCTGGAGATTCGTGCATGCGGGTCTCAGCCGGGTTACTTGCACCCCTGAACTTCTGCTTCAGTGACTGCCAGCCTATCCAGCGGAGGGTAGGTGCCTCGTCCGTGCTGACTGAAATGGATGTTGGTGGTCTTGGTTGTCCCTGATTCGGGCACTTAACAACTGTGCCAACTTCCCCTATCCCTCCCCCCCGTAACTGTGAACTTCCCCAACATAAACCAGGTCGAGTGAGGAGCTCCTCACTATGACAGACCCGTTTCCGCTCCTTTAGACCGAAGGACGGTCGCATGGTGCCCTACGGGCGGGTAATGAGTACCCTTAACAAGAAAGAACTTCCAGGGGTAGGAGAGTGTTCGTCCGGGCGCCTCGTGTTATGAAATCCAGTCAGCTGCGGCGTAAGTGGCCGTTCCATGGTGGGGCCTCCGAAAGGCACCGGGGCCCTGAGAGACGGGGCTCAGCGGGGTTGTCGTTTCCTGACTTCGACATCTGGGATCTGCTCCCTGTCCATCCAGTCTCGGGCCTCTGCCGGGGTATCGAAGAGGTGAGTTCTGTTGTTTCGTATCACCTTCAATCTGGAGGGGTAGAGGAGCATGTAGCGTAGGCCTGCAGCCTTCAGTCTTGCTTTGGTGTGTATGAACTGTGCCCTCTTCATTTGAACCTGAAATGTATAGTCAGGGTAGATGGATATCTTGGCTGAACCCCTGCAGATCTGGCCGCCTGACCGCGAGAAGGTGAGGATGGTTTCCCGGTCTCTGTAGTTAAGTACTTTTGCGATCACGGGTCTGGGTGGGCTGCCAGGAGGGGGTTTCGATGTGAGGGATCGGTGAGCCCTTTCGATTACAAAGCCCTGAGAGAGTTTTTCTGCTCCAATCTCCTGTATCAGGAGATTCTCTACGAAGTTCGTGGGGTCCGATCCCTCGATGCCCTCCGGGAGCCCCAGGAGGCGAATGTTGTTGCGGCGTGCGCGCCCCTCTGCCTCCTCGACCCTGTCTTCTAGGTTTTTAACTTTTTGTTGAAGTGCATCGACATCTTTGAGGAGCACTGTCTTAGCTTCCGTGTTCTCGCGGACCTGGGCCTCCAGCACCTCTGTTCTGCCGGCCAGGGATCGGACGTCTTGGCGCAGGAGGTTCAAGTCTATAGCGACAGCGTCTATTTTATGCTCCACGGCTGCCTGGGAAAGTTTGATAGCTTCAAGGATCTGTGTGTTACTAGGTTCCGCTGAAGGCCCCAAGGGGTCGGGTAGGTCTGCAGCAAGAGTCTCGCTCATGTTATCTGGCGCTGTGGGCCCCGCCGCCGTGAACGTGTCGATGGTGGTCTGACGTTGCTTAGCCCTTGCTCCTTTGGTAGACATGTCGACTGAGCCTCCGGGCTTCGCTGTTACCGAGGTGGCCGGGGTGAGCCGCGATGGAGTGGCCGAGGAAGCCGTATCGGGTGGGCCGCGATGGCGGATCGCTGTATGCTGTGGGCGGCTCCGTAGGCACAGGGGGGACGGATAGTGTGCGCCGGGGCCGCTTCTTCGGGTTACCAGGCCGGGCACGCCTGTATGTGTCGGTTGCGTTAGTCCCCCCCGCTCACCTCGAAGGGCCTCCGAGACCCTGGCTCCCGGTTCTGTGGCTGGCAGCGCCCTCGTCCGGGACGTTCCAGGCTGGTCGTCCCGTTGGCACCGTCGTTCGCGCTCCAAGCTTCACGGGTGCCCCACAGGCCCCCCTCGTCAGTCCAGCTGGGCGTTCGTGTGTCCTCGGCCCTCAGCTGAGTGTTACGGCGCGAGCGGCTTTAGAGTGCGGGCCGCCGCATCTTGCAGGGCTCGGGAGCCGCCATCTTGGCCCTGGTCCGCGGGATCGTGTCGCACGGTCTATAGGGCGAGACCGGTCCTCCAGGGCCACAGGAATCGACCCGCAGGTGCAGCAGGATGTCGGCCCTCGATGAGGCGGTTCGTGGGGTTCGGAGCCCCCGAAAAAAGTAGTTAAAAGCAGCTTATGATGGTCGCATCAAGCGGAGCGCAAGGAGCGAACGTCCTCTTCACATGGCGGTTAGCCACGCCCCCCGTGCTACTAGGATAGTTGGCATTCACTTCAGTAATGATGCCCTTGGCATCACACAAAACCTGAACATTGATGGAGTGCCAATGTTTCCGGTTGTGCTAGATGTGCTCTGTTGCTCTAGGTGGATGTAGAGCAACATGGGGGCATTCAATAGCATCTAGCACTCTGGGACAGTGCTCCACCCCATAAACATCCTGCACCACTGCTTTCCTTTCTGCCAGTGTTCTGGGCTTATAGATTTGCCAGTGAACAGAAGGTTGTGCAATTATGCATACCAACACCTGGTGTACATGCAAGACTGCATGGCCTGGGAGATACCACCTACTATAGCGGTGGACCTCTGGAATGACCCAGTGGCCAAAAGAAGCAAAGCAGTGAGCACCTTTTGCAAGAGGCTCAGTGCTTGGGAGCACATAATTAGTGATGTGAGGTCATCTTCCAACTCCCTGACCAGGTGTAGGATGATATGTGGGGGAAACTATACCTGCCATATACCTGGCCATCAGGCATCCCAACAGGTCTGGTCCATGGATGGAAGATCCGGGCCCGGCCCATCCTCCTCCTCCTGCGGTGTCCCAGGATGATTGTTGCATTCATCGTGGCTGTATCCGTTCGTTTGGTCCCTGCTTTATAGGCTAGGACAGTTTTCTTAAATGATATTCATGTCACTGTCTTCCACCCTTGGTCAACTCAGCTGTGCACACACCTACTGTGGTGTAGTGCATGTCCTTGGCCAGCTCCACTCCAGACAGTGACATTTACACCTGCTATCACATGGCTTAGGTGTGCCAGGATTTGCACGTGCCTTTCGCGACCCGACGTTCCCAGTTCAATTCCATGAATACGTTTATTTTGCACAAGTATGTGCGCTTCAATTGACAGATGGTGGATCGTCCCTCAAAACACTGACATTTTCGCTTGTTCTTCCTCATTCTGGATGCTTTGCCCCCTTTTTAGGTGACTGCGTAGGCCCCGTCCACCCTCTTCTTGGAGTCTTGTGCAAGGCATTCATTGACTCGCAGTGACGTGGCGGACCGGCACGGATTCTTTGCAAGTCCCAGGGAACCCCTGCGCATTGCTTTCCATGAATCGACAAACGGGGATTTGCGTGCAATTTTGCACGCAAGCCTCATTTTTTCTCTGCCGAATATTCCATAAATCACCCCCTTACTTGTTGGTGAATGCCATTTCCTGAGGATAGCAATAAAGCAATTTATGTTTTCAAATATATGAAGATCCATCTGTTTCACCACCTTCAGTGGGTGAGAAGATGTTAAATATTGGACTTATGAAGGTTTGAATTCCGCTATTGCTCACCATAATTACTTTTAACCAAAAGACCAAAAGAACATATATGGCAGCAATATGTGACTAATATTATGTTTGCATATAGGTGAAGTCATTCCATTTATTTGTTCTGACAAACATGTATATCAGAGAATGTTGGGGAGACTCAGCATTTGCCAGAAAAAATGGGACAGCCATATCCTCTTTCAGTGAACTGCAGTTTGGTCGAAGGGAGCAGAATTCACCACTAACCTCCTAACTGGGACATCCTTTTGGCGATAGGACAGGTTAGCAATGCTACCCCCAGGCAAATTGCCAAAACCCAGTGCCTAAACGATTTTGAGTACTTCCCTGTTTCTGCAATTCAGACTTTATTTTTCACATTTACACACCCTGCTTCTTTAGAGGTTTTCAGGGTTAGTTAGTGTCTTGCATCCCTTATGGGTGACATAGACGGAGATATGAGATCCTGATCTGAACCAAGAGCAGGTAAGGTTGTGCCACTCCAGTTCAAAGGCTAGTCAGTTAGGGGAGGGGTTCTAGCTCCCGACCACTCATGCCGGCACACTGAAAATATTTGAAACATAGAATATCTGTATCCCACCCTAAGTTCGTGGTCTAAAATGGTAGCCCTCATGAAGTCCGAATATTATCAAGTCCCATCACAATTGAATTAAAAGGTGTCTATCGCTAGTTCCACTTTCTTATCCCTTAGTAACCTCTCTTAGAAATTATTCTGGGGGAGTGCGGGGGAGGTTTACCAATGCATCTGCACCTGTCAGTATGGATTTGTGTTCAGAACAATGTTTATTCCTCCATGACAGCCGTGGCTCACTAGATACATTCTCTTTCGATTGGTTAGGAGCCAGAAGTTTCATGACATGTTCATCTTAAACCTCTTTGGTTATGGCATTGCCAGGTGAGCAGATAATTCCTTCCAGTTGAATTTGAATTTTTGGGTTGAGACGGAGTTCACAGTGGGTCTAGGGTATATTTTATTTAGCAATGAAAGATTTGGTGAGAAAATAGAATATTGAACTATCTAACCTACCTGCTCCCACGTGGTGCACAATTGTAGGGATGGACCAATGATGCTTTCTTTACCACCAGTGTTACTCTATGACTGTGTTCACCTTTGCGATGGAGGGAAGGACATTTGTATTCACAAACATTTGACTTCTATGCAAAGTCGTACATTCGTAGTGTCATGATGTGATCAGCCAATTTAACGGAAAACAAACAGAGCTAACTATATGAGTACTTGTATTAACACATTCACACCCATGTCAATCCTTAGGTTTGTTGGAACAGAGAATCTCGGTGCAGGTAAAAAAAGATGATATTATAAAATGAATTGTGCATGTTTAAATGGGATTTGTGTTAAACAACACAACACACAGGTGCACGGCTCACCCACCAACAGTACTTGTCACCCATTCATCTGTAAACGTTAATGAACGTGAACAGTAGATTTATCAAAGTATATGTGTTTAGTGGCATGATTTCAATCTACGTTTGCAGTTTTTCAAAAAATGGCTTTCCTACTTTGTGAACAGGCGACCAGGTAAATAGGATCATTGCTGTAATTCTAATTTGAGGTGGTACATGTTTTTGTTTTTGGAATGGTGTTTCTCATACTCTTGGTGCAAACATGTCCATTGATTAACAATGTAATTATACAGCTAACCCAATATTGCTTCCCCTTTTTCACAAATGTCAATGGATGTACGAATAAATCATGTAAATAATTATACCATAACGACATGATTTATGTACATTTCTAGATGTTTCTCACATGTTCTAATACACATTCTGAAAGACATTGCAAAATATATTGCATGTGTGCCTACTCCTTATCTCATGTGAGTAAAATGAATGTTTACTGAGAAATGATGTATAAAGTTGTGCTTCCCTTTTCACAACAACCTCGATGCATGATTCCGGTTTATGAATTGTATGGGAAATATGAGAGAACACTGCATTGGTTTATTGAGATAAATGTTCATGATGCGTGTTTAAACTGCATACGTGGCTGACTACATTGACCTGCCAAAACAAATATAATAAAACACAAAATGACATTATACTATCACTTCAAACTTTGTTCTTGTTGGAAAGTAATTGCTTTGTTACCGCGTGGTGAGGCTTATAGCAAGAGCAAACTTTGCGATGCAAAGTAGTCCAGTAAGAGTTTATTGCAGTGCCTTTACGTCAATAGAAGAACACAACAGAATTGTTTAAAGTTTGAGTTGTAGAAGCAAGACTTTTCAGAAAATTGGGCCTCATTACGAGTATTGCGGTGCAGGAAAAAAGTGTCAGTAATGGAATTACCACCACTTTTCTCGCTCCACCATACTACGAGTTCGGCTCTGGAGTGGGGGATTTACCTCCGGCAAGATGCTGGAGGTAAATCCTCCCACTTTCCCCTCAGAAAATCAGCAAAATCGGCAGAATAATGGACTCCGAGTGAAAGGGGAGGAACACTGCCACCACCACTTGCAATCCAGCAGTAAATATGCCAGACCAAGTGGTGGTAACAGTTATTCCATTGCACAGTACTCTGGCAGGTTTACAACCAGAATACCATCCAACTCTTAATGAGGATTGTCTTTTAACAACAGTGAACCATTTCTAAGTGGTCAGTTCTAAAATGTTCGATGTGGATGAAAAATGGTGTCTCTACTTGAGAATAAGACATACCAAGTAAAATATGTTGGATCCTGACATTTTGATGAAAATAAGCAGGCAATTTTAGAGCTTTTATAGATTTTGATTAACATCCTGTTTAAGGTGGTTCTACCGTTTCTCTCCAGTGAAAGACAATGGGCCTCATTATGGGTGCGGTGGTAACCGTGCCAGTGCTACCGGCGGGTTGCCGCCGGACCTGTAAAAGATTACCGGAGCATGACTTCCCGGTGCCACCGGGTTATTCCAAGTCCAGCGGCCTGGAAGTCAGGCGCCAGCAATTATGTTAATCCCCATTCCCATAGAGTCCCAAAGGGCAAGATACAGGGAGGCATACATTATAATCCAATGCGAGGGTGGAAATCTCGGGCACAGCGGCTCTGGCAATCCAACCCATAGTTTGCCGGTCCGGAAACAACAGTGCCGTTAAGTTACCAGCACCGTTGTTTCAGGACCTGCAAACTTAGAATGAGGCCTAATGAGTCTATATATATCTTACTGTTTATATATTTCCGTTTTTACATGTGAAATGAAAATGTCTTGTAGCGGCTTCTGGGAACTTTGTTAAGAAGTTGGGTCATTGAAGTAGTGAATTCATATGGGTGATATATAAACTTTGAAGAGCATTGCACATGACAAAAAATAATAACAAGTGTTGTTGGTTTTGGATGAATATATGTAAACCTTATTTTTGAAAAGATGTCACAGATATGGGAAGGAGAAGGTAAGGTAGGATATAACAGCCATGTATAGGCTGTACATTGAGGACAGTTATTTGTATACCGAGGCAAATGTATACCGCTCGGTCCCTCTGCCATGTTACTCCATCTCTGTGTGCCATGTAAGCCTGTTCGAATCTCCTTAGAATCCTTCCACTATTCCCTGCAGGCTCAACCAGGCAAGAATGGTGAAGAAATTTTAATGTTCGCGTGGGATTTGCATACTTATGCAAGAATTAGCATGAGCGCTTAGGCGGAAAATGGGTGTAAATTTGTGCATAAGGAAATTGCAATCTGTGATCTTTGGGGTTTGTGTAGGGAGTAGACTAATTCACACCATAGTAGGGAGATTAGTCAGTTATTTATTTTCTTTCCTGGGAGGACTGTCGACTGTGTGTTGTATAAAACCTTTATTATTTTGTAGGGAATCGTTTCTTATTTGGGAATTATGTGATGCTGGTTTATTTTGGCACACCAGTTTGTGTAGAGATTTCAATGTCTTTGTTTATTTTAGTAGGCAGGCAATTTTGTTGTGATTTTATTATTTGAAGAACATGGCATTGTAGTGGGATGAAGGCGCTGTGCATCAATGAGTACAGTGCTCTTTATGTGGGGGCGCTGATGGACATGGAACAGAAGCGGCAGAGGCAGAGGCATGCAGAATTTGTGGTGTGATGAAGCAGATCAATACTTCATGTCCTCCTCCAACAGATGATGCTGCTGAAGTGGCTGGTGAGGTGAGTGGTGTTGGCACTGTTGCGGATTATGGGGATGGTGATGATGAGGGGCAGGAGGAGGAGAAAAGGGTAGAAGAGGAACATAAAGGTTGTAGGTTGATGAAGGAGGAAAGGGAGGGAGGATGAGGTGCTTAAGCCCAATAATGGTGCGAAGCAGACCCAGAAGCACCTCCATTGGTACTTTGTGGCCACAAGGAATGGTCCCCATTTCCATATCCTCTAGGGTCTGGGATTATTGTCAAGTGATTAAGGGGGTTTTACCAGCAGAGGCTGAAAGCCATCACTGACAAAACATGTCATCACAAGTTAACGGAAAAGCGCAAAGCATGTGACATGCTCCAGCCTTAGGCAGACATTTCATTGCCTTCTACCACAAAGTCTAAGGATAGCTTGTCATATGCTCCCTAAACAAATCTGATTAAAAAAAGGGGCAGGGCAGAAGGTTTAATTGCGCATTAACACCGGTTTAGCATTCTGCAGCCTTATTTGTGTGTGGCCGTGAGGATATTTTCACCTGCACCCAAATGACGCACTGAGAATGGGCTTGTATGTAATTACCATTTACCTGGCACTACTATGGTTTATCTTGGTGATATCAGTATTTTGGGCTTAGCACACATGCTTTTTTGGGGTGCAAGTACAGGATACTGCCAGGGTGCTGCACAGTGTTCACTAATTCCTTGGTTGCTGCTGCTTTGCATTTTGTTCCCATGCCTGTGCATGATGTAGCTGAATATGGCCAAGCACTGATGAGCTTGCAAGATGATTTTATAGCTTGCCAAAGTACATACTTCTTTGGCATAGATGCCAGATGGCAAGATTTACTCTGGAACCTGAAAATAAAATTCCTCACAGAAGATATGCAATGTGGGCCCACCTTAGTGGCAGTAGGGGCCGTTGTCGAAGAGCGGCCTCGTTGGTGCTGCCATTTCTGGATAATGCTCCTCTCCACTGAAATCTTCGGGTCCCTGAGTAGGTGTCACAAGGAAAGTGTTGCCAGGATGCATTGTGGAATCTCTGCACTCTGAATGCATGCAGAGTTTGTACGTGCAGGCACTGTTTCAAAGTTTGCCTGCTCTTCCATCTCTTCTTCCGGATCCCTGCTACGGCTGGAGTTTAACTAAATCTCAACGTTCTTGGATATATAACTCAGCCCCTCCGTGACGCAAGGTGGTGTATAGCCAATATCATGTTCATCATCAATCCCACTAGATTCAGCTCCATTGTTGCCATTAAAGGAATCATAGTCCAAAGTAGTGGAAAGGATGTGGGGAGCCACAGTTTGTATTCTAGAGGGCATCTAAACCATGGGTGATTTGCCCTGGCCTTGCTGATTCTGACCTACTGCTGAGAGCTGCAACTTCAAAACGTTCTCAGTAAGCACATCTTCTGAAATAGAATCAGTGGATGGCTCCTCTTCTGCCAACTCAACGGACCCCTACAAAACATGTTGCTTCCAAAATACTCAGATAGAAGACAGCGCCAAATCCAGTTTTTCAAAAACAAGGAGTTTGTTTTATTATATTGAAGTTGCCCTTTTTGATGACACGTGTTTCGGCTGTTTTTGGCGCCTCTTTGAACAGACCTACGCGCGAGAGCGCCTTTAGGAAACGCTGAAGGTAAGAGACCATCAACAAATTATAGTCTTGTGCGGGCAAGGATAAACTAAGATTTTGAACATAACGGGAGCAAGCAACTAGTGTATAACTAACACGCAGTAATTATAGAGTTTTGTGGCCATACAACATAAATAGATTAAGCAATGCACTATGCGTGCGATCATTAAACAGAACAAATGGAGTCTCTAACCCCTGTTTTTTTCGCTATTTTTTAGTATAAGCACAGAGAAATGTGACAATTAGTGCATGAAGTGCATAACTAAAATGAATGCTATCTCTAGGCATCTATGGATGCCATCACACTTTAAACCAACAAACGTTAAGGTTTTCAATGACTGCATTTATTTTAAAGGGATTGAACCCAATTATTCACAAACATCAGACAAATAAACAAATGTGAACATGCAATTATAGGTAACATCATCTAATTACTTTATGAAATTAAAGGAAATTTGTGTGACATGCCTACATTGAAGTACATGGACTAATTTGATATTTTTTCGATTTTTCTCTTTCTTCTTTGACACACTCATATACAATTGCTCTCTATACCCTATGCATCCTCCACATTGCCAACCCTTGTTTCTCTGTGACTGTCTATTGAATATTTGTGCATACCATATTCAAAATGAATGTAATTAACTCTCTGACTCACTACCAAAACCCCTTCTCTCTTCTCACCCTCTCTTAATGTCCCAACCCCCCCCATTTTTCTCATGCCTCTAACTTTTTTAAAATTTTTATGTTCGGTGGGGTTATCCACGCAATGTTTGATATATGTTGACTGATGTATTCAACAATGTTGTTACTTTGTATGATTTTAAAATTGGCAAACTGTCCATCTATTATTTATTATTTTTTGTCATAAGCTTGTACAAATAAGCAGTGATTAGGCCCCGATTTGAAAAAGGCTTTTTAATACAGCCGAAACACGTGTCATCAAAAAGGGCAACTTCAATATAATAAAACAAACATTTTGTTTTTGAAAAACTGGATTTGGCACTGTCTTCTATCTGAGTATTTTGGAAGCAACTAATTTTTGTAGTGGTTTAATTGGCTTTTCTAACCACAACTCTGTAAGACGCGACATATACTATACTTGGCTAGAGTATACTTGTGTCTACAATCTATACATGACACCTTGACAGACCGGACCTACAAAGCCAAAACTACTCACCCTACAAAACATGGTCTATCGCAAAATGCGAATATGGGATACATTAAAACCTGGGGCACTCTCTGAATTTGGGGGAGGCTGGGTTTGAGTTGGCAGTATTGAATTGTCAGACTCAGGCAATGCAGTTATGACATTAGAAGAACTCATAAACAACTCAACCAGTGTGTCAATGCTTGGAATACTTGTGATCATGGTCGATTGGATCATCATGAGAGCTACATGATGCTGTTCTCTGCTTCTGCCACCCACAATTCATGGCTAGCTAAAAAATGGAGTGCCTTATATTTATTCAGTAAACTGTGTAAAATTTCCAGGCCTTCTGCTAAATTCCCATGTTTGGCTGCTTGCTATGAGGATACTTTAGTTGGTGTTGCGTATTGCCTGACATACCTCACACATTGGTGTCCATTTCCTTGTGACCTGGGTTTGTTCCAGGGATGTCCTTTAGAGCACGTCTGCCCTTTTCCTGGTACTGAGGGAGTGGCGCTCTGGTCTGCAAACCACTCTTTTCAGATTTGCGGATTTTGTTCCTGGGCCCCTCCCTTTCCGCAGCTCCACCTCCGGCCTGTAGAGGCACAGAGTTATTTAAACGGCCAAGAATAAAAGAGAAGTTAAGTATTTCATACAGCACTAATTTCCCCGGTATTGACGTGTGAATTGAAAACAAAACAACACTTCACGCTTCATGGCATCAAAATTGCAAACATGACAATTATTAGTAAGAACTTCAAAATAAGTATAAATTGTTCTAATCCCTGTAAATGTGTGATTTTCTCCATTCGGGTTCCCATTTTTTACCTTTATTCTTCAGATGGTTCCTGGGCTCTACCCTCATTGGGTTCTTCAATCAGTCATAAGTTCTGTCTGGGATGACAGCTTTTCAACTGATTGACATGAACCCATTTCTCTTCTGTCTGTTCTCCTTTAGGGATGCAGATCTTATAGGTGACAGGTGAGATGTTATCTACAGTTTCAAAGGCGCCACACCAGGAGGGGTGGGACATCCGCTCTTTGGTGTGGTTCCTTTGGAAATTGTACAGGTAGACCCTGGGCTTCGTTACGACCCTGGCGGACAGCCATGCCTGTAGTACAGGCACGGCTGCCATCGGAGTCATTTTTTCTTGGTGCCCTGGAATGGGAAATTACTGGGGTATTACACCCTGGCGGACCCAGTAATTGTCCATTCCAGGGCACCGGGAACAATTCTTCCCCATTCCCGTTGAGCCCAGTAGGGCTCAACGGGAATGGGGAAGCCGCATGCACCGGCACCATTCGTGAATGATGGCGGTGCATGCGGCATGCTGTGCTTGCGGGTGCCGTTCTGCCCACCAGGTCAGATCTGTTGGGCAGAAAGGCACCCGCAAGCACAACTCGTAGTTTGCTGGTCCGGGAACTACGGTACCACCAAGCTTACCGGTACCGTAGTTTCCGGAATGGCAAACCTGTAATGAGGCCCCCTGTCTCCTACTTGGTACTCTTTCTTGGTGGTCTTTAAGTCGTAGTGAGTTTTCATCCCCTCTGCCGACTTTTCTAGATTTCGCTGAGCATGAGCAAAAGTGTGCTGAAGGTGTTTTTGTACATTCTCAATGTACTCATGGGTTGTGGACACATTGACCAGGGTCCGTTCTTAAGTTCTGTAGAGTATATGCTGAGGTAGCACCATTTTTCGTCCAGTCAGAAGCTCTAATGGGGACATTTTTGGCGCAGATGGTGTAGACCTGATGACCATCAGGACAAGTGAAGTCGAATGTCACAGCTAGTTTTGGTGTCCACCACAAACTTCTTCAAGATGCCCACAATTGTTTTATTGTACCTCTCACTTGCCCACTCGAAGCTAGGCAGTAGGCAATGTGGAGCTTTCTCTTTATCTTGAGTATCTCCAACATCTTGGTCGTCACCTCACTGGTAAAATTACTTCCTTGGTCTGACTCAATCCTTTGGGGAAGGCCAAAATGCAAGAAGATGTGATTGATTATTAGGGTGGCAGCTGTTTCTGCTTTGCAATTTATGGCCGGGAGACATTCCACCCACTTGGTAAACAAGCATGTCACGGTCAACATGTACCTGTTTCCTCGAGAGGAGCGAATCACAGGCCCGATGAAATATACTTGTAAATCTGACCAAGGCTGTGTCATTCCCCTTTTCTGTAGGGGAGCTCAGTGTGAGAGGGAACTTGGCTGAAACTGAGCACACACAAGACAACCCTTCAAGTATTGGTCGAGGTCCTGACCCATGTGTAGCCAGTTTGCGACCTCTCTCAAGATTTCCAAAGTTGTATGAAACCCCCTATGATGTGCAGTGGCGTGACTTAACATCAGGAGGTAGGTATCACCCACTGGTCACCTCCAGAGATGGATCTCCATACCAACAAACCATCCTGGTTTCAGAACATTTGGGAAAACTTCATCAACACACAGAGAACCTCTTTCATGATCTAATCAGATTCAGTCAGAGGAAAATTGACAGGTCCTCAATATGTTGATAACATTTCCCAATAATCGGGTCCCTTTTTGTGCCATAATCAAATCAGCATCTGGGGTTTCCTTACTCCACTGGGAAGTTAAGAGTTCATTTTAGAAATGTGTTTGGGAACTGGTGACAGCAGTAACATGTATTTCCCTCAACATGGATTTGATTTCTATAGTTTTATCTGGTTCCTCTATTCTGGAGTGACCTTTAATCTTTTTTCTAGTAAATGGTCATCTCATTAGAGGTGACCAGATCATCAATTGCTTGGATTCATTTCCCATGCTTGAGTGGTTTGTTGTTCGCACACAGCATGCCTCGATTTTTCCAATTAATCAGGTGCTCCACGGACTGATTTGTGACATAATCTGAATCAGTGATTATGATCAGTTGTTTGAATTGGTGTTGCACGGCAGTGAGGGTGGCTTGATGTACCACCATCAACTATGCACCCTGACTACTTCGGGGTCCTATCATGCACCCAGCAGAGGGCTTTGGTGTTATCATTCACCCTGCCATTCCCAACACCATCTACTAGTTCTTTTTCTCTGTGAATATCAACATGGTAGGAACACCCATACACATAAACCGTCAGTATGACCTGGCACATGTTTTCCTCATAGACTTTGTGTGGGGAAGTAAGGTATGCCTCCATGTTGTCTTTGGTTTTTAGACTTTCCTCCTCGAGACAGTTTTCTTGAGCACAGTCATGCAAGTCAGCCAAACCTTGCGCTAGTGGACTCTTCTTGCTTTAGCCATATCTGGCCTCCACATTAAAGCCTTACATGGACAGAATCCAGGAAGAAATTCTGAAATTACTCACATTCCCTGTTTGGATTCAGTCACTTTAGGGCTATTGCAATGACTGGTGAGGAGTCTCGACAATGATGTGCTCCACCTGGATGAACGGGCGGTAATTCTTCAATGCCCACACTGCAGCCAGGTGTGCCTTTTCGCAAACGTTGAATTTTTCCTACACAGAGGATAAAGTCTTGCTCGCATGCAAAATTACTTTCTTTACCTTGTCATGCTTTTGGTATAATACTGCTGTTAAGCAAGTATTTGAGAACCCTGTCTCCAAGAAGAACTCCTTGTTTTTTATGGGGTAAGCCAAACAAGGTGCTTGGGAAAGGCTTCTCTTTAGTTGTTTCACTGCCTCAGATTGTTCTGGACCCCACTCTCACTTGACCCCTGCCTTCAATAAATGCACCAAGGGTCACATGACCTCTGTATAGACCTCTATGAACTTTATACTATGATTAGTGAGTTCAAGAGGGCTTCGTTGTTTACTCAGAATCGTAGGGTCTTTTAATTTTAATAAGGCTTCCACCTTTCTCGCCTGGCAACTGAGACCCTAATGGGTGATTTCATTGCCCTAAGAAGTTCTTCGGCTACATAGGCTAGGTTTCCCCTTTCACCCAAGTCGGGCATGGCCTTATGCAGGAAGATGTTAGATTTGTTGCCA
Organism: Ambystoma mexicanum; assembly: GCF_040938575.1. Classification (NCBI taxonomy): domain Eukaryota; kingdom Metazoa; phylum Chordata; class Amphibia; order Caudata; family Ambystomatidae; genus Ambystoma; species Ambystoma mexicanum. The sequence continues at coordinate 608,367,205 of NC_090928.1, forward strand.
GAGTTTATGTATCCAAAGGGAGTTCGGTCCACATGTATTGCTGCCCCGAAGGTAAAGGCAAGCTTGTACTGGTCTTCCCTACTCACGGTTATGGCCCAGTAACTGTTTGTAAGGTCAATGGTGGTATACACCTTTGACACTTGGGTCTGGGCCAGTCCCTGATCGATGTAGGGAAGGGTCCATCTTGACATGTGTACCCATTTGTTTAACTCCCTAAGGTCTGCACAAAGTCTCCATTGGCCATTGGGTTTGAGTATCCCCAGTACCAGGTTATTAAAAGTACTGTGGACTGGACGAATTATCCCATGGTATTCTAAGATTTTTATAATCTCTGTGAGTGACTCCATAGACGAATGAGGAAACTGGTATTGCTTCACAAATACGGGAGCCATCTCAGTGTCCATTGGTATAGTGGTTGAATGTATATCTGTGTGCTCACGTCATACAAGTCCATTGTAAAGATCTCATGAAAATTATCTGTGTGCCCACAGTCATACAAGCCAATTGTAAAGATCTCATGAAAACTTTTTGAAAAAAAACACCTGTTTCAGCTTCTGCTTAAAGTCTGGAAATATCTAAGGTTTTGCAATTTTGCCGGTATCCTCCAAATGAGTAGAGAGATCTCTTGTTATGTTGTTGGCCTGGACATGAGGTTTCAAGGAGGGGAGGTAGTCACTGTTGACTTGAAATACCACCACATCCTTCCTGATGTCACAGGTTACCTCTTCCCCACCATAAGGGCAAAATGACTACACCAAAAATGTCCCCCCTTGCCGGATGAAAATCTTTTCCGGAGGGATGTCGTTGTCACAATTGTAACAGTCATTTGGTATTGGTCCCAGGTTCTCATTCCCTAAGTCAATAGAATAATGTTAGTCATCAACTGCCATGCCAATAAAGGTCTCAGCACCCAAAGTGATACCTCTAGGGTTGCTGTTATCCACCAATATTCGAATGGTGTCATGTTCTATGTCAACTAATGGTGTTGGGTGTGAACACAAACCTTGCTGTTGGCAGTCATAATTCAAATTTATATAAGCATCCTTGTTTTTGAGATTCTATCCTCACTTCATTTTTCGGGGAACTGTGAATTGTTGTACCTATCCCAGGATGGTGACCTCTTCTCCTGTTTGAACTTCAACTGCACACGGCAGCAATTGAGCTGACCAAAATGCTTTCTCAGTGTGGTCAAAGCCCATGGGTTTACCCCCCCCCCCAGTTGGGACCAGGCTTTGTAATGAATTACATCCAAATTAATTGGGAATCAATTGTGACTTTCACTGCCTTAGTTAAAGGCAGAGGGGACATCTCTCAAAACCCAACAATTATGTTCTATGCTTTTATCACCAATGGACATTTTTTGCATGCGCCTGCTAGGTAGGAGATGTTCGCAATTTGGAGGGTCCATGCCCATTTCCCACTTATCAATTAACTTAAACGTCGGAATGGTCTGATCTTTTGGGAGTTTCCTGAATAATGTTTCACTGATGAAGCTTTTTCCATGGTTCAGTCAGACTCTGGCGAGAACAGCTCCCGCCCTCATTTACTTGAATGGGGAAAAACAGCTGTTCACCCTTTTTCTGGATGTCGGTAAAGGTTTGAGCTGGTTCATCATCATCTTTTGTCATGTGATTTGGGTTTTCTTCAGATTGTGTATTGGTATACAATTTCAGAGTATTCCCTTCCAGTGCGGAATGCCACTTAAAACTGGGAGGAAGGTTAATTTGCAAAAATGGAGAAGGGTTCCCATCACCAGTTTGTTCTCCTACTGAGATGACAGTGATGTCTGGGACTTGATGGTTCCTAAAGTAAAACTCTATTTGGTCAGACCGTTGATCAATCATGTGGCATGTGCCATTTAAACTCACGTAATTGACACTTTGTTTCAATTTGCTCAGCTGGTTTGTCTGAGTACAGAGGACCTTGTTCACGCAGTCCATCAGGGGTGATGACCTCTAGAGGAGATCATTCCCCAGTAGACAAGGTGTGCCCAATGGAGTGACAACTATCACCAGGTGTTTCACCCTGTGTCGTCCAATTCTGATCTCCAGATCCGCAGTCCCTTCGACGGAAATATAATTTACATCGAATTTTTGGAGTTGCCCAGGAAGAGGTGCAATGGGAATTTGGTGACTCTCTCCCCTTCCAGAATTCATTTGGTCAAAGGCCATTTTGGACAGAAGGGTGACTCAGGATGCAGTATCCACCAGCGCTGAGAATGCACATTGACCCTGTACCTTGATGGAGGCATACAATCTCCCTTCCCTCTCTTCAAGAGGAAAAAGAAAATGTGCATTTTGTGCCAGCTGTTTGGTAATTTTTTTTATATTGAACTCGGACACTGTGCGATCTTGGACAGTTTTTTCTGTGTCAGAGTCTGGGAATCTGTAAAGAAAATATTGCACCCACATATCTGTGGGATTGGGAAATCCCATGTATTTCCCTGATTCTTTGCTGCCCCCCTTATCCTGGAGACAGTTACCCAAACCTGTTTGGGTGGAGGATCCCCCATTGCTTTAAGAGTCATTTGGGTGACATTTTTGGGGTTTAGGAATTGGTTGCTTTGCGTCAGTCTCCATACTTACCCAGTCTAAGATAAGGTCGTTTGGGACCCATTTGCCCTTGGGAGGGGTCCCACCATGTATAAAAGAGAAGATGTTCTTCCTTGGATGCTCCAGGGATTCTTCCCCTTCAAATAGGATGACTAGAACTTCCCCCACAAAGTGGGTTTCTTTGGCCCTTGATTTCTCCTACTTACCCTCTGGTCCCTAGGTTCCAGCTTTTCGGGGGTAGGAAATTTGTGTTCAAGTTCAGAGGTTTCTAGGGGTTTTTCATGGGTGAGAAAGCAAGTTTCCACTAGGGTTTTGCATCCCCCTTGCCCAGGATCCCCCTCCTCTGTAAACTGTTGGTTGTCACGGTTTTACCACTGTCATTGCTCTGGGGCACCAGACCCGGGTCTTGGGCTGTTCTGGGCAGCAATTTCCATTTGAGGCCTCTGCTGAGCCCTCAACATGCGACCCAGGTCTTGTGTCAAATTTTGGACCTGGTGCTCCAGTTGAGACATCCTTTCTGGTTGGCATGGGGGTCTAGATTCATTCCTTTGCTGCTCTCGGAAAGGGTAGCTGTCCCTTCTCCCAGAGTAGCATGGGTATTGAGAGTTTCCCTGATAACCCTTCATCCTTGGTCTCCCTTCTCCCTGATTTGGGAATCTATTATCCTGAAAGCGGGGAGAGAAAGGAGGATTGTTTGGGAAATTTAGTTTTGGAGGGTATTTGGGAAAGAAACTTAAGTTGGAGGATGGAGTATTTCTTACCTCCTGAGGGAAGTTCCGAGGGAAATTTTAAGGGAGGTTTCCTGGAGCAGTACTTACCTGATTGGACCCCCCACTGGGCCGCGGGAGTCCATACATACTCCAAGATGGGCCTGTTACCCTTGTATCTTGGAATGAAATAGGTGGCAGGGTCAAATGGAGCATTTGTCGGGTACCCTGCCTGGCTACAACCTGATTGGGATGGATCAGAAAGTCTTCTCTGCCTCTCATTCTGCTTATTTGGATTAGCAGGAGGAGTATTTTTAGCTCCCCCCCAATTCCAAGTACAAAATGGTGTTATTTTTCACCTCTGCCAACTTTGCAGTAGGGGAGTGTTTGACAGTTTTGGGATGACTTTTGGAATTCATAAATCCGGGTGACCTGTTCCACCACTCAATCCAGGGTCCTACGTTCATGGAAGTTCCTAGCCATTTGAGTCATAATATATATTTCGGGAGTGTGTGGAAATAAGTATTAAAGAATCCCGGCTAGAGGTTTGTGTAAATGCCCACTTCAGCTCTTGCACGAACTCCCTAGGTGCTTGGTCTTCCCCACAGTGCAAGTTGTAGGCCACCTTACGGGCCTCCTGAGGGTTCCTGTCAACAGAGAAATGCTTTAAAATGGCCGCCTTATAGATGGACCATCTTTGGTGATCTTGATCCTCTAGCTCTGCAAAGAAGCTGGAATATTCGGGGGAGAATGTCCATTTGACCAACTCCATGGATTTTTGATTGTTGTTTATGTGATATGGTGTTATAAAGCTTCTGATGGCTTTTATTTGCCGAATTGGGTCCTTTAAAAGACCTCTCTTCTTTTTGGCAACCTTCCTGTTCCACTGCACCTGAGTCCACTTGCCCTCTGACTCAGAGCTGCTACTATTGGTGGTCCACTCCCTGTCCTTTAGGCACTCCCTACCTCTGTGAGACTGGGAATCCCTCCCCGAATGACAGGGTCTGGTCTCTTCTCCCCTGTGCTCTTGTTGGGTATCTGGGCCACTTCCCTTTGGCTTCCCTTTTCAGGATCTCAAGTACGAAAGCTTGTTGCAAGGTTTGGCAACAACCTCTATTCCTGAAGCTCCTAATTAGGCAAATGTTGTGTTAAGCATCTGGCACATGGCTAGAAACCCACCATGCGAGCATCCAGCGCAAGGGATTGCGCGCACGAGTCTCTGTAATGTTCCTGGCTCACCTTTTCATTGGCTTATTCCTCAGCACTGCCCATTGCGTGAGTCATCGCACACATCCAAGCGTAAACAAGAAGTTCCCCATCTTCCTAAATGTCCTATCACTAATCAATAATGTATGGTCTGTTTGTCTTTATCTGTTCCCAATTTGCTCTCCAACTTCAACTTTCCTCTCCACCTCTGACTGTTCTAAAAACGCCAGATGACTTTGCCAGGATATGGCATTGTCACTCAACTAGGTAAATAACCAGTGCAGTAAACAAGACTATTTAGATTTAGACATACCAGTAACACATAGCCTGCACCTTAAGTTCACATAATTGTAGGTGCTAAATTTGATGGAGCAGCAGAGGGAACGGTGAACTCATCCAAACAGATCGCTCTACATAACATGCCAGAAGAGTAGGATGGAGGGCCATTGACATAGAGGAAAAGGACACTGCATAATTTCAGCCAGGAAGGAAAAACAAATTGATCTACCCATTTTGAAAATATGAACACTGAGGGTGAGCACCTTACCAAAGCCAAGACAATGAGCAGAAACACATGCCACATTCCTCTGGAACAGCATGCAGGCATATTCCATGCATTTTGAAGGCATGATGTAGTCATGTTGTCTTGGTTAAATGGCAAGCTAAATGGAGGGTTGTATACCTAATGTATTGGTTTGCAGGTGAAAAGTGCATCCACTGCACTGGCATTAGGGAAACCAGCATGGAGCACACGTGGATCTGGTTTCCAAGCAGGACAAGACAAACACCTCCCTGTGGCTGGATCTGAGTGCTTCAGAAACTGAAGGTGTGTGACAATGGAGATTGGCCTGGTTTATTCCCAAGGTTAATTTAAGATCAGTGATGTTATTGCACGGCTGAGCGATGGACAGAGATGTATTTTTTGCCAGAGCAATGTCTTCTTAAATTACACTTGTTGGGAAGTAGTGGTACCTTGCAAGCTGATCTACCCATGACTGTCCTACCCCAATTTCTCAACACCAGCCCACCCCACCCCCACTTTCCCTCTCTAACCCCACCCACAGCTTCCCACATTTTTTTCTACCCCCACCTTCCACCCACTCTCTCTCTCCCCACCCACTCACACCAACCCCGCTCTCTGTCTACATCACCCACACCACCACCACTCTCTCTACCCAACCTCATTATCCATCTCTACCCCAACCACTCTTTCTTCCATCACCCACTCCTCAACCCCCTACCTGCCCACCTCCCCCAAACTCTCCCACCAATCACCCCCCCACTCTCCTACCCCTACCCCACACCATCCACACTTGCCAACCACCACTCATCCATCCCCTTCTCACCCCTCCCCCACCGTGTCACTCCCCACCTCCAATGTTTCTCTACCACAACCCACCCACCCCACTCTCTCTGCAATCCAACTCTCCCACTCTATCACCCCACACCCAAACCTCACTCTCTCCCCATCCACTCACCCCCACTCTCTTTCTCCACCCACCCCATCTCACTGACACTGTGTCCAAACCCACCCTGCCCCCACCCACCCTCCCAGCCCCACTTTCTCTCAGCCTCTGCCTGCCCCAGCCCCTCTCTCTCTCTGCCCTTGCCTCCTCTACCCTTCTCTACGTACCCTGCCTGCCCACCCTACCTCTCTCTCTACCCCTCCAACCCCCCTATTCCCCTCACTATCTCTATCTACCACCATCTGCCCTATACCCTCACTCTCTTTACCCTGACCCACCCATCCTATCCCCCTCTCTCTCTCTCTCTCTCTCTCTCTCTCTCTCTCTTTCTCTCTCTCTCTCTCTTTCCCTCTACTCACCTGCTCTATTCCCTCTCTCTACTGACACCAACCGGCCCTACCCTGTCCCTCTCAACCTTCTTCTCACACTCTCGCTGTATTTCTTACTCTCTCACTCTCCACTCATATTCCCTTTTGCACATCATCAATGGTACCCTCTCTCAATGGCTTCCTCCCTTGCTGTGCCTCTGCCTCCACGTGTGGGCACAGGGTGTCAAACGAAATTCCCCATTGATCCCCTTCTTTTTAAATCAGAAGGGTGAAGCCTGGTAGTGTCTTGGCATATGCAAGGTGCAAAACGAAATTGCCCCTTTGCATCCATTGTGCTCTGACCAAAACACATAAGCCCCACCTCTTCTTTGAAGGTGTAGCAAGAATAAGTTTCTCATTTGCATTTTCTTTCTCACACTGGATCAGTGATTCCAAAACAAAATATGATTTTCCCATTCTGTTCTGACCAAAACCCCATAACCCCCACAAGCCCCAACTGTTCTTTGGAGGCGTGGCAAGACTAATTAGGCTTGTGCCGTGATTCGTAGAGAGTTTTCATTTGTGACACTGCAGTAGCAGCAGACTACTCATTGATGGTGCATCGCACTTCGGTGGATGGAAAGTTGTGTTACATTGTGAAGGCACCATCCAGACCTGTACCCTGGGTTTCAGGGCGGTGTGTGTAGATACGTATTCATTTCATTTGCCATTGTAAGTACTGAATAAGCAGGAACAGGCTGAGATTTCGCCATTGCATAGAGAGCACAGTAGGTACAGAACACATTTCATAATGAGCACCGTAGAAATCAATATGGCCAGTAAGCAATTCTATCCAAATTGTTTATTAAGGGTGAATGGGTAGAACAGGAGAATGAAATGTGGCAATCTAGAATGATGCAGGGGGTAACCTCTGTAATTGTTGATATGTAACAGGATAATGGGCTGTTACATCGGGCCCTGACAGACTTTTATATGACACATACCACCAGAGATGAGCAAATTAAAATGGCTCAGCTCACAGCATATATGTACTTGTGTGTGCTGATCATAGAAGAAAGATACCAGGAGAGTGTAGCCTCTGTGCAAAACCAATCTGAGCGCTTGGGTCAAGCAAAGAGAGAATTAAAACAATTAGAGAAAAAAGTACAACAGAGCCAAAATTCTGAGTTAAAATTAGAAAACATTCATCAGCTAAAAGTTGACTTAGTGACATAGCAGCGAGTGAAGTTAGAGCGAGAGTCTCAATATTCTGCACTGAAAGAGAAATGTCAAGAAGGTGTTGAAAATCTCAGAAAATCTGCCTTATTCAAAAATATACTGTAGCCATTTAAGGTCATGCTTCCTTTAGACAGATTTCTTGTAAAGCAAGCAATGTATAACTCGCCAACTTGGGAGCACCCAGACCGGGATACAGAAAACTCTTAAATCCCCTACTATTCCAAGAGATCAAGCTGAAGCATCTTTGTTAAAGATCTGTCCTGTCTATCACATCATTTTTTTGCTGACACAGTGAAGATGAAACCCATGACCAACCCTCTCCCTGCATGTTTTGTCCCTTCTGTGAACAAGATGAATATACAAATCTAGTCCCCTCCTTGTTGATCACACATTTCAGGGAGCCCCACTCCTCTTCAACCCCTAATACAGAATCATTAATACAAACAATAACCCCACTTTTGGACTTGATATCATCTTTGGCCCTGATATAAATATTGCCTCTCAATACGTTCTGTTTTGCCAGAAATAGGTCAAAGCACAGTCCCAAAATGAGAATACTTCATTTAAAATGATGTTGTAGATATGAGGCGATCTCATATGAAAACTATACTGTGCAGTCTATTACCATGAAAAAATTAAACTTGACTGATGTTGTACGACTGAATAAGCCTTAGGGGAGGAATGTCATTGAATAGGGATACAATGGTGCTCCTGTTCATCACTAGGCTACTAGAATCATTAAACAAAGCCACTATAGTTAAATTACTGGATTGTGACCATGGGTCAATGAGTGTTTACAGCGTTGTTTGATCAAATGGAATTGCTCAACTGAAGAAACACACAGCCCACCGTTAGTGCTGGCATCCTTGACAATAGGACACTTACATCTGTATAACTGTGGAACAAATGTGGGTATGTTCCTAATAGGACCTCTTAGGGCCACCTTACCCCAGTTTAATTATCCTGCTTCCTGCAGCAATGGTTCTTCAATTGTGATGGTTTTGCAGGTTTCCTGGTCAATATCCCTTGAAGGGGACGACAATCTGTGGAGAGATGTGAATGTTCTGGACAATGTTTCCTATCGTAATTACAGAGCAGCCCTCAGTATCAAATGGAGCACTCTCAGCCCCAATCGAATTCCCCAGCTGCGTTGGGTTGGTGGAATCTATGTTACTACCTATGGGTTTAGTAAGAAAAGGTAGAATTCTCATTTTAGAGGTTTCCTTAGACCCCTTTCCATTCTTTTTCTGTTGTTCTCATTTGATGCCTTAACTTTTCGCATTGAAAGGGCAGTTAGAAATAGTCAGTGGGGACATTTCCACCGACAAGACCAATACTTCAGCAAGATCCGCATTCAGAGACAAAAAACTTTCTTTGCATGTATTACGCCCCTGCTCGGCCCTCAGCCTTCTGGATGGGTGGTGTGGGCCTTTCCATGCTGGCCCTTGCTTCAACAGGGTTCATGGGGCATGGTTCATGTACCACCCACTAATAAGCTGTGGGGTGCTGACCAGATGGCTTCCGAAACTGCTGCAATATACATGGATGCTGGCAGTGAGTTGATCTGGACCCCCATGGTTCCAGTGTTCCATCCTGCTGGGTGCCGCCATCTGGTATCAGAGATGCATGCAACGAGAATTTGCAGTACAGTGCAGCACATGCACCCAGGGCAATGGAACAGTGTTATCAGGCAACAACTTCGTCCTCTAACCACTCTCATAAAGAACCAGGAGAGACCACAGTCAGTGCATCTCTACTTCTGTGTTGCTACACGCTACTTTCACTTTCCTCTATATCTCCGTACACCCATCCTGGGCGGTTCTTGACAGTTATCTGCCTCTCTCTCTCTCTCGATCGCTCCCCTTGCTTGCCCAAATTCTTCCTTACCATGGTCACCCTTGTATTTTAAATGGGATAAAGGGTGAATAATGTTGTGTAGTATGCAGTGACATTGACTCAACCCCAGCCAGGATTGATGTGACTCTGCCGATTTCTATTTGCTTGGCCACTGGGGAAACAGGACCCAAAGCACAAGAGGCTACATACCCATCCATTAATTACATTATTTGATCATAGTTATTTGACAGAGATAAATTAGTCAAATGAGCCTCTTTGTCACAATGTAGATTAGGCTCTTTTCCTGCACATTCGTCTTGCTTTTGGATAGATGCCCGCATTGTTCTTAATGTTTCCATGATCATTTTAACTTCCATGTGCGGAGCATCATGTAATCTGACCAGCGACTACCTACAGGGTTACGTGTCTGGGTAGTTACTGGTATAATATGACTGAACTCCAAATGAGGAACTGTTCGCCGATGGGTATAAAACCTTATGGCAGGCATCCTGAACGTGTGACATCGACACTCTTCCAGGAAGGGGCCCATCGCACTATGTCATATCATGCTGGTATGTAGCGAATTGGTAATCTTTGAGCCCTCATCTCTGTTGACCTCTTTTTCAAACTTCAGCACAGCTGGAGAAATTAGTTGTCCATGTCTACAAGGTTGCAATTGTTTTGCCACATTAAGTTGGCTTGATCACAAATCCGACTGCCTGCTTGATTCCAAACCTCCACTAGAGGCTGGTCAGAGGGTTTGTTTATCGTCATAGTTGCATGTCTCTATTTTAGATACAAAATCTGTATGGCAGGAAAGCCACCCTGAACTACCATGGTGTATTCCATAAGGGTATTATCAGAAATGGATATTAGCTTCAACAGGTCAGCTTCACTCTACTTGTGTTTCATACTGCACAGGTTAACAAGCTTTGGAGAGAGGGCAGCCATATGGCCCAGCTGCAAACAGTCACAGACGTATATTGGGGATTCAAGTGTCAGAACTAAAAAAGATACTTTCAGCAAGCCTCTCACAACAGATTTCTTTCACAAAACTAGCACGCATGAGATGTCACATGTTGACTCACCTATTCGAAGAAAGGTGGGTAAGCAGCTGACCCCATGCAGCCAGCTAGAATACAGGTCTGCACTTAGTCACACTTTGTGGTTGCACAGGCTTTTAAGCATGATGCAACTGCAGGCTCGTCTTTTCAGTCGTTTTCACCACACAAAGATGTAGATAGGCTGGATAAGCATCTATTCTCCAGTGCACCGTCATACACTTTCTGCTGGAAGGATTCTCCCAGCAGACACACCAATGTCAGGGTTCAAACCAGACTTGAACAGAACTGCACTTAGCTGCACTTTACAGTGCTTTGTGGTTGTGCAGGCTTTTAAGCGTGCTGCAACTCCAGGCACGTCTTTTCAGTCCTTTTCACCTCAAAAAGATGTAGATGATGCAAATTTCATCTTGACACAACATACAGCAGGTGTGTTACAAATTTTGTTTTTTTTACTCAATAATACCTCTGCACAAAAATTCCATTTCCATCTGAGAATAACAGGCTCACCTGCACGGATGCTAGGATATATAAATCACTGAAACGCGCCATATCTGTGTGTAGATTTCCACATTTGCTTAATATATTTAATGGATATAATATCATATACACATGTGTACATCCAGCTGATTATCTTTTCCTCCTGAACATTTGCAAGAAAATATCTAATTCCGTATGTAGATTTCACATAGTGCATTATTTGATATAATGGGGTGAATCACAATTTTAAATTGCATACCACTTACTAGCTAGCACAGCCAGATGGTGTCAGTTCCTCTTGGAAGTGGGGGATAGGGCATGCATGACTCCTGTGAATGCTGATGTCATGGTGCAAGTTCTTTGAAGTTAGGTCCCTAGCAAGTCTTATTATGACTTCAGTCCCACCCCCTTGAGTGATTCGGGGAGCTGGCTGCCCCTTATGTCAGATAACCAGTCTCCAAAGGTGTCACATTTCCTTCTCTTGGATGATGGGTATCAGATTATTTGAGAGGGGACCACTGCAGGCAGCCTATAGAGTTATGCATATTTAAAGTGTGTAGCCTAAGCTCAGAGATGAAAGGGAAGTAGCAAATGAAAACCATTTGTTTTGTTCTGCAGGGTTGTGCTTCCTGAGAATCAATTACAGGCAGAGTCTTCAGCTTTTATGGTTGGCTTCAAAACCAATGTTCACACTTTCCTCCTGGGAAATCCTGCTACCCCAGTCCTAGTTTTGTGTTGCTGTAGGTTGGATAGGAGGATACCATTTGGCAAAAATGACTTTATTCACCATTGCAGCCTTTACAGTCAATTATTTTCCACGTGGCGTCTACCTTTTAAACAAAACAGCATTATATCATGTTCTTGGCAATGAAACTCCTTTCCCAACTTGTTTTGATATCTCTGTATGTTTCTTGATATACTGCTAATTTACAGTGCTATGAAGGAAAATATACACACTGCAAGGCCCACATTTTTTGCCTCTCCTGAGATATTGTGCTTTTCTTCTCAGTTTGGACAGTTCTCCATTTTAACTGGATTATTTAATGTAACACAAAATAAATTGTGCTTTGTCAAGTATAATGAACACACTTGTATTGTAGATGGGCTGCGAACAATGCACATTTTCCTCACATGTGTCATTTTTTAGATGTTGTGCACTTCAAATATTTGTTTTCAAACTGGTGCTTTTCTTTCTTTGCATCCTTTTCTTTCATATGAGCTTCCAAGCACAGTATTATACATTAGCAATAATTTCTCAGATTATAGCACAACATAAATACATTCTCCAATTTAACACATTGTAAGCAAAAATATGCCTAACCACAAGCATGTATATATATATATGCAAGAGAATCAGAATCTAGGTAACAGGGAGACCTTAACCACTTGAATGTAGGTCATGCACTCTTTCTAGTCAATTGATATCCCTGCCTGCTATTGCCATCCAACGGTTGCCTGACATATGTCCAAATTAATGCACAAAGCAATTTCAATCTCTCCAAATATATAACGTTGAAACTTCCAAGGAGAGAGGGAGACTCACACAAAAGCAAAGCAATATCATAAAAGTCTTACCTGATCATTCAAGTCAATGCACTGAACAACACAATAGCAATGACCTCTTAAAGACATTTAGCAAATTAATTCTATTACATATCTTCTCTTGGCCAATTAGAATGTTCAAAATGCAGTTTATAATCTCTGGTATACACCAATTCGACTTGATCAACAGATGAAAATCGTTCAAATTTGTTTGAGTTACACCACATGTGCTAATTGCCTTAAAGCTCTCAGAAGGGATTATGAGAAGGGCTGAGTGAACTTGCACAAAAGTGATCCATGGTTACCTGTGACTCTCCAAGTGAGATTCATGTAGGTTTGCAGATTCATTTAGGTTTGCAGGTTCCCACAAATATTTCTACCAGCCCAAATATGGCCAACTCTCCTTTAAGGGCCATCAATCTTAATAGAAGTTCGGGCAGGTTTGCTGATGTTTGGGACAAAAGAAAGATACACAAAATAACTTAAAAGGCAAAGTTTAGGGTAAGAGAGAACGTGTAGGGTAAGTGGTGGGTGGAAGTGAGGATGCCTAGGGGGATAGCAAGAGTAAATTAAATGTTGAGCATCTGTGAATGTTATCAAGATTGGACAGCATATTACAAGTTGCAGTAAGATGTCTCAATAGCTTGTCACACAAGCTGAAGAGATCTATGCATACAAACAGCAATATCAAAATTCAGAGAGGAAAAACAATCAATTTGTTCTATATATATATATATATCGATATATATATATATATATATATATACAAAAAATAATAATCAATTTATTTTTGCTCGTATTTATAAATATTCAAGATAAAAAGATGTGTGAGGTTTGATACGTGCACCCCAAATGTGTTCTTTGCTTGATAAAACAATACACACTTTAATTAATAAGAATAAAACACATAATTATTGCACAGATACATTCAGCATTGGAAATATATTGGCTGTAACTATATTGGTTGTCTTTTCCCTTTTTGTTTTGAAAGACTAAACATTTCTCAATAGTGACTAGTAGTGATGCAGCCTTTTATAGTAAGGCTGTAATTTTGATCAAACATGTTCCATTCCTTTAGATCTGTTTTCTCAATCCTATGAACGTCTTCAAGGGATGTCTCTTTTGCTGTTCTCTTTAAAACCCACCCTAAACGGTTGGGCAATACATAAGTATATATTAGAAATTGTGTACTAGTCAATACTGGATTTGCATTCTTCTGTGTTTAGAATATGTAGCAGAATCCTGTGGATGTAGTTACTGCCTGTATCGTAAATACACAAAGACAGTTTAAATAAGATATTGTTCTTGTTTTAGAATTTAATTTGTTACTGACCTGAAATTAATATTAGTGTATAACTTGCATTGAACGACCAGGTTTGGCCCTGTTGTTTACCCCTGGTTTCCCACTTAGGAATAAGGAGATCTATGCATAACCTTTCGGTCTCATGTTTGAACAACAATAAGAACAAATCAGCCTTTCACCCCCTTGAAGTAGATGAATGTAGTCATGCTGAAGTGGGCAACTGTTAGATTTGATATCAGACAAGTAGAGCCATATCAGGCATACCTGTGTCCGCTTTTCATTTTTTAAAGGTTGGCAGATTTAGTATTATTGAGGTGCACAATATTACAATAAAGGCAATTCATATCAGAGATGGACACCTGAAAAGCCTATAGGTGTATGTTTGACTCAGTTATGTGTTAGGTGTGCATGAAGTTTCATCCTGCTGGATTATTTTCCACATGGACCACCAAGGTTACATATCCATAGATGCACGTTATTGCAGAGTAGGAAATAATATATGTGAATAACCTCCGTAGGGCTAGTAGGGTGAGTAGGGCTGAGGCAGAGTCAGTCACCTTTCAAGTGTTCATGATGCAGACTTTCATCCCCCTGGTGTTGCTTATTTAAAAGCTGTTTAGTCCATTATTGTGCCAATATTATGAAGTCTGTACCTAGGAAAAAACACACAATGGGCCTCATTACGACCCAGGCGGTAAAGGGTTAACGGCGCCGTAAAAGGTGTCAGTGCCGTTAAACCCTTACTGCCTAATTACGAGGTCCCTTTGCGGGTCCCGACCTTAACGGCTGGTTTTACCAGCCGTTAAGGAAGGAACCCGCAAAGGGACTTTCGAGGTAATTACGGTACCGCAATTTGCGATACTGTAATTACCGCCTTCCCCATTCCCATTGAGCCCTATGGGGGCAAAAATGGGAATGGGGAAGGGCCAATGGTGAATGGGGAATTACCGCCCTGCCAACCTTGAAATGGGGTGGTAATTCCGCCATTCACCATGGCGGAGTTGGTAAAATACCGCTGGCAACCATGGCACTATTAGCGCCATGGTTACCGCCTGGGTCGTAATGAGGCCAAATATAAGTCTACACCTTTTTTTGTCAGCCGAATACAAACAGGTATGTTGGTTTCTAGTTAAACAAAACTTCAAGTTGTAAGTCATGAGTCAATTAGACTGTTTTCTTCGCAGATCCCTTGCAGGACATATTCTGACCTTTTCAATTAAGTGTATACTTTTGTTTTGAAAATGTGCTAACAGGAAATAGTCCATAGAAATGTAGCGGTGTAGTGTCCCAAATGTTATGTTATAAAGAAAGTTGCGCCCAAAACAAATGCAATATTCTCTTGAAACGAAGTATATGTAATCAAAACGGAGAATATGATGCTACTCTCGTTTACACTTATTTTCTACTGAACTTGTCAGATTATATCTAGATTATCTCTAGCATGTATGTTATGTATGTTATTTTATGTTCTTGATGAGTAGGAAATACCTTTAGGATTATGAAAGAGATGTTGAGGCACTATCAGTGACTACAGTACTTGATGGTTCCACAGCCATATGAGTGGCAACATGTTACAAGGAAGCCAAGATCGTTTGGCGAATCAAAGTCTGCCTCGACAATGCCTCCATCCCTAACAAGATATTTTGGATGCATCATTTCATCTTTTCTGAATGCAGCTGTCTTCTACTGTACCTGGCTGGAAATCAGTGCATGTGAACGTACTGTCCTTATAATACGTTTCTTTGGAAATACCCATAAAAGTTGTGTGCAGGGGAAGCAAATGAGGCCCTGGAAATGATTTTCAAAGTGGCCCCATATTACACATTTTCGCAAGCCCAACCCTTTTCCAATGGGAACATTGGAAAATACAACACAAAAGAGGCTCAGGGTGCAGAGGCCTACCGGGAAGTGTCCAGAGTTCCCTACAGGCCAACCCCCCCCTGGTTGTGTGGCCTGCTCTCTGTTTTATTTGTAGGTCAGATAACGAGGCAATATACTTAGAGATCATGCAATTGTATGGGCGAGCCTGGAGCAGAACGACAAACCAGACTGAATCCCCCCGTGTGTAGTACAGTGTCTAAATGCAATAAAACCTGTACCACGTTTCCCCATGCCTAATTCATTTGCAATGAAGGGCCTGATTTACAAAAATGTTTTCAATGGGGTTTTCCCATGCTAAAACATTTTTGTAAGTCAGGCCCTAAGTCTATTATGTAAACATTGTTTGAATTTGTATTTTTGATTCAGGTTGTTTTCAAAATAGTTATATTTTAAGATAGTGATAAAGATTAGCGGTCTGTGCTACACAGATTGGTACCAGCCTGCTGACCAGAAAAATGGCCTGCAGGTGATGTCCCATTGCAAGCCCAGCTTGTCAACCATTATCACTATTAGACACTCGGGTGCTGACGCAAGAGGGGCACAAATGTTTAAACGCGAAATACCTCAGGGTATGTGTGTGACCTGGGCTGAAACTTGTTTACTGCGGCATAGTGTTGTAGCAATGGACAGGGCTAGGGGAAGTGATACAGATGTGGGGGGTATAGGACAATGAGAACAACAACACTGAGCAGGGCCAGAAAGACACACCAGGGGCAGCAGGAGGACAAGGGGAGATTAGAGCAAGGAAGGACAAGGGCAAAAGTAAAGGAGTGTGAGGCAGGGCCAGGGGCGTTGCTAGGGGGGGGCATAGGGGCTATAGCCCCAGGTCTTTTGGTTGTACCCCCGGATAGAAGCTCAGGGGTCACAACCAAAAAGGTACCTAGTCCCCAGACCTAGCCCCCAGTCCTGACAGTCCCAAAATTAGAGTAGCCCCAGATCTTTTCCAGACCTAGCAACACCCCTGGGCAGGGCACAGAGGATGAGGGAAGAGAGAGGAGCACAGTCGGGCGGATATCAGGGGCCATGGTGATAGACAGTCATAGGCACAGAAAGAGCAGTGGCAGAACGCGTTCAGAAGGACCAGGAAGCGGGTCTAGGTGGTGATAGCAATGGAACGTGGGGAAACAGACTTACACCATAGGTTACAACCTGCATCACCAGCTAGCTTAGAGACCAGCACACATTACAAGGGGCGCTAACTTAATGATGCACTTGATTGCCGTTAACAGGCTCCCAGCCAAAGACAATGGGCCGAGTTAAGTGCAGGCTGATTCGAAGTCTTGCAGCGCCCTTGCCGGCTGGTATGTGCTTCCCTAAATTCACTACTACTATTAGCACCCTGGTTCATCGTCGGGTATGCTAATGTTTTGTTTGTTTATTTTAAAGACGTTTTCTTTAAAGAAAAGACACTTGCGGTCACACCAGTCAAAGGTGGGCAGCATAGGCCCTTGTCTCTGTTTATGGTGTACGCAGAGTGCGATTAAGACTGCAGCAACAGAATAACCATCAGGTAAGCAAAGACGCTTATTTTAATCTATTTTTCCATTCAATTGGAAGTAAGGTTGGTTACTAAAAAATAGAATAGCACACAAGATCCCCTATATAGCTTAAAAACAACTAAATAATGAATTGCAGTGGGATTTTATATTATAATGGGGAACTGTGCAGGATTGCCATGTATGCTGAAAGGCCAGATCCTATCCCATACACCTGAATACCTCACGGTGCATTAAGCAAAGTATGTGATACCCAATTGCGGCGAGATCTGCAGAGAAGGTACAATACTGACTGTACCCATTGCAAACAACATTCCCTACAGGTGCATATCTAAATCAAAATAGAACCATGTTCACAACCCAACGCCCTTAATTGAATGCCGCTCTCATAGTATAGTTGTATAAAATCAGAACCATTGAAGTCCATCCTGGTTTCATATGTCTAATGCTAAATCCACAAGAAGAGCATTTCAGGTTTATAATTGTGTAACCAAAAAGAAATGGAGAATAGCAGAATCTACTATTATGAAGTTGAAACCCTAATTGCTCTTCAATGCGGGGTTGAATGTAATGTATGTGTCTCCCATGAGTTTGCTAAGCAGGAGATTGCCCTCCCTCGTTGCACTACTGTATGGGAAGAAGTTCCAGAATTCCACGGCATTGAAGACAGGCCAAATGGTTGCACACGTTCCCCAAGTAAATTATAACTTTGCACCAGCGAGCCATAAATGCAGCCCTATGGGATGTCAATGAAAAGATTGTTAGTTCAAGGGCCATCAAGTTCCAAAACTTTAGCAGCCAATTCAGGGATGAAGGGCGTTCTGTTTTCTTCTGCCATCTCTCAAAGCATTTGTCGGGAGCATAAAGCTATGGTTGCCATTACTTTCCAATTCCTGGTAGACATCCTCTCCAACTCATCATATCTGAACCCCAGAACCGGGACTGCCAGGTATAGAGGAATTGAGTAAACCAATATTTTTTTATTTGTGCCCATCACATCTGTCCAATATCCAGCAAACTTGGGGAAAGACCACCAGATATGCAGAGCATCTACCCTATTACCACATCCCGTCTAACAACTATCCAAGACTTGTTTGAAAATATAAGGCAAAGCATAGTGCGGGAAATGTCACAGTGGTATATGGTTTTGCACCAAGCCTTCACCCAGAGGCTCAAAGTCCAAATGACCCTACATCCTGTGAACATTAAGACACTATATTCACTTCAATTGGTGCAGCTAGCTACTTCACCCATTTTTCCATGAACAGCCAGGTCCTGCAGTCCTCCAAATTAATAAGAAGGCCATAAAGGGAAGAGGTCGAATGAGAAGAGTGGTGATAAAAGGTTTTTTAAGGGTTGTAAGATCCCTGGTAGCATTGTGTTTTAATGTAGGGGTGAGAAATTCAGTGTCTGATCTGAAAATATTGCATCTGTTATGGCACTTTAATATGAATTCTTCCTTACACCTTTGAAAGGATTTCAACTCCCAACAATGTATGTTTAAGCCTGCATCAGTTGCCACTCCATTCTGTAGAAAAACAGTGGCCCTGCAGAGTGGGAAATTTTGGGTTACATCAAATGGGAGTCAATGGGGAGGGACATGTGGTCAGTCTTACTTTCTTAGTTAGAGGATCCCAAACCTGACATATTTTCAGTTCTCTGTTTCCTGTCCAACCAGAGATTATTAGACAGAGTGAAGCCTCCAGATCCAATCACGGCCACACTTTTTAAAAAGTGATTCTAAAACCCGAAAAAGTCTATACTGAGTTTATTAATTTCTTAATATTTTCTTAATCAGGGAAAGATATTCCACCATTATTTCTAGGTAGCTTAAACAAGATTGAAGGTATTTTCCTAGCAAAAGCAAAGTTGAGTCCTTGTCTACTAAGCTGTGATAAGAAAGTGTGATAATTAGAAGTGCTTGTAAGAATTAAAGGAGACACAGAAAACACAACATCTTAAGATGTTCCTTTCTTTCTAGCCAAGACATTTCTAGCAGGCCCCATTTATTTAAGTCAATGTGCAGCTGGTGTTATAGTGGATACAGTAAGTGTGAGACAATGAATCTAATTTAAGTGTAATATTTACCCCAGATACCGAATAATTTACCTTGTCCCATTAAAAGGGGTAAGATTCAACTTAAATGATTTCCATAGTAAGTTAAGGTTTTATGAAACATGGAGGTTCATTTTAATGCCATTACTTGGCAAAACAGCCTCAGTTCTTTTAATAGTTTGGGGTCATTGGAAAACATGTTGAACGTATGAGTCATGCCCCAAATGTTGTTTCATTGATGCTTCTGTGATTCCTATTCCTGATAGCTAATGGTTAAATGATAAGTGCTAAGTGGTTGGGTCAAATTGGGTCTCCCTGTTTAATCGAATTAACAAGAGAAAGCAGTCTGAGTTTTCACTATTTATCCTGAGGGCTGCAGAAGGGTGTGAAATACAAGCCTTTATCCTGTTCACAAAGTTCTCCTTGAACCCCATCACTTGCATAGTTAGGAACGAAAAGTACCAGTCAACACAGTCGAATGTCTTCTAGGCATCCAGGGACACCAAGCAGGCCATGAAGCATCTGATGTTATTCTTCTCGATTAAATGCACCACAAGGTGAATATTATTGGAAGTTTGTGTCCCTTCAAAAAATCTCGAATGGTGAAGATTAATTAACTCTGGCATTATATGCTCCAACATTTTTGGTAGAATTATATTGCTTCCCTTGACATCTGAATTCATCAGAGCAATGTTATAATAGGAACAACAATCAGCAGGGTCCTTCCCAGCTCAGCGATCAGGCTCATTTTGAACTCAACCATAGTACTCATGTCTGTACCCATGTTAAGTAAAGACTTAAATAGTGAGGTGAGCCTACGGACCAACCATGGGGGCACATTTTTTGTAGAATAACCTGTTAAAGTATTGCAGGCCTGATGCCTTGTGGGAAATAAGAGAACTAATCTCATTTCCAACCTCTGAAATTGAGGGTTCCAGATCTTTTGTCTGATTAGAAGACAGTGAGGTAATTCCACAGTATCATCATACTGGATTTGCAGTGCACGAGCCATCGACTCAGAGAGGTACTGGCTCTGACAGGATTTAGACAGTTTATAGCAAATCTGTATGTCACTGGTTAAGGCATCCCCATCTAGGTATCTGATGACCTTGATGTGCTGGTTAGCACTCTGACTTAGTGGTTTAGTGGCTAGCAACCTGTCTGGTTTTAACTTAATATAGTAGGCTTGATGTGTATAAGGGAGTGCTCACTCTGACTT
This sequence comes from Ambystoma mexicanum, assembly GCF_040938575.1. Classification (NCBI taxonomy): domain Eukaryota; kingdom Metazoa; phylum Chordata; class Amphibia; order Caudata; family Ambystomatidae; genus Ambystoma; species Ambystoma mexicanum. Next base: position 608,387,556 of record NC_090928.1, read on the forward strand.
TTTCCTCCCTCAGAACGTCCAATTGACCTTTAACTGCCTGAATACTCCTTTGGTTATTATGAGAGGTAAAACCTTTGAGATCATTCTCCATTTACCCTAGCGTTCTTAGAAGTGCTTTCCCTGCAAACAGTCAAAGTCTCCTCCACTCAACTAACATCTCATTTCCTCCCCTAGCACCGCCCCTTGAATGCATCCCATGTACTAGTTTCACTGGTGCCTGAGGAAACATTTGGGCATTCGATCTCTTGAATTATTTTTGCAGGGTTAGCCTTCATAACTGGTTCCCTAATAATATCACCTGAGAAAGAACAACCTGCCTTACTATTATACTTAGAGTAAAAACAATGGACATGGAGATTGGTACATGGTCAGATATGGTGATCTGTCTAATTGCCGAAACTGTCATCGTACCTAGAATGGAGGTGCTAGAATAAAAATTGTCTATGTGGGAATGGGAGAAATGTACTGAAGAAAAAACAGAAACATCTTGTTGAACCAGTTCTTTTCTCGCAATACTTAATGAAGTCACCACATTTTTTAGAGGTGGTGTTGGTGTAAACCCTAGAATGTTAGGAAACAAACAATTCCATGCCATATTAAAATCTCTATAGTAAATCATCTCCTCTCAGTGAATCCCGTTGACCAGACCAATACATCTAATAGAAAAGAATCCTGATTTGATTAATGGGCATGCATATCTGCTATTGTGACCTGGGAACCTGACCAGTCACACTGGAGAAACAAATGTCATCCATCTCTATCTGCTAATTGGTTTGTGACCTTAAAGCAACCGACCATATGCAATGCAAACATGACTCCAGCACTTTTTGTGTTGACGGAGGAGTGGAAAGTGTGCGGATATGTTTTATGTTTAAACTTTGGACAATCTTTCTCCAAAGGATGCTTTCTGGAGGCCGAAGAGTGCAAAAAATAAGAAAGGAAAGAAAGAAACCTTGGAGATTACTGAAAATAAAGAGTATGCATGAAGAGTGTCCCTGTTTGCGGAGGGTGCATCATGAAGTAACATATGCAGATATAAGGACCATCATCCGATTGCACCAGACCCAACTTAACTTGACTAACAATATCAACTTAGGCATGTAAATCATTAGATAAACAAACTTACTTGTAGATCATCAAATACACTGGAGTACATGAACTCAGTAAAAAAGGGAAATAAACCAACATATAACCGTAAATTGGTCCACAATGGTAGGGGCAGCCATATGCTCCACCTGCCCTTTTATCAAGTGTTGTGTCTCTGTTAGACCTTTCTCCTGTGGTGGCAGTTAAGCCTTTCGAGAGTTTTTTAAATACAATTTCTAGTGACAGGGGAGATTCAGTGATCTGATACTGTCTAGACAATCTACGGGGGCAATGGGGATGGCCAGGTTACCTGGGCCATCCTTATCAGAGGCGCTTTGTTGAACTGTGCCCTCCCAGGAGAATCGCAGTGAAAACACATGGAGCCATTTATATTTCATATTTTGATTAATCTGGTCTTTAGAGACCTGATGCAAGCTTCTACGTTTGGTGACAGTGCAGTGTTTCCTGTACTGATAAAGATGTAGTCCAACCCTTTTGGGATCACCATCTGTGTTCTGTCACTGCTGGTAGCAGGTGAGAGGTGTCTCCCAGAGTTTTATGGAAGAGGTGTTGGATAGATTGGATGCTGTTCTTGACTTCCAACCCCTATTTAAGATTTCCAATTCAGCTATTGTCCCTCCTAGATCTGTGTTAAAGGACCTCACAATACAGTGCAAAGTCCAGTGCGATATACGGTAGATCCTCCAGCAGCTTGCCCTTGGCCTCATTACCCTTCAGGTTGCCCTGAATTGCCTGTTCATTTATGCGAAGTCTCTGCCCCAACAATTGTCTTGTATCCGTCTGTAATCAAGGTGTACATTTCATCTGACAGTTGTTGAAATTCGTTCTGAAATGTAGACATTTTTCCTGGAAAGTTTCCAGACATTTCTCAAGATCGCTCACTGTCAAGACCCTAGTTCCTATAGGTCAGGGTCCATGTGTGCAGGTTAGGTGGACAAGTAAGCATCCTCCAAAGTCTTGGGGTAGGAGCTGGGTCCTCACACCATTAGCTCCGAATGTCACCCTGTTTTTTTGGCTTGAGCCTGTTCTGCATTCAGGCTGTAACAATTGTACCTCCAATTTGTCATGGGAATACAATTCTCTCAGGTGCACAAGGTGTGGTGGTGCAACTAGGGGCACTATGGAAGGCCATGTCTGGTGCCACTGCAAATCAGTGCCCTTTGCTTCCATGTGACTGCTGAGGAGATCCTGCATCCTCCTGCTTCAGTGGTGAAGATGCAACTCCAATATAGATGCCAAACTCCACAGACATTCGTCTCCCTAGGAGGAGCAGGGATGTGGTGGTGCAGAGCTCTTAAAAACCCTGCTCACTTTCAAGATCTGATCACTTAATGTTTCAGGGTTGCTGCTGCAACCACTAGAGGGGTCAAAATTTGGTTAATGACATGGGGGCTGTTATTCCTGATTCAAAGGGCTGCAGCCCACCACCTGCAAACAATCCTTCTCTTGTTATGCACCCACACCCTGGAACTCGATCCCGGTATCAGCTCGGAATGCTCCTACAATTCGCCAATTTCACAACTCTCAAAACATGGCTTTTCAACAACACCTGACCAAGGACTAATTCCAATGGACGCACATACTGACGCACAGACCTCACAGAACTGTGCTACTGTTCAAAGATAGCAGTCCAAACGTTGGCTCCCTATACTCTGGACAGCACTCTGCTGCTCTTGAGCTAGGTATGCACTTTAAACAATAACAAATGTAAAAATAACATAAAAGTAGGGAGCATCCAGTCAAGTCACCTCTAGCAGGACTGGATCTGACACCCGACTCCTCTGCACACCGGCGTTTGACGCTAATGATCTGGCTCATGTTCTTGGTAGCTCGAACCCTTCAAAGGGTGGCATTGCCTTGTGTTGCCATGCGCTACAACCTCATTTTCCCTGCCTCTCAGTGAGTCCCCACTGCAGGGGAGTTGTTCGGAGAGCTTAGGTGAGGATATAAATGTATGTTAGATCTGGAGAGTGAAAGGAGCCTATTCCTTACTCTACTCACATCAGGCAACGCACCAGCAAAGGCTATTTTAAAGAAGACGTGCAACGTTGTAGGATAGGTGAGCAGGATGATCTGGTGACCTTCGAAAAGCATGGACCACCTGCTTAATACGGCTAATGACACCCACGTTCTTACCTTCCTAATGTGAAAAGTGAGCCACCCGGAATGCTAATTTATATAATGTTTTTGCCTTAGTAATTCTGTCTACAAGGCTTTGCTGGTAAATTTGCTATTAGTTGATTTAACATATGCATGTACACATCCACAGCAAGTGTTCTGAGTTGGCATCAAGGTGGCATGATGGGCACAAGATTAGACAACTGAGATAACATCGATTAAAATAGAACAATGCAGAAAAAACTAAACAGTGTGTAATTTTTTCTTTGTGTTCTACAGTGAAGTTTGTGCTCTGGCCGTTTCTCACCTAGTCTATGCAGAACAACGAGGCAGACATAATGCCGAGTGAAGTGTCAATCCTGCCTTTCAAGCCGTTCACGTTCGAGCATCACTTCTCCTGCCTCTTGAGATTCCGTTCAGCAATTTTAGTAATTATGTCTTTTGCACATTCCGAAAACAAAGCAAGTGTTTATCCTGATGTTTTTTTTTCTGAACACGTTCGAAAATCCCTTGTAAATATGGAATCTGCAGGTGCTATCTAATATGTTAAATGATACCCTGAAGGGTGTGATTTTTCCTTTCTGTTTATGCGTGTTCTCTAGCTCAGTGGGGCATCGAAATGAGCAGTTGTGCTATCTATCCACCTGTACCGTTGGCAAGATGCTCCCATTACCAGACTTGAGGTAGCCCCAGGGTGCATATTAACATACACAATATGGCTACATTTCATTGTTCTCATTCCCAGGCACTCTACGCATATATACAAATAATACTGCATATTTCAAATAGGGCTCATTTTATACACACATTGGGTCTAATTTACAAACAAATCCACAAAGTGCAAGCTATATTGTGAGCGTGTGCTGTAAGAATGCACAGAGCAGGGAGCTGATTCACAGAAATATGCGCATGCCGAAACCCTGCAGTGCAAAGAAAATAGTTTTGCATGAGAGGCGCACACAACACGCCCCCACTGCAAACCAAGGTTGCGCTTTCGAAGAAGTGTATGCAATGAGAATCGTGTCATAGGACGTGCCAAAGTTTAAACGGTAATCGATAATTACACACAAGTAATTAACATTACTCCCACCTACATCCACTATTCCTGGTCACTATACTTCAGCCAATCTGTGCACCCCACATACAAATTGCACCTACACCAACTATTCCTAGTTCCTGTACTCCTGCCAATCTGTGTACCCCAAATGCAAATTGCACCTATACCCACTATTCCTAGTCCCTGTACTTCCACCAATCTGCACACCCGCACATGACTCTACAGCTCCCCCTCCTCACAGTACATGCACTACAAAGGTGCACCTCAAATCCCCATAACTCTGAACCACTGCCCCTCCTCACAGTACATGCAGCACCAAGGTGCGCTCCAAATCACCAGGGCTGCAGCAGGTACCATGTGGACTCCACAGTCACTCCCTCTCCCCCTCCAAAAATGACATACCCATTACACTAAGCTTGATTCAGAGTTACATCAGTAGGACACCTACACTCCCAGAGCACCAATCAAGACAACTGTCTTGAAAACTGTTGAATGTATGTTACTTACTGTTCACATGCAGACAGGAACATGACCATTGGACAACCAAACAACTACAATACTTGAGTGCTTCACACACATAACTCACAGCTGACCTCAAGATAGGGACACCACTCAATGTATCACAATTCCCTATGGAACAGCAATAAATGAAAGAAACCCCTCACTGATCCATTAATGTAGAACAGGCAGGCCACCTTCATCACTAGTAAAGACAGAGTGCAACATTTGCATTCGCCACCAGTGAGAATGTACTCTTGCCTCCCCGTCCCTCCCTGAAAGGGATCATCTCAATCGCAGCAGAGCACCAGGATGGCCTGGGGTGCCTGTCTCCCATGTGGGTTGACTGTCCTCCTGCCCAGTGGGGCCGGCTGGTCCTTGGCCAGGGTCCTTCCTGCCCAGGTCATTTGGAATGCATTGCACTACCAGATGGCCGGCCTGCTCTGGAAGTCTTGTTGGCCGTCAGTTTGAAATTTGTCTGCAGTTGGGTCCATAAGGAAGCCGGACACTCTATGAGACCCAAACCTCCCCCCGGTCACACAGGGTACACAGATTACATGCAAGGTTAGTCACCTTCCCCCAGATTACTATAGACAGTGTGTCAGGGTCCTGTATGCATTCCCGTTGGTACTTTCTGCCCAACCCGGGTTCCGTGGTGAAACCACCATACATCCCTAAACTGGTACAGGGCCATGCCCCATGCAATGCCTCAGCTGAGCTTGGCCTGCTGGGTACAATCTTCTGAGAGGCCAACTATTTTTTCACATGCAGCAAGGTTCCTGGCCGACAAGAGAACCTATGCTGACTTGCAGGTGAATGGCAGGGCGGCCTCTCCATCTGCCCCAGAACTGCATGGGATCGATTTTAGTGTACATTTTCTGTCTAGGATTGGACTCCCTTCCCGTCCTCGGCTGTTCTCCCAAGCTATTAGCCACCACTTGCCTTGAGACCATGTCACCTCAAGGTATGCCCACTCAGGGAAGGCCCCCTTATGTGGGTGGCCCTACCCACCAAACATAGTTAAGGTTCAGCAGCCCGGCATCTCTACAGTGACTGGATCAGAGTAGAAGGGTGTCATTTGGCGAAAGTCTAGGGGCATGTCATGGCTTTGCAGGCCCACGGGAGCCATGCCCTTGCCCTTCTCCACCAAGCACATATAACCCCAGCTGTCTGGCATGACGACCATTCTGCATGGTCCTGCCCCACCCTTCACCACATTGGTTGTGGACATGCATTTTGCAGGTGTCCCTCCACTCGCTCAAGTTGTGCATAGGCCTAGATTCTACCTCTCACCCCTCTGTTCTAGAGCAGGCTGGGCTGCTGCCCCGGTATGGGTGACCTGTCCACCCGTCCCGCACGCGTAGAGTGATGCACCGATTTATGGGTCCTGCAGAGTGCTCCTGAAGGTGTGCAGGTCAGCATGAGGTGGTTGTACAGCTCCCCTGTGGCCACCGTCCAGCATGTGCGGCTATGTGGTTGATCGTGCCAGTGGCATATGTGTGTCTCAAGAATCAATCCATGAACGTGTAAGTACACATGGCTGGCACAGTGAAACTGTGAATGACCGCTCAAATTAGTAATGGTTCCTTAGTGCACTCCATCTGTTAATTGGATAACTAAGGTAATTGCATAGACAATACATGCCGATGAGCGCTGACTTCTTGGTGTGCATGCATTAATCAGACCAAGACCAACCAGGGCTTGCCTGGCTGCTATGGTGACTCGAGACAGCCTGCGGTGATTGCACATCTCTGTGATGGTGACGATGCAGTTGGATGTCTGCCCTATCAACTTTCAATTGTAGTGTTTGTCCCTACCATGTTGACCATGGGTAATGGGGAATCATGGTTCAATACTGTAGAGGGAGCCTGAGAAATGGCTACCACATTCAAAGAAGTCAGCAGGTGCATACATTACCCCCTCCTGACTCATGAGATATTGATGATAAATACCACAATACAGGAGTCCTACGAGGCCCAGCAATTCAAATGAGTGCACTTTAAATCCATTAATAAGGATTCATCAAAGGGCCAGTCTGGTGCCAGAATCTGACATAATTCCAGCTGAAATAGCGTGTCTGAAAGTTGCTGCAGTTACAAATGCATGCAATTGGATTTAGGGATCAAGCTGGCGGTCTGCTGCGAAGTGAGCAATTGTTTGTCCCAATCCCTGCATCTCTGCACCCCCTTAATGTACTTGACTGAGTGTCCTGGGGGTCCAAAGCATTTAGTTAGACTAAACGGACTGTTCAAAGCAGGCCTGTTGCCTGAATACCGCAGCCAGGATTAATTGAATATGACTCTGCTTCAATTGTGTTGTTTAGTGGAACTGTGTCCATGATAAAGAGGGACAACTGGGTGCCTTCGTAAAGTGCTGCTAGAGTTGTAACTCTTGGAATGGGGCAAGAGGATCCAAAGTGAAAGCATTTGCCAAGAATGACTTCATCAATCCAGAATGAAAATCTGCGTTTTGAAGATGATCAGATACCATCATGGAACCGACCAAAAATCATGCTGACTTGCTATCCTGTGGCGTTATTCCCATTGCCCATTGAGTAGCTTCTGGGAAAACATGGACTTTGGTTCTGTGATGAGTATGTTTGCAATGCAAAGGAATTGATGGATGGAATGACACCACCAGGAGTAGCGCCTGTGGCTTGAATTGACTCAACATGGGAAACCTCAATTGGCCTGGACACAGAAAGGATTGTCAGATTGATGGGTCCATTTCCATTCTGTGAGTGTAGGTGCATGGCCGTTCTTTGTTAGCGAGAGCAATTTGTGTGGAGAATTCTGATAATGAACGAGACTCCACCATGCCAACTCGTCATGCAACCCTCAGTGGTTGGCATTCAACTTCTTAGAGGTACAAGTGGCGTTCAGTCACACGAGATGAAGCAAGAACAGGTCTGTGGTGCCCTTAGATGTCTGTGGATGCATGTGCGCCACACTGAATGGATCACTGTGTGGCTACCCTTTGTCGACACATGCAGATAACCTGCTGAAGCCTGTGTGTGATCACAATTGGGAAAAGCAATCTATTCGCATAAATGAGGAATTCCCTGCAGGTGCGGGTTATACTCTTGTGTTGGTGAAGTTCATGCACTTCGTACATGCTGCCTGTTTCCAACGCCAATTTGATGGTTCAGTGATGTTCTCAGATTGATCCACGCTGGGGTCGGCAGTGTCGCTCGTGGTGCACAGAGAATATGATCAAACACGACAATATAGCGGGAGTGTAAATCATAACAAGGTTCAAGGTTCCTGTAGGTGAACCCGCAGAAGCATCATGAATGTCCAATTCAGCCAGAGTTTGCATCCCAGAATAGAACACCCACAGCCCTTGCACCCCTTTAACCATGTGATGGGGCACATGGAGGTCCAGGTGCTGAGACTGGGCACTCTTGGAGTCAGGTTGCTTTTCAATGCAGCACAAAGTGGGTGGTCAACTCAATCTGAGGCTAAATTTGGCCACAATACGGAGTGTCCAAGAGGGTGGAAATGTAAATGAGTGGGGTCTGTACAGTTTGCCTGGAGGATTCAACACAATGGGCAGGTGTGTCTCCTGGAGTGGCAGATCCCATTTGGGGAAATTCCGCCCGGGTACACCCAGACACCGCAGGGCACACTCCCTCTGTGACATTGCATGGCGAATGGCACTGGGTCAGCGATGAATCCAGCGAATGTCACTGCCCCCTGGCAGCAGTTTCCGTGTGTACGTGGGGCTGAAGGAGATTGAGTGCTGCCATGCCCTCCTTTGTCAACTGTCCTGGGTCCACTTTGGGGTTGCTGGGTTTGGCGATGGGGGATGTGGACCCCTGCTCATGGTGCAACTGTTGACTGGGGTGGACTGTCCACTGTGAGCCCCAAATGCGTTGTCCTGCCAGGCAGAGAGGCCGATGACAGCTCTCTGTGGAAGCTGCTTCGACAGTTTTTCTGAAGTCCACATAAAACTGAGACAGTACAAAACTCCACTGTTAGTATAAGGCTCTACCACCTGAGTATTTAGTAGCGTAGACAGAGCAGCCAGGCTTATTTTAGGCGGGAGAGAGGGCTCTAGCTTGGTACAAAGAAGTTATACCATACATATGGTCCAAGGAAACACTGAAACACTATGTATTGTAAAAATAAATGGTTTATTTAAATACAAGTAGGCCAAGATGAATCTTGGGTAAGTAAGTACTATCACATTATATATAAACGCAATTATAAAAAAAACTCAATACTTACGTGATGCAACCCAAAGTATAACCTTATTAAGAATAGTAATCAGCAGTTCAAGGTGAGTCAATCCTGTAACACATTCAAAATGCAATCAGCTATTCTTGGGAAGTAAAACCAGGTATGTATACTTTTTCAATACAGACAGTAATTCAAGGTTAGTAGACCCTGTCAGTCATGCAGATAGTCAGTTAAAAATCACTTTGTAAACCAACCCTGTTACTAGGCTACATTTCTGAATAGTGGAACACAAATTCATAGAACCGTATGAACCTACCTACCTTTAGGATAACCTCGAGTTATACCTGGTGAGTAAGACCTGATGTTGTAATAAACTATTACAGTTACTTTTCAGATCAGTGAAACACAGATTAAGGTAAGCAATAACTCTTTAATTTTTTTTAAGGTGACACAAGGCAGACCAAGGTTAGTAAAAGCCTAACTATATACAGGATAACATTCAGTTATATTAGCAGAGTAAGACCTAATGTCATAAACTATTACAGTTGCATTTCAGATCAGCAAAACACACACTAAGGTAAGCACAACATCCTTACACTATTCTAGGATTGTACCAAGCAGACCAAGGCCAGCAAAACCTACAGCACACTTATTCAGAATGACACACAGCTATTCCAGGTGGGTAAACCACACGGAAGACGTGTTATAAACAGGCTATATAGCAAGTTAGAGGGAGCAGGATCCAGTGGTTAAACATATACACTTAAGTTCTGGAAGTAATAGTTAGGTGAAGCCAACAGCATTACTTTTGGGAAGAGGTGGATCCAATTCACAGGTGAATAGTATAACCTTATACATATTTTTCAGAATGGCAAAACACATTCAAAGGATAGTAAGAACTTTTGTAACTGCTCCTCTTTCAGAGGGCAAGTTACCAAACCAACTATTTCACAAGTAAGTAACTTTTAAACACTTGTTATACTTTTCAAGGCAGAATCCTTTTCTTATAAATTCCTTCCCTAGTCTTACTGCATGCATTCTTTCAAAGGCAGAAGAGGCCCCTTAGTGGTCTAGGTGCCATTTGTAGGCAGCTTGAGATAAGGTTCAGATGCAGGAAATATTCCTGAGGAAGTCTCTTCAAAACAAGCAAGTAGCTCACTTTAGAGTTAGTTAGGGTCCAGGGACATCAGAGAAAACACCCTAGACGGATTCCAGCAATGGGCCTGGGCGAACTGGATGAGAGGTCTCCCAATCACATAAATCACCCGGGTATTAAGGCAGGATCCAAGCCTGATGGCGCGCCGCGTTCCAATTTGTTCCTAATTGGAACATGGTGCCCCATCAGGCTTGGATCCTGCATTAACAAGGGTATCTGTAGCAATACAGGACTTAAGGGAATATATCCCAACTCACTTATATACACAATGAACCCACTCATCTGAGTGACAGCACTCCATAAGATGAAGTGTCCTGTTTTGATAAAGACCAGCATCGGTCAAAATACGTGTCAATAACAAAAGGGAACACTCTAGAATAAAGGCATTTTTCTTAAATGCATTTCGTATGTCTCATTGTCTAACATCCAAAGACCAGTTATAAACTGATTCAAGGGGACAACTGCCACACAGAGGTACCCAACCTCACAATTGCAAATCATATTAAGGTGTGTGTAAATCTTGTGGTACCTGAGGTCCCGAGAGTCTACACCTTGCAACATTTAGATGTTTAGAGCAGAGTGAGCACAATTACCCACATTAACTTTCCTGTGTAATATATACACGAGGCTGAGCTTTGCTTATGTCCTTGCCCTTTTGTAACGTGTGTGCTTTTAGCTAAACTGAACATATGAAGAATGACTTAGCATGTCTCTGAACTCAATTTTTGCTTCAATGCAAACAATGCAACAAGTATTGCGCAATGCTGTCTCTCTATCAACAAGATGTAATGGATGCACTAAAAAGGTAACCCGGAATCCACATACTACTAGAATACATGAGTAGCCCTTCATGTCTACTGCTTTGAACCCAGGCAATATTTAGTGGATCCTCTGACAAAATGCTTCAGTCAAGAATGCACGGAATTCTGACCGTCCATAACATGTACATCATTAATGAAAAAAAAAACACCAACACAAGTCTAAGAAATGGCATGACACGCTTTGACTAAGAAAATCTGTCTTATTCTTCTGTGATCAGTTTATTAATATCGTGCGTCTCGATATTATCACAATGTTTTAAAAGAAAATGGTGACACAAACTCGAATGCATTTGGAAAAACACCCCGTCTTATCTAACACCAACTCACTCAGGCTCGACGTTTTTGTTTATGCCTAAAACAATCCTTATCTGGGTCTGGAGTGTGAGTCCCACAATTGACCCTTTGGGGATCTTTGGCTGTTGGCGTTATCTGACCTTTGTCACATATGAACTTTTACTAAAGTCGCATGTATATCCAAGACCTGATTCAATAGCTTTTTCTGTGATAATCCGAATGGTAAAACGTTAGAAACCAAACAAACCAAGGGCCCTTAGTGAGAGCTGTGACACCACTGAATGCCCGAACAGGCTTCCCCTGCGGTGATTATCACATCAACGCCCTAGCAACATGTCTGTGGAGTGAATGGATTTTACTTTTAGAGTTTTTTTTTTTATTATTAAAAGATGTGTTAAGTGTCTTTTCATTCTAGAAGAATGAACCCAATCCGAAATGGCTGCCATGGAAAAAGAAAATGGTAGCTAAAATGTAACCCCTCTTTCATCTTTCCATAGTGGTCACAGAGTGAGAGAGGAGGTGTAGCAGAGACAGTGAAGACTGAGACACCAGAAGGAAAGCAAAGATGTATTTAATTAAAAAAGAAATACAGAGCGGAAGTGAGAGGGAGAGTAAGAATGGCGAGCCCAGGACTGATGAAAAGCACCTATTGAGGGTGCAATCCAAACTAATAAAACATATGCTCCTGTTTAACTGGCTGGCAGAGACAGCACCTTCAAGAAGTAATGTACGGTGCTTTACACTAGGTGACCAAAGAAGAACCCACTGTACAATCAACCTTTTTTACATGAGAAGTTCCAGCTGGCGTTGTGTCCCCATTCGTATGTGTTATCCACCTTGTGACATTAGTGAATTTGATCTCTTTTTTATAGGACTGCTGTTTTGATGATACCCTAGAGGATATCACAGTAGATGTATTTATGTATTTACCATTCTTGATAGGTGCTGTATGCTACTAGAAGACTCAGAACCTGAGCATAAGATCAGTAGAGCAGGAAGGAGCAGTGCCCCAGAAAAATGTTTACATTACATTTTGTTTTGTTTTTTTGTAAATCAGAGGAGGTTGCTTTATAAACTGAGTAAATTTGGGTGAGAGCTCTAATGTTTTTGCTGGTATAAACGAAGGCTCATCTACCTCTGTTTTTATCCTGGCACATCTGGAAGTCCAGAATATTCATTCATCGTATTTGGACAGGGGGTGAATTTAGAGATGGTGGGCCTGATTTAAAACCCCCATTGAAAAAAGACTTTTGTGAAACATGCCCAAAAAAGTCAGGGCGCATTAAGAATCATGCACACAGTCTTGAAGTGATTTCTATTCATGACTGCATGCTGGCGGAAGCCAATGGGGGGGTCAATAGGGCTTGTGATAAGTGTTCTCACCCAATCAAGGCTATGAATAAACCAGGCCATTACATTTTGCACATGTTTTAGTCAAAGTTAATGACTGGTTTGAAGGCCAAACTGGAGGCTGTTGTCATAGTTCAGGACAGTCAAGAATAAGGTATGTACACCGATAACTCTGACAGGAAGGGGTAGAAAGGGTAGAAAGAGCAATATGTGATGGAGAATTTAAACCTGAATTAAGTTAAGTTTGACAAGGGGAACTTTCTTGGGAAGTAAGGGATAGGCCTTCTTCAATGAGGCAGATGAAGCCATTGGTTTGGATTTGGATTTCGACATGCAGCTGCTGATTGCACATGGTTAGCGACACTTACTGTAGTGAGGCTATGACCTTGGAGCAGAAGTGTTCATGCCCTAGCGAAAGGATGCAATGGGGGGTGACGCCCCTGCTGTTGTAGGTTCTGTGTGTTATGCTACGGAATACCGGATTCCGTAACTACGCCATAACTTACAACCTGGTGGGAATTTACAAGCGCGCTGTAGATGTTTTCTCAAAATGCCATCCTAGACGAACTAGTGCACCCCTGTCACTTCAGCAGGAAGTGTAGACGTAGGTTAAGATCCTTGAGTCAGATCCGCAATAGTATTTGCGATTACAGTTTGTTTTAATTCATGTTTCTGAGTCTGACTGGACCTAATCTATTGGCAACCACATTTGCTAAATGTTTTGGACGCACTTTTGTGGGTATCCTTTTGTAACAACACATGTTCAAGCAAAGTATACAGAAGCCTGTGTCCTGATATATTCCTTTCCTTATTTGCCTCCCACACAGGGTTCTTCCCCTTCTATATTTCTGGTCGCCTCTCTGCATCACCAGATGGCCTCCGTTTCTATGTATTTGGCTAGAACTAGGGGCATTTTTAAATCCCAGTTCTTATACCTTTGTCTCTGCAGATGAATTTTTTTTAATCATCTGTGCCTCATTGGGCTGCGAGAAAGAAGTGCTTGACCTCTGTGCACCCTATGGACCCATTAAGATGAACATTGTTTACTTAATATTGGCAGTTCTTATAATTGAACTCTATTTTGGTGATGGTGGTCTTTAGGCTCACAGATGTCCAGGTCTCCAATCAAGTCAGCATCTAATACACTTAACGTGATAATACAGGATCGGTTGTTTATTTGTATCTGTATACACTTTCTCATTTGGTTGTCTAACATTGGATGTCACTTTTTTGTGCCCTGAGGAAGAAGATTATCAGTTCTTTAGATTGAACTAGGTTCATTTTCGGCGAAACTACGCTCAAGATAATATCGTGCAATGGTGGTCAAGATATTTGTAGTTGGCACTAAGCACTCTATGGTAGCACCTTCACATTGAATATTGAACGCTGCGTTCGATGTAAATGGTATATGAATTATGCTTAGCAATGTACAACATGGTTGCTTTTAGAATGTGCTATGTTTATATACATTTTATGATGTTATTGTGTGAAATATATTTATCTAACTGTGAATTTTGATAATAATGAAATATGTTTATACAATTGAACACTTGACTGAGACTTTCCTCCTCCCCACACCTACTTAAGTCAATTATACTTGAATTAATTGTGCAGCTTTCCATGTGACCCCCTTGCTTTTGCCTTTGGGAATTTACAACCAGGCAGCATTTCAAACCCCACTTGCTTACCATAACCACAATTCAGATGATTCGTTTCCAGCTTGCACTGCCTTATATAATCTGTGCTGTGTTCATGAACCTAATGCATCTTCATCGAATAACAATCTTGCACACCCGGCTCTGAATGTGTGCAGATGGTGGCTTATTCTTTAACAGCATTCTCCTAACATATCTGAGCTTAAGATGCACGATCAAACAGCCACACTGTGTGCTGCCGTTTATAATAAAAGAAATATGTGGTCATGCAAACTATATCATTTACATCGAAGGTAGCATTAATAAAGACCTGGGGCCCGATTCAGGGAAATGTGTGCAGAAATCCTGCAAGGGCATCGCGCCGAGAAGGACGCTGCGTGAGCATGCACGCAGAAAGAAAAATGCACACACTGCATGTTCAGGGAATTCAAAGTGCAAAATAACCATATTCGCAAGTCGTGCCCGGAACTTCACCGACACGCCCACACGCAAAGCATGAACAGCCAGAACAGCTACCTTTGCGTGCTCCCCTGGACGCAAATATATGCACCCTTCAAACAGTGTGTGTCGTCCCCCGTAAGCAGGCCTGTGATTCAGGGACCCTTCGTGGGGTCCCTCGAAACTGTATCTGGCACCCTGACAACATGCGTATAAAAAATCCTAACTCAGCAATAACTTGGGAAATCTGCATGCAAACCCCCATATAATGTTCCCGGACCCCGTTGCAGTGCTTATGTGCACCCCTAAGTTACATCTGAACCCCGAATTAGTACACACACCCCGAAATCTGACATGCAACCCCACCTGCGCGCTGAAAATCCTACACACACGTGCACTTATGTAAAAGCAAGCGATGTCCACAAACTTGTGGAACAATCCCGTTCCCTGCACACCCTGTTTGTATCGTAAACACAATCAAATTGTTTCTAGAATATTTTTGAAAATAGTCCATGTAAATAAAATTTGAAAGGACAACATTTACTACTGTGATTTCAACAAGGAAAATACTTTATATAGAAAATATATTTAACTGCATATACGTTTTCAAATCATAGTCAAAAGGAACAAATTATTGCAAACTCCTCATTGTCTGATTTAACAATTAGTACATCATTGTTCGATTAGTCTGGATTCATCAGATAGACATCAGCATAATATAAGAAACCTCTGGTTCACATATTTATATGTAACCCAAAACAATGTTCTTTCAAGTCATGCATATTTTTTCAGAGTGTCCTTAAATGCTTTATACTTGGCACGTTTCGGGGAAAAACCTTCCCCTTCTTCAGAAGTTGTCTATCAGATCTCTTTTGTAGTATATCTATAATGTATAGTAGATGGGAATTTTCAGTTACCGTAACTTTGTATCATAATATTCACATTATTCTGTCATGACTAGTTGACTCATATCTTATAATCACCTGGATTTGTTAATGTGTTTTCTTATTCCTTAATGGTATAATCCCTAGTAGCTATCTCAAAAAAAAAAAACGAAAAATCGATAGTAAATTCAATGAGGTTCTAGATCACCAGGTAAAAAAATAAAATGCCCGCCTCTTAAGTGATCTTATAGAGAGGCTAGTACGTATAATTACCTGATTTGGAAATAGTTATGTAGACAGGGGACCGGTCATGGTGTCAACAGACAAGCTCTTGGGTGTATAGTAAATCAGTCTAAGATAGAAGATCTGTTGGCAAAGGGAAAATGAAGCTGACATTAATTTCCAGTATACTTTTGTAGACAGCGCATAATTAGGATACCGCCATGTACTAGATAATCCTTACCCTATGAAGGGGTTAGTGGGTGGGTGGTGAGGTCTCCCTCTGGCTCACAATCCTCCTGGGATTCAATCTCAATCTAAAAGTAAATACAGTGGGTCTGTGTCAGTACCTAAGATTAATCAGAAACACTAGCTAGGGTCAAGAATGCTGGAACTAACTCGAGTTCTCAGCCTCAAAGCATGCCGCAGTTGTGGCTTACTTGAATGAAGATCAAGGAGTTCAAGTATCCTTTTGCGGGGCCACGAAAACTGACTTTAACAAGATGGCTGCTTATTATGGGGATAGCGCAGTGAAGTAATCACGTATGAGCATGATGACGTCACGTTGTTTATGTTTTGAGCACAGAGATGCGTCAAAAATGTTCGAAATGATACAGTTATCCTGGTTAGTCTTGTATGTGCTTGTCTACAGTCAGATAATAACTTGGCTGATGGATTCAATTAAGATTCAAAAACAAAAATAGCTATAAAAATAACAATATAGAGGGTGATGGCGTGACTATGTTTATATTTGGGTGCAGAAATGTTGTGTCCATAGTATTCATGGTGATGCTGTTATCCTGATGCGTCCTGTGAGTACCTGTATGAAGCCAGGTATTAGGTTGGCTGATAAATTCAAAAAGGATTAAAAAAAATGACTAAATAAATATGGTAATGTAACTAAAAAACATGTGAGTAAGATCCCCCAATGGTGTAAGCAAACAAGGTGTAAATAGTGGACCTAATTCCAATAGGAATATAAGAGAGTCCTAGAGACGGACATACTCAGAACCTAATATGCCAGTATTTGTATGTTCATTCTAATAAAGATATCAAGAGCTAAACAAGTAGTTTCACATAACTGACATGATTAACACAATCCAAGGATTATGAGTAGCGTTGTCATGCTCACAATCTATTGAACAGCGTATCCCCCAATGGCAAGAATGAAGAGTACAACTTAAGTTCTTTCCTATAAAGTGCTATACGCACCTCTCTATACATATGTGACAGACAAGATTATCTATGATGACTTGTGATGCTTACTGTGAAATGTTGACTATGCTTTGTGAGTATTCCTTTACAAGTCTAGATTTACAATGCTGTTCAATAGATTGTGAGCATGACAATGCTACTCATAATCCCTGGATTGTGTTAATCATGTCAGTTATGTGAAACTACTTTTTTAGCTCTTGAAATATCTATTAGATATCTATTAGAATGAACATACAAATACTGGCATATTAGGTTCTGGGTATGTCTGTCTCTTGGACTCTCATATATTCCTATTAGAATTAGGTCCACTATTTACCCCTTTTTTGCTTACACCATTGGGGGGATCTTTTCTTTTTGAATCCTTACAGACATTTTTGTTCTTGAATCCATCAGCCAAGTTAACACCTGACTATAGACAGGCACTTACAAGAATAACCAGGATAACTATAACGTTATGAACTTTTTTGACGCATCTCCGTGCTCAAAACATAAACAACGTGACATCATCATGCTCATACGTGATGACGTCACTGCCCTATCCCCATAATAAGCAGCCATCTTGTTATAGTCGGTTTCCGCGGCCCCGCGAAAGACGTCTTGAACTCCTTGATCTTCATTCAGGTAAGCCACAACTGTGGTATGCTTTGAGGCTGCAAAC
Source organism: Ambystoma mexicanum (assembly GCF_040938575.1). Lineage (NCBI taxonomy): Eukaryota > Metazoa > Chordata > Amphibia > Caudata > Ambystomatidae > Ambystoma > Ambystoma mexicanum. The sequence goes on from NC_090928.1 coordinate 608,405,207, forward strand.
TCGTGTTAGTTCCAGCATTCTTGACCCTAGCTAGTGTTTCTGATTAACCTTAGGCTACTGACACAGACCCACTGTATTTACTTTTAGATTGAGATTGAATCCCAGGAGGATAGAGAGCCAGAGGGAGACCTCACCACCCACCCACTACACCCATCATAGAGTAAGGATTCTCTAGTACATGGCAGTATCGTAATTATGCACTGTCTACAAAAGTATACGGGAAATTACAGTCAGTTTCTGTTTCCCTTTACCAACAGACCTTCTATTTTAGACTGCTTTACTATACACCCAAGAGCTTGTCTGTTGACACCATGACCAATGGTCCCCTGTCTCCATAACTATTGCCAAATCAGGTAATTATAAATACCTGCCTGTATATAAGATCATTTAAGAGGCTTACTAGACATTTTATCTTTTTAATTGGTGATCTAGAACCTCATTGAATTTACTATAGATTTTTAATTTTTTTTAGAGCCAGCTACTAGGGATTATACCATTAAGGAATAAGAAAACACATTAACAAATCCAGGTGATTATAAGATATGAGCCAACTAGTCATGACAGAATAATGTGATTATTATGATACAATGTTATGGTAACTAAAAATTTCCATCTATTATACATTATAGATATACTACAAAAGAGATCTGATAGACAACTTCTGAATAAGGGGAAGGTTTTTCCCCGAAACGCATCAAGTGTAAAACATATAAGGACACCCTGAAAAGATGTGTATAACTTGAAAGAACATTGTGTTGGGCTACATATAAATATGTGAACCAGAGGTTTCTTATATTATGCTGATGTCTATCTGATGAATCAAGACTAATCGAAAAATGGTGTACTAATTGTTAAATCGGACAATGAGGACTTTGCAATAATCTATTCCTATGGACTATGATTTGAAAACCTATATGCAGTTAAATACATGTTCTACATAAAGTATTTTCCTTGATGAAAACACAGTAGTAAATGTTGTCCTTTCAAATTTTATTTACATGGAATATTTTCAAAAATATACTAGAAACAATTCGATTGTGTTTACAATACAAACAGGGTATGCAGGGGACGGGATTGTTCCACAAGTTTGTGGACATCTGTTGCTTTTACAGTGTTTGATACAACCCAGTGTCAGGGTTGGCTTTTCTCCCCCACACTCCATTAATTACCTTAAATTCCTACTTTTTTCCCAAAATTAGGTATGCTCTAGGCATACTTGCAATCACACAAGTCCACTCATGCCTGCCTTTGTGTGGTAGATCGTACAAAGGACTTGCATGGTTTTTTCCCAGCCGAGACATTGCATGATCGAATCCATGAATACATTTCGTGCAAACGCCCACTTTTTCGCAAGTTCTTCCTCTTTTTTGGTGGTGCCACTCCCTTCCCAGCCCGCAGCGCGAGCCACACCCACAATCTGCTTGGATTCCCACGACAGACCCCATTGTGGGAATATCTCCTGAGCCAGGAATTTCACCACTCCAAGGGGGCGTCAGGATGGAAACAAGCACCGGCTTCGATCCAAAGGGAAAATGGGCATGCAACCATTATCATATAGCGGTAACCTTGGAATACTTGGATCATATCGTCCTAGTCTACGTGCAGGTGTGGGAATGGACCCACTGGGCGAGGTATGGCTCCTCTCACTACCCTCAGTGTATGACCTACAGTAAATATTTTACACACTAGACAATTAGTCATGAATTCAGCCACAAGTTCCACCAAGGTAGGACAGAACCATGTTTCTCCAATATGAGCAGCAAGCACCTCCTTCCCTCTATGGGTCGGATGGTGTAATTGTGTCAATGAAGTGTGCAATAACGAGAATTGCATTACCACTTTCCCTGTGTTGTTTTGCCGCCATACCGTTTCTGTCGGAGATCCTGTACATTCTCTCTTTGTCCATAACTCCTTTTCTCCTCTGGGTGCAGCTCACTGCAACTCCATAATCTGTCTCACTGGTAATGAGTTATAGGCATCCTTTAGTACCATTGTTCATACACAATCGTGCATGTGGGCCAAAGCTCCATTTCTAAATTGTCCCCAAGGTAGGCAGTGTGTTTGGATCCACGTCTGCTGCTTGGATCCCCTTGGAGATAGGGTCCTCGTCCCTCATGTGTTCTTGGCACTTCGTTACTGCTATTCACTGTGGGAGGTCTAGTGCCTCTATACATCTGTCCAAAAGGAGTGTGTGCTGCAACAGAAGCCCATCAGCACCTCTGAAGCCCCTCCTCAGCCAATGTGACAGCCCAGAATGCACTGTGGATGTCACATAGGCAGAATCTGAATATACAGTTATTTCCTGTCCTCTGCTGTGCTCCACTGCCAATATTAAAGCTACTAATTCTGCTGCTTGTGCTGAAAAATGTGACAGTAGACGTGTGCTTGTCAACACCTCGCTTGTCCCTTGCTCGCTCAATTTCACTACTGTTGTCCCAGTATGCCTTTCCCCAGTCAATATTTCAACTATGGACAACCCGTCAATATAAAGCATGTCTCCCCTCTATAGTGCATCCTCCTGTACTTTGTGAGTGTCACTGAATTGTTCTCTGTTTGCTGTGCCGTCGTGTGCATAGTCACCCTCCTGTAAGATGTCAGCGATGAGAGTCGCCGGGTTAACAAGTCTGCATCTCACTATCTTGAGAGCTGGTTTGATAGTAAAACCTCGTATCCTGAAGATCTCTGTGTTGTCAATGTACGTTT